>NC_090322.1:265611623-266811623 GCF_040869045.1 Eurosta solidaginis | reverse complement strand
CATGCGAAAGAGGGAATATACCATATCGGATATTTTTTGCTCTTCTGTATTCTTCGGATGTATATAGGCCATGGCTATCAGCCATTCTTGCCACACAGACATCTGGAGTACAGTGCGTCGATTTTCACGATTGCTATTGCACAGTAGCGTCATATCGGAGAGAAAGAGTTTCTTGACTTCGATTAGGGATTCGGTTTGCTTTGATTGACGTATGAGGGTGGCGATGATTTTGAGCACCACTGAAATTAGTAGAGAGAGATTTGGAAACTAGTTATGAAGGAGCCAATTTATTAATTAATATTATTATATATGTAATTTTTATTGTTGTTAAATACAGAAATATTTTCTCGTTAGTTAAAGACTAAGCGTACATAAAACGGCCTTAAAACAAGTAAGGAAGGTTAAGTTCGGGTGTAACCGAACATTACATACTCAGTTGAGAGCTACGGTGACAACATAAGGGAAAATAACCATGTAGGAAAATGAACCGAAGGAAACCCTGGAATGTGTTTGTATGACATGTGTATCAAATGGAAGGTATTAAAGAGTATTTATAGAGGGAGTGGGCCATAGTTCTATAGGTGGACGCCATTTAGGGATATCGACATAAAGGTGGTTAGGGTTGACTCTAGAATTTGTTTGTACGATATGGGTATCAAATGAAAGGAGTTAATGAACATTTTAAAAGGGCGTGGGTCTTAGTTCTATAGGTGGACTCCTTTTCGAGATATCGCCGTTAAGGTCGACCAGGGGTGATTCTAGAATGTGTTTGTACAATATGGGTATCAAATTAAGGGCATTAATGAGGGTTTTAAAAGGGAGTGGTGGTAGTTGTATAGGTGGTCGCCTTTTCAAGATATCGGCATAAAGGTGGACCAGGGGTGACTCTAGAATATGTTTGTACGATACTGGTATTAAATGAAAGGTGTTAATGGGTATTTTAAAAGGGCGTGGGCCGTAGTTCTATAGGTGGACGCCTTTTCGAGATATCGCCATAAAGGTGGATCAGGGGTGACTCTAGAATTTGTTTGTACGATATGGGTATCAAATGAAAAGTGTTAATGAGTATTTTAAAAGGGCGTGGGCCTTAGCTCTATAGGTTGACGCCTTTTAGAGATATCGCCATAAAGGTGGACCAGGGGGGGGTGACTCTAGAATTTGTTTGTACGATACTGGTATTAAATGAAAGGTGTTAATGGGTATTTTAAAAGGGCGTGGGCCGTAGTTCTATAGGTGGACGCCTTTTCGAGATATCGCCATAAAGGTGGATCAGGGGTGACTCTAAAATTTGTTTGTACGATATGGGTATCAAATGATAAGTGTTAATGAGTATTTTAAAAGGGCGTGGGTCGTAGTTCTATAGGTGGACGCCTTTTCGAGATATCGCCATAAAGGTGGATCAGGGGTGACTCTGGAATTTTTTGTACGATATGGGTATCAAATGAAAGGGGTTAATGAGTATTTCAAAAGGGAGTGGGGCTTACTTCTATAGGTGGACGCCTTTTCGATATATCGCCATAAAGGTGGACCAGGGGTGACTCTAGAATATGTTTGCACGATATGGGTATCAAATTAAAGGTATTAATGAGGCTTTTAAAAGGGAGTAGCCCTTAGTTGTATATGTGAAGGAGTTTTCCAGATATCGACCAAAATGTGGAGCAGGGTGGCCAAGAACATCATCTGTTGGATACCGCTAATTTATTTATATATATAATACCACGAACAGTATTCATGCTAAGATTTCAACGCTTTTTTATTTCGCCCTGCAGAACTTTTTCATTTCATTCTATGTAATATGGTAGGTGTCACACTCATTTTACAAAGTTTTTTTCTAAAGTTATATTTTGCGTCAATAAACCAATCCAAATACTATGTTTCATCCCTTTTTCCGTATTTGGTATAGAATTATGGCATTTTTTTCATTTTTGGTAATTTTCGATATCGAAAAAGTGGGCGTGGTCATAGTCGGATTTCAGCCATTTTTTATACCAATACAAAGTGAGTTCAGATAAGTACGTGAACTGAGTTTAGTAAAGATATATTGATTTTAGCTCAAATTATCGTGTTAACGGCCGAGCCGAAGGACATACGGTCGACTGTGTATAAAAAACTGGGCGTGGCTTCAACCGATTTCGCCCTTTTTCACAGAAATAAGTTGTTGTCCCAGAGTCTAAGCCCCTACCAAATTTCACAAGGATTGTTAAATTTTTGTTCGACTTATGGCATTAAAAGTATCCTAGACAAATTAAATGAAAAAGGGCGGAGCCACGCTCATTTTGAAATTTTCTTTTATTTTTGCATTTTGTTGCACCATATCATTACTGGAGTTGAATTTTGACATAATTTACTTATATACTGTAAATATATTAAATTTTTTGTTAAAATTTGACTTAAAAAAAAAATTTTTTTTAAAGTGGGCGTGGTCGTTCTCCGATTTGGCTAATTTTTATTAAGCATACATATAGTAATAGGAGTATCGTTCCTGCCAAATTTCATCATGCTATTCTTCAACGACTGCCAAATTACAGCTTGCAAAACTTTTAAATTTCCTTCTTTTAAAAGTGGGCGTTGCCACGTCCGTTGTCCAAAATTTTACAAATTTTATATTCTGCGTCATCAGTTCAACTCACCTACCAAGTTTCATCGCTTTATCCGTCTTTGGTAATGAATTATCGCACTTTTTCGGTTTTTCGAAATTTTCGATATCGAAACAGTGGGCGTGGTTATAGTCCGATATTGTTCATTTTAAATAGCGATCTGAGATGAGTACTCAGGAACCCACATACTAAGTTTCATCAAGATACCTCAAAATTTACTCAAGTTATCGTGTTAACGGACAGACGGACGGACGGACGGACATGGCTCAATCAAATTTTTTTTCGATCCTGATGATTTTGATTTATGGAAGTCTATATATATCTCGATTCCTTTATACCTGTACAACCAACCGTTACCCAATCAAAGTCCAATGAACGATGTCGGACAATAACCACGCCCACTTTTTCGATATCGAAAATTTCGAAAAATCGAAAAAGTGCGATAATTCATTACCAAATACGGATTGAGCGATGAAACTTGGTAGGTGAGTTGAACTTATGACGCAGAATAGAAAACTATTAAAATTTTGGAAAATGGGCGTGGCACCGCCCACTTTTAAAAGAAGGTAATTTAGAAGTTTTGCAAGCTGTAATTTGGCAGTCGTTGAAGATATCATGATGAAATTTGGCAGGAACGTTACTCTTATTACTGTATGTCTGCTTAATAAAAATTAGCAAAATCGGAGAACAACCACGCCCACTTTTAAAAAAATTTTTTTTTAAATTCAAATTTTAAAAGAAAAGTTAACATCTTTACAGTATATAAGTAAATTATGTCAACATTCAACTCCAGTAATGATGTGGTGCAACAAAATACAAAAATAAAAGAAAATTTCAAAATGGGCGTGGCTCCGCCCTTTTTCATTTAATTTGTCTAGGATACTTTTAATGCCATAAGTCGAACAAAAATTTACCAATCCTTGTGAAATTTGGTAGATGCTTAGATTCTAGGACGATAACTGTTTTCTGTGAAAAAGGGCGAAATCGGTTGAAGCCACGCCCAGTTTTTATACACAGTCGACCGTCTGTCCTTCCGCTCGGCCGTTAACACGATAACTTGAGCAAAAACCGATATATCTTTACTAAACGCAGTTCACGTACTTATCTGAACTCACTTTGTACTGGTGTAAAAAATGGCCGAAATCCGACGATGACCACGCCCACTTTTTCGATATCGAAAATTACGAAAAATTAAAAAATGCCATAATTATATAACAAATACGAAAAAGGGATGAAACATGGTTATTGTATTGGTCTATTGACGTAAAATATAACTTTAGAAAAAAACTTGGTAAAATGGGTGTGACACCTACCATATTAAGTAGAAGAAAATGAAAAAGTTTTGCAGGGCGAAATCAAAAGCCCTTGGAATCTTGGAAGGAATACTGTTCGTGGTATTACATATATAAATAAATTAGCGGTACCCGACAGATGATGTTCTGGATCACCCTGGTCCACATTTTGGTCGATATCTCAAAACGCCTTCACATATACAACTAAAGGCCACTCCCTTTTAAAACCCTCATTAATACCTTTAATTTGATACCCATATCGTACAAACACATTCTAGATTCAACCCTGGTTCACTTTTATAACGATATTCCGAAAAGGCGTCCACCTATAGAACTAAGGCCCACTCTCTTTTAAAATACTCATTAACGCCTTTCATTTGATACCCATATCGTACAAACAAATTCTAGAGTCAGGCCTGGTCCACCTTTATGGCGATATCCCTAAATGGCGTCCATCTATATAACTATGGCCCACTTCCTCTTAAAATACTCTTTAATACCTTCCATTTGATACACATGTCACATGGTGATTTTCCCTTACTTTGTCTCCACAGCTCTCAACTGAGTATGTAATGTTCGGTTACACCCGAACTTAGCCTTCCTTACTTGTTAAAACTACAAATAAATCCAGTGGCTCTGTGCATGATTTCAAAGAGTAACAACCGGACTTTAACATAATTTTTAAAACTATGTTAAGCAAAAACTAAACAACATCACAGAGGCGATACATTTAACACTTTGTTTCAAAATTCTTTCCAAAGAGATTCGATGCTTTATAAAAAGGTTTTGAGTTTTAGAAACAAAATGTATATTCGAAAATTTTTGAAAAAATATTTTTGTCCACACTATATGCCGGGGGTTAAGGCTCTTAGCCCGAGTATCGTGCGTGATGCAAGGCTATCGACCAGGGACTGTTGAGAGCTTAAGACTCGTCCTACAAGAGATGTCCTTGGTTTTACTGATAATGACGGACCAGACAACTCTTTTAGACCCGTAACCCTAGCCGATAATTCCCTTCTTATGCCTGAGGGGCACGGTGTGTATCGATGCCACTGGCGGTGACCGTTTAATACTGTACGAACAGTACTACTTCTCTCGAGAAAAGAATAGGAATTGATTCTGAAGACTGGTAACTGCGGCATTTTGCACTTGAGTAGTTCGCGGGGAAATCCAAACGAAATGGATGACAGGATAGTGCTGCCAACTTTTCACTTAACTATGACAGATCTCAGGGAACTTTTCGGTCAGTCGCATTTAGGTTGGTAGTGCAGATGAGGTTAATCCCGACTTAGGTTATTAAATTTTATTAAGGCATATCTCAACCCTCGCGTTGCTTACCTGCTTAGCTTTGCCAACCACGGGACTATCAAGGGGCCACTACACATCTTACCGGAGTGCACCGGATTGAACTACCATGTACACACTACTGAAGCCCTCAGGAAGTGTTTTTGCGATCATAAAAACTGCGTTATTTTCTTGCGGATCTATACATTGATAGTAGTCGGTTGCATTAGCTCTCCTTGTAGGGATAACTAGAATCCGCGAAGATTTTTGGAAGTTTCTTCAATAGTGATGATTACTTTCCGGATATTTATCCAGTAAGTTTCGGAAAAAATCACCACCATAGTTCTAGACCGATCATCAGCGGAATGATTTGACATAACCACATTGAATCTTTTAGGTCAATCAACGCACTTCTTCCCTGAGGAAATTGGGTTCGCCAGAGCCTAATTTGGTAAATAAACAGAATATAAATTGCGCTGTCAACCCCTTTGTGGGGATTGTGCTACACAACGTTTTGAATCCTTTGAATTAGCGTTCTTTCCTCTTTATATCGTAAATAAGGTATTTGTGAGCCTGACCGATTTTAACCTCCAGTTTCTCATGGTGGAGGAGCTTTAAATGTTGAGAGGATATTTTTATTAATTAATCAAATCACAGTCTGACCACTAGATTGCATTAAGTTGTATCAATCAGACCACCATATACAATCTCCATCTTTAAACTTCAGTTCAAAGCGCGAATAAACTACTTCGCTAGCGTCCCTGTAATGCTATGCTTTTCCCGCGGGGTATAAGCTTGAAGGCATTCGTTCTTATAACCTTTGTGAGGTTATTATACATACTTATATATAAGTTTTGTTGTCTACTTCTTAGAATAAGTGCATAAGCTTATGTACAATTCCTCATACTTACTTGGATTTTCCAAACGGTAATGACTCTCTGCTTCTGGATGTCTGGTATATAGAATTTGCTGTGATATATGCTCTGTCATAATTTCGTAAAGGATATTATACGTTGGAAGGGACAAAGATTCTTCGTAGAGTAACAGTCGTTCCGATAATAACGTGTACAAGTTGTGGGGCGACATAACGTCATATTTCCGTCTATTATTAAAAAGCATGAATACGACGAAGAAATGCAGACAATTATGTTGCAAATATTGGCAAGTAGGATGGAGAAAAAAATGTGAACAAAAGAAAGGAAGAAAAAGACAAAGAAACGAATTGAGTAAAAGAAGGTAAATAAGTAATTTATCAAATAACAATGGAGAGTAATAATTTATATGCTCCAGGCAGATGGCGGGTTGAAAATGTAATGGTTATATGAATAAAGTTAGATATTTTTCTGACATAGGCATATTAGGGATGTTTCTACAACTATTTTCTGAATTTTTTACAAACTGCTCAATACATAAGAATGAATAAAATTAAAAATATGTAAATGAACTATTTTCTAATAAAAGTATTAAAAATGGTGCAAGTAAGTACACCCCTAATGCATATATATCAACCTGAGCCGATTTGTATGGACGAAAGTTAACCGATAGCGCGCCATCGATTTTTCGATAGGATTTGGGCTCAGAAAAAAAAGTTCCACTACGCATACCCAAGATAATAATTTCCGAGCCTGCGAAAAAAAAATGGCGAAAGGGTCAATTTTTCGACCAAAACACTCCCCAAAACCCAAAAAATATTTTTTTTTTTTTTCAAAAAAAAAACTTGTAAAAACGTTGGCGATAACAGTTTTTTGAAAGAAAAAAAAAACATATTTTTTGGGTTTTGGGGAGTGTTTTGGGCGAAAAATTGACCCTTTCGCTATTTCTTTTTCGCACCCTCGAAAATAATTTTTTTGGGTATGCGTAGTGGAACTCTTTTTTCCTGAGCCCAAATCCTATCGGAAAATCGATGGCGCGCTATCGGTTAATAAATCGACCCAGTCTAATATATATAATGTGTCTTCCTTAACTTAACGCTAAACTTACTTGTATGTGCTGCGTGATAAAAAGAATCCAAGCAATTTCAATGCTTGTAAGCGTATCAATTGACTTTCTGCAGCCAATAATTTGAAAATACTACGAACGCCATATTTTACGTCGAAAGCAGGTACCATTGAGCTGGGATGCTCGGACATAAGCGAAATTAACATTTGCAAAACGTCATGAAGATTTTCATCCTGCAAAGAAGAAAAACAGAATATTGTTTGTTGTCATGTGAAATGAGATTAAGAATGGAAGTGTAATTAAGAGATGAATTTCATGAGATAATGAAGATAATTTGAAATTGATATGCAGTAACGTAAGGAAATATAGCAGGTCATCTATTTTAAAATTTCTTCAACTAAACTCAATATTTTTTTATTTTTGATAATACAACAAAAAGCACACATGCATTTTGTATTTGAAGCTATGCATACCAATCTCAAAATGTTTTCAAAAACTTTCAAAAATTCGACTAAATTTATGAAAATCTCGAACTTTTTATTTTAATTTTTATTTTTATTTTTTTGAGTATACAGTTTTGTAGACAAATCAATTTTTTTTTTAATTCGTACTGGTCTTTGAAAACTTTTGTTCCGAGAGATACTTTATGTTTTCTTCCCTACGAAAGATAAATAAATAAATGTAAGGCGCTTTATTTTTGATTTGGAAGAAAATCTCAAACACCTTTCGAAAAAAAAAATAAAGTCGAATTTTGAGAGATCTAAAACTTATACTTTGTTAGATAAAAATTTGTTTGGGCTACAATTAATTATAATCGAAAATAAAAATATTTGATAAATATGTATGTGCAGTGTTCTTTTCGTGTTCGCAACTGTATAAGTTACATTCATATGTACTGTAAGAAAAATGTCATACCTCATGCATGGTCGTCAAATAATTTAAAATGCTTTGCAATTCATCCTCTTTGACGCCATTGCCAATCATAATCAATTGTTTCAAAAATAATAAGATGTAAGCGCGTATCGCTAAGATATCCTTTTGTGCTGGTCGTGGCCCATCTGTGAGTGAATAAATAAGAAAATGAGTTATCTATTTTTGCAAAAACAAAAACAGAAACAGGAGCTCAAATTTCAACATGAAAATAGAAGAGAACAAAAATAGATATACAAGAAGGTAAATGAATGTCCACAAACTCTATAGTTTTAAATTGAGGCTATCACTTCGGCCTAACTTCAATAGCATAGCAGCCATCGTCACCAGAAAAAACCTAAGTACCCTCTTTATATATGCCGAAAGTTAGTAGCCTAATGATTCAACTCCCCACCGAAGCTGCAAAACGAATTGTCTGGCAAGACAAAAGGAAGTTCTCGGCGCATATTATACCAACAAAAGTTGTCCTCGGAAAGAATGGGAGATATCAGTTATGTACCTTCCATCGGGCCAAATTGAGATGCGTATTTGAATATCTCAGTTTATTCCAAAGTTTTTTGTTCGATGATGGCTTCTGTCAGAAACGTACTCCTGTTAGAAGGATTATAAATCTCCTCAGATTAGTCAGCTGCTGGGTAGTGTTGTTATAAGCACGTATAATGTTAGGTTACAATAGAATGACCCTCACTGTAATCTTTGTTTTCAGTTGCTGCTGAAATTAAGTAGCATTTACAACAGGCAGCCAAAAACAACTATCATGTAGCATTTGGTGACAATAACAAGATAAATATCACATGGCGACACACAGTAAATGGCAATTCATTGAGTTGCAAATTAGCGGTTCATTCCTTAAACTTATTATAACACAAATACAGCACAAAATAAATTATTTTGTTGTTTGAAATTCATTCCTTGCAGTTGTCGTTGCAGATGACGACAACTGCAAGCGAGCAGTTACCGTATACTACTCTTAGAAGATCCGCTAATGTCACAAGGTAATGCATCAGCCACTGGTGCCACTCCGTCGTCTTAATACGGCTATTGCTAGCCCTTGCTGTTGTCCACAATCCTGCCGACGACTTGTTGTTTCCGTTGCTGCACGCCTCGTTGGTACTACGACCGCTGTTTACCAGCTGTTCAGCTGTTGCTGCTCGCTATCAAATCCGTGCACAGATGCCGCTGTGCTTATCCCCCAGTGCTTGGCCGACTGCCGATAATTTCCCTTTAGATAAAGTTTCCGACAACGTCTCTTCTCAACTACCTCTTTCGTAGTATACTTTCAAGCCGGTCAAAATCTACATTTCAATCTCTTTGCCCGGAAAGCTGCTTCTCTCTTAACACCTCGAACCTTGTATATTTATATTCGGACTTATCACGTAAATATTGTTTGCTGTTCGATGGGGATTGGAATTTCGGATTTAAAAATGTTTGTTTTATTCAGGCATGCTTAACCAACGAACCGATATCATTTCGTTACGATAATCAACGTTAATAAACGAAACGAAGTCATTTCGTTTCGTTTATTAACGTTAAGATCGTCAAATTAACGAAATGATTTCGTTTCGTTTTCTGCCATATCAAAAAGAAATCAAATCGTTTATGTTGATTATTAATTTCAAACTATGCTGGCAAAGCTGATTGATGGCGGAGTCATTAAAGGTGAAAGCATTATCCAAGCTGATTGCAACTTTTCTCATGAATTTTGACAGTACGAACATTTCGCAGAGTATTTTTGACATTACCACCAACGAATTACACAAACAAATTACATAGAGTTTGTGTGTGTATGTGCGCTCGTTGTTGCCACCTTACGGCTTCACCATGGCTATAGCATTGCCAGCACAATTCAAACATAAAGTATCACGTTTTCGTTAACGTTTTTAACGTTAACGAAAGCTTTTCGTTTCGGTTAAAAACGAGATACAATTTATCTTGATAATTTCTTTATCGATAATATTTCGAAGTGTTTCAACGGAAACGGTGGAAATTTTTTGATAAACGATTAGCTTAACGTTAAGGTGCATCCCTGGTTTTATTGCTTTTGCGTTGGGAGTTTTAGCAAAAAGCAATGTTTTCTCTTATCCGCCTACGCGTTATAGTACAATTTTACTTTCTTCAGAGAGATTTTATATTTATGCAGGTGAATCGTGCCAGATCTACTGCTGTGATTTGTAATTGTTTACAGTTTATTATAAATAAATTTGAGCTATATCGAGACGCAAAGGAGAATATTTAAAAACCTTCTTTTTGATTATACGCTCATCGGAAAGAGATCTAATATGATACAAAAACAGGGCTTGGTCTTGGTAACTATGATCTTACGCGAGATTTTTCAAAACAGCAAGACACAGAGTTTTCGATTCAGTTCGTGTTCACTCAGAAGATAGTAAAGGCACTTGCGCTCACATTAGAGTATCAAGAGTTCGTGAGTCTTAAGCCAATTTTTAACAATTTTTGGTGAAATAATCATATACATTATTTTGTTAGAGGTACGCTTCGATTCGGCGCAATACTGCTAACTTTTGTAGGCTAAAACAGTTAAGTGAAATTTTACTCACCTAGTCCCTTTGGTATAATGCCACTCTTCGCACGCGGATTCACAACCCAATAGTAGTATTTCAGTGTATGAACTGTCTGTAAAACTGTGCTAACACGACGCACATTACTATAGATTTGTGTATCGCTAAGAAATTCTGTCGCCAAATAAGAATACAGGCGCGCCTGTACATTGGCTGGCGTATAAATCCACAGCGCCGGATTGAAGAGGACATGATCGAGCAGCTGCCACGTCAGAAACGAAAAGCAAAACAACTGCAAACCAACGAGAATAAAAAAGCGAATATTAGTTTTTCATAATTCGTATCAAAATTTTAAAACGCAAATTTTTTTAAAATGGAAGCTTCAAAAGCTTTAAAAGCTCGTACATATAAGTACATTGAAATAAATATGTTAAATTATATAAATATTTTTTTTAATAATGAAATATTTTGGTTTAAAAAATGTATTTATACATACATGTGATGGAAGTTTTTATTTTCATTGTTGATTATATCATAGTCATTATTTGGATGCATAAAACAACGAACGAACGAACGAATATAACGACAATACGAGTAGGATTTTTTTTTATACACACATTAATTTCGATAACGATAATTCGCAAGGAAATGTAACGCAACGCAAACGACAATCGATTAATTTCGATTTATGTATAAGTTTTGATTTTAACGCATGCAGCAAACACAGCAATCACAAATTAAAATTTGTTTAATACATGAAAAAGAAAAATAAAAAAATATATATATATAGTTGGATGTATAAATATTGTTACATTTTTTGTTTAGTTTTACATATATTTTTACAGTTTTAATATGATCGTACTACGTAAACATATGTGGCACTATTGATCAAAGACAAATGCATCTCAAATTGCTTCATTGTAAAAAATATGGTACAGACTATTCTCTTGCCTAAATTCTTATTTCTATTTGTTTAACTAACACATTGTAATTGATCAATAGCGCGATATAGCTGACCTAATATACTCAGAATAGACAAACTTTAAATTATACATATTCAACCGATTTCTTAGAGGTTTACTGCATTTTCTTTAGATACTACTTCACAAAAACAATTACCTTGATATTCAAACATTAAAAAACCCAAACTCAAAAATGTCTCAGTTTCGCTATATTTGTTTCAGTTTTTCTTTTCTCATCACAGGATTTATTATATACTAGCGTACCCAGCAGACGTTGTACTGCCCTATGTTTGAAATATCCATCCTTCTTATCCATCAATCCCTTAATCAATAGACTTCAACTTTACTTCTTTTCCTTCTGTTTCTATTTCTTCTTCTTATTCCTGTCCTTCCCTTATTTCCTTTATATATACTTCCTTTTCATTCTAATCCTTCTTCTCACTCCCAAACACATTCGTACTTCCATTCTCATCCTCATTTCCTCCCTTACTCCCTCTTACAATCCCTTCACCTGATCTGCCTAAATTTCTCCATATATGATATTTATATACTAAATATTGGTTATCACCTTCAAAAAATACGTAGGCATTGAAAATAAATTGTTTGTTCTATTCACACTCTCATTTCTGCCCCCAGTTTCACGGCCTATACTTCTTTCCCCTAAATAAACTCATATATGGAAACTATATACCAAATATTGGATATCCCGTTCAAATAAGTATGGAGATATCGCTAATTTACAATTTTGTTCTGCTCCCACTTTCATTCCCACTTCCACGCCCTCTGCCTTTCCTACCTATATTACCTCACATACTCATGGAATATATTTATAGAATCTAAGAATTGGCATTTATAATTGCAATTAATAACGAAGATATAGCGAATTTAAATATTTGGTTCACTCATACTCCCATTCCCCCTACCACTCGCGCTTCTACTCCCACTCCCAAGCCCTCTACCTCTTCCACCTGAATAACATCATATAAAGATTTCATATATCAAATATGGTATACCCCTTCAGATAATTACCTTGATTTGAAGGGAAAATTAAAAAGGAACACGATGCAAATTGGAAGAGAAACTCGGCCTAAATTTCTTCCGAGGTAAATAGCGTCAAGTATTTATTAATTGTTTTTCAGTAGGACGGTAGAAGATAGGAAGAGTGAGCAATAGGACTACATATGCATAGGTTTGCTGATGAGATACCAAATCTCTTTATTTTTGAGTTGCGATATTCACTAAGGTTTACATCAGACTGTGTCATTATGTGTCAAAATTCTTTATTCAAGTTTATAGAAAAATTTACTATTGCGATTATTGGAAACTTATTAAAAAACTTTAATAATAACGTGTTACGGATGTGCATATGAATTCGGTACATTCCGTTATTAGTAACTTATGATACTAGCTTCTGGCGCGAAACCGATTTTTATTTTTTGACTCCAGAAATCGCTTGAACTGTAGATTTTGATCGCCTCTTACGAAGAAAATGCCTTACCGCGGAAGTATTCTAACATCCTTATCTCGCTGGGGTATAAAAATGGTACGGTGGCAATAAGACTATGACGGCTTTATTTCACGTTCCGATTCGAAAGAAAGCCATCATTTTCTTATCGCCTTCTTTCCAACTATCAATGGATATAAGTCCTGTGTGGTCTTGTAGCGTTTGCTAAAATTAATACCTCAAGAAGATAAGACAATTTGAAACGGACGCTCGGTGTTGATGCTATTTGGTGCTATGGTGCGCTGAAGCGAATCTACGCGGCGTAATGAAGCGGGATGATGTTGAAATCTTCGTATTTTACTTTTGTTGTTTTGTCTGGTTTATGAAAAAGCCAAGAGTTTGCGATATTGGTGAATAGATGTACATTGAATGATATGACTCTCACTGCAATCGACTTCCACCCTCAGGAGCTTTGTGGAGTTGTAGCCAACATAAGTGTGAAGGATGCAAGGCAAAAGCAAGCCAAAGCAATAAATTAGATTTAAGGCGATATCGATTATACTACGGTGATGTTATACCAAGGGTAAATTTTTACTTTTGTGCTTGTGGTGAATAAAGTTAAATTTCACTAAAATCGTATTTCAGTGAACCGTACCGATATCAAGGAATTATCACATTCGCCACAATTATTTTGCTTTCTTGATGTGAATAAAGTGGATCTTAAAATGGTAGTGTATGACCGAACAGTGTTCAAAAATAATCTTGTTATAGTTAGACTCTAAGTTGGGCTCTTATGAGGAATACAACTTGACTCATGACGGGCTGTCTTTGAAAGAGACCAAATTTACGCATCACGAATATTTCAGTGAGCTCAAAATGAGCGCAAAAGCTACGATTAAGGCCTTTTGTCTGATCCACTTTAAGCTCCAAAATCTTTCCGTGATAAATTATGCACAGATACTTTCAAAAACGCCAACAGTTGTTGCAGAACCGCACTAGTTGCGAACCAACGCAGAACTATCTCATCAAGCGAAGGTACCACTTCTAATGCTTTTCACACGCAGTGCTTTCAACTGACGAAATGGTAATAATGGTTCTCAAATAGTCGCAGCCCTTAAGTAATTAGTTAGTTTAAATTCATATATCTCAGGCTTAAGCGATGTAACTACCCACTGTGCCGATCTGCATCTGATAAGCACCCGTTCAGATGTAGGCATTAAACCTGCCCTTGTGATTTGCACGACGCAAACGCTGCATGGATTGTATACTTAATTGAGGCTGGCTTTTCAATTTATTGGCGACAGTCGGTAAAAATTCATATATTTTATCCTTTTTTCTAAAAATTCACATATTTTAAGAAAAAACGCATAAATTGAAAAACTTGTAAGGAACATATAGGCCTCACAAATTACTAGATCACATAAGCTACATAATAGATATGTACATATTTACTTATTTAAATATCTATACAAATGTGAGCTCTATTTTGTATATGGTCGGTAGGAGTTAACGTAGCTACCCTGCAGAAAATGCGATTAGTCTAAGATGATTCTGAGATGAGTTGCAAAGGACTATGCGACTAGTTAGTTTTCGCTCTTTATGATTGGAGTGATTCCCTTTGTTTTAGTATGTCCTGTGTGTCGGAAGCATCGGAAGGGTCCTCTTCATAGCCCTACGGATACTATTCGACACGTCCTCTTTGTAGCCCTACGTGCACTGTTGGACAAGTCTTTTTTGTTTGCATATGATACTGTCGGACAAGTCCTCTTTCCAATCGTATGGAAATTCCTAGTAGTTTAGGTCCGATAAAGGGCTCCGTAGTGTTCTTAAATAATTAGTTTAGTTTCCATAACATTTTTTTTATTCTAACACTTCCTGTTTTTTCTATTGTTTCCTAAAATTGGTTACATGAATTTCAAACTGGCTAATCCCAATTTTATCCAAAAAGAGACTAGAGGGAATCAGTTAGTTAGTTAAACCAGAGAGGTCGATCGCATTCCACTCTCTTTACGGATTAATCTCACGATTATTTGCAGGGTAGTTGCAGATAAATTTCCTATGGGCTGTAGTGGCCAATGGATTACACACATTGGGGAGAGTTTTGCAATTAAGCGTTGAACAACTAAAAACAAAAAAAATAATCTCACAGACTAGAGGTTTACGCCGGTCACTTAATCGGCAGCGGCGTGCCTCTGAATTGAATGGCTAGACTTCAGAGTATCACATTGTCCACAACTAATTAATATGGAAACATACTGCTGACGTCAATGGTATGTTTGACGATCTGGAACAACATCATTAACTTGCGGATGAGTATCTGGGATGCTTGTAAAGCGAAAATTGAAAAAAATAATATTTGGAAAGATTTTGTTTATATGTATTTAAGGAAATTGATGTTTCGGCCATTTCGGAAAGATCCGCAGTTTTTGCCTCAAAATCTCGCGGATCGTTCAGAAAATTTCGGGATTAGCTTCTTGCTGAGAGAGGGAGAAATACTTAAAATGGTAACACTTTTGTAGCGTAATTTCACTGAAGGAGATGTTCTGGGCTAACTCTAATACCCGTCGTCGGTTCGATTTCTTTAAATTAAGTCGCTACTACGCATCCTGGCCCTTATACCATATCCCAGCACGGAAGCTAGATATAGGACTGCGGCTTCGAACCCATACCTTCATCGACGTCATTTTCCTAGAACCTCTAGGTGTAGCTCCGAAGACTTTCTGACGGATGTTTTTGTCGCGCTATGCTTCCGAGCTACACCAAAAAATCACCTTGAAACATTAGGCAGTAACTATTCCGCCATGGATGTCGCCCTCGACATCATAAGCAGTGTAAGTGGATATCATTGCGTAACTTATGGGTGAAAATCGTATAATCCTTGGCGCATCTACATAATTTAAACTCACAAGGACCGGGGATAAAAGTTTTAAAATGTAGACCAAAAATTTGCAGACGTTTGTGTTCGAAAAAATTTACTTCAATAGTCTTCGTTTTCGGCCCTATGATATATATAAGAGGTCATTATGGATGACCGCCTTCAGTTTTCAGACCAGCTCGAATATCCCCTACGTTAGGGTAGCAGAACACCCGGTCATTTGTTCGACTGTCTTGAGAAAGCTTTTGCTTCACCACTTTGAGTGTTCTTGCGAAGTACATAGCCTAACCTGGTTAAAAAATGTGCCTACGTATTCACATTTATAACAGGAGCGGTCAGATGTAAATATTTAAACATGGTTGATAGGCTATATCCAATGTGATTCACTCCAAGGTACTAGTTCGGGATAGGGCCGCGCCACCAACTTTAGGAAATGTCAAATCGGAAGACTTGTGTGTTGAATGATGAAGTGTGAAAATCAAAATTAAGATTTCAGACGCTATTTTATAGTTAAGCAAATAAAGTAATTTTTCAAACCCATTTCAAACGTGTTGAAGATATATGCAACTTAAGTGTGAGCTGAGAATCATTTCAAAGGAGAATTTAAACCACTGGAGCCTACTAAAAGATTTTGCATGACTGATTTCGCTTATTCTTTCAGCCAATCGGGATATAGAATTTCGGCATCTTTTTCGGGTAACTGGCTTTTTTAACAACTTGAGGACAATTTGAAAATATGACATTTTGGGACATTTTATTTAAATTCATTGTTCCTTATTAATTTTTTGAAAAAATTATGCCAAGTAAGCATTTAAATTTATTATATAACTTTTCTTTAAGTGTTTTGTTTTAATAACTTGGTGAATTCGGTGATGCGAAATCCGGCATTGATAGCGCCTGTTTTCTCAAATAACTTTTGAACGATTAGAAAGTGTTAAATTTCGCAATTGGATTTTATAACTGGCAGTGATGTGCATCCCTTTACACCCCTTTCGACCATATCGGATCAATTTTCGAGATGAACAATAGAGTAGAAAATATAGTAACGCGCCGAACGCCGCCGCCTTTTTTTTTTTTTTGGACATTCGGCGGCGGCGTGCGAAAAGCAACACGAATTGGCGGCGGCGGCGGCGTTTATCTCTATTACAGACGCATATACATCATTATACATATGTATATAGAAAGAAAATAAATAATAAAGCTTAAAATAAAGAACAAACACAAAATATGATATGAAAACGGATGCAGTACGCAACCGAACAACAACAGAATCAAAACAAATTGCAACTACTGTTACGATAATTCAGTATTTTTCATGATTTCCTACATTTACTGCAGTAATGTATTGTTGTTGCTATGCTTACAAGTGCAAACGCGTTGACATAAATAAAATTTATGACATTTCGCAAAACCAGCAAAAGTTGCACTATGAAGTGTAAGGACTGCAGTGAAATCGTTGTGTTGAGTGGAGTGGCACACATACATATACATCTGCATACATATATAAACTTGTGCTGCTGCAAGGCGTTAAACCGAGCGCGCTAACGTAATGAGTTGCAGTCAATATTTTACTGTTTTTCAATAATTACTACCCACATAATATTAAAGCAAAATGAATAAAAAAAAAAAAAATTATCAAATGAAAAACCCGTGTTGTACGGGGGAAAAGTGAAAATTGTAGGAAAATGGCAACAGCAACAAAAATAAACTGTATATGCTGTTACCATGAGCAACACTGCACCTTAACTTAACCGATAAATGTCGTATATATGTGTGTACATACATGCACACAATAATGTGGTTTGACAATGTTGCTGGAGCAAATTGTGGTATTCAACGTCAGTAGATAACTCATTAAAAACTCTCCGACGAAACGAGAGATTTAAATTGAAACAAAGCATGACTATGAATAATTATATCGCTATGACTTTGACAATATTGACATTTGTAACTAAGCTAGTTTTTCACTGGGTTAAGATAGAAAGGATAAAGTTGATTGTTTCTATTAATGATGGCTTCGAAAAATATTGACGTTTGTTATGGAGTTAGGCGAAAATGAAAGCAAAGTGTTTGACGTTTTATAAAAAGTATGCTTAAAGGGCACAGTAGTTTTGTTTAAGAAGAACCAAACTAGTCTACAAAAAAATATATATATATGTAAAGGACCGGACTCAATACAATACTAAAGCATTTCATATTGTGCATATATAGCGAGTATTGCGAAGACCACAGAGACGATCGGAAGTTTTGAGTCTATTTTAATGCAAAAATATTTACGATTTCGTCAAGGAAAACATGAAATCCGTTCTTTAATTAAGATATATAACGTGATTTCAAGTTAAAGCACCCTCAAATGAAGGGTTGGCCGCCATGATGTGGTGGTAGTGTGTATGCTGAAGAACCTGGGTTTGAATACCAGGAAAAGCAACATTTAAATACATTAGAAAATTAAAAAAAAAGTATCTAATTAACGACATTGGCCATTTCTATGCACCGAATTAAACAAATATAACGATTTCGGATTTGAATAACAATATTTTATCGATATACGGTAATTCACAACCAGCTATTTTCGCTTAATAATAGAAATATTTTTAAATTTTGTTAAATTTATTAGATTGGAAGCGGCTTTACTTCCATTTAAACTCAATAAAATTGTCATCACGTTAGCGATGTTGAAATCGAGTTAGTGAGGAGCACTGTAGATATGGGCTAATCGTTAGTTAAAATTTCGAGAAGTCGCATCGTTAAAAGTTAGTGAATTCGCTGGCTCAGTGGTTGTAGTTCAACCACAACAGAGGTAACTTTACCAGCAACAAATCATTTCAGGCTATTTGAGGAGATCTTCGCCGGCTTCACATTTGTAGCAACCGATACCGTCAAGTCATTGTTTAGCTTCTCATAAGCGTTTTGTCGGCATGTTATCGAAGGGTTATAGATGTGCCATCGATTTTGTATTGAAGTTTTATCGGTATCCGCATCAGAGCAAACCGAAAAATGGTCGATAGCACGCCGATAAGGAACTGGTAACATATCGATAACTTTTCGACTAAATATCGATAACTCCTCAATAACAAACGGAAATTGTGAAACTAAAACGATAACTTTTCACTAAAAATCGATCTCTCCTATAGCAAGTTGATAGCGTTTCAATATCAATTCAATCACTTTTTGATAACGTATCGATAACTTTTTGATAAGTAATCGAAAACTTGTCAGTGTTTAATTGATAACATTTTGATAACGAAAATCGATAACTCATCTCTAATTTTTGTTATCGTCATTTCGCGGTGACTACTAAAATATTGCCAAAATTTGTTTAATCCAATATCTTGTAAGTAATCAATTGCATAAACCAGTTACGTCTCCTTTTTTAATTTGATTGCTTACTTCATATTGAAATCTTTGAATAAAACTTCTCAAAATCGGTGCACCTCAGTAAAATTTCCATAAATTTAAAATTTCTGGAAGAAAAACCTGAGTAGGCATGTAAATATTTGGTTGAAACCAATTTTTTGGTAAGAATGCGAAATGAAGGACTATTTTTTAATTTTCGGGAAGTTCGAGATTGGATGACTGACAATTCTAAGCTTGAAATGCAGTAGCTTGATGCTTTGGCTGTACTAAATAGTTTGGTTCTCTGTATCAACGGTTGCGCCCACTTTTGGGATTTTAGTGACCCACCTGTAGCCTAAGGCTCAATACGGGAATTTATTTGGCCCAAATATAGCCATCAAGCCATTAACTAAATGTTTTAGTGCATTAAAGAAATAACAAAGCTTTTCTTTTAAAGAATACCATTTTATAGTAAGTGGAGAAAGTTTGCGGTTTATCAAATTTTTAATTTTTTTTTTTTCATCTTTCAAGTTTGCTTTAACTATTTTAATGGCAACAATGTTTAATTCTCGTGTCGTAATGAAGTGCAAACATAAGTGTGCTGCTCACACAGAAAAATCGGAGTTTTAGGTTGTAAGGAACTTACAAAAGATTTCGTTTTTTGAAATTTTTTTGGTAAATATAACTATATATACCTCGTGATAGAAAAGAAATTGAGCGACGATAAGTTTTATATGTTTAAACTAGAGTACCCCCGCAGATTTGATCTGCCTGAAAAGTGGTTTGACTACATCTAAAAATTAAGGCTCGATACCCGTATTCACTATCAATATCATTATCTTCTACTGTTTCTTCCATTTTTCTTATAGTTCTAGTTCATCCCTTACTCCATTTTTCTACCTCCCACTCTTTCTCCTTCCCCAATCACTCCACCAGACCCAATCCCATTCCTCTTCCCACACCCACTCTACTATCTCCGCATAATTCACATTCCTATTCCTATTTCCAGTCCTAGTAGAATTACACTAAATCTTTCTCCCACACTCACTTTCCCTTTTCCTCTCTTATCTATTTTCCTCAAATATCGAATAGTTACTTCACTTAGCCGACCTATTTAAATATCTTTGTTTGTATAAACCTTACACTATTCTTCTTCGTTCCTTGCATATGCCTCCCTTCATTCTCATCATCCTCTCGCACTTTCTTCATTTTTATCTCCTTTTCTACTCACACTTTCTTTTTTCTCCCTAAACCTTCCTTCTCTTTTTTCCCCTCTCCGATTCCCACACCGATTATTCTTTTTCGAAAGGCTGCCTTAACAATAAACTTCAAACAAATTGCACCGAACACAAGATTTTTTGGAATAGGTCAACTTTTCCAAGTATAAAACTTGCCGAAGAAGTGCTCCCGTACTATTTTTAAGCAAAACACACCATAGATAAAGTTTTTTTCAAATAGGTCGGTTACTAGTCCACTTCCTGTAAAAAAAGGTTCTCAAATATCAAGCTAGACAAAGAGTTACCCCTGTAAAAATAGGTGGAGTCCTCGTCCGCTTTCAGGAAAGAAAAGTTTGTACTATGTTCCCAGCAAATCGCACAAAAAACACGATTCAATACAATAGGTCAGGCCATGATCCAGTTTCCAGAAAAAAAGTTTTCAAATAATAAGCTACTCACGGAAGTACCCCTAAATCAATTTTCAAGCAAATCACAACATACACTATTTTATTTAGAATTGGTCGGCCCGGGTCCACTTCTCGGAATGAAAAGTGTCTCAGATGTGAAATTTCAGATACACATATGTATGTAGTCATCAGCTAAGAAAGGTTACTCACACATACACGCGCATATGGCTAGTAGATAAACATAACCTACAAATATACATGTATATAGCTGGTAACCAAGCATGATATACAACTGTTCTCGAACACATGTTTCCGAAATGACTAGATCTTAGGAGAAATAGGTGAACGAGAAAACCAAGATTATAAAAGGAGCGCAAGCTGAGGAATCAGTAATCAGCTATTAGTTCTGAAGTGAAGTATAATCGTGAAGTAGTCCCAAATTAATCTAAATAAAGACCACTTTGCAATACTGAATATTGGAGTTATTTATTCGACAGTTCAGCGATTCAAACGTTAGCAGAAGGTGCATAATTATCAGAAATTCGCTAAATTCGTTACAATACGCTATGTATGCTATGAATCAGGCCCCAAAGTGTTGTGGTTACAACAGCAGCACGAGCAAACAAATACAGAGCTTAACCATTTTTTTTAAGACGGAATCCTAATGTACATTAGACTAGGTTGCTAACTGGTTTTAATTTTTTATGCTTTTAACTTCAGCCTATTTAATTTTTGTTTTGTTTCGTTTTAACTTGTCTTTTTGACATTTAAAGTTTGCCAACTTTAATGACGTTATTTGGGCCTTAAAAAGCTTGCAATTGGGTACTCTTATTCTTTTGTGTACTGGAATTGAAAATAAAGTTAAAAAAATCGTATGTCATATAACTAAAATAAAATAAAATATAGTTGAAAAAAAACTAAAAAAACACGCTTTTAAATATTCAGTTTTACTATCATCCACAATCCATTATATATCTGATGCTGATATCACCGTATCAGAGAGGTTCGTGTCTCCGCTATTAAGCACAACTCGTTTTGTAGCAAGTTATTTACCAAGCCTAGAAAGTTACAAGCAAGCATGCATCCAACTGCAGCTAATATTAGCGTGTTCAAAAGTTCTGCGTTCCTCAATTTGAGTGGTCTTAAGCACACGTTTTCCTCTCCAGTCTAATGGACTTACATATGTATGCCAATAATCCATATTTTATTTATTGTATATGTATTATTGCACATATTCAACCATTGGCTGTAGCATTAACTCAACCATCTACAGTAAAATCACAACACGTGCTTAATTCTAAAAAGTGAGCATTTCGATGGATACTATGTACATATGTATGTGCGCCAGTAATGTAAGAAATGCCTTCACCACCCACTTAAGTCAGTAAATATTTGCACTGCATTTAAATATATGATTAAGGGACATTTTATGCACTCAAGTTTTTGATTAAAAAAAGGCCTACAAAATACAACACAACAAAGTACACTCAAAATGAGTGAAATAATGAGCAAAAAGCTTTCAACACTACATATTACAAATATTCTAAAGATTTTCGGTGCGTTGTGTTTCAACGTTAATAATTTTCTACAAACTTTTTTTTCTTCAATTAGTAAAGACATTTTAACTCTTTCAACTCGCTATATATTGAACTTTAAAGCGCTACAACAATGAAGAAAAATCTTATATTATATATAAATCCAAACGAATACATATGTTATACACTTGTCTAACTTTTTCGAATAAAACGATTAATTTTGAAAAACAAATAAAATAAAGTTGTTATCAGTTTCAAAGCGAGCTGTCAAACCTGGAATGTGCTCAGTACTTGTCTTGAATTATATGATAAAAAAAAATTAATAAAAACAATAAAGTATTTTGTTCATTTTTAAAAAATCGTATAACGAAATTTTCGAGCTAACATGCCAACCTAATAAAAGCGCAATGCGTTTTTTTAGCGCACGCAAACACCCGGCGTTTTTTGCCCAATCCCAAATAAACATGCGTTGCGACAATGTAAAGCATGTCTGCAAACGTCCAATCTAAATGTCACGCAGAACAAAAATTGGAAATCGAGTTAGTTTTTCACGCAGCAAATTCAATTTGGGTTGCTCTCATACCACTTGTATGTGCATGAGACATTTTTGACAGAAAATGACCTGCGTGCGTTTATATTAGGTTGGCATGTATGTAAGGTATTATGGAAACCTTATTCTAAAGTGGAGAATGCTGATGATAAAACTGATTAATCTTGACACTTCTTATTTTAGCTGCCTTAGAAAACTCAATGAAGATAAATCGGTGATTTTGGTCGAGTCTAAGAAACTTCATTTTCATGGAGCGGAGCCATGAGTAATCGCACAATTTGTGTATTAACTGTTTTTCCCACAGAAATCTTGCAGCTGAGACACCATTTCTTGTATTTAAATACCATCTTTCTTAAATTCCGAATGTAGTGAATTTATGTTAATATGTACTGGTATTTATCAGGCAGGCGCCGAGATGTAGTGGTTGCGTGCTCCGCCTACCTGGCCCAAGATTCTGGGCACGATTCCCTGGCAAATCAATTTCAAAATTTAAGAACGAAGTTTTTAAAAATAAAAACAAGTTTTTCTAAGCGTGGTCGCCCCTCGGCAGTGATTTGGCAAACAACCCGAGTATATTTCTGCCATGAAAAGCTTCTCAGTGAAAATTCTACTGCCTTGCAAATGCCGTTCGAAGTCGGCGTAAGTTCCGTACCGCCAATTTTTAGGAAAAATAAAAAAAAGAGCAGGACGCAAATTGGAAAATAAGCTCGGCCTAAAATCTCTTCGGAGGTTATCGTGCCTTATATTTATTAATTTTATTTTATTTTTTTCTAAAGTACGTATTAATCACTTATCTTAATCCTTATTCGGCACGTTCAGAGAGTATGATTGATTATCTTCGATAGTACGAAGACCTTTTTCCGCATGGGAAAATAAGAAGAAACTCACGCCGAACAAGGGTATCTGCCATTATTTTCTCCAATCATGATCTAGTTATGGAATCCAAATTATAAAGTGTTTGTCTGCAATACCTACTTACGCTCGCTATTATCCCGAGAGCCCAAACAACTTCTGGATACGTTGTTGTTGTTGCAGCGATGAGGACACTCCCCGAAGGTTTTGGGGAGTGTTATCGACGTTGATTGTCCTTTTCCATATGCAGATCCAGTACGTTCCGGTTGACGCTTCTTTAAGATAAAGACGCGCATACGAACTAAATGGGGAGGGAAAGGAACCGGGATAGGGACAGAAAAAAGAAGAAGTGAAGGGCAAGGATAAAGAAGGAATAGCGAAAGACGTGAAAATAGAGGCTAATTGAGAAGAGGAAGAGGGGAGGAAGAGTGATAGGGTGTGACTGGAAAAACAGGAATAGAAGAGAAAAGGTGGTAGAGAGTGAGCAGCAGGCGGAGTGGTTGGGAAGAAAATATAAATTTTGAAGGAAAAAGGCATGAAACAAATAACAGAGAAAGCGAAAAAGTAGGAGAAATAGAAAATATTTTAAAGTTTTGGTAGAAGAATGGAGAGAAAGAAGAGCGCGAGTGCAGAGTTAAAGTGAGCGATGAAAGTGAAAGGTGAGGGCGACTGTAAGGGGAGAAGAGAGAGTTAGGAATTGGGAGAGTGCCGCATTTGTTGTCAGTTGCAGGTGGCACTCTAGACGAATAATGTACATCAGGTAGCCCTGAAATATGTCTGCACGATATGAGTATCAAATAAAAGAGTTTAAGTATAAGCTGTTTTTTAATTGCAACATCTTAAATATTACCGAGATCACTATAGCGTTCTGGGGTGCTCGATAAAGAAGTTCTCCGCAAGATTTATGCTCCTGTCCGCGTTGCCGATGGCGGGTATTGTAGGAAGTTTATGATAGACTGTATTAGTGTTACACATGTATGTGCAATGAATAAAAGCCCAAAGGCTTAGTTGGCTAGGTCATAATAATTGAATGGGCGAAGACGCTCCGGAAAAAAACAGTTTTCAATTCACAACGCAGTTTGAGAGAAGAAGAAGGGGGACCTCCACTAAGTTGGAAGAGTCAGGTATAGCGAAGGCTGAACCACCCATAGTGCTTCCAATCGGTGTCAATTATTGCGAAACAGGAATAGCTGGTGTGACTTTTTACGAAACGGTCAAAATCTCTGGGGCTCCAAAAAGGATGAAATTATGGTGATGTAGGCTCCTGCAAAACTGAAAACGCTTCACCAAAGCCTATACTTCTATTTTCGTGTTTGTTGATCAAATACAACTCTTAAGTTGAGTGGTGCTGTGGTCGCTTATTTCTTAAATCTATTCATGATTAGTGTTAGATAGCTCCTAAGAATAGATAGTTTGAGAGCAAGAGGAAACGGGATCTGGCTGGGTGTAGGGAACGAGAGTAACGGGTAAGTAAGAGGTGAACAGGGATATAAGGCGTTGTTAAAAATACAGACGCAAACGTGACACAGCTTTAAAAAAAATATTTGTTTGCAAGAAAATTTTAGAGCAGTTTATCATAAGTAGGCTTTATTCGTCACTACTTAATTTAATCATTCCTGTTCGAGAGCTCGCTTTATAAAACATTTTAAAACAAAATATTCGGAAAAATATTTATTGTTTATTTCTTCACCTGATAGAACTGAAAGTTGTATATTTTTCGGATTTGTACATGTTTATTTGATTTCGATTATAGTTTTTCCACAAAATCATTTAACAGATTTTTAGTTCACGTTAGTATTTACATGTTACATTTTTTAGAGTGTGATCAAAGATATCGCAAGTAAAATTTTTCGAGGCGCATGAAGAATGTAAGCAATAGTGAGTAAGACGATGGCGAGTAAATGTGATTTTTTGTGTATTGCATTCAGAAAAGAAGTGTATGTTTGTTTTCATATGAAAAAAAGAAAGAGATATTGTGAAAGGAAAAAAGATTCGAATTAGTTATCTGTTTGAGCATAGCTATTAAATAAAATAAATTTTAGGTTGGTTTAGCTGGATCTATCTGCAAATGCATATATAAATCGTTGGAATGTTATTGAGAGCAATTCCGTAAAGATATAAAGGCAAAAAAAGGATGAATTGGAAGCATGCAGTAAAAAGTACAACAAAGAATATTGATTTAGAAATATTTTTGTAGCGGTAAGAACATGCCTCCGTTAAGGAATCTTCAACGCAATAAAAAGAGCATAAGAAAAATAAACGAAAATAGGAATTTGTGCATATAATTATTGAGAAGACAAATATTTGCGAAATTTAACATAAACAAGTAAGGACGGGTCTGTCTGCGGCTGTGCCGAAGACTTCATACCTTTCATGAATGGGGCTGAACAATAATCTTATCGCCTTCGTAATCTCCAAATAATCGGATGTATAAAATAAGAAATATATAGTGAACAGATGTACATACCTAAACGATTTTTAAGATAAATATAAAATACAAAATGACAAAAAATCCCCTTATCTGAAGGATCGGTTGTATGGGATATATATTATATATAGCTCCGATAGAAATGATTTTTACAGGAAATCTTCTATGATATATTAGAATATATATCACCAAGTTTAACGTTTTTATATTGGAAATTAAGGGAGAAATGGCTAAAAATCTTTCTATCTGAACGATCGGTTGTATGATATATATATTATATATAGCTCTGATCGAAATGATTTTTTCATGAAATCCTCTGTGATACATTAGAATAAATATCACCAAGTTTAACGTTCTTATATTGAAAATTAAGGGAGAAATTTCCAAAAATCTTTCTATCTGAACGATCGGTTGTATGGGATATAACTATATATAGCTCCGATCAAAGTGATTTTTTCAGGATATCTTCTATGATATATTAGAATATATATCACCGAGTTTCACGTTTATGCTTTCTAAATTGCGGCAGGAATGACCAAAATCTTCTTATCTGAACGATCGGTTGTATGGGAGATATATGTTATAGTGGTCCGATCCTACCGGATGCGACAAATGTCTAATATAATACAAAAATACATCCTTGTGCCAAATTTCATTGAGATATCTCAAAATTTGAGGGACAAGTTTGCGTTCAAACAGACAGACGGACGGACAGACGGACATGGCTATATCAACTCAGTTCGTTGCCCTGATCAATTCGGTATACTTAATGGTGAGTCTATCTTCTATATTTCTCAACGTTACAAACATCGGACCAAAGTTAATATAACATTTCATGTTCATGAAAGGTATAAAAATAAAAATTTGTTAAGATAATCAATAAGATGTAACGCGCTCTTTAAGCACAAAATGCATTGGACTGCCAATCAAGTTGAGCTACTAAAATGTTGCTCATACGCCATGGTGCTCAGAGATTCATATGTATGGACATAAAGGTACAAATGCTACTAAATAGTAAGTAAATAAGGTAGCCAATATAATTTGTGTATACATCAGATACCAATTAATAAATAAATAATTAAGCCAAATTGTGTTTACTTTTTTATTTGGAAATCGCAAGGCCACGCTTAACTGTAAACATTTATTTTATAAAGAACGTAAGAAAGTAAAGAAACAATAGAAAGAAAAATGAAATGGTAGTATTGAGAATTAAGCATACAAATGCTCAATAGCAAAGATTTACGGTATCAAATTTTAGAATTCATAAAATAAACAGTTCATGCATATTTACGATTTCGAATCTTAAGACCTTTTTAAACCGTTATCAAAAATACCAATAAATCTATACATAGGCATTGCATAAAAGCAAAAGTTTTGACCAATTTTATCACATTTCCTAGTAGTTAAGTTAGTACATTAAATTTATAGACACCTAAGCAAGGCAAATTTATGTTTACACACATGCCAACTAAGCGCTCGTAAATTTTTCGCAGTAAATACATAATTTTATACATACAAAATACGTAAATAACCTCGCCTTAGACACATGTACATACATACATACATACATACATATACACTAGGGCGGGTCGATTTAAAAATCGCTCATTGCTCTGTGAAAATCGTATTCTAGGGATCAAAATAAGAAACTTTTCCGAAGGAACCATACCTCTAAAACGAATTATGATGCCCCCCCCCCCCAATTTGGGTCGAACTTTTGGGTAGGGGCAAATTTTGAAAAATCCCACTTTGACACATTTAGGGTGCTCCAATCGAGTCCAAATGTATGACCGACCCCCACTAACTTTGGAGGCCCGACCCACCGATGCCAGTGGCACACCCCCTGGAAACCCCCTGGGGGTTCACCATACAAACATTTATGGGGGGGGGGCATCAGAATTCGTTTTAGAGGCATAGTTCCTTCGGCAAAGTTTCTTATTTTGATCCCTAGAATATGATTTTCACAGAGCAATGGGCGATTTTTTTGCCTCCCCACAAATCGACCCGCCCTAATATACACCTATACAAACAAATTATTCTTATATATACATTTGACTCAGCTATTTAAAAAAAGGACTATATTTTAATTGTTTTCTTGATCTTACACTCAATATAAGAATTCGTTTAACTCTATAAATTGTAGCATACATAATATTTGTAATTTATATTTTATTAAAATATTTACAAAAACTTACCTGCTTCAATAATAAATCACTATTCGCCGATAAACATGTCACCAAATATTTAGTTAAGTTTAAAAATGAACCCAAAACTTCTAAAGTTAAATGTTCACGCGACGAACGTTGTAACATGAAAGAAATGACTAGGAATCCACGATTTTGTATCATGTGTTGTTGTACAGTTTGTGACGTTTCGACTAATTCACAAATGAAACCCAAAAGTTTGGAACTGAAAGTAGGGGAAAAGTCGGGGCATGTTTTAAAATATGTATTTTAAATAAAACATTTTTATAAAATAAAGTTAATATATAAAAGATCATCGTAAGTAAGAACTCATGGAACCAGTTCCTTTCCTAGAACCGGGTACTTTCTTGAAACTGGGTACTTTATTGGAATAGCGTACTTTCTTGAAACCGGTTGTTTTCTTGGAACCGGTTAGTTTCGTAACAGAGTGTCTTCTTGGAACCAGATATTTACTTGGGACTGGGTACTTTCTTGGAACCGGTTGCAGTTATTTTTCGGAACCTGTTACAGTTTTGAGACCAGTTACTTTTTGGAGACTGTTACGTTATTGTTACCGGTTGTTTTTTTTGGAACTTGGTACTTTTTTCGAACCGGTTACTCCCTTGGAACCGGTTAGTTTCTTGGAACCGGTTACTTTCTTGGAACCAGTTACTATCTTGGAACCAGTTACAACCTGTTACGTTCTAGGAACCGGTTACGTTTTTGGAAACCGTTATTTTTTGGAACCGGTTACGTTTTTGGAAAGCGTTATTTTTTTGAAAATGCTTAGTTTTTTGAAAACGGTTACTTTTGTGGAACCGGTTACTTTTTTAGAAATTATTACTTTTATGGAACCGATTACACGTTCTAATGCTGTTTACATTTATGGAGCCGACTACTCTTTTAAAACCGTTCACTTAAATGGAACCGATTACTCTTTTTGTAGCTATTTACTGTTATGGGACCGGCTCTTCTTTTGAAACCGGTTATTTTATGCAACCGGCGGCTACTTTCGAGGAATTGATTTCTTGGGACCTGTTATTTTTTGTTTTAATCGATACTTTGTTGGAACTCTTTTGGTTAACTCTTTTGATACAAATGACATATTTGGGTTCGGTAAATGTATTCAAACCACTTACTTTTTTGAAACTGGTGATATATATGGAGCCGCTAACTTTTTGGAAAATGTGACATTTTTGGAATCGGTAACTTTTTGAAACAGGTGACATTTTTTGATCCGGTAAATTTTTTCAAACAGGTGATATTTCTGTGGTCATAAGTCATAACTGCCCAGGTCGAGACAAGGTGATTCGCAAAATTTATTTTTGATAGCATATGTATAAACTACTTAATTAAAACTGGAGATTTTTGACGTTTAAAATGTATAACGGTTCATAATTCGACTGTTGGGTTAGAACGATATTTGTATAGATTTGACTTTTATATTAGAGATTTGAAGTAGTTATTTTATACAACCTTTTCGGCGGCGTCATTTTAGACTTAGGCTGTTATGAATTGTAACCACAGATTTTTGGAACCGCTAACTTTTTTAAACATAATATATTTTATGAACCTGGATTTTTTGCTTCGAAACCGATATTTTTTTTAATGTGAAGCAACTTTCTTTTGAAATCGAGTACTTATTTAAAACAGCTTACTTTTGGCGAATCGATTACATTTTTGAAGTCGATTGGATTTTATCAATCCATTTCTGCTAGGAAGCGGTTTATTTTTGCAAACCAAAAATTTTTTTAAAACCAGTTACTTTAAGAAATCTTTTTCGTTTTGCAATCAACAATTGTTTTTATATCGATACAACTTGTTTCTAAACCGATATCTCTTTTTAAATCGATAAAATTTGGTCTTAAACCGATGACTTTTTAAACCCGATTACTTTACTTAAAATATTGCCTTTGAAACTTTTTAATATTGTAAACCCTTTAATTGTTCGAACCGATTATTTCATTTAAGACCGATTATTTTATAAAGGCAATTAGTTTTTAGAAAACATTTACATGTGCGGAATCCATTACTTTATTGAATAGATTTATACTAATTGCTTTACCTTCCTAAACCAAACGATAAATCAATTACTCACCATAACGTTTGATCACGTTTTATATCGCTTATACCCTCATGCGCCATATCCAGTTGCGAGAATAATGGAAACAGCACTTGAATACCACCAATGGAATTTAGTGTACAATGTATTGAGTGTGTAACTACGGCTTTAACGTCCTGCAAAAAAGAAAAACAAATGTTTTAGTATCTTTATGAACTGGGCAGCTGATTGTATGTGTAAAAAGCATAGTATTTTTGTGCAACAAACCATATCATGTGCAAATGATTTTCACTACTTAAACTCTTAAGAAAACTACAACACCAAAACAACTACTATCCCATGCTAAATTATTTTACATCACATTTGAATGCTCGCGAATTCGCTTCTTAGCTTAATACACGGAAAAACCTGAAAGGGTTGATGTAAAATATAGTTAATTTCTACAAACGAATGATCGAAGGAAAAGAGTTGATATGGTTTAATACTTCTGAAGACAATGCCAGTGTTATTTCTAGTTACTGATTTATCTGTACTTAATATAAAATTAAAGAAACTAACTTGCTTAGAGAAAAACAGCCAAGCTATTGCACCGACTTTCCTAATTCAAAACTTTAATTGACAAACATAAGCGAATTTTTTATTTGTTAAGTTGGGTTGAACTGGCCGGTCGATAAAGAATTCACCTAGACTGAATGTGTCGATAGTGTTTTCAGAATTTGTTTGACAACAAAACGGAAGAACCTATATCTGGTACCAGGACTTATCTTATAGAAAAACACCGTCCTTTTAGCAAATACTAGAAGCTTTCTACGACCCAGCTTAATTGCCGCCTCGGGAGCTCTGCCGACCCTTATAGCTGGAGCCTTGAGCTGGCGCAGGACACAAACATAGAACGTGCTCAACCATTTCTTCTTGCAGCTCACACGTCCTACATATGATTTTACCGACGAAGCATCTGACACCAGCAGTGTAGTTTAAATAAAAATTATGTATAATTAAACTGTTTAACTTTACGACAGGCTCAAGCATAGCCTCAACTGCTTGCCACGCAACCGTTTATGTATCTATTAAAAAATAAAAAACCACACATTGCACTCTAACTTTTTCTTTTCTTTACGCTCATATAGCTCTGCAACCGATATCGCTGATCGTACATGCCTGCAAAAATCTTTTTTTTTTTCCCATTGGTTGACGAGAGAGCGAACTCAAGCGTTCTTGCTTTGATAGCTTCAGGAAACTACATATAATGGGTGGAGGATAAACTTAAACGCTTTGGTCGGTTCAAAGCGACAAACATGGCAAGGCGTTATGTTGTTATTTTATGGCGCTGAAAAAGCGTCAACGTAAAGCAATGCACTTAAAGCGTTGAAAATTTCTGCTTTGCCTTTTAGTTTATTTATTTATTTTGGTCATAACAATATGGTACTTTATAATATCAAATAGTTTGCTGTTATTGCTCTACTTGCTCTTTTTAAAATTTATAGAATTTTCACTCACCTGTAACATAAGTGCATGCGGTGTATGTACAAAATATGAAACATTTCCTTTGGGTGCAGATTGTAAGCACAGTTGTCCATCGGTTGCCACTGGATTGTACATGAAGACGATGGCATTTGATAATTTACCATCATAGAGTACCTGTGCGCCAGTAATAGATTTATATTGAACCCAATTTATGTATTCCAAAAATAGGTTTTGCGTGTGTGTGGTAGTGCCAGATTGTTGCGAAAATATTAAAAGAAATTTTTTATTGATTAGTAAATGCAGAGACAAAAATGTTTGTAATAAATGCTATACAAGTATGAATGTTGTTAAATATACACACATAAACTTTTGTATGTATGTAAATAAGTGAACATTTTATGTGATTATAGGACATTTTCGTTGAACGTTAAGAGGCTTTAGAAATGATGGTGCGCTTGCGAAATGGTGCTGCTCAGCTCGATATACTGCTCAAATATTTTTATGATTTTGTTGCTGGTATAATTTTAGCATTGATTTACATATGTGTAAATGTATATATTGTATATTTATATATGATTATATTCTTGGTGTAGTTACTTTTACATTTAGTTTTGCTGTATTTGGTTTACCTACATAAACAAAAAATATATAAAAACTGTTTGCATGAAATAACAATACCACAAAAATAATTCACTACTCGCGTCACTAAACAAAAAGCACACACAAAAAATTTGACAAAAAATTTAACTGATTTAATCAAAATATTGTGTACAAAAGTGGATGGTCACAACTAAACAACAAAAAAATCTATAATAACACAAGATACATTTTTAACTCTAAAGAAAAATTGGCACACCTCTGGTACATGTTCTCTGAACTGTTTTTATATATGGACAACTCTTAGTTTGAAGTTGCTATTTTCAATTACACGTCAGCAAAGTAATCAGTCTATAGACTAGACCTCGCCAAAGAGTTGAAGTTAAACCACAACAGAGGTAACTTTATTAGAAACATATATTGTGAAGAATATTAGCATCACTATGCTGGTAGTAAATAATCGCAACAACAAAACACAGCAAGCAGCGATGCTTATGTACTAGGCAATGAAGAGATATCTCACACACACACATGTAGTCCTAAGCCGAAGTAGTTACTCATACGCATATGGCTAGAAGAAAAGCATCAACTACAAATATACATGTATATAGCTGGTAACCAAGCATGAGATACAACTGTTCGCGTAATTACTAGACCTTAGGAGAAATGGGTGAACCAGATAATCGAGAGCAAAAAAGCAGCGCAAGCTGAGGACTCAGTAATCAGTTTTAATTAAACACGCTTTTGTGAAGTACTTAATATTGAAGTATAATTGTACTACTCCCAAAGTAGACTAAATAAAGACCATATTGCAATACTGAATATTGGAGTTATTTATTCGAGAGTTTAGCGATATGAACATAAGCAAAAGTTGCAAAATAAGCGGAATTTCCCAAAATTCGTTACGATATAATTTCGGGCATTTTGCGAAGAACTTAATCGGCTTCGTATCGATAACAGCTGATACTGAAATTATTTTTTTTCTCATCCACTTATTATCGCTAGCAAACTATATATAATATCGTCACGCTCTCGGTTTTTACCGGCTTCTTATTGGTTTCTTATCATTTTGCTAAAGAAAAGATAGCATTTGTCATTCTTTTTAGAGTAAAGTTTTATCGGCGTCTGTTTCATACCAAATCGATCAGATGTCGATATTTAATTGTAACATCATCATCGTATCATTAATTGTGACGCAGGCGCACAAGAGGCCAAGTCTCCGTCCATCTGCCGCCCCAACTGAGGTCTTTCTCTGCTTCGTAACTACGGTGTCTATTGAGATACGTTCTTGCCGCAGGGACGTCGTTCATTTGAATAATATATCTTAACCAGCGAAGTCCCTCGGCTTTTATACACAGCACTATCTCCATAACGGTGTAAAGCTGATATAGCTCATCATTATACTTTCTTCGATATGCGCATCACGGACCGAACCATAAATCTTCCCGAAAACTTTGAAAGAATGATTTCGAGCCACATATCAGGACATATATAATGACGGATTTGGAGGACGTGATTTTTGTTTGTCAAGAGAGGTCTAAAACAGTGTCTGTTGGCAGGATGTTTTCTCCGTTTGATTTCTAAGCTGAAATTAAATTTTTCTCTTAATGCAGGCTCCCAGATAGGCGAAGTCTTTCACTGGCTCGAATGTATATTCATCAACAGTCACGTGGCTGTAAGGCGTGAATGCGCTGATTCTCTCTCGGAAGACAGCATGTACTTAGTCGTGTCTTATTTTTTCTTTATCTTATCTCGAGAAGGCAGAATTAGTGGCACGTTCTTTAGGTATCAAGATGGCCAGTATACGCCAGTAATTGTACGCTCTTATAATAGATAGTACCCTCACAGTTAATTTTTTCTGCGTGAGTTCTTCTTCTCTAGCATTAAGTTAAAGAAATCGTACGAAAGATACGGAGAGGTCCTCGACAATCCTTACAGATCTAGTGGTGATGTACAAAGTTATTATGCAGGGTCTTAAAAACTTTGCAGGGAACTTAAATCCAGATATAGCAGCATAAAAGCAACTTCTTTTCGCTCTGTGAAAGGCTACTTTGTAATCGCAAAATAGATGGTCGCACCAATAAAACGCGATAGCTTTTCGATACGAAGTCGATAACTTTTTATAACAAATCAACTGTTTGATTTAATGACGATAAATTATCGACACACAGTCGATAACACGCCGATAACATTAGTAACATTTCAATAGCGAATCGATAACTTTTTAAAAATGTATCGATAACTTTTAACAAGAAATCGATAGTTTCATGGTGGCTTTTTCAAAAATAATCGATACTTTTTCGATAAAAAATCAATACAGTTTCGATAATATATCGAAAATGTTTTCCCTCTTTAAGGTGTCTATTTTAATTTTGATAAAAAAGCAGTGGAAAATTATTATAATCCACGTACTCAAACATAAAAAATCTTAAACGCAGCTGTAAAGAGAGTGGTCGATAAATTTAAATTTGATTTAAAATTATGCTTTGTCCTATCATGCCATACTGGAAGTTAGGGACTTGAAATAAACTCCTTGTATTGTTTGAAATTACTATGAGTACACAAAGCTGGTGGAATAGCCAACAACAAACAGAAACCGTAAGTTAAGATGAATAATACAATATGGTGCAAATTGTATGGTCGTGAGTGATTGAAGCATGGAATATGGAAGAAGTGAAAAAGCTGCTGCAAAGCACTCAAGTACTTAATTGCTTTTAAGTGCATAATCGATGCATGAGCGTGCTAATTGGATTCATACATATTTTTATGTAAATATTTGCAGGGGTATATGTATGTATGTATATATTTATTTGAAAATTTGTTCCTAGCATAACAATTTTGACAAATTTTTTAACAGTACTAGTCATGAATAGCATGAGCTATAAAAATTGAACATTTATAATAATAATAAATTAGATTAAGGATTTTATAACTCTATGCTGTGTTTAAGCACAAATAAGATCGTAAGTATGTATTTGTATTTAATTTGCTGTTATTCAGCTACTTATGCTTTATGTGGATGCTAATTATGATGATATTTGTAAATACTTGCAATATTTTGATAAGAATGCAAAAAAGAAACCACGTAAGTAACCACACAAGTTTAGTTTCAGGATTTTTGAGAACTTCGTCGGCAAGTTCTTTTTTTAATATCGGATTATTATTCAAAGCTAACTATTATCGTCGAGTTTTCGATTTGTTGTCAGCAATCGATTTTCTATCGGCTTATCATAGTCTTATTATTGCTTTTTTATCAACTTGTTATGGGTTTTTATCAAAGGGTTACACACGTAACCTCTAGTTTTTTGGTATAGTTTAATAGATATTTTTGTCATAACAAACCAATGAGTCGTCATTAAGAAAACGATAGCATGCCAATCTTAATTTGGCAACACTTTAATAAGAAATCGATAACTTTTCGATAAATAACCGAAACATTTCAATAACAAAATCGAAAAATTTTGTTTCTGTAAGCAAAATTATATCCTTTTGATAACATTTCGACTAGTTTTCGATAAGTTATCGATCACTATTTTATTAAAAATGGGTATCAATTCGATAACACTCCGTTAATAAATTGATAGCTAGCCGATCAAAAATACATAGCATATTGATAACATATCAAATTGTCGATACCAAACGTATACCTCGTTGTTTAAAGATCTATTTTATTTAATTTAATTAGATTTTATGTTTAAATTCATTTTATTTAATCAGATTTATTTTATTTCATTTCATTATATTTGACGTTGTTTTGTTTTATTTTATTTTATTTTATTTTACTTTATTTTATTTTATGTATGTTTGTTTAATGGTGTGTTTTGTTTATACTTATATTTAAGAATTCATGAGCTTAACACCGGCTTATAATAATTGAATTTCAATTATTATGTTTTCTAAGAGAAACTGAAAAGAAACATTTACTGGCATATTGCGATGGACCCATTTCGAAAACCGCCAACGTAATCATCATCAGGCAATTTTGTAATGTTACCAAAGGTTTCACCGGGTGTTATTTTATTTTATTTTACTTTATTTTATTTTATTTTATTTTATTTTATTTCATTTTATTTTATTTTGTTTTCTTTTATTTTTTTTTTTATTTTATTTCATTTCATTTTATTTCATTTTATTTTATTTCATTTTATTTTATTGTGTTTTATTTTATTTTATTTAATTTTTTCTTTATTTTATTTTATTTTAGTTTTTTTTTTTTTTTATTTTTTTTATTTCACTTTATTTTATCCAAATAATGCACAAAGATGTTACGATCAACAAACCCCTTAAAAGAACCAAATTTCAACTTAAACCTGAATGCTTAACCACTTGCTTTGTTAGCACTCCCTAATAAAAATCTCTGGTTCTTTACTTCAAACAAAAGAGCAGTGTATACATCTCATCGTGTACTTGCATGCACGGAAATTGTGTATTTACTCAAAGAATTGAACTGATATGTAATTATTTGGTTTGAGCTGCTATGAGATGTATTCTTATAAATTTTACCACGTACATTGTACCCACATTATGCTACCGTGTAGTGAATACACTTAGGCTCACATTCGCTATTACTCTATATAGTACACCAATACCACATTCCACATGCTTTACAAATATAGCGTACCGCCAAGAAAGACTACGCTTACACCTTGCTCTTACATTCAGAATTTCCCCATACCGTAAGCAGAAATGTTTACACATCATAAGAAGTCAAATTCGATTTTATTTCGCCGAACTGAGGCAATTCTACACTTACCTTCGTAAGCCAGTAACTTATATCAGTCAGAAAAATATTTAATTTTAATTCAAATTCAAAGATACTCTGATCTATCCCCAAGATACTGCGGCAAAGCCTTCAAAGGCCAACCGAAGGACGCAACTTTTGCGGTGCATGGGCACGTAATCGCCTTCGATGCTAAACATTCGATTCATTTTCGATTGTAGCAACACAACAAATCTTTAACTGATACGAAAGCAAACCCGATGCGCTAGCATGAAAATGTATCAGTGTATAAACGTTGTATACATATACAATAATGTATTTGTAATTGCATTTCAATTCAAAAGGTATGATGATGTGTAAAAGCGGTTACCAAGCTGATGTACGCCTCACCGCCTTGCTACTCAATTAATTGCAAGCGTAAATTTTCTGCTCTAATAACTCCAATAATTGCAACAAAAAAATTCAAAACAAATAAGAACTAAAATATTTTATCCTTGTAGTGGTATTTTAATTTAAGCTTTTGTATGAGTAAATTTGTTTCGAAGAATGTAGAGCCATTGTTTTGTGCGCGAAATGTAGGCAGGTAGGTTTTGTTGGAATGAAAGCTGCTTCAGATTGTACCCCAATTAAATTTTTTCAAGACTACATATTCCCTTCTGCTACTCTTCTAAGTACGTGTATTTTTTAAAGGCACTAATTGTTAAATATGCATAACTTTTAATTGTTTTACTTTTTGGGGTAGGTGTATATACTACATATGTAGGTAGGTGCAGCATTGGCTTGTGCAGTTGGTAAGGGCTTTTTAAAATTTCTAGTTGAATCCAGAGGATTTTTATTGAAATCTTGACGGGTGATAGACGTGGTTTGGTGTTAGCATGCTAGGCCTACCACGCCGAACATCCTGGCATCGATTCCTGGACAAAGCAACATCAAAAATTTAAAAGCAGGTCTTTTTAATTAAAATAAAGTTTTTATAAACGGGGTCGCCCCTCGGTCTGGATATGGCAGACAATCCGTGTATTTCTGCCATGAAAGGCTTCTCATTGAAAACTCATCTGTGTTGCAGATGCCATTCAGTGTGAAGGATACAATTCCCGTCCCGCTAACTTGTTGGAAAAATTAAAAGGAGCACGACGCATATTGAAAAAGAAGCTCGATCAAAAATATCTTCGTAGTTTATCGCGCATTGTATTTGTTTGCCTTTTATTGGTTAACCAGAGCGGCTGATATGCGTCTAAAAGGAGACCGAAATATTTAAGAAATATGAGCTTTAGAAAATATAAGAAATATTATCATAAAAGACTCGTATACAACTTCTTTATGATAAATCGTATGAGCGTCATGCAAAAATTATCAATATAGCGTTTGGCTGGTTTAACAGTCAAGCAGCAATTGAGGCAATATTCTCTCATAGCCAAGATGGTGACAATAAGAGTATATTATAGCCATAATTGAAGATGAGTCTATGCACATTAGGCGTCATATCGGACTCTTATTCAGCCTCTTTTGGTATATGTTATTAAGCCCATATCTGATGACCGAATTGGAGTTCATACATTCCGGACTTCAAAGTGAGCTCATGATAATTGTTAACGCTTCGTTTAACTTATCTTTTCTGGTTTTTTTTTTTGACTCAGAGAGAATATGTAATATGCCTCCTATATTTTTTTGAATATATCGTCAGATCAAATTTTTACGTGGCGTCATCTTAATGCAAATGCTTCAAAGAATGCAATTGCCATTACCTGTGGACCTGTGATTTATGTGCGGCAAAAAAGCGGTAAATTACGGCCAAAATGGAAGTAGGAGTACTACTGCAGTCGTATGCTTTTACGTTACGCCTATACGCTTACAACTACGAGCATTAGTGTACTCTCCATTACTAATAAACTTGTGTTGTTACACACTTATACGATAACACCCTAGTCTTCATTAATGATATGCTTAACCATAACGAGAATTTATTCTAATACGCTTATACATTTACGCGCTGACACCATCTACGCTATTACGTCGGTACGTTGGCACTCTCTTGTACTCGCTCGTACTCTTAATCTAGTACGATTTTACGCTGGTACGCTTCTACGCCTGGCTTGTCCATTAGTTATATTTTACGCTAGAACATTTATTCACAATCTGCTACTTTTAAGTTTATATTTGTGCTTACAATTTTACGCTAATTATAGCCAAAAACAAAAACTTACGCAAATACGCTGATACGGTTCGTGGTCAGACGGTTTACGCTGTTACGTTAGTATGCTGGCATACTAGTATACTCTTATGTTAGAACGCTTTTAATCTAGTATGCTTTTACGCTATTCCGTTTTCATACTATCACGCTTCTATATTTGTAAGCTTTTGCGCTAGAAAGCTACAATGTTTTTATGTGTGCATACTTAACACGTACACGCTGCAGCAGAATAATCCTATCAGGTAATATGGAAATATGTAAAACGTTTCTTCTGTTAGAAAGGGGGCTAAGAATATATGTGCCCATTGTATGGCATGACCATCGTATGAGGTGACTAACATTTTCTTGCAATAGTTAATATCTGTGATCAGTCTATTCACTGGCTTTGGGAGCTTTCACGTCAATAAAAGGACAAAGTGCAAACCCGGATGAGATCTCTTTCTCGGATAAAGCCCAAATCGCACGTTTAAAGTATTATTTTTTGAAGGAAAGCATTTGGATTGTATGTCTTTTGCAGGATAACAAGTATTTACATCAAGATCACGCTTGGAGACTTTAATAGTCGGGTGCGTAAGAAAAGGTTATTTGGTTGGACAATAAAAAATATTAGCACCACGAAATAATATCTAACGGAATGAGGTTGATTGACTTCGGCCACCTTTCAGTTTAAAAATATAAATAAAGCTTGTAACGTAGCAAATGCTACGCCACAATATCTATTTCCTATTTAGCGCCCACCCCTAACATCATATTTTCCATTTACTGCCCACCCCTAGTAGTGTATGTACCGAAATACATATATACATACATACTGGCCCAACAACCATCGCGCAAGCACAAAGCAAGCCAGTGATGGTGAACGCACAATGCTTGGGAATTTTCATTCGTGGCGCGCTGTGCGCGACAATGCGGGGGGGGGGGGGGGGGGGGGGTAAAGTTACAAGGTCGGTTCTGCCGATGGTACTTCACCCCCGCGGCCTATTGGGGAACCCTAATATTTTGTTATCATCTCCTCTGAGTAAGACGGGACTCACCACCCCTATTACTCAGAGGAAGGGTAATGCACGGATACACGGCTCAGGTAAGAGGGGAACACTTCCCAACGCCTGCGGCGGGACAAACTCCCCTACTACCCTAGCCGAATACCCGAGCCAATATATTGTAGTTAGTTAGCCTCATACTAATAGACACTTCGCCGTAGGTACATCACCACGATCCCGATCCTCGGACATCCCGTCCCGAAGTCTAGCCACCACCGTCGTCAAAGCTATTCGGTGAGAGCAACCGTCACTCAGTACTCTCTCTTCGGGCGTGATCCTAACTACCGCCGTCATTACTACCGCCGTTAGCACCCCTTAGCGAGAGCCACCGTCGTCTTCACCATCTCAGCCACCGCTAAGCTAGCACTCTATCTCCCTCTCTCTGTGGAGAGCCGTCGTCCTTGGATTACACTATATTGTCAGCGACACTACCTAGTGAACATCTCTCTCTCTCTCTCCCCTGGATTCAAGGTTGTGGATCTTTTAGCCCGAGAGCCGCGTGTGTGTGTGTTCGAAATCAAAACACTAATTCACTGTGTATTTATTTAGGTGGGGGAAGTGGGACCTCCATCCGACTTTGGATTGACTTGAGCATACCTCAGCCTTTGACCAAACCCACCTCATAAGCGTCATTGATGTTTCCTGATCAAAGAACAAAAAAGGGGTTAATACCAAACACTTGTGAACTTCGATGTCCCAAAATACAGATGTACGTCTAGAAAACTAATGTCTTTTTCATTAATTGGAGCTAGAAAAGGGGTTGAAGTCAGATCATAACAGAGGTAATTTTACCCGACTATACAAGTTTGGTCGGCTACTTATTTGTTGGAACTGATACTGACAAGTTATTGTTTTCTCAACGGTTTTTTTACTGGCAGGGAGCTACATTAGTCGAGTTATCGGTTTCTTCTGAGCTTTTTATCACTGGGTTATTAGCTTCTTATTGTATTACTATCGGCTTGTTATAGCCGGGATACCGATGTATCATCGATTCTGTAGTGAAGTTTTATCGGTATCTATTTCATAAAAAGTCGATAAGTGGTTGAAAAGGAGTCGATAACAGACCGAGACCAAATTGGTCACACTCCAATAAAAAATCGATATTATTTTGATATCAAATCAATTCATAACTTTTTAATAACAATTCGACAAATTTTTGATAACAAATCGATAAAATGCTGATAACATGTTTATACCACTCCGATAGCAAATCGATCAGTTGGTAGTAAATCGTTAAACTTTTTATAAGTTTTTGATGATTTTCCGATATATAGTCGATAAATGTCCGATAGTCAATCGGTAACTTTTCGATAACACATCGAAATTTATAGGAGTCAGTTTGTTGTCGCTTGCAGGATCTAAGTAGCAAATAAAAATGTCAAGCTTTACATGGAAAGTCAATGTGAACCTCACTTAAAAGATAAGACACCGCAAAAAAAAATTGTGCCCAAATCCCTTAAGCATAATTATCTCGAGTAAATTCCAAACAAAATGTTTTGAACATAGATTAGTTATAAAGTGTGTCTGAAATTTGCTTTGGAATTGCTGTAAATATATGATTTAATTAAACAATTTGCACCATATTAAGAATTATTATAAATTACCATAGAAATCGAAAAAAAAAAAAAAATTGATGTGAATGTTGAATATATAAAGTTTAGCGCGCCATAATATGACCACAACAAAAATGTGAATATTTAACAAAAACACAAAACAAAAAAACAAGGAAAAACACTTACACACAGAACGCAACAAACAAACAAATACGAGAGGAAAACGAAAAAGTTAAAAAATACTTATTTAAAAATAAATGCTTACAGCTTTAAGCTGAGATATTTCTTCGGTCTGACTGGAGTATCCACGTAAAAGCTCCAATCCAGTAGTGGATGTAGACGAAATGCGACGCAATTGTTCTAAAACAAAAATAAAAGGAAACACAAAACAAAACCAAAATGAGAAAACACAGAATAAAAAATTATTAGAAAAATTATGAGTAAAAAATCAAGAAAAAAAGCCTTACACAAGTAATAGGAAATAAGATATGACAAAATAATAAAAGCATAAATTTAGAACAAATAAATACCAAAGGATGTATTTCCGGTTGGCAAATGACACAAAGGATCTGAGATGATTTTGTTGTTGTCGTTGCTGTTGACACCCGCACTAGCGCCACCGTCACCATATTGATTGCTATTGTTGGTGTTTGCTGTTGTTGCATTACTTCCGCCAGCATTGTTGTTGACTGCATTCGTTGACGCCGACGACGGTGTTGTAGAGGTGCCCGCCACTGTGGCACCACCAGCTGTTTGATCAACCACCACACCGCCTAAAGCATTGAGCACTGCATTTGCAGAAGCATTTCGTGCTGAGAGCACAGCACGTATTTTCGCAAACGCCGCACTCAAATCAAGTTTCTCATCAGCCCAATCGATGGCCTCTACTTCTTGTTCAGCTAGCAGCACGGTTGTCGATTTATTTGTTATGACGTTGTTGTGACTCACCCTTTTATGATTGTCCGGCAGGTTCAAATAGCACTCGTTGTCGAAGCGAAATTGCGACTGTGTAGTTGTTAAGTAATGGTGAATAATTAAAGATTAAAATTTTATTTTTTATTTTTATTTTTATTATTATTATTTTTTTTTTTTTTTCAAAGTGATAGTTTATAATGAATGAATAAAATAAATCAAATTAGCAGTGTTTGTTTGTAGCGTTTATCGATGATATTTTGGTGTTCATTAGAAGCATGTTCATATAAAACAGAGAAAAAGATAACAAAAACAGATTACATGTATGTGTAAATTTAAATTGCTTTTACTGAAATTTTGCATAAATTAATTTATAATAAATCAAACACTGTTTTTACGCATTAACGTTGACCGTAAAAAGCGAGTGCAGTGAGCAGCAATTATTATTATAAAAAATAGTCTGTTCAAGTCTTCTGCACTCACCTTATAACCGGGCCCTAAACGATGCATCGCACAAATTTGTTGCGTTGTCAAAGCTTCACTGAAAAGATAAATCGCTGACATTTGTCCACAAAAGACACGCTCCTCATCCAGTTCGGGCGTAGCACCAATATAACATTTGTCGAATGGCTGTAACATTTTGTGGGATAAAGTGTTAGAACAATCCATTTTGAAATTTTTTTTTCATAACTCACATCGTTTGTTGAAACGAACCACGCCATTTCTGTACTGGACGCCAGTTGTCCATTAACGAGGCACTTTATTTCGCTTTTTGTCCAACGATTATATATATACACTATGGCAATCATGTACCACTGTAAAAATATAGAACTTAGTGTTAAAAAATAGTTTTTTTAAGGTCACAATTAAAGAACTCAATGAATTTTTTCATCAAGGGCTTTATCACTCGAACTTTCTTAAATAGAACTTCAAACTAGACTTGCATTATAATCAAATTTCAAGGTTTTTCAAAAATAAGATCTTCTAAGAATTTAATTGGAAAATTCCCTTCCTCACATTGTTTTCGAAAACACTCTTTCCCCACACAAATATATTTAGGGTGCGAAAACGCCATATGCAATAATTTGTTCGAGGGACACCCTATCTCAGAGCTTTTTATTTACTGCAAAAGGGCGTTCTTCACAAACAAAACAAATTAAAATGCTGAAATTGGGCCTTCTTCAATTAAATTCTGAAATAAAAATTAATTGAAAAAAAAAAAAAAAAATAGAAGATACTTATTCAAACAAAAAGTCAAATGGGGCATTTTCCATCAGAGATTGAGTAGATCACCTCTACTCATGGTCGTATGGTGAAAGATTGGATATCTCCAATAGCTGATGATACCTGTCTACCTTGCTTTCTGGGATATTGATCAACCCTAATAAAAACAGGTACTGTTTTTGTAATCTTTAAACTCAATTTTGGAAACGTTGGCAATACCCATTTGAGGAACATTTCGGGAGAGTTTCTCGACTTAATTTGGAACTATTTAAAGGTTATCTCTGGACGAGATCTGAATCATTCAAGATTGATTTCGTGATTATTTCTTAGATAATTTTGAAACATTCCACAGATAATTGCGGAAGTAATTTCGGAAATATTTCAGGACTAGCTCCATATTATTTCGGAATTTTTTCGGTATCATTCAGCGATGGTTTCTGTGATAATTTAAAAATTATTTCCGGAACGTTTTGGCATAGTTTTATTGATCGCACTTGTAAACTATTTTGGGGATATTTCGCTACTTTTGAATGAGTTCTCTAATATCTCCGAATAATTTGATATTGTCCTTGCGAAAATTTCGCGATTTTTCTGAGATATTTCTGGAATCGTTTTAGGGTATAAGTCCGCATAATTTGTGTACTATGACCGAAAATTGTCGAGAAATTTTGGGGATTTTATTTCTACGAATTTTTCCAGGACTTTGAGACTTGTGAAAGTTTAGCGGAGTTTCACTAAGTTTTTTCTCCTTCGAAGCTTTAGAATGACAGAAAACCCACCGTATTCTTAAATTTTTTTTTCTAATTTAAAAACTTTTTTTTTTAATTTTCAAGCTTTTCGGTATAATCATGAATATTTGAGGTTACTTTAAAAAACTTTTTTCACCCTTCACAAGTACTATTCAAGATATAGATTCTATATACCAAAATGATCTGGGCCAAAAAAGAAATTCATTTAGCCTTGTCCGTCCGTCCGTCTGCCCGTGAACACGATAACTTGAGTAAATTTTGAGGCATCTTAATGAAGTTTGGTATGTAAGTTCCTGGGCACTCATCTCAGATCGCTATTTAAAATGAGCGAAATCGAACCATAACCGCGCCCACTTTTTCGATATCGAAAATTTCGAAAAACCGAGAAAGTGCGATAATTCATTACCAAAGACGGATAAAGCGATGAAACTTGGTAAGTGGGTTGACCTTATGATTATTATGCAGAATAGGAAATTAGTAAAATTTTGGACAATGGGCGTGTCACCGCCCATTTTTAAAGGAGGGTAATTCAAAGTTTTGCAAGATGTAATTTGACAGCTGAGTATTTAATGTTCGGTTACACACGAACTTAGCCTTCCTTACTTGTTATTTTTGAATTTTTAAATTTTTTTCAGTTTTTGGGAAACTGTGAATGTTTTTCAGAGTTTTGGAGAACCTGCTTCTCCTTTTCATTAACTATAGAACTGTTAGAAAGCTCATCAGATCGGTTTTCTTTAATATTTTGCAAATTTAAAATTTTTACTTTCTGAAAATATGTATTTTAAGAAATTTCCCAATATTTTGTGTTCTCCTTCTCTAGAACTCTACAACTGTGGGGAAGCTACTAAAACAGGGTCCGTATCGTTGATCGAAATCCATTTTTCAAACCTCGAAAGCTCCAAAATGATGATTCAGATTTCTAAGATATTTGTGCTACTTCCAATGCGTACCTAATACGTGAACGATATGGGTCCAGGTTTTTTTCATTGAGCTGAAACATTAAGACTGCGTGCTTTTTAAGTAAAACGAGAATATATAGGGTAATTTTGAAAACATTTTTTTACCGTTTACTAGGAAAAAGCTAATTAGACAACTTTTGTTAAACTTTTTTTGAAATTTTTAGATTTTTCAACTTCAAAGCCTAAGAACTATTGCAAAGCTATTCAGAACAGTTTCTTTTTTTTTAATTTTTAGTTTTAAAATTTTTGAACTTTTTGGAAATTTGAGGAACCTTATTCCCATCTCGGGAGCCTAAGAACTGTTGAAAGGATACTCACAACATATCCTTGGATTTTTTTTTTTTTTGAAACTTTATGCCTTTTGTTTTATATTTGAGGCAATTTTGCTATTTTTTTGCTTCTGCAGAAAGAATTGAAAAGTTTCACAGAACACGGCTTAATTTGATTTTTTTCCAGATGTCGTATAACACGTCCGCAGACAGCTTATTCTTTCTCAATACGGAAGCATAACATTCACCTTCATGCTTATTCTTCTTCCATTCAAGGACGAACTTTTTTAAAAATGTAAGCATTCACAGTAGTTAATGAAAATATAAACTCTTGATAAATCGGAACCAATTAATATGGCATTTGCTTTGAAAAGCTATATTACTGAAATGAGCTGTACTTAACTAACCAGGACGCCTAGATTTTTAATTATGTATGTGCTCATACTACATACATACATATAAATTGTACCAATGTATAATGCGCCAATTAAATCAAATGAGAGTACATTTATTTAAGTGCTTCATCCTCGCCTGGGGCACTCATAAAAGCCGAAACATTATAACCACTTAAATGTGAAATAAAGTTCAATATACATATCCTACTTTTAATACACTTAATCTCACAGCCCACTCACACTACTACACAACACACACATACATACTTACCTTTCTCGGTTGAAATTCATATTTTACGCAATGCTGGAAACCTTTGCCTTTGACTTTCATCGATGTGAGCACCAGACAGTTGCCAACAAAATGAGCTGTGTAGCCAACGCCTTTCGATGTTTTAAAACTAAAAGGAGAAGAAAAAAAAACACAGAGAAAACATAAATGAAACAAAGCATTGTAAGCGCCAGGATACTGAAAAGTGTACAGAGAATAACGTTGGTGATCAGACCCAGAGAAATGAAGTGCAAGAAAAATGAATGAGGTGAGTAAGAAATTCGAACAAATTAGCTTTTAGTTGTGTTAAAATGAAGTGGCAAGGAGTAGAAGCAGCAAGGAGCAAAGGAGGAAAAGCAGTATGTATACACAGCCGATAAACTGAAGAACTGAGAAGAATTAATGAATTGCAAATTACGGCTATATTTCAAATTAATTAAATCAAATGGTATGCTATTGAGATAAAATGACGGACCGAATATAAAATGATGTGAAATCAATAAAAAAGTAGTAAGAGAAGGAAGTAAAATATGAGAAATAATTGGAGATTATGGTGCAGGAAAAAGTACAAAAGAAATTGAGATGAAGCAAGTGGTTGTGGTAGTAGTTATGCTAGAGTTTTGTTGTGCAGCTTTATAAATATGTAGCTTAGGGCGGGTCGATTTAAAAATCGCTCATTGCTCTGTGAAAATCGTATTCTGGGGATGAAAATAAGAAACTTTGCCGAAGGAACCATACCTCTAAAACGAATTCTGATGTACCCCCCCCCCCCCCCCCCAATTTGGGTCGAACTTTTGGGTAGGGGCAAATTTTAAAAAAATCCCACTTTGACCCATTTAGAGTGCTCCAATCGAGTCCAAATGTATTTATGTTATAAATGTTTGTATGGTGAACCCCAAGGGGGGTTCCAGGGAGTATGCCACTGGCATCGGTGGGTCGGACCTCCAAAGTTAGTGGGGGTTGGTCATACATTTGGACTCGATTTGAGCACTCTAAATGGGTCAAAGTGGCATTTTTCAAAATTTGCCCCAACCCAAAAGTTCGACCCAAATTGGGGGGGGGGGCATAAGAATTCGATTTAGAGGTATGGTTCCTTCGGCAAAGTTTCTTATTTTGATCCCTAGAATATGATTTTCACAGAGCAATGGGCGATTTTTTTGCCTCCCCAAAAATCGACCCGCCCTAATGTAGGTATATATGTACATACATCTGTTTGTATGCTTGTATGTTTGTTTACTCACCAATAGAGGTAGGGCTTCTCACGCTCAATATTCACGGAATTGATAGGATCCAAACGAAACCACGTTGTAAATGTAAAACCATTTTCGTATGGCCATTTCGCTAACGGCGGCAACACCATAGCCTGCAAAGAATGTAAGATGGGAGGGGAGAACAAAGACATTATACATCAATAAATATACGATATTTAGATTGGATATAGACCAATTTATTTATCGTTTTTACAAGTTTTACCGTTAAAGAATTTTATTTTCTTAATTGGGTGTAACTGAGTTATTAAAAGATCAAAGAAACTGTTGCTTTTTGGAAACTTAAAACTGTCCTTTTTTATTTGAACAAAAAATTGTCAGTCGCTGTTGTTGAGCGTGTAGTACTCGTATTAATATTGGAGATATTCCTCAAGAAATTTTTAAATTTTACTTTATTAAATAATTTAGGGAAATTTTGAACAGCGCGGCTTCAGGAGGGACAAAGCGACAACTTTTTCGATTTTTAATTCTTTTCAAAGCCTCTTCTTCCGAGAGTGGCACCCGCACACGCATTCGCCTGACGATCGATCTTCTGTGTGCCTTAAGTCTTGGCCAGTGCCACGTCTTTTTTTTGTACAACTTCTTCAATAAGATATAGCCCAATTTAATAGAAATGGTTATTACCAAGTCCGTCCTGATGACGCGTTGTTTCAATGTTACCCAAATTATTGATTAAAAGGAAAAACATGCTTAACTCAAGGATAATGATGGAAAAGGAAACTTTTTTTATTTCAAAAGGCGTTATTTCTGCAAGCAGGGTTAAACTTCATTAAACACTGTTAGTGAGAATATTTGCCTCTCCTTTACTCCAATTTACTATGTCCGACGGCATGTTGCTTTGAGTGAATTACTACTTCAAATTCTAAATTTTCGATGCAGCTTTGCCCGGGACTTCAACCAAAGACCCCTGTGTGGGTAGTAATTCAAATATACGAAGGAAAAATGGTAATGGCTCATAGCGGAGCCCGTCGCTCGAGGTTAATTCCTAAACCGACGAGTTCGATAGACCAAGTGCAAAACTACTTCAATTGGTTGTTTGCAAGCTTAATTAGATTTTTGTGTTTACTAGAAAATAGTTTGCGTATGGAAGCAGGGTCTGTATAACACCACGTTACCTCAATACAACTGAAGTGAAGTTCTTGGTGGAATGTTTCGTTTAACTTTTGCATATGGCAGTTAAATGCAATGTTACTTGTAGCTATGTTGAAAAATCTTGTATGTTATTGCAACCTGTTGCTGTTGCAATCACAAACAAGAATATTTACGAAAATGCTGCAGCTGTGGGTTAAGCACCCGGCAGGCTCCGGTACTAATAGTTTCTAGTACTAGTCAGAGTGGTCTGGAAAAATTTTTTTTGATCCCACAAACCTTCTGCGTGTGGATCCAACTCAACTATTACGACAGGAATGCTTTATCGCAGTATAATTTTAGTCGCTGGTTCAGTTATTTCTGCCTCAGAAAAGCTTACGCCAGCTAAGAATACTAAATGAGTCAAGTTAATCTTTACGCAATTTTTTGTACGCTCATGGTTTCTGAATAGATCGGCGGTACTTCTGCACTAATATATTTTGAATATGTAACTAGCGAACTTCGAAGTCAATGCATTTCGGAATATCATTTTATTTTGTCGCTTTAAAAAGTATTGCGTTAGCACAGAATTCAAAAAAATAACGACTGAAGACAAACTGTAAAATATCAGAGAATGGGAACGATATAGCCTGATGCGTACATTGTACCCTATAATCTGAAACAACTTTCTTCCAGAATCCTTCGACTTCTGCACCGCCCTCAATACAATCAAACCTCTCATATCAGCTACTAAATCATAAAGTGATGAAAGAACAAAATTTTGCAATTAACCCGAAGCTGGGAAAAATCATTTGGGTCATACCCACCTGTATGAGTGAGCACCCTATGGTCCAAGAAGCAACACTCACAGCCAACAGCTGTGGTCTCATTGTGAGATCGCTTTGAATTAATTGCGCTTAATAAAATGCTACGTAAACCATACAATCTCAACTTCCATCGAAGAGTTTCCTAACCCATTTACGCCAGAATCGTTCAGCTTGACATTGCTACCATAATTTATTTGTACTTAACCGTTTAAACAATTATGGACGTCAAACAAGGCGCGCCAGTCGTTTCTTTTCTCTGATAACTTGCGCCACAACAAAGGATTTTAAATCGTTTTACACCTGGTCCCTCCAGCACATTGGGTCCCGCCCTCTTCCTCTGCTTTCATAGGCGGGTTGCGATAAAAATACTTTCTTAGCAGGTGCTTAATATTTTATTCGCTTAACACGACCTAGCCAACGTAGCCGCTGCATTTTAATTCGCTGGACTATGTTGATGTCTGCGTATAGCTCGTACAGCTCGTAATTGAATCTTCTTCGGTACTCGCCGTCGCCAACGCTTAGACGTCCGTAAATCTTTCTAAGAACTTTTCTCTCGAACACTCTAAGAGCCGCTTCATCTGATGTTGTCATGGTCCATGCTTCTGCACCGTATAGCAGGACTGGTGTGATAAGTGATTTGTAGAGCAAGATTTTCGTTTGCCGAGAGGACATTACTTTTCAATTACCTACCTAGTCCAAGGTAGCATTTATTGGCTGGATTTCAGAATTCATTTTGTTGCTTGTGCTAATGCCGGTTCCCAGATAAACGAAGTCTTTTACAATTTCGAAATTAGTTATGACTGCCAACAGTGGCGTGGTTTGCAGAATGCAAATGGGCTGACTCTTTGCTCAATGACAGCAGGTACTTCGCTTTTATTCTCATTCACCACCAAACCCATATTTTCCGTACCTTTTTCAGTTTGGAGTAAGCAGAACTTACGGCACGGGTGTTCAGATCGGTGACATCAATGTCATCAGTATGCGCCAGGAAAATTCAGAAGACTTAAAATAAAAACTTCGAAATTTTTGTAAAATTCCCGATTTTTTGATATTAAATTGCATAGATTCAGTTACAAAATTTATGAGAAATTTTACAATTGACTAAAATAAAAAAATTTAATTGACGTTAATTGATCAAAATTGATAATAAGATTTTCGTTTCCGCTACTGCACATTCAATGCTCTTTATGTGTTTGTGAAAATAGCGACTAAAAGTTCTTTCATTTCTCCCATTATCACTGCTTCTTAGGTTTCACCCACATTTCTCAATTCCAATTTCGTGTATCAATTTTATTTCCATTCATTTTAAATTCACAATTCACATGTCAAAATCAATTCTCGTCTTCCTAGCTATTTTTGACGCGTTTTTGACATTAAATATGCGCTAAGGGCGAACGAATTTTTTTCACTGCAAAAAAAAAATCCAAAACAAAAAGCAACAAGAGTAACAAAATGTTGACGAAAAAACAAAAATTTTCCATGAAGAAAACTGTTTTAGCTAAAGTGAAGCTGCCAGGCTATTTGCTGGTGAAGATATTGATTTATTGCAGCTTTTTTTGTTGTATTCATTTCTAACATTTTGCTAAAATAGCACGCTGGGCCACTGATGGCATCCATAATAGAGTTGGGAATAATTTTGACCAATTTATTAGTGAAATGCGTTGCATGGGAATTTTGTCAAAACCTTTTAACTAAGCCGATTCAAAAAAAGAGAGACAAAACAACTAAAGCTTTTGTTTTTCTAATATTTCTATGTAACTGTTCATTGTTAAAGTTTTTCAACATTCAATATTGTCATCATAGTTACGGGCCACATGCACGCACACACACACAGACGCTCACATGTACACCACATTGCATCCGCAGGGAATTTTCATGAGCAATGGTGCTTTCCAACACCAAACTTTGACAATATTTTGGATATTTCAATGTGAAAGTAATACACCAAAACAAAAGTTGTGGAGACATCTATGCTGTAAGTAAATTTGTACAATATGTAAATTTGTACAATAACAAAATGCCCAAAATCAGCTCAGCTCAAGATAGGAAAAAATAACGAAAAAACGGTTTTGAAATTGTTGCATGCGCCAAACCAAATTGAAATATGAAGCAATGAAAATTTGAAATTGGCAGCGCAGCAATTCTCTCTGTGCGGTCCAGACGAGTCTGTGTGAACAAAAAATATGAACAAACAAGTAAGGAAGGCTAAGTTCGGGTGTAACCGAACATTACATACTCAGTTGAGAGCTGTGGAGACAAAGTAAGGGAAATCACCATGTTGTAAAAAGAACCTAGGGTAACCCTGTAATGTGTTTGTATGACATGTGTATCAAATGGAAGGTATTAAAGAGTATTTTAAGAGGAAGTGGGCCATAGTTCTATAGATGGACGCCACTTAGGAATATCGCTATAAAGGTTGACCAGGCTTGACTCTAGAGTTTGTTTGTACGATATGGGTATCAAATGAAATGTGTTAATGATAATTTTAAAAGTTCTATAGGTGGACGCCTTTTCGAGATATCGCCATAAAGGTGGACCAGGGGTGACTATAGAATTTGTTTGTACGATATGGGTATCAAATGAAAGGTGTTAATGAGTATTTTAAAAGGGCGTGGGCCTTAGTTCTATAGGTGGACGCCTTTTAGAGATATCGCCATAAACGTGGACCAAGGGTGACTCTAGAATTTGTTTGTACGATATGGGTATCAAATGAAAGGTGTTAATGAGTATTTTAAGAGGGCGTGGGCCTTAGTTCTATAGGTGGACGCCTTTTAGAGATATCGCCATAAGGGTGGACCAGGGGTGACTCTAGAATTTGTTTGTACTATATGGGTATCAAATGAAAGGTGTTAATGAGTATTTTAAAATGGCGTGGGCCTTAGTTCTATATGTGGACGCCTTTTCGAGATATCGCCATAAAGATGGCCCAGGGGTGACCCTACATTTTGTTTGTACGATACGAGTATCAAATGAAAGGTGTTAATGAGTATTTTAAAAGGGCGTGGGCCTTAGTTCTATATGTGGATGCCTTTTCGAGATATCGCCATAAAGGTGGGCCAGGGGTGACTCTAGAATTTTTTTGTACGATATGGGTATCAAATGAAAGGTGTTAATGAGTATTTTAAAAAGGAGTGGGCCTTAGTTCTATATGTGGACGCCTTTTCGAGATATCGCCATAAAGATGGATCAGGGGTGACTCTAGAATTTATATGTACGATATGAGTATCAAATGAAAGGTGTTAATGAGTATTTTAAGAGGGCGTGGGCCTTAGTTCTATATGTGGACGCTTCTTCGAGATATCGCCATAAAGGTGGACCAGGGGTGACTCTAGAATTTGTTTGTACTATATGGGTATCAAATGAAAGTTGTTAATGAGTATTTTAAAAGGGAGTGGGCCTTAGTTCTATATGTGGACGCCTTTTCGAGATATCGCCATAAAGATGGACCAGGGGTGACTCTAGAATTTATATGTACGATATGAGTATCAAATGAAAGGTGTTAATGAGTATTTTAAGAGGGCGTGGGCCTTAGTTCTATATGTGGACGCCTTTTCGAGATATCGCCATAAAGATGGACCAGGGGTGTCTCTAGAATTTGTTTGTACGATACGGGTATCAAATTAAAGGTATTATGAGGGTTTTAAAAGGGAGTGGCCCTTAGTTGTATATGTGAAGGCGTTTTCGAGATATCGACCAAAATGTGGACCAGGGTGATCCAGAATATCATCTGTCGGGTACCGCTAATTTATTTATATATGTAATACCACGAACAGTATTCCTTCCAGATTCCAAAGGCTTTTGATTTCGCCCTGCAAAACTTTTTCATTTTCTTCTACTTAATATGGTAGGTGTCACACCCATTTTACCAAGTTTTTTTCTAAAGCTATATTTTGTGTCAATAGACCAATACAATTACCATGTTTCATCATTTTTTCGTATTTGGTATATAATTATGGCATTTTTTTCATTTTTCGTAATTTTCGCTATCGAAAAAGTGGGCGTGGTCATAGTCGGATTGCCATTTTTTACACCAATACAAAGTGAGTTCAGATAAGTACGTGAACTGCGTTTAGTAAAGATATATCGATTTTTGCTCAAGTTATCGTGTTAACGGCCGAGCGGAAGGACAGACGGTCGACTGTGTATAAAAACTGGAAAGAATTGGTAAATTTTTGTTCGAATTATGGCATTAAAAGTATCCTAGACAAATTAAATGAAAAAGGGCGGAGCCACGCCCATTTTGAAATTTTCTTTTATTTTTGTATTTTGTTGCACCATATCATTACTGGAGTTGAATGTTGACATAATTTACTTATATACTGTAAAGATATTAACTTTTCTTTTAAAATTTGAATTTAAAAAAAAAAAATTTAAAAGTGGGCGTGATCGTTCTCCGATTTTGCTAATTTTTATTAAGAGAGTAACGTTCCTGCCAAATTTCATCATGATATCTTCAACGACTTCCAAATTACAGCTTGCAAAACTTCTAAATTACTTTCTTTTAAAAGTGGGCTGTGCCACGCCCATTGTCCAACATTTTACTAGTTTTATATTCTGCGTTATAAGTTCAACTCACCTGCCAATTTTCATCGCTTAATCCGTATTTGGTAATGAATTATCGCACTTTTTCGATTTTTCGAAATTTTCGATATCGAAAAAGTGGGCGTGGTAATTGTCCGATATCGTTCATTTTAAATAGCGATCTGAGAAGACCTAAATACCAAATCTCATCAAGATACCTCAAAATTTACGGACGGACGGACGGACGGACATGACTCAATCGAATTTTTTTTCGATACTGATGATTTTGATATATGGAAGTCTATATCTATCTCGATTCCTTTATACCTGTACAACCAACCGTTATCCAATCAAAATTAATATAATCTGTGAGCTTTGCTCAACTGAGTATAAAAATCGTTGTAGTTGATAGAAATTGTGTGACAATATGCAACTTCGTCAAAAACGACTTCTACGTTTGTTGGGGAGAAGGGCAAGTTGGATGCGCAATGAAATGAAAATGTATGAAAAAATGAAAAGTTTGCCACTGATGATACATTCGAAAAGTTCAAAAGTTATTAGCATATTTTTTTTCTGATGAAAATCACAAAACTAAAAATCATCTTCTCTTGCAAGAGTAAGGTTGCCCTTCTTACTTTAAAGAGAACTTTTTGAAAATAAATTACATCAAAGAAGTTCAGAAAACAGGAATGGGAGTTGAATGTTTAAAATATATTTAAATAATAATTAGTATTTATATATACAAATAGAGTATGCATGTTATGCTGCATTTGGGGATCACTTTGGGATTGCTTTTTGGATTATTTCGGCACATTTTCTGGATTGTTCTTAGGGGCATCCCACTCAGAACTTCGTAACGTGTCAGTAAATGTCCCGAATGAGTCTCGAAATGATTCAGAAATTTTACCTAAATAATCCTGAAGTGACATTGGAAATCGGTGTTGAAATAATCTCGAAGTAAAATAGTACTGAAGTGATTCTGTAATGGTACTAAATTGGTCTTTAAGTAGTCTCGAAATGATTCTTAAAATAATACCGTATAGATCTTGTAACGGTATTAAATGGTTTCGAAATAGTTTCGAAATGATCCACAAGACGTCCCAAAATGCAAACAAAATTAATATCGAAGCAATCCTGGAAAATTTTATTCTTTGGTATTTCTCCTGTACCGCAAAATTGAGATTTTTTTCGACCACATTCAGAAGATGTATATACAGACAAACATTTTTCTGTTAAATCATCCCTTGGGTCAAATGTCAGCCCATGCCAATTATGGTTACATTTCATATGTACAGTTACAAAAAATACGTAAGCTAGAGAATTGTAAAATTATAGTAACAAAAGTGGCCAAGGGTTACACAATAAATGTGCCCGTAGCGAACCTAAACTGATATAGAGTACAGATTGGACCATAAATCATAAACTTACATTTCCTTTTTGTGATTTTTGTGAGGCGTGCATATAAGAAGTAGATATTGATTTCTGATTTTCATATTCGCAAAAACACACATTGACAAAAACAATTCGAAATGAACAGAAAGAAGTAACAAACACGCACGCACTCATACACACAAACACACACTCATACACAAACGTTTATGTAAAATGAAAAGGAATTCAATGCTATGCACATGGCTTGACTTTGTGCATGAGGTCGCTCTATAAAAATCTAGGTAGGTATTCGTGTAAGTAATATAGCCTCCTCCTAAGTCCTCTTGCACTGCAGATTTCAATTATGTCTCTTCTGAAAAGTATGAAAGTTGTAAAGCCATATGCTGCTCAGTTTCGCATGAAAAATTTGCAAATAAGGAAACTAGCGGTTGTGTAGCATACTTACAGGCGTTGCGGCTAAAGCAAAGCATTTGAGCAATGTAAGTATTCACACGCTTTAATGCAATTTATTTTATCTATATCATTCTAATACTAAGAATCTTCAACCGCATACCATACAGGAAATGACATTTCGCTTTTGAGAACTTATTTACAGAGGAAAGTGTGGCTCAACATTTGAATGCAATAAAATACGTGAATGTTATCCTTATCGGTTTTATATTATAAAACATATTTTTATTTAAATATTTCCCTTATATTTATTTGCGATTAGATGAGGAGTTGAGTGCTTAGGTTCGGTAAGAATAGCAGCGTTCAAGCTAGAAATATTTTCTAAAATAAGAACACACATCAAGCTCCGATGAAAGACACTGATGACGACCACTACAAACGTTTGAAGGAGTATGATTTGAAAAACATGCTGTTGGAATATCCCTCCTCTTTATGGGAGTAGTATAGAAGCCCAGTTGGTTGATGTTCAGCCATCCAAGTAATGCTAGGACGAATTAAGCAAAGAAGACAATTTAAATTTGTGGCATTTACTGGAGCCCATACAAATGAGCGCAGTTTCAACATCGGATTCTTGGTGGGAGAGATACTGTGTTGAGCCTCTTCGTGTGTGTGACGGCGAGTACCTAAGAAGGTCTAATAATGAGCTATACAAACTTTAAGCAGACAATAACATAGTCCAGCGAATTTAAACGCGGCGATTACGCTCGCTAAACTATGTTTTGGAACAAAAGAAGATGCTCCGGCTGAGAAAGTATTTTTTCGGAACCCGCCTATGGAAGCAGAGGAAGAGGGCGGCCACCACTCCGCTGGAAGGGCCTAGTGGAAAACGATTTTAGTGTCTTTGGTTTGCAAATTGACGTCAGTAAACTGAGCGATGAAGCGACTGGAAAAACCGTTTGAAAGGTTGAGCGTCAGTTAAGTAAGTAAATAAGCTGTTTCCTCCACAAGCGAATTGATTTGGGCCAGCACGGCTGAAACACCTGTAGCGATAAAATCTTTCCAGGCCTGTGATTCTATTTCATATATCTCATCTGCATCTTCTTTATAACATGTGAGTCGTCCACATTATTCTTATGATCCTGATATAAGGCTGGGAATGATAAACGGTGTCGAGAGAAGATGGAGAAGGAGGTTAAACGATAACCGCCACACTACTACTTGAAATCAGAACAAGAGGGATATCTCCACTGCGTTGGCAGCCAAAGGAGAAGTAAGACTTGATCTGACCTACTTTTCCTAACTAGAGTCAATTTGGTATGCCACGCCTAGGCGGTTGGTGTCTGATTGAGCTCATATCTGATTAATCATGTATGCACATAGTTCATACTAGAGATATACGACGCCGATAAACGCCGCCGCCGCCGCCGATTAGGGTCGTTTTTTGCACGCCGCTGCCGAATGTCAAAAATATAGGAGCGGCGGCGGCGGCGGCGGCGTCCGGCGCCTTGCTATATTTTCTACTCGTTTAAGACTGTTTAGGCCATTAATTGTTCATGTCGGATATGGTCGAAAGTGGTACCAACAGATGCGCATCACTTCCAGTTATAAGAAACTAATTGCGAAATTTAACTCTTTCTAACTGTTCAAAAGTTATTTAAAAAAACAAGCGTTTTCGATGTCAGCTTAACACGGACTTTGCATCACCCATTTCACCAAGTTATTAAAACAAAACACTAAAAGAAAAGTTATATAATAAACTAGCAGAGTACCCGACGTCGTTCGGGTATAAATAAAAGCAGTACTATATAATAGACTAATATATTAGACTAATCCCAACTCCCATTTGTACGGGAGATGCCACGCCCCTTTTTCGCTATCTCCAATATTTTCCGAGGTGGTAGGGATTAGTCTTATATACCTCCTCACCTAATTTCAGTCGTCTAGCCTTAATACTTTCAGATATATTGACTACGAAAAATTCCAGTTGTATGGGAGGTGCCACGCCCCCTTGTCGAAAACTTTTTTTATATAGCCTACCATAGATTGACGTACTCAGGGTATGTCGTGGCAAAATTTCGTTCGATTCCATTCTGCGGTTTAGGCTGCAAGTTCAATCATACATACAGACATACTTTCACAAATATATAGTAGAGTATATGCTCACTTTGCATATTTTTTTTTTTTTTTCAAAAAATTAATAATGAACAATGAGTTCAAATCAAATGACCCAAGGCGTTTCAAATTGTTTTCAAATTGCCCTCAAGTTGTGAAAAGGCAAAAATTAAAAAAAAAAAAAAAATTATATTGCGATTGGCTGAAAGAATAAGCCAAATCAGTGATGCAAAATCCTTTAGTAGGTTCTAAGGGCATAAACACTCCTTTGAACTGATTCTTACCTCATACTTAAGTTGAGGATATATGAACGAATGAGAAGGTTTTGAAAAATCATTTGGGCTTACATTCAAAAATCTATTGTTTATTTGCGAAACTATAAAATAGCGTCTGAGATGTTAATTTTAATTTTCTCACTTCATCCTTCAACACCCAAGTCTCCCGGTTTGACATAAAGTTGGCGGCCCTATCCAAAACTAGTCCCGTGAATCACATTGATTATAGCCTATCAACCAAGTTTAAATATCACCTACATGTTACCGCTCCCTTTACAAATGTGAATACGTAGGCACATATATTTACCAAATCAGGCTTTGTCCTTCGCAAGAACACTCATAGTGGTGAAGCAAAAAGCTTTCCCAAGACAATCGAACTAATGACTGTGTGTGCTATTACCCTAACGTAGTAGACCGTCGAACTAGTCTGAAAACTGAAGCTACGCGGTCTGCCATAATGAACTCTTATATCATAAGGCCGGAAAACAGCACTAAACATCTTTCAACTTAAAATCGGTCGACTTTCATTCTAAAATATCGTTTTGATTTAACGAAGACTATAGAAATAAATGATGTGAACACAAACATTTGCAAACTTTTGTCTACATTTTAAAAATTTTATCCAGAGTCTTGTAAAATTTTAATTATGTAGATGCGCCGAGTATTTTACGATTTTCACCGATTACGCAATGACTTCCACTTAGATTGCTTATGAATTCGAAGGCGGCGTCCTTATCCGAATAGTCACTCCCTAATGTTTCAAGGTGTTTCTCTGGTGTAGCGCGACAAAAGCATCCACTTGAAAGCCTTCGGTGCTACACCTAGAGCTTCTAGGAAAGTGACGTCGACGAAGGTATGAGTTCGAAGTCGCAGTCCTATAACTGGCATATGATGTGAGGGTCAGGAGGCGTGGTAGCGACTGGTGGTCGGGATTGCTATTGTTCGCACATCGGGAATTGTAGCTCTTAAAAACAGCCGAAAAACTGGAGGCGCCCTGTGCTACGAGAGTCATGAGTATTAATAGACCATTAATAGCAACCGTAAGTCGCCTTTGTGCGTTACCGCAAAGGAGACACAAATGATTTTAAGAAATAGTGTTCGTGATGATTATAAGGAGTTAAACCTAGGCGAAACTACGCTTTGCACGAGATATGCAAATAAAAGTGTGGCTATTTTATGTATCTCTATTTCTTTTCAGCAGACGCAGCACTACCAATTCGAAAGACCCAATTCGAAAGACCGGGGTTAGGTTCGAAGCCTCTCTGGAGTAAGTGAAGGAGTGGCAATCCCTCCACGTGGTGTGATGGTAGCGTGCTCCGCCTACCACACCGTATGCCCTGGGTTCAAACCCCGGGCAAAGCAACATCAAAATTTTAGAAATAAGGTTTTTCAATTAGAAGAAAATTTTTCTAAGCGGGGTCGCCCCTCGGCAGTGTCTGGCCAGCGCTTCGGGTGTATTTCTGCCATGAAAAGCTCTCAGTGAAAACTCATCTGCCTTGCAGACGCCGTTCGGAGTCGGCATAAATCATGTAGGTCCCGTCCGGCCTATTTGTAGGGAAAATCAAGAGGAGCACGACGCAAATTGGAAGAGAAGCTCGGCCTTAGATCTCTTCGGAGGTTATCGCGCCTTACATTTATTTTTATTTTTTTCCGAAATGGCCAACACGTTGATTTCATTAAATACATACAAGCGAATCCTTTCCTAAATACTATTTTTTAAATAGAAATATCAAGCTTTTTAAAGTAAGACTATATTAGAGCCTACGCCGCCACCGCCGATAAAGTGATCGGCGTAAACCTCTAGTTCATACAATGTTCACAAAGTTCAAAGGTTCGCATGAAGATATCTGTATGCCCACATATCGTGAGCAAAAATGTTTACACAACAAAACTTTCAAAGAATAGTTGGGACGATAAAACCTAAGGATATGGAAAAATCTAGTAGGCAGTCACGTAAAGACTTTTTATAAAATGAGCGGATATTTTCTACAACGCTTAGGCGAAAATAGATGGAAAGGAGATACTGAAATTTTAGTACAGAAAACTTCTATTTCATTTCTTTCAACGTTGCGCCTATTGTTATGCAAGCAATTAAGCTTAAACAACGCCTTTACAGATCGTTGCACACGTTTTATGTTCACTTTTATTGACTGAAGGAAAAATTCACTTATACAGCGATCAACTGACTAATCCATAAAAACGTCAAACACACATCCACATAAATATGTATATACACACAAAGAAACACGAAAAACACACATACACACAGATATGTACATCTCACTGCACATTTGCTACTCGATTTTCGCTTGAATCTTTCGCACACATAAAGTGGCGAAAAAAAAATGAAATAAAAAAAAGAAAATAATAAAAACATTTAGCCACATGATGATGTAATAAAAAAAAAAGAATGTGAAAGTAGTAAATGCGTTAATAGATATACAAATGCAGCGAGTTATTTTCGATGGCTAATTTTTGTTGCAGATAGAGAAATGATACAGGAAATTGTGAGAGCGCCATGTAGTAACGACTGAGTCACTGCGAAGTTCGTTTATTGCAATGAAAAGCACTTTTTTTCCGCAATCGCCGGTCATGTCACGTAGGGACGTAGCTGGATTTTGACTCAAGTCGAGAGGAAATTATTTAGACAAAAATATAAATCGTAGCCTAGATTGTTCTAGGGACTGTGGTGTTGACTGTTCCCCTCCCTGTGTTTTGTTTTGTTCAAAATTTGTCTTGTCTGCAGGTCTATCTTCTGGATTCGCCTTTACTGGAACCTTCAAAGACGGGTTACGAAGTGCTCACTATAGCATGAGTAACTTCCATAGATCAGCAACACACTCAAAGCTAGTGAAGAACACTTTTTTTACTGAAGTTTGGCTGTTACAACCACTATAGAGCTCAACATTTTTTTTCTCACTAGCAGACCCAGCAGACGTTGCTCTTTCCTAGCATTGCTCAATCCTCATAACCTGCAAGCAGTTTTTACCTCTTGCTCTTCGTTCCCTTCTCGTCCTCTTCTCCTTATCATTTTATTCCCTCTGCCCTTTTGTTTTTCTGGTTCTCTTTTCCGTCTCCTTCTTTTCCCTCACCTTCTTTCAGCTCCAACTATCCATATCTATCTATATTCACCTAACTCTATATCTTTCTCCTTCCTTTTTTTCTCTTCTCTCTAGTTCTTCTCCATCCCTTTTTCCAGGTACCAGTCGCACCCCAAGTCCCAGTCCCAGTCCCAGTCCCAGTCCCAGTCCCAGCCCCAGTCCCAGTCCCAGTCCCAGTCCCAGTCCCAGTCCCAGTCCCAGTCCCAGTCCCAGTCCCAGTCCCAGTCCCAGTCCCAGTCCCAGTCCCAGTCAAAGTCCCAGTCCCAGTCCCAGTCCCAGTCCCAGTCCCAGTCCCAGTCCCAGTCCCAGTCCCAGTCCCAGTCCCAGTCCCAGTCCCAGTTCCAGTTCCAGTCCCAGTCCCAGTCCCAGTCCCAATCACAGTCCCAGTCCCAATCCCAGTCCAAGTACCAGTGGGTTCCTGCTCCGTTTCTTAAAAAAAGTGTCTTAAGTACTAATCTAGGCAGAAGGCTACCTATATGCCCGATTTCAGGTAAATCGAAGCAAGAACAGAACTGGTTCGATAAGATCGGTCCTTGTCCTCTTCCCGGGAAAAAGGATCGTTAATACTAATCTGGGCAAAGGGCTACTTATATACCAAATTTCAGGCAAGTCGAGCCGTGTATATAATTTGTTCAAAGAGATCGGTTCCTGGTCAACTTCCCTGAAAGAAATTTCACAGGAACGCTATCCTGTTTTCAAGCTGGATCAAACTGCAGACGATGTGCGAATTTGATTAAAATCGGTTGAGTAGCTTAGGAGTCCATCGAGGACAAACAACGTAACATGAAATTTATACATATTAAGATTACAACTGGGAAACAGCCCCCACTTTTAATATATTTCTATAAATAAACGGTCTAAAAGAGGCAAGGCTTCAAAGGATACAGCAATGAACCCTCTTTTCTCCTTTCACATACGCCCATGATGATGTATTCTCTGTATGCAGTTTTTATGTACACACATACGAAATCGCTATTTGATACTAGCACACATTAACATTAATAATGCAGCATGGCATTACGTGGCATGACGTTAAATTGCGCCACAATAGCAAACGTAGCACGGAAGATAGAATAAAAGGTAAACAGAAACCTTGAAATTGTGCAAAGCAAACTACAGATATGCCGTTGGAGTAACGTATAAATAAAATGTTAACATTCTTGTAAATTATTTTTTCAGTAAATAATAGATTAAGCTGTAGCGAGCGCATTGGCGAATAAAGTTACGTGCGCTTATAGGAGTTGGTACGTTAAACGAGCGACCAACCATAAATAAATGTGAAAACCATTTTGTAACGTGCAATCAATGGCTGACTTTTTTTTTTATTTTATCGCACTCAAACACCCCTTTCGCGCATTACTATGCCTGCAGCTTGAGCTGGTATTTCTGGTATAGGAGCAATCAAGTAATATGTAAATTTATGTTTAACTCACCGATCCTTTACGTCCCGGAAAACTAAAAAACACATCCGGTCCATTGCGATGCGGCATTTGTCGCAATACATTTAGCAGCTTAGCAGAGTGACGTGGCCATTTACCATTCACCGCTTTCATGGTGCCAAAGAGTAGTTTGAGCTCTTTTACTGTGATGCTGTAGCTGGCCAACACACCCAACATTTCGATGAGCAAGTCTGTAAAATAAAGATATGTACATATAGATATATAAGCTGAAGTGTGAGCTAGTTAAGATAGTAGTTAGATGTAAAATATTTTGCAATTAAAGAAATAGATAAAATGTTGCATGAATAATTACTTGCAACCGTTTTTCATATAAGATTGAAATCGTTATCAAATCGACATGCGAATAAGTATACGAGGTAAGTTCAAAAAGTATCGCGAATTTCGTGTTTTTTTTTTTTTCAAAAATTATTTATTTGTTCATGAATATCTATTTGGCCCCCTTCAAAGTAATCTCCATGAGATATTATGCACATGCGCCAACGGTTTTTCCAATCTGCGAAGCACTTCAAAAAAACATTTTTTATCCTGTACAATTCCTCCTTCGATGCCGTCCTTATTTCGTCCATAGTAGCATAGCGTCGTCCTTTCATGGCCCTTAGTTTAGGGAACAAGAAAAAGCCACAGGGGGCAAGATCTAGGGAATACGGTGGCTGCAGCATCATTAGTGTGTTGCTTTTAGCCAAAAAGGCGCGTCAAAATTGAGCAATTTTGATGCGAATTTCGCGGGGACCCCACTCATGCCCAAATCATTGATAAAAATCGAATGGCGGGAGCCAATCGATATGTCTAGGTCCTCAACAACTTCTCTAACGGTGATTCGACGTATGGCCAATACCATTTTCTTCACTTCATCAATTTTTTCGTCTGTTGTTGAAGTGCTCGGGCGTCCAGCACGATCTTCTTCGTTCACATTCTCTCTGCCTTCTGAGAGCATTTTGTACTATCGATAAACGTTGCTTCGGTCCAAGGAGCTTCTGCGTATGCCACAGTCAACATTCGGAATGCAACGGCGCACTTAATTTCGTTTTTCGCACAAAATATTATACAGGTTCTTTGATCCATTTTTGTTTTTTAATAGGTAAAAACCGTAGACGAGCCAAAAAATGTGCAACCAAAGCAGCTGTCAACAATTAAGTGAACATTCAAAATGGCCGAGCTTGTCCGCAAAAGTGAGAGACATGAGTACCAACATAACGGCACAAAAAAATCGAAATTCGAATATACGTAACCCGCGAAAATTCAAAATTCGCGATTCTTTTTGAACACAACTCGTAAAAAAAAATTAAGGCGCGATAACCTCCGAAGAGATTATAAGCCGAGCTTCTGTCGTTGTTGCTGTTGTATTAACTATAAAGACACTCCCCGAAGGCTTTGGGAAGCGTTATCAATGTTGATGGTCGTTTGCCGGATATAGATCCGGCACGTTCCGGTAACAAAGCATCATTAAGGTACTAGCCCGACCATCTCGGGAACAATTTATATGACCACATTAAACCTTCTGGACCATCCCACCCTACACACCACCTAGTTCCATTAACAGTTTGGGGCCGCCAGAGCCTCGGCCGTTAATTGAACAGGATTCGCTACGGATAGATGAGGTTGGCAATAAGGTTGGAGAGGCTATATATTGCGCTGGCAACCCTTTGCGCTGGCTTCTCTTCCAATTTTGCGTCGTACCCCTTTCGATTTTTCCTACATACCAGCCGGACGGGACCTACTTGTTTTATGTCGACTTCGAACGGCATCTGCAAGGCAGATGAGTTTTCACTGAGAAGCTTTTCATGGCAGAAATACACTCGGAGTGCTTGCCAATAACTGACGTGGGGCGACACCGCATAGAAAAATGTTCTTCTGATGTAAAAATATCGGTTTCTGTAATTTTGATGTTGCTTTGACCGGAGGGTGAAGCCAGGATCTTTGGTGTGGTAGGCGGAGCATGGTGACTTCACACCACGGCGGCCGCCGCAAATAAGTATAATAATAATAATAATAATATGAATAAGCCAAAAATCGATCTTGGTATTTTCTTCCGGACAGTCTTACACGCCCAGACCGAGATACTTACTCCTCGTCCCCAAAACGGCTGGATAGCTAGCTTGATTATCCTACCCCGTCGTCCTCCATACAGCTGACACAATTGGGGCTGTCCAGTTTAATAAGGCGACATGGACTCTTATCGTATCTTACTTTTCTGCAAAACTATATTGCACCTGCTGACACCGTAAATACGGGGACAGGCGACCAAAACAACGCAGCTTCAACTGCTGATTTCGTACAAGTCCACATGTTATTTGAAATCCTATCTACCAGTTATTAAATACACTTTTCACTAATCCATTGGTTATTTGACTTCTGTCCTTTTTACAGCGACCTGTTGATTACTGAATGATCCACTGCTTATTGCGACTCACCGATCAATTAGCATCGGTTTAACATTCACTAATCCATTGTTAATTTTTCATTGTTTCGTCGCTTTTCCTTTATTTAAGATTAGCTATGATAGCGACTACCCTATCCATCTGTTATTCACCTTTTGTTTTGAACTAATCTCAGTCCTTTTGGACATCCCCAAAACGGTTAGAGATATACCAGTTATTTGATTATCGACTCATCGATCCACATCGGCTCACCATTCATTGTAAGTTTACATCGGCTTACTGTTTATCGAATCCCGGAATTTGTTTGACGCCGCTTTTTGCCTGCTGACCTCCTCCCCCATCAATGTCCATGTTTGAATAGGAAAGAAACTCGCTTCCTTCTCAAGCTAAAAAAAAATGTAGTGAGAATTCTAACATGTGTCATCACAGATCATTGCAATACTGCAAACTCTGTTAGTAGCGCATACCAACAAGCTCATTCTGCAAAATCTGTCATTATGACGAGGAAGAGTAGTAGATTTATAACTTTATCTACCGGTGTCCAGGATTTCAAGTAAGACGAATGACGTTCGGCAGAGGTTAAGAAGCTGGATCTTTCTCTCCTACTTTAATTCACCGAGAGAACAAGAGGGTCGTTGAGAGCTAGAGGAAAGTAATCTTGTAGGGTGAATTCACTAAGGGCACACACTATGAACAAACATGTCTCCGAGTGAAAGTATGGGGAATTTCTATGCGCGACTTCATTACCTTAAATATGCTGTCTTCTGTTATTGCTAATTACCAATATCTGCCAACGTGTATGTGTGTGTGTATCTTACTCAAATACCAGAAACAAAATAAACATGTATTTATTTAGAAAAGAAAGCCCTTCTATATATAGGATATGTCTCATACGGTGAAGTATACATATATATTTTTTAGGGGAGTAACACACTCTAAGCAGCTTATAGCATTTCACACAGAAACTCAATCGAATCACAATTTTGTTTAATGAAATAATTAAGTTTTATTTTTCACACAGGGCTACTTGCTTCATTAAGCGAACGTCTGCCAGCAGCCCCATAAAAATATTATACTAATTTCACGCAGACGGCTTATTGAATAATAAAGGCAATTTTCTACATTAAGACGCTTATTGAGATCAATCTTCCCTACAAAATTCGAATCTATTATTATTTCATTAGTAGCTAATCGAATGCCTAATGAAGTTAAAAACACAATGCAACTCTGTTGGCAGCGTTCCGCTTCCGTTTCCGCTTCTTAGTTTTTGGTGTGTTCAGTGCTTAAAAATGTCATTTGTCAAAGCAAATGTCATTGTCTGCATGGCGGAACGATATAAGGTGGCCGCATCGAACAGCTGATTATAACCTTTTTTATTTGATTTGATACATCAACTACCGGCGGAGTACGATTTTGACATTTGTCCATCGAATTTACAAGTAAATGGAATTTTGTTTGTTTGTAGGTATGTCACCATGCTCCCACCTTGTATCGTTCCGCAATGATTGTCTGTCTCACCCTTCATACTAATCGAGCAGTTACTTCTGTGTGAAAGCAAAAAATTTACGATTTCATTAGCAGGTGAAATGAGATCATTAAGTTTCTGTGTGAAAACAGTATTACACATTCCCAAAATATGTTAAAATGATTAGTAGCCGTTTCCTGCTTTACTATTAAGGCAATTAGTATAAGATGCGTGCGAAACTTTTCATAAATGTGGCAGTTATCCAATTATGTGCCTATTTTTGAAAGGCCATTTTGTCTTTTGCTGCAAATGCCAATAATGAGATAATTAAGAATTTGTATTTTGTTTGATAGATTGAGTTCAATAAGGGCTTCAATGTAGAAAACTTGACTAATTATTTTATTAACCCTCTGTGTGAAACTGGTATTACCTTTTAAAATTCAATCAGTTTATTCAATTCATTTACATTTGTAAAAACAACAAGTAAAGGTGTCTAAGTTCGGGTGTAGCCGAACATTATATACTCAGCGTGAGCTTCAATCAAGTAAACTGTCTCCCCATTTCCTCTTACAATAAAACTATAAGTGAAATGTCATTAATTTAAAACTATTTTTTGCAAAGTTATAGCTTATTATTCTAGTCTACGACCCTTTTAAACTTGTTTTATGTCTAAGTTGCAGTGGTCTTTCACACTTCGATCACGGAGCGGGTAGTGCCGGGCTTGGTGACCGATACCAAGATCGGATGGGAAGTGAAAACGTTTTCTAAGTTTAAATCGCCGGGCCCAGACGGTATATTCACCGCCATGCTACAAGTTTCAAGTATGGCGGTCGTGGAATGGCTTAAAATGATATTCGATGGGTGCATAAGGCTGAATCATGTACCGCACTCTTGGAGAACTGCTCGTGTAGCTTTCCTACCAAAGGCAGGGAAGATCGGTTTATCCCAAAGACTACAGACCCACTAGCTTAACATCATTTCTGCTCAAAACCTTTGAGAGGCTGATATATGTGTACATAAAGTCAAACGTGGATGAAAAGTTGCTCTCAACAGCACAGCATGCGTACACCAAAGGCAAGTCGGTAGACACCGCATTGCATGGGGTGGTAATTAGCATAGAGAAATCCCTGGAATATAAGGAGTATGCTCTAGGAGTCTTCTTGGTCATTGCCGGGGCTTTCAATAATGTTTCTAAATGGGCGATTATGGATGGTCTTAATTACATTAAAGTACATCCCGCCTTAATCAGATGGATAGGCTGCATGTTAAATTGCAGGAAAATTACATCACAATGGGGATTGTACGAGGCCACAAAATCAGTGGAGAGGGGCACGCCGCAGGGAGGGGTGCTATCACCTCTGCTGTGGACGCTGGTCATCAACCAACTGCTCAGGCGATTCGATGAGGGACCTGTAAAACTTACGGCTTACAGAGATGACGTTGCAATTTTCATAAGTGGAAAGTGCTTGGGTGGATTGGGCGCTTCGGGTATTCATACCTGGGCATCTAATGTCGGGTTGAAAGTCAATGCGGAGAAGACGAATATGGTCTTGTTTACAAAGAGGTACAACGAGTTCTTGTTTGATGGAAAGCCACACAAAAAACAACATAGCTCAAAAAATTAGGGGGGGGGGGGGTTTGCAAACTATCGATGCTTAGCATTATGGGAGCCCTGAAAACAACCCCGACGGCTGCACTGTATGCCATTCTGCACATTGCACCTGTAGACCTGGTAGCAAAGAACATAGTATTAACAACTGCAACCAGGCTCGATGCCTCGGGGCAGATTGAACGCCGACCATATGGCCATAGTAGTATAGCGTCATCAATCACAAGACGAACAGACCACCTGATTCCCTATCTGCGCTTCGAGGGAGATCTTAAGGCCACAATAGAGGTGGACGGTTGGAGCAAGGGTGCGCAAATGGCGGACGAGGCGATACATGTGTACACAGATGGTTCCAAAGTAGTGGAAGGAGTAAGGTCTGCGGTATACTGTGCTGATTCGGAAATAAGCAGATCCTACAGGCTGCCGGATTACTGTAGCGTTTTCCAAGCGGAAATTTTAGCCGTATCCAAAGCAGTAGAAACCCTGGAAGAGAACAGCTTAAGCTGCAACTCTGATAACTTTTATATTGCCAGTCAAGCAGCAATTAAGGCAATAATCTCACATAGCACAGCATCTAAATGCGTGTTAGAGTTTAAGCAGTCTCTGGAGAGTGTCGGGACAGGGAGAAGCATACAACTATATTGGGTCCCAGGGCATATGGGAATAGATGGGAATGAAAAAGCGGAAGAACTAGCTAAAAAGGGCGCATCCATTGAAGCTTGCTCCGTAGACATCCCAATTAGAATGGGAGAGATTAAGCGAAGGCGAGAGGTGCACATGATCGACCAAGCGGGAAAGGCGTGGGTTCAAGCGCGGGGCTATAAAATGTCGAAGATATTCTGTAGGTCTTACAACCTTAGACTAACAAAGTTGCTTCTATCATTAAAAAGAGAGGACTGTAGACTCATGACGGGTATTCTGACTGGACACTGCCTTCTGGCGTCACATGGCTTTAAATTAGGTTTGGTCAGTGACAGCAGATCTAGGAAGTGCGGGTTGGAGGAGGAAACGATCGAGCACGTTCTGTGCTCGTGCCCTGCACTTACCAGGCAAAGTCTCCAGCTATAACGAGTGATACAGCTGTCAGATCTAGAAGCAGCAAGTGGCTTAAGTCCTAGGAAGCTTCTAGTATTTGCCAAGAGGATGGAGTTATTTTATAACATAGGTCCTGGTTTTTGATATGGTTTTTCAGTTTGGTCGTTAAAACAAACTTCTGGTAACACTACGGACTCATTCAGTCTATGTGAGGTCCTCATGGACCAGCCAGTTTAACCTAACCTAACCTGCCGTGGTCTTTAACCGATCCCGTCCATTTTTACTATAACTGTTTTCTGCTATAAGAAAAATATGTCTACACAATTTCATTACGACCCGTTAATTTTTCTTCGAGTTATGGCTGCCTAAAATTAGAAAATTGCTTAGTCATAAAAGGGGCGGTGCCATTTTTTAAAATTTGAAGTTCTTCCTATTTGTTGTTATAAATTCACTTGAGAAATGAAATACCATTGATATAAAGCCCTTTTTTGCAAAGATAAAGCTTATTTTATTCGTCCACGACCCTTTAAAAATATTTTATATAAAAGTGGGCGTGGTCCTTAACCGATTTCGTTAATTTTTCTTCAAAGCATTCCTTATAATAAGGGCAACTTTTCTGCCAAATTTTTTTACGATAGGTTTTACGATTTTTAATTTATGATTAATAATATTTGTAGAATTGATTTTGTCACAAGCGGGCGGTGCCACGCCCATTTTTTTTTTTTTTGAATTTTTATCAAGAGTCTCAATATCAGTCCACACGTCAAATTTCAACATTCTAGGTGTACTATTTACTAAATAATCAGGTTTTTTGTGTTTTCCAAAATGTTTTATATATAAAAAGTGGGCGTGGTTATCATCCGATATCGCTCATTTTCTATACCAATCTATTCTGTGTCCATATAAGATCGTCAACCAAATTTGCTGAAGAAATCTCAATATTTACTCAAGTTATCGTGTTAACGGACAGACGGAAGGACATGGCTCAATAAAAAAATTTAATTTTTTTTGTAGCCAAAGAGAAATAGAATGAACTGCTTGAAACTTAATTCTACGTTATTTCCATCTACCTTAAGTGTGCTGAGACCATTCCGTTATTGTTATTTTATCTTTAGCAATGCCTGAAATTTGGTGCAAAGCAGCTATAAAATTTATGATTACAAGTTTGCCAAAATCACTTTGCTTTATTACACTGAAACAAAATACTATTTTGTAATGACATTTCCGCTGAGTAAACTCAAAACATTAAAATGATTATGTTTCTGGTGCTAAAATGCATCTTATTATGACCTCATATCATATGCAAGCTATACAAATACTAACATTTCTGAATGTATGTGTGTGTTTATGCTATGTCATATGGTATTGTACGTGTACCGTTAAGAAGTCGTTAAGCAAGTGGTTGTTGCCATTAAAACTTTTCAAGTTTATATTCTCATACAGATGACGACCACTAGAAACTGAGAAATTTAGTGAAGTATTTGTTGTTATTGTAGCAGTGAAGTACTCGTGGCAGTTAGTAGTATATATTACTTTTGCAAACTAAACGCTATAACAATAAAAAAGTTTTGGTTTGGCATTCGTTTAACTTGTTAAGTGTGTTGTTTGAAGTTTTTGAAAACTCTTTGAAAATTGCATGTGTGCTTTATTGTAATAAGAATTGTGTTTGTGTTAGTGTTAAAGTTTGACTGTAGTTATGTATATACATTAGACTGGTGGATTTATTAACCTATATCGCGCCATCGATTTTTCGATAAGATTTGGGCTCAGAAAAAAAGTTCCACTACGCATACCCAAAAAAATAATTTTCGAGCCTGCAAAAAAAAAAAATGGCGAAAGGGTACATTTTTCGACCAAAACACTCCCCAAAACCCAAAAAATTGTTTTTTTTTTTCAAAAAACAGTTGTAAAAACGTTGGCGATAACAGTTTTTTGAAAAAAAAAAAAATATTTTTTCGTTTTGGTCGAAAAATTGCCTTTTTTGGGCTCGAAAATTATTTTTTTGGGTATGCGTAGTAGAACTTTTCTTTCCTGAGCCCAAATCCTATCGAAAAATCGATGGCGCGATATAGGTTAACTTTCGTCCATACAAATCGACCCAAGTTAATATACATATATGAAATGCGTTACATATAAACGTACATATTGAGGTATTTAATACTACATTTCTCAGTCTGCGTTTGGTCATTTGTTTTGTTTTGTCGATGCTTACTGATTCCGTCATCGGGCACAGATAAGAGTAATTTCAAGAAGCGAGCATCTTGTCACTTTTACGGAATATCGGCTAGTCAGCGTGTTCAATATGTTATTATTCGAAGGACTGGCAACATAATATATAGCAGAAACCCCGTAGATCTCATAATTAAACTTTCCACAAATTTGGCTATCGCCAATGCTTAGGAGTTGGTAAATCTTTTTTAAAAAAATTCTTCTCAAACAATTTCAGAGCCATCGCATCTGATTTTGTGCTACAGGATAAGCAACTTGTACAGCTTGATTCCCAACTACCTACTTAGTCCCAAGGGGAGTTTTTTGCAAGAATGGTTCATTGCTGAATCACTTTTCTGACATTGTTTGTGTTAAATTTGGTTGCAGAAGGCAACTTGGAAAGAGATGTATAATAACAAAACATGGCTTTGGTCGAGTCTGTTTGCCAACAGGTCAGCGCAGGAGTGCTGCTTCACATCCCACTCCCGAGAGACTTTGAAGGGATTTATTTTCCAATATTCGTCGTGCTTCTTTTAATTTTTGCCAGTTCCACACTAAAGAAGTCCTAAATCTTTTTAAAACTATGTATATCAACATCCAGCATATTTTTGTTTACGCAGTGCTTTGCTTTGTAAGCGTTCACCATCGAACACACCGTTTGCAGTTGTGTCTACAGGTTGGACTAAGCAGAGCTTACGGCGCATTTATTCAGTCCGATGATGTTAATGTCATAGGCATATGGATTTAAGTTACGTCCTTGGGCACTTAAATCAATGGATTTACACAATCCTGTATGTGCAGATTTGCACAGCCGTATAGTTTTTTTTTTCGAAAAAAACGAGATTCAGACATATTGGCTTATAGGCAGTTAATTTTAAGCTGTCAAAGATCAAGGAAAAGTTGATGTTTGACAATAATTCTTAACGATTTTTTCCAAGACTTGGCATTGTATAAAACTGTGCGCGATAGTAGTTTTACTGCGCCTGAGGCCACACTGGCATGGTCCAATCTGCCAGTTCATAGTGATCCACAATCTTCGATTGTAAACTCGGGTTCGGTACCTATTCTGTATGTTTCACCACTGTTTTCATTTCCTCTCCTTATGCGGATCACTCTCTGAATATTGTTTTACACCTCGGAATAATTCAGTAAGAAGACTTATTGTTATTGGCAAATAAGACGTGAGATATATTCAAGTACTCTCAGATCTAAACGACTGCTTATTACACAAACAACAAAAAGGATATGGGTAAATTATGGATAAAGAAAATTAATGCCTTATTCATATGAACAAAAATAATCAATGGAGGTACTCTGGCTACGTAAGCGCGACTTACAGCAATGAATTGGAAACATGTGCTCCCTCTTTTCCTTGCTTTTTCAAATCTACTATCGTGTCTATGGGGTGAAAAACAATCAGAAAAGAACGTCATTAAAAACGAATGTTTACAAATATTTCGATAAATATAGCATTGATTACGATATGTTGAAGTTATAATTCTTTCAATGTCGTTGGATATTCGATAAACAGGCGCTCTCAATGCCACACATAGATGCCAATTTATTCCAGCCGTCGCTAAGTATGTTTTCGAATTATAGTACGTGTCACCTACCGTCTTCGCTGCTTAATTTCCACACCATAGACATGATATTAGATTTGAAAGCTATAAAAGATAATATCAAAACACAATTATATATAAATATAAGCAGTTATCTTAATTTGTTCAGCATATTTGGCATTTGCGAGTTGAAGTTAATTGCCGCACTATTTCCTAACAAGAAAAATCCGTTTTTTACTACTAAAGTGGCATCAGCTGTCATAATATGACATTGAAAATATAATAAGTCTAGACTTTGTGCCCAAACTACCAAATAATTCACTGACGGGTGCAATTTGCTTTGGTTAGAAAATTTAGGGTAATCACAGCTGCTGCGATTGCGATCCACACACCTTGGCTAAGCACATCTAATTAGCTTTGTCTTGTTCCCCATATAAAAGCTACAGCTATCATTAAATGCCTTCATACATACATTTCAATCGCGTACAAGAAGCATACATACGTTATGTACATCTGTGTGCTACAACAACAACTACATGAGACACATCCACCATTGCAAATGTAGTCCACGAAAATTAAATTAAGCAAACGCCCCCATATTCAAGCAGCTCATGTGCTTGGAATGTCTAAATTTTCGCATATCTTCTACTCTTTTTACGAAACTACATTCACGTAATTTCTTTGGTAAATTCCCATGAATATAAGAAGGCACGAACATTGTACGATTGTATGGGTGAGACCACCGCTTCAACAGTTAATTACACTTTTGTTCTTTGAAGCTGATTCTGCAGCAAATGATGCCATAGTACCCTCGAACCTCGACATCAAAGTTCAACATTATTGGAGTGGTTCGTTGCGCCAATTTTGTGTAATATTTGTGCATACATACGTACATACAATAAACGCTCGTTTGTATATTAAAAATCATGCTGTCAATCGTTTTAGCAGCAAAGCTTCAAGTTTTTATACTCAGCTGAGCAGAGCTCACAGAGTATATTAATTTCGTTCGCATAACGGTACTCTGTACCGGCATAAACTAATCGAGATAGATATAGACTTCTATATATCAAAATGATCTGGGCGAAAAAGGAAATTCATTTAGCCATGTCCGTCCGTTCGTCCGTAAACACGATAACTTGAGTAAATTTTGAGGTATCTTGATGAAATTTAGTATGAATGTTCCTGGGCACTCCTCTCAGATCGCTATTTAAAATTAACGAAATCGGACTATAACCACGCCAACTTTTTCGATTTTGAAAAACAGAAAAACTGCGGTAATTTATTACCAAGGACGGATAAGGCGATGAAACATGGTAGGTGGGTTGAACTTATGACGCAGAATGGAAAATTAGTAAAAGTTTGGACAATGGGCCTGGCACCGCCCACTTTTAAAAGAAGGTAATTTAAAAGTTTGGCGGCCACCGTGGTGTGATGGTAGCGTGCTCCGCCTATCACGCCGTATGCCCTGGGTTCAACTCCCGGGCAAAGCAACATCAAAATTTTAGAAATAAGATTTTTCAATTAGAAGAAAATTTTTCTAAGCGGGGTCGCCCCTCGGCAGTGTCTGGCAAGCGCTCCGATTGTATTTCTGCCATGAAAAGCTCTCAGTGAAAACTCATCTGCCTTGCAGATGGCGTTCGGAGTCGGCATAAAACATGTAGGTCCCGTCCGGCCAATTTGTAGGGAAAAATCAAGAGGAACACGACGCAAATTGGAAGAGAAGCTCGGCCTTAGATCTCTTCGGAGGTTATCGCGCCTTACATTTATTTTTTTTATTTAATTTAAAAGTTTTGCAAGCTGCAATTTGGTAGTCGTTGAAGATATCATGATGAGATTTGGCAGGAACGTTACTCCTATTACAATATGTGTGCTAAATAAAAATTAGCAAAATCGGATAACAAACACGCCCCCTTCGAACGGATTCTGCAAGGCAGATGAGTTTTCACTGAGAGCTTTTCATGGCAGAAATACACTCGGAGCGCTTCCCATACACTGCCGAGGGGCGACCCCGCTTAGAAAAATTTTCTTCTAATTGAACAACCTTATTTCTAAAATTTTGATGTTGCTTTGCCCGGGGTGCGAACCCAGGGCATACGGTGTGACAGGCGGAGCACGCAACCATCACACCACTGTGGCCGCCCAGTAATAATATGGTCCAACAAAATACAAAAATAAAAGAAATTTTCAAAATGGGCGTGGCTCCACCCTTTTCAGTTAATTCATCTAGAATACTTTTAAGGCCATAAGTCGAACAAAAATTTACCAATCCTTGTTAAATTTGGTAGGGGCATAGATACTATGACGGTAACTGTTTTCTGTGAAAATGGGCGAAATCGGTTGTAGCCACGCCCAGTTTTTATACACAGTCGAACGTCTGTCCTTCCGCTCGGCCATTAACATGATAACTTGACCAAGAATCGATATATCTTTACTAAGCTTAGTTCACGTACTTACCTGAACACATTTTATCTTGGTAATAAAAATGGGCGGAATCCGACTGTGACTACGTCCACTTTTTCGATATCGAAAATTTCGAAAAATGAAAAAAAAAATGCCATAATTCTACACCAAATACGAAAAAAGGGATGGTACGTGGTGATTTTATTGGTTTTTTGACGCAAAATATAACTTAAGAAAAAACTTTGTAAAATGGGTGTGACATCTACCATATTAAGTAGAAGAAAATGAAAAAGTTCTGCAGGGCGAAATCAAAAGCCCTTGAAATCATGACAGACATACTGTTCGTGGTATTACATATATAAATAAATTAGCGGTACCCCACAGATTTACATATATAAATAAATTAGCGGTACCCGACAGATGATGTTCTGCGTCACCCTGGTCCGATATCTCGAAAACGGCTTCACATATACAACTAAGGTTCACTCCCTTTTAAAACCCTTATTAATACGTTTCATTTGATACCCATATCGTACAAACACATTCTAGAGTCACTGCTGGTCCACTTTTATGGCGATTTCTCGAAAAGGCGTCCACATATAGAACTATGGCCCACTCCCTTTTAAAATACTCTTTATTACCTTCCATTTGGTACCCATGTCATACAAACACATTCCAGGGTTACCCTAGGTTCATTTTCCTACATGGTGATTTTCTCTTATTTTGTCTCCAAAGCTCTCAGCTGTGTATGTAATATTCGGTTACACCCGAACTTAGCCTTCCTTACTTCTTCTGTTCGTCTTTGTATTCAATGATCCTTTACTCGCGTCAAATCGTCTGATTCCACACGTTTGATGTGCGACAACAAACTTGCCTTTAGTTCATGTCACGTATACGCCCCGGTGGCTCGGTGCCTATTTTACATACATAAATACATATAACCGCACACTTACATATATAAACGCTCGTCGATTTGTGCGCACTCGTGCGTTTTTTTTTTTTTTTTTGAATCTTACTGGCTACAATAGAACTTTGCGACTTAGTAAATTGTCTTTCGTTTGACTTGACATTGTCTACAATCCAATTGGTAGTCATCAGTTACGTACTTAGTTTCGATTTAGTTGTTGGAAAGATGTCGTGCAAAATCGCTTTGACTTTATGAATACTTGCAAGTCATTGACTTGACAATAACCTCGACCCTTTATTATGGCATGATGGGTTCGCAGTTTAGGTCAAGGAGAATGTGTTTAAGTGTCTTGCGGTGAGGTGATGTCATAAGTTCTTTAAAATGCAATATGAAGAAGTGAGGGCGTCAAAAGGTTGTACGTAAACTGTAGTTGCGGAGTAATTAGCCAAATATTTCATTGTGCAAAGCGAGTACTACAGCTTAGCTCTTAAATATTTGTATATGAAAATGACATAATATAAAATATAGTATTTTTTATAAGTTACTTACGAAGGAAAATGATCAGCTCAGAAATCTTAAAAAAAAATATTAGCTTCAAAAGTTCTTTCAGCTACTATGGCTGTCAAACCAGAGCAACTCAACTCGAACAGTATGGGCAGATATGCTGGCCGCCTTAGAGCAGCAATTCCAAATACCATTCTGTCTATAACAGGTCATCACAAGCTTGCATAGTTGTTGCAAACCTAATACTTCAAAATTCTGACCTATGGCCATGAAAGACACATGTTAAGCAGCACTGAGACAAATGCTGTTGTTATTTTTGGTTATTTGTGGAACATCAATTACGATGAAATTTTCAATCATGAAATGTACGATGCCACAGTCGTTCCAACCCGTGACACAAAAGAAGCACGCATAAAGCTCAATCAGGCCATGATATGCACAAATGTACAGCAAGAGTACATAAAGCTAGAAGTTAGCTTGGAAAACTTATCCGCACATAATATCCATCAATGAAGGTAGTCGACTCTTTAGAATGGAGAAGGCATGTAATCAGGTATCGTGGCAAATATCGGAGGACAAACAAAAGGCAAAAGGCAGCTGCTTAGGGAGGTCGCCCTATCCACGTTCCTGTACGGCTTCGAGCTGCGGGAAAATACACCTCAAAAAAAGAATGGCTGAACTTTTCTAACAGCTGTATAAATGAAGCCTATTGGAAACTAAAAATCAGACGGAGTATGGACACATGACACTCGTTCGCAAAGAGAGTTGGGAATAAAAGGTTTGGCTGTGTTAAGAACGATGAAATACATGAGCAACTTCATAGAAACCATACCAAGAGCAAAAAATTGCTCCCTTAACACAGGAAAAACAGCAGGCTTATAAAACATAAATATGGAACGCCGCAACACTAAGGTAATGCCAAAGCTGTCACAGGGTGGGACACAGTTCTGAAAGAGGTGGTTTGTAGTACTGTGTTTATTATTTTCCATCCTATTACGCGAAAAAAATAAATACCTTTGTGATAATTATCTAAGCCAAGTAAATTAATTTAAATCAGTAATCTTGAACTATATTTTGAGATGGAGCAGTTACTTCTTGATTTGGCCAGCGAAGTAATTTCGCCTTGCAACTGCCGGATATCACTATACGCTTGCTAAAAAAATCGCCCCAAAAACTATTCTAAAATCTGTATGTAAGAAGAAAAATTATGGTCATATCCGTGATGCAGACATCGAGTATTCAAGGAGGATGTGCTGTATAAGCTTTGCGCAGATATGACGATAGTTCAGGGAATAGAAATTCAAAGGATCCGCTGGCTATGTCATATTATTCGAATGGACGAAAATGCTCCGGCCGCAGTTTGGAAACAGAGGAAGGGGGAGATCTCCATCGAAATGGCCAATCGCCAATTAAGGAAAGATGATGAAGGAGAAGAGTGGAAATCTAAGAAATTGTTCTTCAAAATAGAGCCATACTTCAATTAAAACAAGCTTTTAAGTCACGCACAATGCCATATTTACAAGTAAGTCCCTTGGTGTTTCTATAAAACAGAGAAATATATTTTTGGATGCTCATCAACCACATGTCTGGTTTCTATTAATAGCAGAGATTTTGGGGATTAACTTTCTAACAACGTTAGCTCTACTTGAGTTTCGTCAATGTTAAAATAAGTACATGAAATTTTAATTTCACAAACATACATATACATTTACACATACATACATACATATATACATATGTTGCCAAACACATTATTTGCTGGCACATTGAAGGCACTGCCTACGCAAAAAAATTATTGCTTCAGTTTCCTATTCTTAATTTAACATATGCGTCTTAGTGTATTGCGACAATTTGACTCACATGTCACCCACACATTTACGTAAAAAACATTCAAATACAAATTTACATAATTGCTTGAAATCAGATAAACAGCCATCTTACACATTCTGGCGGCTTTTATACTATTTGAGCATTGAATTAATTGCTGATGTGTTCGCGACGAGAATGAGTTGCTTATTTAGCGTTGATTATATCACACAAGATGCCTAGAATATATGCATACATATTGACAAATACCTAAGATTACCCACAATCATGCGCATTTTTACATGTATGTGTACAAAGACGTGTGTATGTGTGTGTATATACACTTTATTTTGAGTAGGTCCACTGTGTCGCAGATTTTAGACATAGTACAAGTCTGCCTTTACCTTATTACTCCGCATCTAGCTTGTGTACATACATACATACTTATGTATATATTTACGCACATTCCTTGGGGCGTTAGGGTAATTTTGTATATGTATATTTTGCGTACACTGATCACAAAGTGAGTTTGGTGGTTAAATTTAATTTTATTCAAAATTTATAATGTAAAATATTCAAGAGCTTACGTTGTGTTGGAATTAAAGAAATTTGATTTAACACACACATGTAGATAGCTAAGATTTTCGGGTAAAATCCAATCAAGTCTCTCAAATACGAGAACACCCACCTACGGAAATATTTATTTAAGTATGGATTTACTTTACTAAGTACATGTTAAGTCAAATAATCTGATTTATTTTTCATTGCTTATTTGATGATGAAATGACTCAGTGGAAAATTTTATACAAAATTTTGTTAAAGTTGTCATACATACATATGCACATATGTGTAGGAAGATTTTCGAAATTCTCCCCTAACTGATTAGATATCCAATATGTCACGAGTCCCAAGAGCTATATGTACGAACTATAATTCACGTGGAATGGAGATCAAGATGAAGCAAATAAATCATAGCTGTCATCAAGTACCCTCTTCTGAAAAAAAATCTACTAAATGTATACACAAGGTCTTATCCTAGTCTAGAGATGCGCGCTGGTCCAAGGAGTGTGAACAGAGATTAATATTGCCAGAAGAATCGCAAAGACTGCCTTTCCACGTCTCTCACAAAAGTTAGCGCCATAAAGTGGGAGTCACAGGATCCTTATATGGCAGTATATTTTTGCGAAAAATATGCATATAAGAAAAGTGTCTGCAAGTTGGGTTGCGAGAATAATAAGCGACGACGAAAGGAAGAGAGAGCCGAAATTTCGATGAAATATGGAAAGGCTCTTAGCAGAAAAGATGATTTTTTTGTTGAAGAGACATGATCTCCCTAAATGGGCAAATGATCAGTTGGCCTCACGATATCTTCAAATCATCATCTACTTTATGAAATTTTAGAAAACTTGTTTGACTTTATGACCATTTCAGAAGGGATTGTAAGTTTATTTGTAAATATTCTTATTATATTATAAAAATACTCAAATTAGCTGCTTCAATGCAATTCTACACTGACCAGGCTGAGACCAGAATATAGAGCTGCTGTGGAAAAGTGCAAGAAATTTTCGCTAAATTTTTAATTGAATATATTCTTTATATTTCAGGGAAAATAACATCGAATCAGGTTTTAGTCCAGTATTTCACTGGAATTTAAGTAGACTAAGAACAACCAGTACCGCACTTACAATCGGACAAGTTCCACTAGAATGGCCGCAGCCGCAAATTTGGAATAAAAAATTGTTTTTTCTTTCGATTGAGCTAAAATATAGCGAAAATAATTAATCAGATGTTGAAATTTAAATACGACGATCAGCGAAATAAAATGATTGATTTTATGGTCACTTGAAAAAAACTAACCAATTTATAATGATGGTGGAGAAGCAGAATGGTTACTATGTCAATATTTTTGACATCGTTACCAGTTGAAATGTGACATAATGGCGATTTTGTACATCTTATGACATTGTGGCCTCTTGAAGTCATCATAAGATCAATTTCCATTACGAATGTTGACCATGTTGTACAAACGTATTCTAGAGTCACCCCTGGTCCACTTTTATGACGATATCTCGAAAACGCGTCCACCTATAGAACTAAGGCCCACTACTTTTTAAAATACTCATTAACACCTTTCGTTTGATACCCATATCGTACAGACAAATTCTAGAGCCACCCCTGGTCCACCTTTATGGAGATATCTCGAAACGGCGTCCACTTATAGAACTAAGGCCCACTTCCTTTTAAAATACTCATTAACATCTTTCGTTTGATACCCGTATTGTACAAATGCATTCTAGAGTCACCCCTGGTCCACTTTTATGACGATATCTCGAAAACGCGTCCACCTATAGAACTAAGGCCCACTACTTTTTAAAATACTCATTAACACCTTTCATTTGATACCCATATCGTACAAAAAAATTCTAGAGTCAGCCCTGGTCCACCTTTGTGGCGATATCCATAAATGGCGTCCACCTATAGAACTATGACCCACTCCCTCTTTAAATACTCTTTAATACCTTCCATTTGATACCCATGTCATACAAACACATTCCAGGGTTACCCTAGGTTCATTTTCCTACAAGGTGATTTTCCCTTATTTTGCCTCCATAGCTCTCAACTGAGTATGTAATGTTCGGTTACACTCGAACTTAGCCTTCCTTACTTGTTTTATATAATCTACCATAGATTGACGCACTCAGGGTATGTCATTGCAAAATTTCGTTCGATTCCATTCTGCGGTTTAGGCTGCAAGTCCAATATGGGCAAAAACGGTGTTTTTGCACTTTTAGGTTAGGATATCTCGAATGTTGTTTTCACTACTCTCCTCGAAGAAGAAATATTGCGTTTGTATTTGATGCTCTGATGTCTTTAGGCTTTACTCTGCTCTAGACTCTATATCTAAAAAAGTCGTATAAATATGAACATTAAATCAATTAATTCAAGAAATTTAAAGACAAAACTTTTACTGAAAAAACTATTTTTTTTTTTCTAAAATGGGTCGAATTTAGCAAGTAGAGCTTTTGGGCGTTAAAAGCTTAAGTCTACTTAGCATGATGATGGCGTGAATATAGAACACTATTAATACTTATGGTCTAAAAGTGACAACAACTTTCGTATTTGAGTATGAATGAATTTCCAACATTTTTGCTGCAAAATTCATAATAACAAATAAACTGTAAGTAATTCTATCGTATTATATTTACTATCGCAGTTTTCTGTACTGCTGTATATGTTCTACTGTCTGGTCTTCCACATTTAATTCTTTGTTGCTTGTCTGCATTTATTTACTTATGGATTTCAGTTCCTTCCGATTTCTGTCAATTCAAATAGTTTCACACGCGCATCTTTAAAATAGCACACACCAATACATACACACAATCATTTTCTTTGTGTAAGCCAATGTAAGACTAAAATAAACACGAAGCAAATATGTCTTGTTGTGACGTTTGTGCACGTCCCAAAGTCCAAAGAACAAACAAAATGAGGACAAATGCATACAAAGACTGGCTTTGCCAACAATTGAACTGGCGTTCCTGCAGCAGTGCCGATCGACAAAAATCATGCGAAAAGGCTAAGACTGGAATGCTGCCACAAGCAATGAACTGATTCAATCACACAATGTCCAAAGAAAATAAAGAAAAGGTGCCCAGAATAAGGAGTGAAGTAACACGTACCTACTATATAAATGAAAAGCAAAGACGTGAATTGAATGGTATTGAGATGATTCAGAGCAGAGAAGTTCTGCTTATTTGCAGCTCCTTATTTGTACATTTTTACGAGCATAGAATTTGTGGAGGCACAAAATTAATCATGCAACACGTAAGGAAGGTTAAGTTCGGGTGTAACCGAACATTACATTTTCAGTTGAGAGCTATGGTGACAACATAAGGGAAAATAACCATGTAGGAAAATGAACCGAGGGAAACCCTGGAATGTGTTTGTATGACATGGGTACCAAATGGAAGGTATTAAAGAGTATTTTATGAGGAAGTGGTGGATGCCATAGTTCTATAGGTGGATGCCATTTAGGGATATAGCCATAAAGGTGGATCAGGGTTGACTCTAGAATGCGTTTGTACGATATGGGTATCAAATTAAAGATATTAATGAGGGTTTTAAAAGGGAATGGTGGTAGTTTTATAGGTGGTCGCCTTTTCGAGATATCACCATAAAGGTGGACCAGGGGTGACTCTAGAGTGCGTTTGTACGATATGGGTATCAAATGAAAGGTGTTAGTGAGTATTTTAAAAGGGAGTAATACTTAGTTCCATAGGTGGACGCCGTTTCGAGATATCGCCATAAAGGTGGACCAGGGGTGACCCTAGAATTTGTTTGTACAATATGGGTATCAAATTAAAGGTATTAATGAGGGTTTTAAAAGGGAGTGGTGGTTGTTGTATAGGTGGTCGCATTTTCGAGATATCGCCATAAAGGTGGACCAGGGGTGACTCTAGAGTGCGTTTGTACGATATGGGTATCAAATGAAAGGTGTTAATGAGTATTTTTAAAAGGGAGTGGGCCTTCGTTCTATAGGTGTTCGCCTTTTCGAAATATCGCCATAAAGGTGGACCAGGGGTGACTCTAGAATGAGTTTGTACGATATGGGTATCAAATTAAACGTATTAATGAGAGTTTTAAAAGGGAGTGGTGGTAGTTGTATATGTAAGGCGTTTTCCAGATATCGACCAAAATGTGGAACAGGGTGACCCAGAACATCATCTGTTGGATACCGCTAATTTATTTATATATGTAATACCTGCCAAGATTTTAAGGGTTTTTTATTTCGCCCTGCAGAACTTTTTCATTTTCTTCTACTTAATATGGTAGGTGTCACAATCATTTTATAAAGTTTTTTCTAAAGTTATATTTCAAGTCAATAAAACAATCCAATTACCTTACCATATTTCATCCCTTTTTTCGTATTTGGTATAGAATTATGGCATTTTTTTCATTTTTCGTAATTTTCGATATCGAAAAAGTGGGCGTGGTCATAGTCGGATTTCGTTCATTTTTCATACCAAGATAAAGTGACTTCAAGTAAGCACGTGAACTAAGTTCATTAAAGATATGTCGATTTTTGCTCAAGTTATCGTGTTAACGGCCATGCGGAAAGACAGACGGACGACTGTGTATAAAAACTGGGCGTGGCATCAACCGATTTCACCCATCTTCACAGAAAACAGTTATCGTGCTAGAATATAAGCCTCTCCCAAATTTCACAAGGATTGGTAAATTTTTGTTCGACTTATGGCATTAAAAGTATCCTAGACAAATTAAATGAAAAAGGGAGGAGCTACGCCCATTTTGAAATTTTCTTTTATTTTTGTATTTTTTTGCAGCATATCATTACTGGATTTGAATGTTGACATAATTTACTTATATACTGTAAAGATATTAACTTTTCTTTTAAAATTTTAATTTAAAAGAAAAATTTTTTAAAAAGGGGGTCGTTCTCCGATTTTGCTAATTTTTATTACGCAGACATATAGTAATAAGAGTAACGTTCCTGCCAAATTTCATCATGATATCTTCAACGACTGCCAAATTACAGCTTGCAAAACTTCTAAGTTACCTTCTTTTAAAAATGGGCGGTGCCACGTCCATTGTCCAAAATTTTACTAGTTTTATATTCTGCGTCATAACGTCAATCCATCTACCAAGTTTCATCGCTTAATCCGTATGTGGTAATGAATTATCGCACTTTTTCGATTTTTCGAAATTTTTGATATCGAAAAAGTGGGCGTGGTTATTGTCCGATACGTTCATTTTAAATAGCGATCTGAGACGAGTGCCCAGGAACCTACGTACAAAATTTCATCAAGATACCTCAAAATTTACTCAAGTTATCGTGTTAACGGACAGACGGACAGACGGACGGATATGGCTCAATCGAATATTTTTTTGATACTGATGATTTTGATTTATGGAAGTCTATATATATCTCGATTCCTTTATACCTGTACAACCAACCGTTATCCAATCAAAGTTAATATACTCTGTGAGCTCTGCTCAACTAAGTATAAAAAGAGGTATCAGAAACAAATTACTTCAGGCTATTCCAGAAAACCTCCGTCGGTTTCTCATCGGTAACCGCCGATAGGGACAAGTTATTGTTTTATTAACGGGTTTTTATCATAAGCAGAATTTTCGTCGAGTTTTCGGTTTATTACCTCCTAGTCATTTGCTTCTTTTTGTTCGCTTATCGGCTTGTTATCGATGAGTTTCAGAGGTGTAATAGACTTCTTATTAAAATTTTTATTCGGTACATGTTTAATAACCAACCAGCGAGGCGTCGATAACAAGGCGGGAAAACGCCGATAATAAATTGTTTGCACTACGATAACTTTTTTACTGTAAATCTTAAATTTTTCGATAGCAAATCGATTACTTTTTCGTTACTTGTTGATAAATTTTTGATAAATAGTCGATATAGATTTGTTTTTGGAAAGTTTTAGAGTTGTTATCGATTTATTTCTAACAACAACGATAAAAAAATTAGTACCAATCCTATAAAAATCGTTAAATTTCGATAATAATCTAACAATTTTATATGGCATGTCGATAGCTTTTCGATATATATTGATCAACTTTTCGGTAGTAAATGGACAACTTTTAAAAAACAAACCGATAACTGATTGAATGAGTAACTTTTACAAAACAAGCCGATAACTGTTCGATAAAAAAAACCGAGAACTCATCGAGCGTTTTGTTATAGATGGCAAGTTAATAACATTTTGATAACTAATCTATAATTCGTATGTATAACACCATTAACAAACCCATAACTCGTAGAAAAGAAATTAATAACACGACGCCGGCCTAATCTTTTCCCTTCCATCCTCTCCTTTTCATTTTTCTTCTCTCTATACAACTTCATATGTGGCGTAGACTAACTCTTAAGCACCTAAATCCCGATTTTAGTAATAAAGTTGGATGTGCTACAAGGTATGCCTGTTGTAAGTGGCGACTAATATACCAAATAGATTCAAGGGGTTGTGTAGCGCAACCTTTTCAAGGGGTTGCCAGTGCAATATATAGCTTCTCCAACCCAATTGTCACTCACATATCCGTGGCGAATCCTGTTTCATTAACAGCCGAGGCTCTGTCTGCCCCGAACTCCTCATGGTTCTAGGGGGTGGGAGGGCGGTATGGCCTAGAAGGTCGCATGTGGTCATAAAAAATCGTTCCCGAGATGATCGGGCTTGGTACCGCAACATACCGGATCTGAATCCGGCAAAGGACCATCAACGTCGATAACACTCCCCAAGGCCTTCGGGGAGTGTCCTTATCAACAAAAACAACAACCATGTTGACTTGAACATGAAATTTAGGATTCTTAGAGTACTTTTCCATCAATCTTCATACAATAGCAAATGTTGCAATAACACATGTACATATGTATTAAATTTGTATACTCAGTTGAGCAGAGCTCACAGAGTATATTAAGTTTGATTGGATAACGGTTGGTTGTACATATATAAAGGAATCGAGATAGATATAGACTTCCATATATCAAAATAATCAGGATCGAAAAAAATTTGATTGAGCCATGTCCGTCCGTCCGTCCGTCCTGAGCACTCATCTCAGATCGCTATTTAAAATGAACGATATCGGACTATAACCACGCCCACTTTTTCGATATCGAAAATTTCGAAAAACCGAAAAAGTGCGATAATTCATTACAAAAGACAGGTAAAGTGACGAAACTTGGTAGATGAGTTTAACTTATGCCGCAGAATAGAAAACTAGTAAAATTTTGGGCAATGGGCGTGGCACCGCCCACTTTTAAAAGAAGGTAATTTAAAATTTTGCAAGCTGTAATTTGGCAGTCGCCGAAGATATCATGATGAAATTTGGCAGGAACATTACTCTTATTACTATATGTCTGCTTAATAAAAATTAGCAAAATCGGAGAACGACCACGCCCACTTTTAAAAAAAAAAATTTTTTTAATTCAAATTTTATAAGAAAAGTTAATATCTTTACAGTATATAACTAAATTATGTCAACATTCAACTCCAGTTATGATATGGTGCAACAAAATACAAAAATAAAAGAAAATTTCAAAATGGGCGTGGCTACGCCCTTTTTCATTTAATTTGTCTACGATACTTTTAACGCCATAAGTCGAACAAAAATCAACCAATCCTTTTAAAATTTGGTAGGGGCATAGATTTTATGACGATAACTGTTTTCTGTGAAAATGGGCGAAATCGGTTGATGCCACGCCCAGTTTTCATACACAGTCGACCGTCTGTCCTTCCGCTCGGCCGTTAACACGATAACTTGAGCAAAAATCGATGCATCTTTACTAAACTCAGTTCACGTACTTACCTGAACTCACTTTGTATTGGTGTAAAAAATGGCCGGAATCCGACTATGACCACGCCCACTTTTTCGATATCGAAAATTACGAAAAATGAAAAAATGCCATAATTATATACCAAATACGAAAAAAGGGAGGAAACATGGTAATTGTATTGGTCTATTGACGCAAAATATAACTTTAGAAAAAAACTTGGTAAAATGGGTGTGACACCTACCATATTAAGTAGAAGAAAATAAAAAAATTTTGCAGGGCGAAATCAAAAGCCCTTGGAATCTTGGAAGGAATACTGTTCGTGGTATTGCATATATAAATAAATTAGCGGTACCCGACAGATGATGTTCTGGATCACCCTGGTCCACATTTTGGTCGATATCTCGAAAACGCCTTCACATATACAACTAAGGGCCACTCCCTTTTAAAACCCTCATTAATACCTTTAATTTGATACCCATAACGTACAAACACATTCTAGAGTCACCCCTGGTCCACGTTTATGGCGATATCTCGAAAAGGCGTCCACATATAGAACTAAGGCCCACTCCTTTTTAAAATACTCATTAACACGTTTCATTTGATACCCATATCGTACAAAAAATTCTAGAGTCACCCCTAGCCCACCTTTATGGCGATATCTCGAAAAGGCATCCACCTATAGAACTAAGGCCCACGCCCTTTTAAAATACTCATTAACACCTTTCATTTGATACCAATATAGTACAAACAAATTCTAGAGTCACCCCTGGTCCACCTTTATGGCGATATCTCGAAAAGGCGTCCACATATAGAACTGAGGCCCACGCCCTCTTAAAATACTCATTAACACCTTTCATTTGATACCAATATCGTACAAAATAAATTCTAGAGTCACCCCTGGTCCACCTTTATGGCGATATCTCGAAAAGGCGTCCACCTATAGAACTTAGGCCCACTCCCTTTTAAAATTACCATTAACAAACACATTCCAGGGTTACCCTAGGTTCTTTTTACAACATGGTGATTTTCCCTTACTTTGTCTCCACAGCTCTCAACTGAGTATGTAATGTTCGGTTATACCCGAACTTAGCCTTCCTTACTTGTTATTTTTATCTTTATAGCCTGGGCAGAGCTCACAGACTATATGAATTTTGTTCGCATAACGATACCCCGTAACGGCATAAGCTAATCTTGATAGATATAGACTTCTATATATCAAAATGATCTGGGCGAAAAAAGAAATTCATTTAGCCATGTCCGTCCGTCCGTCCGTCTGTACGTAAACACGATAACTTGAGTGAATTTTGAGGTATCTTAATGAAATTAGGTATGTAAGTTCCTGGGCGCAAATCACAGATCGCTATTTAAAATGAACGAAATCGGATTATAACCACGCCCACTTTTTCGACTTTTGCGATAATTCATTACCAAAGACGGATAAAGCGATGAAGCTTGGTAGGTGGGTTGTCCTTATGACGCAGACTAGAAAATTAGTCAAAGTTTGCACAATGGGCGTGGCACCGCCTACTTTTAAAAGAAGGTAATTTAAAAGTTTTGCAAGCTGTAATTTGGCAGTCGTTGAAGATATCATCATGAAATTTGGCAGGAACGCTACCCCTATTACTATATGTGTTCTAAATAAAATTATCAAACTCCGGCCGTTTTCTTAGTGAAAACTCATCTATATGACGTTCGAGGTGATTGAATGACTGATGTAGTTGCAAGCTTTTAACAAGATCTACCCTCAGATGGTCCTTTCCAAACCAATTGTGCTTAAATCTGCACTTCTTAGTTTTATATTTATTTTTTTTTCTTATTCTCATTTTTATTTTTATTAAATACGCGTTTGTCTACATACCTGCCACAACTGTTTCGGAGCGTTGCAGTCGCACCAAAACGTGCTCGATTAAACCAACGTCTGTGCATGCCTGCAAATTGCGCACACTTTTGCGTAGAATAGCAATGAAGACACTCCAGATCTCCGCCTGTAAGAAATAAAAAACAAACAGATAAAAAATGTATAAATAAAGGTAGGAAAACAATGAAGCAGTGAATATTCCCTAAGCAAGGTTAGGTTAGGTTGAACTGGCCGGTCTACGAGGAACTCGCATAGACTGATTGAGTCCGTTGTGTTACCAGAAATTTGTTTTAATGACCAAACTGAAAAACCCTATCAAAAACCAGGACCTATGTTATAAAATAACTCCGTCCTTATACTAGAAGCTTCCTAGGTCTTAATCCACTTCATGCTTCTATATCTGACAGCTGTATCACTCCTAATAGCTGGAGTCTTAGCTTGGCAAGTGCAGGGCACGAGCACAGAACGTGCTCGATCGTTTCCTCCTCCAACCCGCACTTCCTACATCTGCTATCACTGACAATGCGCGGTTCCAGGGGGACCTTTTTTTTGTATTGACTGTAATGATGTATATAATACAAATCTACATAGTAGTTTCTTATCACAAAACGGATGTTTACCAATTTTTAATTTTTCTTGCTTTTTTACGTTCTAAACTATTGTTTTTTTTTATTTTAAATCAGATGAACTGATTTAAATTACTGCTCAAGAAAAATCATGAACATGAAATGGTATATTGACTTTGGTCCGATGTAGGTAACGTTGAGAAATATAGAAGATTAGACTCACCATTATATACCGAATTGATCAGGGCGACGAACTGAGTTGATATAGCCATGTCCGTCTGTCCGTCCGTCTGTCTGTTTGAACGCAAACTAGTCCCTCAAATTTTGAGATATCTCATTGAAATTTGGCACAAGGATGTATTTTTCTATTATATTAGACATTTGCCGGATCCGGTAGGATCGGACCACTATAGCATATATCTCCCATACAACCGATCGTTCAGATAACAAGATTTTGATCATTCCTGTCGCAATTTAGAAAGTAAAAACGTGAAACTCGGTGATATATATTCTAATATATCATAGAAGATTTTCTGAAAAAACACTTTGATCGTAGCTATATATAGTATATATCCCTTACAACCGATCGTTCAGATAGAAAGGTTTTTGGCAATTTTTCCCTAAATTTCCAATATAAAAACGTTAAACTTGGTGATATTTATTCTAAAATATCATAGAAGATTTCATGAAAAAATCATTTCCCATACAACCGATCGTTCAGATAAGGGGTTTTTTGCCATTTTTTATTTTATATTTACCTTAAAAATCGTTTAGGTATGTACATCTGTTCACTATATATTTCTTATTTTATACAATCAATTATTTGGAGATTACAAACGGGATAAGATTATTGTACAGCCCCATTCATGAAAGGTATGAAGTCTTCGGCACAGTTGTTTTTTCATAGAACATTCCTTTATTAGTTTTAACTACTCTTCCCAATAGAGTTATATCTAAGGACTTTTCCGAAAAGAAGTCCAAACTTATACAGGCCTGTTCTGAATTCCGACTCGGAATGAAAAGTAAAACGACATTGATTTCGACTCGGTTTCTATTTGGTGTTCTCAATTCCGATAGTAAAAAATCGATTCGAAGTCGATTTCGAATCGTTTTCATTCCGATTCGGTAACCAGTTTAATCAGCTGTTTTTGTTTATGTGTTTTATTTTAAGTATCATACAATTTTATTTTAATTAAAAATGCCAGCAGATATGGTTTTTGGATGCGCAGGCGCAAGAAGACGTGCTATTGTGCGTGCGAATCGTAAAAATGCGCTGCATCGGAATTCAGAACAGGTCGACTTCATTTCGATCAGCATCGATTTGTTTGCCTAATAGATTTCTTGATAGAAGTTTTTAAAGAAAGATTTATTATGCCAATTTAACTCAAATTTAAACAAAAAATACACACAACTCTTCCAAATAAAATGAAGAATTAAAAAAAAAAATATTTGAAAGACAAATATCGCAACATTTGTGTATAATCTGTCAATTAATTTTCATTCCGACTGCTCAGAGGCAATACTTTTCAAACCGATAATTTTTGGTCGTAATCGAAATTGAGAACACCAATCCATTTCGATTCCGAAAAAATTTATCGGAATCGGAATTCAGAACAGGCCTGATAGTTAAATATTTTTCGGAGTATATGAGTCGGATCATTAAGGATAAGGCACTGTTAGAGAATGTGGTCTGTTCGTTTTTTTTCTTAATTTCTTCACCGATAGAGTTTTTTTTTTTTTTGTTGTGTCGCAAATTGAATAACAAAAGCATGAAAAATTATGTTCAATCAGTTGAGTTTAAATGAATATTTGCATGAAATGATAATTCTGAATCAAATTCATAATTTTTTAAAAGTAAGGTACAAGAAACATGCCAATATTCGATGCTCTATCAAATAATGTAACTAGTTTAGTTATTCAATACAGATTTGGTTTAGAAGGCCCCCTTCAAACATTTTCTCCCTATATAAAAATTATTTATTATTTTTTCCAATCAACTTTATTATTGCTTAACTTTTCGCTCGCCAAATCTGTCTTCCCTTAAATTAAGTTTATTTTCATCAGACCGTTAGCAAATTTCGTCTTCGATAAGCTACAATGCCAATTATACACGGCAATGCAGGGGAAATTTTTAAGGAAAGCAGAAATACTAGCGAGGAAAAGAAAAGACAAAAATTTTAACTTCCTTATTATCTCTCAAATGTCGCATATTTAGATTTTAAATTAATTCAGTTAACAGAATTTAATGTAGCTTGCAGACAGGTGGATGCGAGTGGAATGTCCCATATGAATGTATATTGCATCTAAATAAATGCGTTTGTAATCGCATATAACAAACTACGTAAGTAAGCAATTTTGTATGATTAAAGCATGCTCAGGTGAAATGGTTAATGCAGCCTCCTTGAGTATTAATTTAATTTTATTTATGTAATTATACTCAGCTGAGCAGAGCTCACAGAGTATATTAACTTTGTTCGCATAACGGTAATCCGTAACGGCATAAACTAATCGAGATAGATATAGACTTCTATATAACAAAATGATCTGGCCGAAAAAAGAAATTTATTTAGCCATGTCCCTCAGTTCGTCCGTAAATACGATAACTTGAGTAAATTTTGAGGTATATTGATGAAATTTGGTATGTAGGTTCCTGGGCGCTCTTGCCAGATCGCTGTCTAAAATGAACGAAATCGGACTACAACCACGCCCACCTTTTCGATATCGAAAATTTCGAAAAACCGAAAAAGTGCGATAATTGATTACGAGAGACGGCTAAAGCGATGAAACTTGGCAGGTGCGTTGACCTTATGACGCAAAATAAAAAACTTGTAAAATTTTGGACAATGAGCGTTTCGCCGCCTACTTTTAAAAGAAGGTAATTTAAAAGTTTTGCAAGCTGTAATTTCGCAGTGGTTGAAGATATCATGACGAAATTTGGCAGGCACGTTACTCCAATTACTATATGTGTGCTAAATAAAAATTAGCAAAATCGGATGACGAACACGCCCACTTTAAAAAAAAAAATTTTTTTTAAAGTAAAATTTTAACAAAAAATTTAATATCTTTACAGTATATAAGTAAATTATGTCAACATTCAACTTCAGTAATGAGTTGGTGCAACAAAATACAAAAATAAAAGAAAATTTCAAAATGGGCGTGGCTCAGGCCTTTTTCATTTAATTCGTCTAGAACACTTTTAATGCCATAAGTCGAACAAAAATTTGCAAATCCTTGTGAAATTTTAGTAGGGGCATAGATTCTATGACGATACAGTTTTCTGTGAAAATGGGCGAAATCGGTTGAAGCCACGCCCAGTTTTTATACACAGTCGACCGTCTGTCCTTTCGCTCGGCCGTTAACACGATAACTTGAGCAAAAATCGACATATCTTTAATGAACTTAGTTCACGTACTTATCTGAACTCACTTTGTATTGGTGTAAAAAATGGCCGAAATCCGACTATGACCACGCCCACTTTTTCGATATCGAAAATTAAGAAAAATGAAAAAAAAGCCATAATTCTATACCAAATACGAAAAATGGGATGGAATATGGTGATTGGATTGGTTTTTTGACGCAAAATATAACTTAAGAAAAAACTTAGTAAAATAGGTGTGACATCTACCATATTAAGTAGAAGAAAATGAAAAAGTTCTGCAGGGAGAAATCAAAAGCCCTTGGAATCTTGGTAGGAATACTGTTCGTCGTATTACATATATAAATAAATTAGCGGTACCCGACAGATGATGTTCTGGGTCACCATGGTCCACCTTTAGGCGATATCCCGAAATGGCGTCCACATATAGAACTAAGGCCCACTCCCTTTTAAAATACTTTTTAATACCTTCCATTTGGTACCCATGTCATACAAACACATTCCAGGGTTACCCTAGGTTCATTTTCCTACATGGTGATTTTCCCTTATTTTGTCTTCAAAGCTCTCAACTGAGTATGTAATGTTCGGTTACACCTTTCTTAGACTTCCTTACTTGTTATACTCAGTTGAGCAGAGCTCACAGAGTATATTAAGTTTGATTGGATAACGGTTGGTTGTACATATATAAAGGAATCGAGATAGATATATACTTCCATATATCAAAATAATAAGAATCGAAAAAAAATTTTGATTGACCATGTCCGTCCGTCCGTCCGTCCGTCCGTTAACACGATAACTTGAGTAAATTTTGAGGTATCTTGTTGAAATTTGGTACGTAGGTTCCTGAGCACTCATCTCAGATCGCTATTTAAAATTAATGATATCGGACTATAACCACGCCCACTTTTTCGATATCGAAAATTTCGAAAAACCGAAAAAGTGCGATAATTCATTACAAAAGACAGATAAAGCGACGAAACTTGGTAGATGAGTTGACCTTATGACGCAGAATAGAAAATTAGTAAAATTGTGGACAATGGGCGTAGCACCGCCCACTTTTAAAAGAAGGTAATTTAAAATTTTGCAAGCTGTAATTTGGCAGTCGTTGAAGATATCATGATGAAATTTGGCAGGAACGTTAGTCCTATTACTATATGTACGCCTAATAAAAATTAGCAAAATCTGAGAAGGACCACGCCCACTTTTAAAAAAAAATGTTTTAAAGTAAAATTTTAACAAAAAATTTAATATCTTTACAGTATATAAGTAAATTATGTCAACATTCAACTCCAGTAATGAGTTGGTGCAAAAAAATACAAAAATAAAAGAAAATTTCAAAATGGGCGTGGCTCCGCCCTTTTTCATTTAATTTGTCTAGGATACTTTTAACGCCATAAGTCGAACAAAAATCAACCAATCCTTTTAAAATTTGGTAGGGGCATAGATTTTATGACGATAACTGTTTTCTGTGAAAATGGGCGAAATCGGTTGATGCCACGCCCAGTTTTTATACACAGTCTTCCGTCTGTCCTTCCGCTCGGCCGTTAACACGATAACTTGAGCAAAAATCGACATATCTTTAATGAACTTAGTTCACGTGCTTACTTGAACTCACTTTATCTTTGTATGAAAAATGAACGAAATCCGACTATGACCACGCCTATTTTTTCGATATCGAAAATTACGAAAAATGAAAAAAATGCCATAATTCCATACCAAACACGAAAAAAGGGATGAAACATGGTAAGGTAATTGGATTGTTTTATTGACGCGAAATATAACTTTAGAAAAAACTTTATAAAATGGTTGTGACACCTACCATATTAAGTAGAAGAAAATGAAAAAGTTCTGCAGAGCGAAATAAAAAACCCTTAAAATCTTGGCAGGTATTATATATATAAATAAATTAGCGGTATCCAACAGATGATGTTCTGGGTCACCCTGGTCCACATTTTGATCGATATCTGGAAAACGCCTTCACATATACAACTACCACCACTCCCTTTTAAAACTCTCATTAATACCTTTAATTTGATACCCATATCGTACAAACAAATTTTAGAGTCAACCCTGATCAACCTTTATGGCGATATCCCTAAATGGCGTCCACCTATAGAACTATGGCCCACTCCCTCATAAAATACTCTTTAGTGCCTTTCATTTGATACACATGTCATACAAACACATTCCAGGGTTTCCCTCGGTTTATTTTCCTACATGGTTATTTTCCCTTATGTTGTCACCATAGCTCTCAACTGAGTATGTAATGTTCGGTTACACCCGAACTTAACCTTCTTTACTTGTTTTAAGTTAACTTTGGTCTCCAAAGTTACATATGAATATGTTCATATGCATGACATTTGACGTTTTTATGGCAGGTGACAGGGCACACCAAAGTGGTCTCTCCTTCTTATCAGGCATATACTCAATTTCTCGCACAGCCAGCTCAAATCAGCTACCAACTAAAAAAGTCGCAATATCCAGGAATGGCAAAAACCTGCCTGGCTTCCTCAAAGTTCAAAAAAAAAAATTTCTAAAAAAGCACCCTGTTCTAAAAAGTACGCGGTTATGAAAAGGTATCCGGTTCAGAGAAGAACCCAGCTCCAATAAAGTATCCGATTCAGTAGAGTAGATGGTTACCAAATATATATCTAAAAAAGTACCCGTTCTTAAAAAGAACACAGGTCCGAAAAATTACCCGGTTTTTTTAATTTCTCGGATCTAAAAAATCACCCGGTTCCAATAAGATATCCGGTTCAAAAAAGTAAACGGTTTAATAAAAAGTAACGTTTCTAAAACCCCGGTTCTGCAAAAATATTGGATCTGAAAAAGCGCCCGGTTTTTAAAAATTTTTGGATCCGAACAAGTACCCGGTTCTAAAAATATATCCGGTTCAAAAAATTACTCGGTTGTAAGACAGTATACGTTCTGAAAAACAAATGCCTTTAAACACACACAAAAAATTTATCATAATTGGTCCAGTTGTTTAGTAGGTGTTAAGTGGCACACGCGCACTCAAGAAATATTTGAAATTTTATAGAGAAAATTCTTAAAAAGCAGAAATACAGTCGGAGTGTTTACCAAAACACTGTCAAAGGCGACCCCGCCTAGAAAAACTTTTTTCTAATTGAAAAAACTTGTTTCTACATTTGGAAGTTACATTGTCCGGGAGTAGAACCCTGGACCCTCGGTGTGGTGGGCGGAGCACGCTACCATCACTCCACGGCGGCCGCCTATTACGTGTCTTTAACCAAAAAATCGTTTATGTACACTCATTAACAGTAACAACAAATTTGATTTTATACCTTATTGTTATTAATACAGCGTCGTTTGGCAAATGAGTATAACGTGTCTTTCTTTTACTAGATTTGCATCAATCCCCGTGCCAAAACTTATCATCAAATCTACTTTAGTGCATCTGTCATTCAAACATATTCCGATCAACTATTACTATTTTCGTCGTTCTTTTTAATTTGTATCAATTTCGTAGATATCTTATGGCAAATTTTTAGCAAAATCCCAGTAAGAAGTGATGGTGCAGCAAAGTGGGCAAAGTAAGAATGATAAGCACTGATACAATCAAAGCAGTTGCAGAATTCGAATCCCTTTTTTTCGCCAAAAGAGCTTCATGGATTTTGTACTTCTTTTCATTAGGTGCTTCCAGGTATTTATCAAATTTAAATATTTTTCATTGCTCTACAAGTATGTCTGTGATTTTCTCAATCCGATTTGCAAGCTTTAAAATTTTTTTAACTTTTTCATTGCTTGCATTTTGGAGACCCTACTCCGAGACACATCCACATACATATGTCCATATATTGAGTTGAATGCATATTTTTTCAAAGATTTTCAACTTTTTGTGATAACAATCTTTCATTTCGTTTATTCTCTGTTGTTAACAGCTGCAACATTTGAGTACCGACAGCAGACATGAATGGATGAAAAGGTCAAAAACCATAGTTTGACATTGCTTACGTGCCATTCGTTTTAAAGAAATATGGGAAAAATATTTTGATTGTTGTTTTCTCTTTTTTTGTTTTTTTGCTGTTTGAAAACTGCTGCCGACATTTCACTTCTTTTCTTACAGACATTGCATTCAGATGTCATTTCATGCATTTACTTCCTCTTCTGTTATTTCAACTTCTTTTCAAGATTTTTTGCGCTCTATTTGCTTTTTTTGTTCTGATGAAAGCATGGAAAAGTAAAATTTGTTTGTCGATTCAACCAGCGATAGTAAAAATTTTAACTTTTAGATTGGCGGAATACTGAAGATGCAGATTTCCCTTGTTGTGAATCCGGTGCCATTCGGTTTTTACTGGTCCAATTCCTGCGGGAACGAATTTTAAGCCTCAGAATCTGCGGAAATTAAAATTTTGGTATCCTCATACAACGGACATATAAGTCTCCTAGTGTATGTTCCCATGCCTCCCCCATCACCTCAAACTAATAGCGTGGTCAAGCATCCTAGATAAGGTTTGACCTTCAAAGGCATGGGTGCCTGCAGCAGTAATGATTTCGCCTGAAAAAGGTATTGATATAAAATAATGGTAAACCGCTTTGGAACTGTTTTCGATTCGGTTACTTGTTTAGAACCGATTATTTGTTTGGAAACGGTTACTTTTTTGAAGCCTGTTCCTTTTTTCTTTTTTGAAATTGGCTACTAATTTGAAACTGGTTATTTTTTTGGAACCGTTACTTTCATTTTCTGGAGCCGGTTACTTGTTTGGGCTAGTTACTGGTTTGGAAACAAATACCAGTGGAGAAACGCATTTGAACCTGTATGCTATTTTGAAACCACTAACTTTTCTGGAGGCGGTTGTTTTTTTTAAGCGTTTCATATTTTAGAACTGGATACTTCTTAGAACCCCTGTTCTTTTTGCAAATGTTTCTCCTTTTAATCCCTTCCATTTTTTCTACGGCTACTTTTCAATAATTCTTCATATTTTTGAATCCGGTTACATCTTTCTAACACTTTTTTTTTGGGACCGGTTAAATAAACTGAATAATTTCTAGAACCGGTTCGTTTTCGTGAACCGGTTCATAATTTTTTGGACCGGTTACTTTTTATAGCCGGTTCATTTAATAAAATAAATAAATAAATAAATGTAAGGCGCGATAACCTCCGAAGAGATCTAAGGCCGAGCTTCTCTTCCAATTTGCGTCGTGCTCCTCTTGATTTTCCCTACAAATTGGCCGGATTGGACCTACATGATTTTATGCCGACTCCGAACGGCATCTGCAAGGCAGATGAGTTTTTACTGAGAGCTTTTCATGGAAGAAATACACCCGGAGGGCTTGCCAAACACTGCCGGTGAGCGACCCCGCTTAGAAAAGTTTTCTTCTAATTGAAAAACCTTATTTCTAAAAATTTTGATGTTGCTTTGCCCGGAGTTTGAACCCAGGGCATCCGGTTTGGTAGGCGGAGCACGTTACCATCACACCACGGTGGCCGCCAGCCGGCTCATTTGCTTTTGGAAAAACGAGCCGTTAGGCTGAAGAACAAGCCTCTATTGAAGTTATTTATCTGCGTGAAAGAACACTTGAAATATTTTACAAATGCCTTTAAACAATTTTGTTCATAACTTTCATATCCGCTGCCTGGTGAAACTACTAAAGATAAAATCAATATAAACCACAAACTTGCGTACGAAATTTTGCTTTTATTGAACCGGAAATTTACTATCTAAAATCAGTGATTGTAATTGATGAGCTGACAAGACGATGGCAATTGAAAGCAAAACAGAAATGAAGCAACAGAGCAACTACACACATACTTACAAACGACTTTTTCAGAATAAAAAGGGAAATTCTGCTACTTCTATTAGCGAAATCTAAAAAGTAATTTTGTATTGGAATTGCGAAACGATAGCGATAATTGAAACTGAAACTCTGTTGCTACGCACATCTAAAGCGGATTCAGCGCTCAACTAAAAGTAAGCATTTTAATTTTAAAAAATTCATTTATTTTAATCTCCTGAGTAATTTTCTGCATACTCAACTTTCTGTTCTAGCATTTACGCTCATTTAACAAAGAACACACCACAAATACTTCAGACAAGTGGAAGCATTTATGTATGTTTTTTTTTTTTTTTTTTTTTTTTTTTTTTTTTTTTTTTTTTTGATGTGCAACACCAAACCACTTACACAAATGCGCACCACATCTTTATTTCAGAAAAGCTTAAAAAGGCCAAACTAAACATTGCAGGTGACACGAAAACAACTACAACACCTCTAGCCATGGATGGCCATTGAGGGAGCAGCAACAACAGCACCAGTAATAATTATATATGCTCTACATGGTTTTGGGAAAACTTGCAAGCCCACTTAGCGTTGCAGGGCACTTCCGGAGCCTATTTCGCTTTACTTTAGTTGCTTCCTGTTCCACATTGATGGTGTACATGAAAAACAACTTGTGGGCTCCCAAATGAAATGGGTTATTTCATCTATCCATCCATCTAGCACGTATGTGCTATAAGAGCTTATTGTGTCATTTTTGTAGTACACGGTTGATAAGGGGGGAGGAAATGGCAGGAGTTTTTATGATTGCACTGCGTTTGGTTGGTGTTTTGGTTTCATTTTTCGTTTTGCCTTTTTGGTATGTAAAATTGTCCTTATTCTGAGTGCCATTCAACTTAAATTTTTTATGATATTGAAATGGCTAAAATAGAGAAAACGTTTGCTGATTTGTAAAAGTGAATACTTTTGTGAATTAAAAACTTAATTTTTTACAAATGTATACAAAACAGATTTACTTACTTACTTACTTACTTAATTGGCGCTTAACCGTCTAAACGGTTATGGCCGTCCAACAAGGCGCGCCAGTCGCTCCTTCGCTCCGCCAACCGGCGCCAATTGGTCACACCAAGTGAGTTTAAATCGTTTTCCACCTGGTCCTTCCAACGGAGTGGGGGCCGCCCTCTACCTCTGCTTCCATAGGCGGGTTCCGATAGAAACACTTTCTTGGCCGGAGCATCATCTTTCATTCGCATAACATGGCCTAGCCAGCGCAGCCGCTGCGTTTTAATTCGCTGGACTATGTTGATGTCTGCGTATAGCTCGTACAGCTCAACATTAAATCTTCTTCGGTACTCGCCATCGCCAACGCGTAGAGGTCCATAAATCTTTCGAAGAACTTTTCTCTCGAACACTCCCAAAGCCGCTTCATCTGCTGTTGTCATGGTCCATGCTTCTGCCCCATATAGCAGGACGGGTACGATAAGTGACTTGTAGAGTATGATTTTCGTTCGCCGAGAGAGGACTTTACTTTTCAATTGCCTACCTAGTCCAAAGTAGCATTTATTGGCAAGATTGATTCTTCGCTGGATTTCAGTGCTGATGTTGTTGCTAGTGTTGATGCTGGTTCCCAAATAAACGAAGTCTTTTACTATTTCGAAATTATGGCTGCCAACAGTAGCGTGGTTGCCAAGGCGCATATGCGCTGACTCTTTGTTCGATGACAGCAGGTACTTCGTTTTGTCCTCATTCACCATCAAACCCATCTTTACCGCTTCTTTTTCCAGTTTGGAGTAAGCAGAACTAACAGCGCGGGTGTTTAGGCCGATGATATCAATGTCATCAGCATATGCCAGTAATTGCACGCTTTTATAGTATATTGTTCCAGTGCGGTTAAGTTCTGCAGCTAGTATAATTTTCTCCAGCATCGAATTAAAGAAATCGCACGATAGGGGGTCACCCTGTCTGAAACCTCGTTTAGTTTCGAACGGCTCGGAGAGGTCCTTCCCAATTCTGACTGAGCTGATGGTGTTGCTCAACGTCATTTTGCACAGCCGTATAAGTTTTACGGGGAAACCAAAAACAAAACAGATTTGCTTTTATGTTATTGGGAATTTAAATAAGTTGGTTTCTACGTTCCGTTTTCTACAAATTTGAAAATCGACGACAATTAAGGACACCAAAAGGTATCAAGTGGAAACGGAACAGAAAGAGCAACATAAACTGAAAGAAAACTTAACTAAATTTAAACTAAGGCAAATGTGACACTTCAACTTGCAGGCAACTTGAACAAGAATTGTGGAATTGAGAGAAGGAATGAAACCTAAACAATAAATAAAAAATAGAAACAGAAACTGGAACCGATTAAGGAACAACAATCTGTATAAAAAAGGGAACTAAGTAGAACCGAAATTCAATATGATACTAAAATTGCAACGGAAACTGGACATGAACATGGAAATTTTGCATCGGTGTCGGTTAGACAAAAAGTAATTTGAAATAGAAACGGGAACTATACCAGGAAAAAAAGCTTTGTGATGCGCTGCACAAGTAAGGAAATTTTATCTATTTTTTTTTTTTTTTATTAAAAAGCGTGGGTAGGATGATTTATATATCCTACCGATGCAGGAGCATTTGTAACATTTTTTATTTTAAGATCGCGGGTTCGAAACGAGTTCAAAGCCTAACAATAATTATTTTATCATTATTATTGTTATGATACATTTTTTCTTAATTGAAAAAATTTTTAATTAGAATAGAAGAAAGAAAAAATTTTGAAAACTGCCAAAGCTTGTTGTATAGATTTTTCTTTCTTCTATTATAATTTAAAATTTTTTTTAATTAAGAAAAAAGGTATCATAACAATACAAATTACAAAATAATTATTGTTGGGCCTTGAGTTCGTTTCGAACCCGCGATCTTAAAAATCAGTATGCCGATATAATAACAAAAATTACTTTTTATTTTATGTAACAAACTGTATTATCTGTGCTACTAATAAATACAAATATTTCTTCAAAAACAAAATCAAGAAGATTGAATGATTAATGTCGCCATAAGACTAAAAATATAATATCAAATATTTTCCTTATTTGCATAATCATACGAATTCCTAGAATACAACACAACTCGTACCAGCTTAAATATCTACATCAAGTTGTTATGATGTTACCTATAAATGAACACTTACATATATTCCGCTCAGGTGTGCACAATCTTATTAGTAAGCATCAACAAGCATTGTATATTACAAGGCGACAAATCATGGATATGACTTTTAAAAAGTTCAAAGCTAATACCGTCAATAATGAGCTTAATTATTATAATGGAATTAAATGTTGGATAATACGTGGAAATACGTACACAAAGAAGAAAAGAAATTATTTATGTACTTACAGTAGCGAACACGAAAATAGTATTGGCAATTTTATCAAATTTCAGCAATTAAATGACCAAGCTTGATAATCTCCGCTACTGCTAGTTTTCTGTTCGCTGCTTTTTGTATGACTTCACCAAATGATGTCTGTACTCAAGATAACTATTATCTAACTTAGATAATATAGTTGTAGGTTTTTTAATTGAAACATGCTGCTCCTACCAAAAATGGTCACTTCCAATTGGTTTTCAAATTATAACTAAGAAATAACGTGCATTCACTTCAGTGAATGTCACAGAGTGACAGTAGGATAGGATAGGATAGGTTAGGTGGTAGCTGCCCTGATAAGGATAGCTCACTTGGACAACACGAAGGTCCGTTGTGGTACCATATACGCCAAAAATAACGGTAACGTAGATCTAGCTACTTAGGGAATCGTTGGGTAGCAACGATAAAGCTCTGGATAAATCCTCGGGAGATCCAAGTGAGTTGCGACAGAAGTACTTTCGCCTAGTTCTGGCAAAAGCTGGGCAATCAAGCATAAATTGATTTGGTGATTCCACCTCATCATCCTCCATAAAGCTGCAGCAGGATGACAGTAAATCTGAATACTTTAATGAAAGTTTTGGTATTATATAGTTACTGTGAATGCGAGTCAATGCGACGCAAAGTGTCACGCTATTATACATAATTTGGTCATAAATTTTAATATGAACAAGTACAAGGATTTAAACTTTGTGTTGTGCTGTTTTTCTACGGAATCACTTTTCTCGCGAACATGCCAAAAGCAATATTCTAAGTTATGCAGATTAAAATTTTGTTATCACTTCTTGATTAATTCACGTTTTTATATTTTATGGTTGGCGGCCAATGTGGTGTGATGGTAGCGTGCTCCGCTTGTCACACCGTATGCCCTGGGTTCGCACCACGGGCAAAACAACATCAAAATTTTAGAAATAAGGTTTTTTAATTAGAAGAAAATTTTTCTAAAAGGGGTCGCCCCTCGACAGTGTTTGGCAAGCGCTCCGAGTGTATTTCTGCCATAAAAAGCTCTCAGTGAAAACTCATCTGCCTTTCAGACGCCGTTCGGAGTCGGCATAAAACATGTAGGTGCCGTCCAGCCAATTTGTAGGGAAAATCAAGAGGAGCCGACGAAAATTGGAAGAGAAGCTCGGCCTTAAATCTCTTCGGAGGTTATCGCGCCTTACATTTTTTTATATTTTATGGTATAACATTTTATTGCAGTTATATTATTATATAAGAACAAGTGTATATATCTATCTATGTACGTTGTTACACATATTTAGTCAAAATTATAATACCAGTTTGTTAAATTAATGCATATAAACATAAACGCGCATTGGGCTGGGTCGATTTGTATGGACGAAAGTTAACCGATATCGTGCCATCAATTTTTCGATAGGATTTGGGCTCAGGTAAAAAAGTTCCACTACGCATACCCAAAAAAATAATTTTCGAGACTGCGAAATAAAATTTTTTTTTTTACTTTTTTCGACTGAGATTTAAGGTTTTTTTCATGACCTACTAAAAAAAATTTTCATATTATACCCTGTCCGACCCAAAAATGTCCACTAAAAACGTTGTCGATAACAGTTTTTTGAAGTTTTTTTTTTTCAAAAAACTGTTATCGCCAACGTTTTTAGCGGATATTTTTGGGTCAGACAGGGTATACATGAAAATTTTTTTTGTCAATGAAAACAACCTTAAAAATCAAAGTCAAAAAAATAAAAAAAAATTTAATTTCGCAGGCTCGAAAATTATTTTTTTGGATATGCTTAGTGGAACTTTTTTTCCTGAGCCCAAATCCTATCGAAAAATCGATGGCGCGATATCGGTTTATAAATCGACCCAGTCTAACGTACATACATACACACATAAAGTTCTCTGCATATTTTAATTATTTATTATAACTTTGAAAATCTAAATTTACGAGCAACTAGGTATGTATGTATTCATACAAGTTTAATATTTTCTCTCTCTCTCTTTTCATAACAACTCCAGATGCTTCACTGCGACTTTCATGTTGTTGAAATTAATTGCTTCTTAATAATCACTCTTTTGTCTCTGCGAAGAGAAACTGATTTTGGCTTCTCAACTAAAGAATTAAATAAGTAAATATGTATGTCGGTGAGTTTGTGAATGTGAAACATGAAATTGTAGACTTCAAACGAATTGCCTTTTGCATAATAAAAGAATAATAACTTTTGTGAAAATTCAGCAGAAACTAATTTAAATATTCAATGGATGAGCCTGTGCTTTAGCAACTACATAGCATAGCATAGCCAAGGAAAAACTAGGCATTTGTGTTATGCAGATGAGCACAAGTGATGTCAAGGATAATGGTATGCTGCTAGTCAAAACGGCAACCTCCAATGGGAGCTTCATCTACCCTTGTGCTCTGTAGATATTCAAGTCGTGTAAAAATTTTTGTCAGCTGTTTTTATTAATTTTGATTGCTACTGACAAATCGTTGACAAAAATTACCTTCAAGCGTGTAATTCAATTTATTATTTTTTTTTTTAGTTGGAATAATTTATGGGATGTAGAGCTCAAGATGAAAATAAGTAAGAAATAAAAAAGCCGTCCCATATTTCACGCATGGCCTGCGAATAAATTTTTAAGCTTTTTGAAGGCCAAACTGAAAGCGGAAGTACACATATTTTGCTAAACTTTTAGTTATTTTCATTGATTAATTCGTTGGATTTGAAGAAATCTCGATGTTATTTAAAATTTTTTAAGTTGTCTTAAATTCTTCTGTAACTGTACACTAAGTGCATGTATGTGTGTATGTCTTTTAACGTGTTACTCTGTTACATCTGTCGTTACTGTTGCGACATCGCTGTCATGGTGTTCCACATTCTCGTTATGTTGTGTTGTTGCGAGAGCGTTTTTACCTAGCTTTGGATTATATGTATGTACATATGGGGTATTCCATCACATTTCGACCAATTTTGAACCCGACCCCTTTAGATAGGCTGAAAGTTTTTCTTCTTTTTCTAGCTTACGAAAGACGCTTTTCAGAATTTTTTCAAATTTTTTCATACAACTCAAAAAAAGCCATGAATTTAAAAAAAAACACCGTTTTTGTTTTCAAAATGCTATAAATTTTTCAAAAATTGACCGTTTGGGATCTTTTTTTTTTTAAATTTGTTTTTAAATGTACTTTTCGGAAAAAATACAAAAAAAATTTTAAAGTTTTTTTTTCAATTAAATAAAAAAAAAAAAAAATTATCGGCCCACTCCGAGATTAGTGGGGATGATTGCAGAATTGATTGGTTTTTTATGAGAAAAAAAAATGGCGAAATTCGAAAAATCTCGAAAAACTGAAAAATTACAAAAAAAACTTTAAACATTTTTTTGTATTTTTTCCGAAAAGTACATTTAAAAACAAATTAAAAAAAAAAAAGATCACAAGCGGTCAATTTTTGAAAAAGTTATAGCATTTTGAAAAAAAACACCGTTTTTTTTTTTTAATTCATAACTTTTTTTGAGCTGAATGAAAAAATATAAAAAAATTCTGAAAAACGTCTTTCGTAAGAGAGAAAAAAAAAGAAAAACTTTCAGCCAATTCTAAAGGGGTCGGGTTCAAAATTGGTCGAAATGGGATGGAATACCCCATATTTATGTAACGGAATTTTGAGCAGAATTTTCATCAACTTCCAGAAGCTTGATTAATTTGAAACTTTGCACACTTATCTATGAAGTACCGATAACAATGCAATAATTTTATGGAGATATGATATAAGGGCAACGGACATAAGGTCAATCGAACCATATTTATAATGGCCATAAGTTCAATTGAAACTTTTCACACGCATCAAGAACCGAAGACGATGCAATAATTTGATGGTGGGGTGATATAAGCTCAAAGAACAGAAAGTTAACTGACCTCGTGACCACTACAAATGGACATGAGTTCAATTGAAACTCTTCACACGCATTAAGGACCGATGACAATGCATTTATTTAATGGTGTGGTGACATAAGGTCAGTTAGCCTTATGACCACTTCAAGAATTATTTATGGTAAATTATTTCACATTCTACTAATGTTAGATAACATCTTTGTGATTAAAAATTATTTTCTAATTTTATTCCGGTTAGCTCTAAAAGTGTAGTTTTTTAATTTATCTTTAAGAAAAGTTGTCGGTGTGGTTTTGGCAGCATTTACTTAATAATAAATGTTTCGACAACACAGCGACGTGCGCCATTAACTAACAGCATATGAAAGCAAAGCGGCCAGCGATATAGCTTAACTACCATTTTTATACTCAGTTCAGCAGAGCTCACAGAGCATATTAACTTTGATTGGATAACGGTTGGTTGTACAGGTATAGAGGAAGCGAGATAGATATATCAAAATCATGAGGATCGAAAAAGAATTTGTTTGAGCCATGGAGTAAATTTTGAGGTATCTTGATGATATGTAGGTTCCTGAGCACTCATCTCAGATCGATATTTAAAATAAACGATATCGGACTAAAACCACGCCCACTTTTTCGATATCGAAAATTTCGAAAAAGTGCGATAATTCATTACCAAAGACGGATAAGGCGATGAAACTTGGTAGGTGAGTTTAACTTATGACGCAGCATAGAAAATTAGTAAAATTTTGGACAATGGGTGTGGCACCGCCCACTATTAAAAGAAGGTAATTTAAAATTTTGCAAGCTGTAATTTGGCAGTCGTTGAAGATATCATAATGAAATTATGGAGATATCCCTAAATGGCGTCCACCAATAGAACCATAGCCCACTCCCTCATAAAATACTATTTAATACCTTTCATTGGATACACATGTCATATCAACACATTCCAGGGTTACCTTCGGTTCATTTTCCTACATGGTTGTTTTCCCTTATGTGGTCACCATAGCTCTCAACTGAGTATGTAATGTTCGGTTACACCCGAACTTAACCTTCCTTACTTGTTCACTTTTGTAAGAGTTAGAGCAGCGCACACGAAAAAATCAGTTGAATTGTTTATCAAATTACATAAATTAAATTCTAAAATTTATAGTTTTGACCAATGAGGAAAAAACTTCGATGAATTTCGTAACACGAAATATATAAAGCGATCTCAAAAGCGTTTCGAAGTAACTCGAAAATTCTACGAAAATGTTGACCCTATTTTTTGAGTTTTCTGAATTTTTTTAAAATGCAGTTTCGTAGCCCAGTCAATAGCCAACAAGTTATAGGTCTCAAAGTCGTATTGACTTCTGACAGGCTTTTCTCCTTTGAGTGTTTAATATTTTCTTCTATACAAAGGTACGCACACTTCTCTATTTTTTATATAGAATCTGAAACATTCCCCGGAAAAAAGTTTTCAAAAATCAGTTCCAATCTTGAGAGAATTATTACTTGTACTTATTTAAACTAAATTGTATTGAGCTTAAAAACTGCGTATTCAAAAATAATTCAAAAAACTCCTAGTAAAAATATCACAATTTTCATAAAATTGTCTTATTCTTCCGATTTTTTATGTAACATTTTCTTGGCGTATAGATATAGTTAATGCCTTTCTTTTCAGATTTGTGTAGCTTCAGTTACAAAGTTAACAGAATTGTTTTCTTAAATTATCAAAAAAACAAAAACGATACTAATTTGGTGGACGGCATTTGATACAAATCCCACTTAACATTGAAACAATATTTCTCCAGCCTTTGTGAAAGTTATACTTATCAAGATGATATCCAACATCACTCTCTAAGTTTTCTCCAACTTTCTTGTTCCCAAATTGTTATTCAGTACCTTCCTCCAGTTGCTCTATGAACTCTGCTAAATTTTCAGAAACTTACAACTCTCGAGTTGATCTGCAGCATTATTTCAGCTAATCTCTTACCTTAGAGAAGTTTTGAGATATGTATGTCTGACTCGAACGACCACTAGTTAATTCAGGGCCTTTGAATTCACCGATTTGGGGGTTGATAGAGCTGGATGGCCGATGGTTGTATCCATCGCCGTATTTAAATTTTGCAATTTTTCTCTAATATCGACAGCAAAAACAATAGATAAAAGCAATATCAGCATGCCTCCCTAATTAAATTTAGAAAAAACATTTCATTTTTGTTCAGAACTCCATGATTTTCAACTTGGACCACTGTTGGGAAACAACGCCTGAGACTGGCGATGGAGGTTAATTAAAAACTAAAGTTCTTAACTAAAATCCATATATAAAAATGAAGGCAATTTTTCGTGTAAAAGGTTTGAGCTCAAACGGGTGAGGGCGATCTTGGGCAATCTTAGACACGTGTTATGTACATAGACCAATATTTTTTGGTGCTTTAGTTTTTAAAATCAGACACACTAGTGTCAAGTTAGAGCACAACAACCTCTGCCGGATCTGCTTGTTGTTTAGGAATTTCTCCGACTCTCTCGCACCAAATTTTTCGCCTAACTCAGCTCAAGAATAATTAAAAAACGATTAAGACTTTGTGCATGTGTAAGGTTAACAGATTCGAAGAAGTACTTTAAAAAGTTTTTATACAGACCTGATGTAAGTCGCTCCTTAAAATAACGCTTAACAGTTTAATACGTGATGACTCCACTTGCTTTCCAATGGCCTTTCCATATCAGTAAAGAGGCGTGATGTATATCAGTCTCAATAATTTGGAGTGTATAATTTCGATCACAATACAATTCTATTGATCTAACATTGAGGTGAAGGTAATGGCTTTAGTTCTATGTTGTATGAAACAGCTGAATAAACTCTTCTACATTCAATTTGCATTTAGATTTTGGATTATACAATGCGACGCGGAGCTATGTAATGTATTTTTGGTAAAAACATGGATTGCAAATTTGACATCAAGCCAAATATGGAAAAAAGTTGCGAGAAAGAAAGGATAGTAAACAGCGAACTAACCTAAATGCTGAATTTGATACAAAATTTCCATTTAAAACGAATATTCATTTACAATTCAATTATTTCGCGTGCATAAGACACATTAACATAATAAAAAAAGTTTCCTTCAATTTGTATTTTTAAACAAGCTGGCGTTTTGGTGAGGAATTAAGATTATGGCGGTTGTACATTGTAGTGTTTAATTTTAAGCATCATTTATAAGGAAAACAATTTATTTTACTACTATAAATGACTTGATTAAATTTCAGTCGAAATGTCAAATAAAATATTATAATAACCAATCTTTTTGCGAATTGAATGCTATGTAAAATGACAGGAGACGTAAACAATAGCTCAGATTTTTTTTGAAATCTGTAGCAGCATTTTTTCATAAAAATATTTTGGAGTTTCTCAGGAAGTAAAACTTAATTATAAGACTTACATCAATTCGAAGAGAAAGTGCTAATAATTCCTTTGCAAGATTGGTATAATAACTTCTGTTTTAAATAAAATTATAAACAGACTTACTTTCGCTATCACCGTATTTAGTTACCTTGTCATTGAATACAGCCACAGTGCTGCGAATTTATATGTCCACACTTATATAGTACATAATGTTTGAGCTTTATTATATGTCGCCGCTTATGCTTTTGCGACATTTGTTGGCGCGCTTTTTATTTTTGATACCTTTTTTACTTCCTGTTTCAGCGCAATTTATTTGCGAGCGCAATTCATTTGAGTGGCAAGCATTTAACCCTAATTTGTTGTAAACAAGCACAACAAAATGAGCGTCGTCATACAAAATTTCTTAGCTATTAAAGAGGAGCAGCTGCATGAAGCGCAACCAGTTGGGATAGTTGGGAAAAATGTATCATATATTATGTGAAACATTACCACAGCTTTAAACTGTCATTCATGCGTCAACAATTTGCGGAGGAGAAATAAGTGATGTAGAATAGAATGCAGCAGCATTGTCGATAGAAACCTTAAACAAAAGTTTCGTAATTTTAGTTTTCTTTTTTTTTAATTCATAGCTTAATTTAAAGTAGTTGGATTGTTGTATTAAAAAGTGGGTGCCGAAAGTGTGTCAAATGTGTACACGTGAGTTGTGTTGATATTTTTAGGGGTGTTGTCGGATTTTCGAGTTCTATTCGAAGGCGCAACGAAACAAAAAACCAAAAGAGAGATAAAAAAATTCCTTTATATAAATGGAAAAAATCGCAATGGAAAAACTGTAAAGAAAGGACTTAGATTAATAATTAGTTGAAGTCCAGCTCGATTGAAAACATCGCAGAAGAAGGTATCAGACGTCTATGGACTGCCCTATCTCATTATAATTTTTTTCTGATAAGTGGTTTACAAAAAAAAATTATGTAAGGCGCGATTACCTCCGAAGAAAATTTATGCCGAACTTCACTTCCAATTTGCGACGTGCTCCTTCTATTTTTTTTACAAATTGGCGGGACAGCACTTACTTCTTTATGCCGACTCCGAACGGCATCTGTAAGGCAGATCAATTTTCACTGAGAGCTTCTCATGGCAGAAGTACACTCGGAATTCTTGCCAAACACTTCTAATTTTAAAAAAAAATGTTTTCTAAAATTTTGATGCTGCTTTGGCCGGGCGTGAACCCAGGAACTTCGGTGCGATAGGCGGAGCACACTACCATCACACCACGGCGGTGGTTTCCAAAGCTATTCTATTACGTTGTTCTGGCCTATCTATGATATATCTTCATAACTTTTTAGAAGTTTTTACTTCTTAATCTCCCTCTCCCCCTTTTCCTTATCCTTTATTCACTGCTTCCTCTCCCTCTCCCATTCTCTGTTATTTCTTTCTCAACCTCCATCCTTTCCCTCACTTCGTTCCCAAACCCTGTCCCAGTTTCAGTCCCAGTCTTAGTCCAGCTCCCGAGGAGGGAAATAGATAGAGTGAGAAAGGAAGCGAAAATACAAACAAGGGTAGAGAGCTTCGAGAGAGAGAGAACGGAAGGGAAGAAATCACTTTGATGAAGAGGAAAAGGGAGAATGGGGAGACAGCGAGGGGGAACTGGAGATTAAAATTTCTTGAAAGTCATGCTGATATACCAATATTAGGGAAGAACACAGTCTGCCGGGACTGATAGTATTTGAAAAAGCACGTTTTCATAACTTTTGCATAAACTTTTTATTTTCCCCGTTTGTTGCTGTGGCGATGCTTTGAACATTGTACCAAAGTTTCAAGTTTTTGGCCAATTTTTCTAAAGATCTTTTCGTTATAGATATTGCATAGTCTTTGTCTTTTGAAATTAATTTAAAATTATCCCTTACATTGCATTCCCTTGGTCCTCATAACTATGTGTGAGTTTGCAATTTCGTAGCTTAATTGGAAGTTTCTCGAAACTTGATTGCGAAATTTTTCCGTTTGGTACGAAATTTTCTATCTCGCACTGGGGACCCCTATTTAAAGTTGCCTTCTTATTAAAAGAGTAGCTCAAGCAGAAGTTACTTAAAAATCGATCCCAAGATACCATATGATCTAAACGGGTTTTCCATATATCTATATTTCTCAATGCCTGCCCAATCTAGATAAAATGTATCCTGAGTGTTATAACCTAATAGGGTCATAAGCCATGTTCAAATTTTATCAGGAAGTTACTTTAAACTCTAAAAAACTCTAAATTTTGACGATTATTTTTTATTCCACGGTCCGTCTTTGCATTTTCATATGGACGTGAAGCTTTCCTCAAGTTTTAATACACTAGCTTAATGGGAACTTCGTACTAAAAGTTGCGGACAAAGATGAAGTAGATTTAGTGTAATTGAAGTTAAAAAGTTGGCTACATGTACTTAATAAACATATTTTTTTAAAAACCCTATCAGCGATACCAAGCTTGATATTCTGCTTGAGCGTTGTGACACCAATCAGCTATTCGCGCGATGTGTTCTGTGCGATTGGTCACACTTTACAATAGGCGCAACTGTGTGACTACTTAAAGGGAGTCTTTGACGATTTCAACCCGTAGTCAGACGGGGCTAATCGGATGCAGAGCGGGACAGTTACTAGTCACAATTATACCAACAGTGCTTAAAGTAGAACTATATGTTAATTTATGCCTACTCTGAACAACCTTTGACTAAACAAGCATTCTAATATCTGCGGAGGGGTACAATTACCATTTCATGGGACATCTTAAAATTAAGAGTTTCAGTTGAAAGCACTGCGAGGGGATAGAACTAGAGTTAGTAAGCACTTCTTATGCTATAGTTCTACACTAGTTCGGAACTAGTGGGGTCGCCACAGGGTTGATTGCAAAATTTAAAAAGCAAGCGAATAACTTCAATCAACATATTCAATACATATGGTTCACGATAAAGTTTCCTTTATATATAAAGCATTTCTTAAACAAAATTTATCTGCATACATAAAGCAATTTTGTGTTTAAGTGTAAAAATATTCAACTACTTTAACTGCAATTTGCATAAAGTTGAAGAATACTACTGGGCACTTTACCGAACATCCGGAAAGAAGCTTTGCATTCGCACAAACACCTTTTTTTCAGGGTTTTTTTTTTTATTTATTTTTTTATTTTTTTTATTTTGATTGGTTGCGTGTGGCAATTCAAATTCGTGGCATGTGCGACGTCGTTGTGGAAAAGATCGCGTACGCTTGAAAAATCGTAAACGCGTTAGAAGCTCACAGCATCTACATGAGTACACAAATAAACACAAATACAAGAAGTGAAGATGTCTAAGTTCGGGTGTAACCGGACAATATATACTCAGCGTGAGCTTCAATTGTACATTTCATTTCAGATAAATTAGTTTTCTATATAACAAAATGTCTCCCCATTTCCTCTTAGAGTAAAACTTGATAAGTGAAATATCATTGATACGAAACTATTTTTTGCTAAGTTATATCTTATTATTCAAGTCTACGACCATTTTAAAAATCTTTTATATAAAAGCGGGAGTGGTCTTTAACCGATCTCGTCCATTTTTCTAGAAATATTTCATGCTATAGGGAAAATCTGTGTACCCAATTTTATTATGATCCGTTAATTTTTCTTCGAGTTATGGCTCCCGAAACATAGAAAATTGCTTATTCATAAAAGGGGCGTCGCCACGCCCATATTTTTAAATTTGAAGTTTTTCATATTTATTGTTGTAAATCCACTTGCGAAATGAAGTACCATTGGCATAAAGCTCTTTTTGCAAAGATAAAACTTATTTTATTCGTCCCCGACCCTTTTAAAAATCTTTTATATAAAAGTGGGCGCGATCTTTAACCGATTTCGTTAATTTTTCTTCAAAGAATTCCTTATAGTAAAGGCAACCTCTCTGCCGAATTTTGTTAAGATAGGTTTAACGATTTTTGATTTATGATTAATAATATTTGTAAAATTAATTTACACAAGTGGGCGGTGCCACGCCCAGTTTAAACATTTTTTTTTTTTATTTTTATCAAGAGTCTTATTGTCAGTCCACACGTCAAATTTCAACATTCTAGGTGTATTATTTAATTTCTTGTATTCCGGCCTTTTTGTTAATATATTCAAAGTATGTTTGAGCTCTAGGCCAATATATACATATGTTTATTAAAATACAGCAAATGTGTTTAAACAATGTATATTTATTTGTCGAATGGTTTGTCTTGCCAATATTTCGACTTCAATCTGAAGTCATCTTCAGGAACTTATGACGACCAGGTGCAGTCATAAGTTCCTGAAGATGACTTCAGATTGAAGTCGAAATATTGGCAAGACAAACCATTCGACAAATAAATATACATTGTTTAAACACATTTGCTGTATTTTAATAAACATATGTATATATTGGCCTAGAGCTCAAACATACTTTGAGGTGTATTATTTACTAAATAATCAGGTTTTTTGTGTTTTCCAAAATGTTATATATATAAAAAGTAGGCGTGGTTATCATCAGATTTCGCTCATTTTCAATACCAATCTAACATGGGTCCAGATAAGCTCGTGTACCAAATTTGGCGAAGATATCTCAATATTTTCTCAAGTTATCGTGTTAACGGACAGGCGGACGGATGGACGGACGGACGGGCATGGCTCAATCAAATTTCTTTTTCAATACTGATGATTTTGATATATGAAAGTCTATATCTATCTCGATTCCTTTATACAACCTGTACAACCAGCCGTTATCCAATCAAAGTTAGTATACTCTGTGTCAAAGCACGCTGAGTATAAAAATACAAATACATCACAGGCAACAATATCAAATCGGTAAGTGGTGTGGAAGTGCTAGAGTGCATTAGAAAAAAAAGTTTAAAACTTAAGAAAAAATTGGAAAAACATTGAAAAAATAACCGAATAATCCAGTACTTGCTGCAAAACATCAGGTCGGTGACAGAGAAAAAAAGGCATTCACTTAGCGTTGGTGACAGTGGCGCTTTACTTGTTATGCTTTGCACACCCCATTTTTATACTCAGCGTGCTTTGCACACAGAGTATATTAAATTTGATTCGATAACGGTTGGTTGTACAGGTATAAAGGAATCGAGATAGATATAAACTTCCATATATCAAAATCATCAGTATTGAAAAAGAAATTTGATTGGGCCATGTCCGTCCGTCCGTCCATCCATCCGCCTGTCCGTTAACACGATAACTTGAGAAAATATTGAGATATCTTCACCAAATTTGGTACACGAGCTTATCTAGACCCAGAATAGTTTGGTATTGAAAATGAGCGAAACCGGATGATAACCACTCCCACTTTTTATATATATAATATTTTGGAAAACACATAAAACCTGATTATTTAGTAAATAATACACCTAGAATGTTGAAATTTACGTGTGGACTGATATTGAGACGCTAGGTAAAAATTTTGAAAAAACTTTTTAAAATGGGCGTGGCATCGCCCACTTGTGATAAAATAAATTTTACAAATATTATAATCATAATTCAAAAATCGTTAAACCTTACGTAACAAAATTCGGCAGAGAGGTTGCCTTTACTATAGGGAATGCTTTGAAGAAAAATTTACGAAATCGGTTAAGGACCACGCCCACTTTTATATAAAAGATTTTTAAAAGGGTCGTGGACGAATAAAATAAGCTATATATTTGCAAGAAGAGCTTTATCTCAATGGTATTTCATTTCCCAAGTAGATTTATAACAATAAATATGAAAAACTTCAAATTTTAAAAAATGGTACCTCTGCTTTTATGACTAAGAAATTTTCTATATTTCGGGAGCCGTAACTCGAAGAAAAATTAGTTCGGAATAGAACCATATGTATTTTTGCGCAGCCTTATAACACTATTAAGCACACAAATCAAACAACAACAGCATTTCAAGTGTACAGCTGGGTATGTAATGTTCGGTTTCACCCGAACTTAGACTTCCTTATTTGTTATTTATCAATCCGTTTCCAACTTTGTTGAGAGCAGCCCCTCCGCCTCCACACACAAGCAGCTTATTACAAAATTCTGGCACGCCATTCAAAAAATTCAATATGAATAAATTTTCTCATTCCCGTGCACACAGTCACACACGCACATTTCAAAGCATCTGTTTTCATTTATTTTGTAAGTTGCTAGGAATCTCGTACATACAACTTGCAACAAAAAAGGTTCTTTGCAGTTTACAAGGATATCTCTTTTGGCTGGCTTTTTAACGTAACACCATACATTTTCATAATCGAAATAGCTATTTGTATTATTCAGTATATAATAGGAGAACGTGTTAGCATTAATGTCGAAGACTATAACTTAAATTTGTTATCAAAATTTATTTTCATGTAATCGAATATATGGAGGCATCTGCAGCAAACTGAAGTGCTATAATGAAACGTTAAGAACTATTAAAATCAGCGCTTGAAGACCTCTGCAATTTAGTACAGTTTAATGAATAATATTTTTGGTTATAAAATAAGAATCAGTTGTGATTTATAGCACTTCGTTTTTAAATTCCTTACCGCAATACAGATTTTCTATTGAGCGGAGCGGAGCATTTCGTGTGGAGGAGCATGAATGAGATTTGTGGTGAAATGCTTGACGTGACTTTTAGGTGGTAGAAAAAGTTGAGAGTCTTTTGAGTGAAAAATAAAAAATAAAACTGCATGACATAACATAGCATAACGCTACATAACATAACATAGCGTAAAATAACATAAAATAACATAACATCAATCGATATTCTAAAACATATCGTAGCATAATAAAACATATTACAACTAAGCATAACAAACATAATGGAAAATAACATACCATATCACAACATAAAAAGTGCTCGAACGTTTTCTCCTCTAACCCGGAAAAAAGACCGCAACTGTTCACTTTGCAACCCATTGAAGCACCGAATTACGGCAGCAATGAAAGATGTGGGAGAACGGCCTAACCGACACCGTGATTTTCAGAAAGGCCTTTTCACAAAAGATGCCACCGCATAATTTAAATTAGCCTGGTGGGAAGGGTTTGCTTGAATCATTAGATGTTCTTTCAAAGTACCACAGTATCTAATCGGTGTTTTTCCGGACTACTTTAGAGGCTAATATCTAACGTATGAAAAGATTAAACATGAAACAAATGTGAAGATAGCAGACGAAGCATTTCAGGGTCTGGTACGAGGCTCCCATCTCAAAAATGTTACTTATGACAATCTTACTCGGTGGGACATGCCAGAGAGTACCTTTCTCGTCGCGCACAGAAGGCGTAGTTGGTTTTTTAACAGCGTAAGGCTACGACCTAAGCCTGTTTCATAAAAGTGGCAATTACGACAATGATAGTAATGAATGCCGACAATTAATCTCTTTACAATATACCTGTAGACAACTACGAAAAAACTTAAACTTCGACAGTGACTAAGTCGACAACAAGTGGACAATGAAATAGAATAGAAAAAGAAAATAGCTATGCCTGGTGGCCGCGTGATCCGCTGACCACATCGAAGATCCTGGGTTCAAGCTCCGGGCAAGGTAGGATCAAAAAATGTTTATAGAGACAAGTTTTTTAAGTTGTAACAAGTAAAGGTGTATAAGTTCGGGTGTAACCGAACATTATATACTCGGCGTGAGCTTCAATTGTACATTTCATTTCAGATAAATAACTCTTCTATATAGCATGTGGCACCGCCCGTTTAAAAGAAAAATGTCTCCCCATTTCCTCTTACAGTTAAGTGAAATATCATTGATTCAAAACTATTTGGTGCTAAGTTATAGCTTATTATTCTAGTCTACGACCCTTTTAAACTTGTTTTATATCTAAGTTGCCGTGGTCTTTAACCGATTCCGTCCCTTTTTACTAGATATATTTTCTGCTATAAGGAAAATTTCATTACGATATGTTAATTTTTCTTGAGTTATGGCTCCCGAAACATAGAAAATTGCTTAGTCATAAAAGGGGCGGTGCCACACCCACTTTCAAAGGTTTTAGTGTTTTCAAATTTAATGTTATAAATCCAATTGGGAATAGAAATACCATTGATATAAAGCTCTGTTTTGCAAAGATATAGCTTATTTTACTCGTCCACGACCCTTTTAAAGACCTTTTATATAAAAATTGGGCGTGGTCCTTAACCGATTTCGTTACTTTTTCTGCAAAGCATTCCTTATAGTAAACGCAACCTCTCTGCCGAATTTTGTTACGATAGGTTTAACGATTTTTGATTTATGATTAATAATATTGGTAAAATTGATTTTATCACAAGTAGGCGGTGCCACTCCCATTTTAATCATTTTTTTTTTTTTTTTTTTCAAATTTGTATCGATAGTCTCAATATCATTTTACACGTCAAATTTCAACATTCTAGGTGTGTTGTTGACTAAATAATCAGGTTTTTTGTGTTTTTCCAAAATCTTTTTTATATAAAAAGTGGTTTGGTGAAGCTATCTCAATATTTACTCAAGTTATCGTGTTAACGGGCAGACGGATAGACATGGCTCAATCAAATTTTTTTTCAATACTTATGATTTTTATATATGGAAGTCTATATCTATCTCGATTCCTTTATACCTGTACAACCAACCGTTATCCAATCAAAGTTAATATACTCTGTGAGCAAAGCACGCTGAGTATAAAAATAGTTTTTTTTTTTTCAATCAGGGTTGCGCCCCTGCAGTGATTAGAGAAACGCGCCGAGTGTATTTTTCCCATGAAATGTTTTTAAGTGAACTTTTATTTGCCTTGCATCTGCCGCTCGATATAGGCTTAAAACACGTAAGTCAAGTCCTGCTAGTTTTTCGGGAAAGCCAAAAGGAGCATGACGCAAATTGGAAGAGAAAATCGGCTTAAATCTCTTCAAAGATAGCTCGACCCAGGTATTTTTTTTTTTATTTTTACTTTAAAAATTTATTAGCAGGTTCTTAAATATTAATAAATTTTTTCTCTAGTCTTGATTTTTTTCAAGTTCATTCGGGCAAGGTACTAGGGAAAATGTAAAGGGAAATGATAACTATGCCAAAATTTTTCAGTTACAGTTTTGAAACCCGACCGGAACAATTTTGTCACTTTTTTTAACAAATGTGACATAGGTAAAATGATAATGAATGAAACAAAGACAAATTTCTGTCTTCACAACATTCATCCAGTCAATTCTATGAAACAGGCCCTTTAAAAACTAAAATAAACGAAATAAACGTACCAAAACTATAATGATTGTTCGGAAACACCACGAAAATAAGCTAAAAATTAGGGGTTATCTTTTGCCCAATTTTTTTTTTCGACATTGTCTAAACCGTAAGAATAAATTTATTATATTTCTTTTTCACAAATATTGGCAAACATATATATGTGTTGGTAAATGTCAGCTTATAATAAGGCTTTTGGAAAAGAAAATATGCTTTGAAGGAATATTCCCCCTTTTATATAAATTAACAAGTAAGGAAGGCTAAGTTCAGGTGTAACCGAACATAACATACTCAGCTGAGAGCTATGGAAACAAAATAAGGGAAAATCACCATGTAGGAAAATGAACCTAGGGTAACCCTGGAATGTGTATGTATGACATGGATACCAAATGGAAGGTATTAAAGAGTATTTTAAGAGGAAGTAGGCCAGAGTTCTATGGGTGGACGCCTTTTCGAGATATCGTCATAAAGGTGGACCAGGGGCTACTCTAGAATTTGTTTGTACGATAAAATTAAAGGTATTAATGAATATTTTAAAAGGGAGTGGTGGTAGTTGTATATGTGAAGGAGTTTTCGATATATTGACCAAAATGTGGACCAGGCTTTTGATTTCGCCCTGCAGAACTTTTTCATTTTCTTCTACTTAATATGGTAGGTGTCACACCCATTTTGCAAAGTTTTTTTCTAAAGTTATATTTTGCGTCAATAAACCAATCCAATGTTTCATCCCTTTTTTCGTATTTGGTATAGAATTATGGCATTTTTTTCATTTTTCTTAACATTCGATATCGAAAAAGTGGGCGTGGTCATGTCGGATTTTAGTAAAGTTTAGTAAAGATATATCGATTTTTGCTCAAGTTATCGTGTTAACGGCCGAGCGGAAGGACAGACGGTCGACTGTAAATAAAAACTGGGCGTGGCTTCAACCGATGTCGCCCATTTTCACAGAAATCAGTTATCGTCTTAGAATCTAAGCTTCTACCAAATTTCACAAAGATTGGTAAATTTTTGTTCGACTTATGGCATTAAAAGTATCCTAGACAAATTAAATGAAAAAGGGCGGGTGGAGTCGTTCTCCGATTTTGCAAATTTTTATTAAGCATACATATAGTAATCGGGGTAACGTTCCTGCCAAATTTCATCATGATGTCTTCAACGAATGCCAAATTACAGCTTGCAAAACTTCTAAATTACCTTCTTTTAAAAGTGGGCGGCGCCACGCCCATTGTCCAAAATTTTACTAATTTTCTATTCTGCGTCATAAGTTCAACTCACCTACCAAGTTTCATCGCTTTATCTGTCTTTGGTAGTGAATTATTACACTTTTTCTGTTTTTCGAAATTTTCGAATTCGAAAAAGTGGGCGTGGTTATAGTCCGATATCGTTCATTTTAAATAGCGATCTGAGATGAGCGCCACTGCCGAGGGCGACCCCGCTTAAAAAAATTTTCTTCTAGTTGAAAAATCTTATTTCTAAAATTTTTTTGATGTTGCTTTGCCCGGGGTGTGAACCCAGGGCATACGGTGTGGTAGGCGGAGCACGCTAACATCACACCACGGCGGCCGCCAATCATCTTTAAGTGTATATATATACGAAGCTATATATTTTAAGAAGTATTTAAGGAGAGGTATACCCTGCAGTCAAACCAACTAGATGTATACTAGATGAATACTAGTTTGCCAAAAATCCCAACTAGTATGAGTTCTGTAATTTTTTCATATTAGCAACTGGTATTTTTAACATGGCGATATCCTACGAAATATCAATTGCCAGTCTCTGCATCAGCGTCATACCAATTGACAAACTAGTTACTGTATTCAACATCAACATACCAGTTGACATAATATTCGATATTTGCATCAGCATCCTACTAGTTAATACACTAGTCCTAGTTGGGTTGAAAAATTACTTGAAAAATGATAAATTAGCTCAAATTCATTTTATTCATTATATCTCATATATATAAATAGTATGTATATTAGACTGGGTCGATTTATCAACCGATATCGCACCATTGATTTTTACAACAGTTTTTTTGAAGAAAAAAAATATATTTTTTGGGTTTTGGGGAGTGTTTTGGTCGAAAAATTTACCCTTTCGTCATTATTTTTTTCGCAGGCTCGAAAATTATTTTTTTTGGGTATGCGTAGTGGAACTTTTTTTTCTTGAGCCCAAAGCTTATCGAAAAATCGATGGCGCGATATTGGTTAACTTTCGTCCATACAAATCGACCCAAGTTAATATACATACATATATCACTTTAAAATTTATCACTTCAATACATTATACTTTGGAATAAATTTTGATAAAAATACGTACATATATATAAAACCTAAAAAGTAACGGAATAACACATGCCGATTTTGTGAACGATCCGGAGCCGGCAGACCATATCCTGTGACGCAATTTTAAGACACAGGAAGTCATGCTGATGGCTAGATAACCGAAGAATTTCATTTAATTGAGGGAATCGTAACGGCTTCAATTGTTTTCGTTACTGACCAAAGGCATAATATCGTTAGGTACTGGCTGGGCTTCCGGTCTTTGGTAGTGGTTTTATCCTTGCCATTCTCCGTTATTCTGGAATGGCAAAGACTTTTAATGCCAAGTAGAAAAAATGTGCTAGGCTGCTGATGCCCTCATGGCCAAGGTGTTTTGGCATCGGCATAGGTTATCCGTCTGGGACTACTGATACGGAAGGCTTGGCGTTTTCGATATCTTCTTTAACCTCTGTTGAGGTAACGGTGAGGGTCGACTCGTCATGTTTGTGTTTATGTGCCCGCTGACTTGGACGATATCTAGCATTGTCAATTTAAGTATGGATTGCAAACTGGCACTCGAGCATTTCCTCGAGTCCGACAGATGAAATTCTAGTCGAATAAATTATTCAAATACTAACTACTATGAATAACACCACAAAATCATAGTCAATGAACCATTCTAAAACTGACTAGTATGATGAACGCCACAAAATTCTAGTCAATGAACTAGAATGTTTGCTAACTACATTGGCTTTTGACTGCAGGGATACTTTTTGATTTTAAGCTACTGCTTTCTACCACCGAATTGACTGTGACCCTGCGTCTTCACTCGTTATTTGCCACTTTAAATGCAAAATAGTTAAATATCCCTACAAAACTACAAAAAAACGCATATTTCTTTGCAACTGCACTTGCATACACAAACTGTATGATCAAGTTTAGTATATGCCAATATTGACACAATTTAGCGGATTTCAAGAAGCTCGTCACTACTTCTAGTAATAAAGTTTACTTAAGAGTAATATTACATATATTTTGTAAAAGGAAGATTTTGATAAGCAGTGCGGATAGTTTGTATTATAATCAGTTGTAGCGGATATTTAAACAAAAGTCTAATGAGTTCGGAAGTAAAGAGTTCCTTTAAATTTATTTTGTGCAAACACAAGACTTAATAAACTTTAAAGTTTGATAGAGCTTGGAGAGTGATTGTGTTGAAGTTTTAGTATAAATATGTATTTTTAGATACTTTACACACTTATTAAGAAAGTAAGAGAATGACTTAATCTAACAGTAGACAAACAGGTGAGGCCTTATCAGAATGACTTCAGTTACCAGCTCTGAAAAAAATATTTGCATCATATTTCAAATTCTAGAGACGACCACAAAAGAAAAAATTGTGTCGAAAATAGCGCGAAACGAAATGGCCTGAATATTTCTGTGCTGAATTTTAGTTCACTGAAAAGATTAAACGGCTACCATAAGCTCATTGAATAATCGAAAGAACCGGAAGTTTAGTAAAAACTTTACAATGCGTTTGGGGTTGTGGCTGTATATGCGTCTTGTTACCCAAAGCACCCAAGATGCTTCACAAAGTGAATGGAGGGCGAACGAATAATACAAAGATGAGGGAAAACGTATGAAAAGATAAAGACAGGAAAGCTGGTAGGGAAAAGCAGAAATAAACACGAACTAATGGCTAGTACAGGAGCGATAGATATAATAGGGAAAGTAATAGGAAAGAAAGAAATAAACTTTTAAGAATGTTGGATTGGGGGATGAAAAAATTTAAACTTTTTCGTTTTTTTCTTCTCGAAATCTACTCAGAGAGAGATTCTTGGCGACTCTCCAGATTGAAGGTGGCCGTCTCCTCTCTCTATTACGGATACAGAGTTCGATGCAAGAACTATCAGGAAAATGATCTGCTGACTGCGCTCTTTTCTACCTACGTTCTATGGAAAAGGCTTTATAGATCTGTGAATTTTTAAGAACCGTGTACTTTTTCGCATTCAGGTAATTTTTAAATCCGGCCTTATAAATACGTTAAATTACAAAAAAAAAAAAGGTTATTTTTTTCGGATCCAGGTACTGTTTTAGAGCGAGGTACATTTTCTTATTCAGACTATTTTCGAACCGGGCAGTTTTGCGAAAACGGGTACCTTTTTTGAACTGCGTTCTTTTATAAAACAGTTACTTCTTATGAACCGGTGATTTTTCCAGAACAGGTAACCTTTTCAGAATAAAGTACGTTTTTTCGAACTGAGGTTTTATGAACAGCGCAAATTTTTCAATTGGGCACCTTTTCAGAACCGGATTCTTTTCTGGAACCCGCCAAATTTCTCAAATCTGTGTACTTTTTTAGAACTGGGTACATATTCATAACCGGGCACGTTTTAGGACCGCGATCTCTTTCAAAGCCGGTACTTATTTTAACCTGATATTTTTGAGAACCGGGTTCCATATTTGAGCCGAGGACGTTATAAAAAGGGTGTTTCAGGTCTGATTACCCTTTAAAAACCGGGTTCTTCTTTCGGACCTGAGCATTTAAAAAAAAACCGGGTACTTTTTCGCATCCGGGTACTTATTTATAATCAAGTTTTTTTTCGGATCCGGGTACTCTCTCGTATCCAGGAAATATTTAGTCCTCCATTCGGTCAACGGACACACTTAAAGTGATGGGATATAATATTACCAGTAATTAGCCAAAAGCTCTTAGTCCAAAGGAGAGTCAGGCACATACTTATATACAAGCATACAAGTGAAGCTCATAAATATGTCCGCTGAGCGGGTTGTGCGCTGGGCTTGGGACCCGCCACGTAAAACCATACTCCAATGAAATATAACAACAAGCCTCGGATAAATACACCTTCTATTGATGACGACCATGGCAAACTTTTGAAGGACAATGAATTGAGGGCATGCACCTGGAACGTCCGCTCCCTGAATGGGATTGGTGCAGATGCCCGGCTGGTTGATGTCCTCGTCAAAGCAAAATCTGACATCACCGCCATCCAAGAAATGCGTTGGACGAAGCAAGGAAGAAAGAAGATCAAAAATTGTGACATATATTGGAGTGGCCATGCGAATAAGCGCAGTTTCGGCGTCGGATTCGTGGTGGGAGAGAGACTTTGTCGCCAAGTGCTGGCGTTCACGCCTGTGGACGAGCGTCTCGCCGCTATTCGAATAAAAGCAAAATTTTTTAATATATCATTCATCTGCGCCCATGCGCCGACAGAGGAGAAAGACGATGAGGTGAAAGACACTTTTTATGAACAATTAGAACGCACATACGAGCGCTGCCCCCGTCATGATATAAAAGTCGTACATGGCGACTTTAACGCCAGGGTGGGCAAAGAAGGTGTTTTTGGCCCTACAGTCGGAAAGTTCAGCCTACACAATGAAACTTCTCCTAACGGACTGAGGCTGATTGACTTTGCCGGTGCTCGAAACATGGTCATATCAAGCACGAGGTTCATGCATAAAAAGATACATCAAGCTACATGGCTGTCTCCTGATCGAAATACTCGCAATCAGATCGATCACGTTGTGATAGACGGACGGCATGCCTCCAGTGTCTTAGATGTGCGAACGATCCGAGGACCTAACATCGATTCGGACCATTATCTCGTTGCAGCCAAAATACGCACCCGCCTCAACGCGGCTAAAAACAAGGAACAAAAAACACAAGGAAAGCTAGACGTCGAAAAGCTTCAATCACAACAGACTGCCAATGATTTCGCAACTCGACTCTCACACCTGCTCTCTGAGGGCACAACTCATCCTGAAGGAATACAGGAGCAGTGGGAGCATATCTCCAAAGCACTTCATACTGCCGCCGAGGAAAAAATTGGTTACCGGCGGCCACGAAAAAACAACTGGTATGATGAAGAATGCCGCGTTGCAACCGAAAGAAAAGACGCTGCCTACAGGGCTACGCTAAAAGCGAGCGCGACAAGAGGAGTATGTGAACGCTATCGTGAGTTGAAAAGGGAAGCGAGACGCCTTTTCAGGAAGAAAAAAGCAGAAGCAGAAAGGCGTGAGTGCGAGGAGCTTGAGCTGCTAGCCACCAGGAATAACGCCCGAAAATTCTACCAAAAAATACGGCGACAGACGGAAGGTTTTAAGACCGGGGCAAACTCCTGTAGGAATGAAAACGGCGACCTTGTAACTGATGTCCAGAGAGTGCTTAGATTATGGAGGGAACACTTCTCTGCTCTCCTAAATGGAGGCAGCAATTCACCGCGCAGAGATGAAGAACCCGATCCCGCAATCGATGATGATGGAATATATGTCCCCCCGCCCGATTATGACGAAGTTAGAATAGCAATAACCAGATTGAAAAACAACAAGGCCGTGGGCGCTGATGGATTGCCTGCGGAGCTATTCAAGTTTGGCGGCGAGGAGTTGGTAAGGCGCATGCAGCAGCTTCTTAGCAAAATATGGGCGGACGAAAGCATGCCCGACGGTTGGAATCTAAGTGTTCTTTGCCCAGTCCACTAGAAGGGGGATACTGCAAAATGCACCAACTATCGTGGAATCAGCCTTCTTAATATCGCATATAAGGTCCTTTCAAGTGTATTGTGCGAAAGATTGAAGCCCACCGTGAACCGGCTGATTGGACCTTATCAGTGCGGCTTCAGACCTGGTAAATCTACCATCGACCAGATTTTCACAATGCGCCAAATCTTGGAAAAAACCCGTGAAAAGAGAATCGACACACATCACCTCTTCGTCGACTTTAAAGCCGCCTTCGACAGCACGAAAAGGAGCTGCCTATATGCCGCTATGTCTGAATTTGGTTTCCCCGCAAAACTTATACGGCTGTGCAAAATGGCGTTGAGCAACACCATCAGCTCAGTCAGAATTGGGAAGGACCTCTCCGAGCCGTTCGAAACTAAACGAGGTTTCAGACAGGGTGACCCCCTATCGTGCGATTTCTTTAATTTGATGCTGGAGAAAATTATACTAGCTGCAGAACTTAACCGCACTGGAACAATATACTATAAAAGCGTGCAATTACTGGCATATGCTGATGACATTGATATCATCGGCCTAAACACCCGCGCTGTTAGTTCTGCTTACTCCAAGCTAGAAAAAGAAGCGGTAAAGATGGGTTTGATGGTGAATGAGGACAAAACGAAGTACCTGCTGTCATCGAGCAAAGAGTCAGCGCATATGCGCCTTGGCAACCACGCTACTATTGGCAGCCATAATTTCGAAATAGAAGAAGACTTCGTTTATTTGGGAACCAGCATCAACACTAGCAACAACATCAGCACTGAAATCCAGCGAAGAATCAATCTTGCCAATAAATGCTACTTTGGACTAGGTAGGCAATTGAAAAGTAAAGTCCTCTCTCGGCGAACGAAAATCATACTCTACAAGTCACTTATCGTACCCGTCCTGCTATATGGGGCAGAAGCATGGACCATGACAACAGCAGATGAAGCGGCTTTGGGAGTGTTCGAGAGAAAAGTTCTTCGAAAGATTTATGGACCTCTACGCGTTGGCGATGGCGAGTACCGAAGAAGATTTAATGATGAGCTGTACGAGCTATACGCAGACATCAACATAGTCCAGCGAATTAAAACGCAGCGGCTGCGCTGGCTAGGCCATGTTATGCGAATGAAAGATGATGCTCCGGCCAAGAAAGTGTTTCTATCGGAACCCGCCTATGGAAGCAGAGGTAGAGGGCGGCCCCCACTCCGTTGGAAGGACCAGGTGGAAAACGATTTAAACTCCCTTGGTGTGACCAATTGGCGCCGGTTGGCGGAGCGAAGGAGCGACTGGCGCGCCTTGTTGGACGGCCATAACCGTTTAGACGGTTAAGCGCCAATTAAGTAAGTAAGTAAGGCGCTATAACCTCGGAAGAGATTTAAAGCCGAGCTTCTCTTCCAGTTTGCGTCGTGCTCATTTAATTTTTCCCCCGTGGTGGGATGTTAGTGTGCTCCGCTATCCACACCGAAGATCCTGGGTTCACGCCCCTGGAAAAGAAAATCAAAATTTTAGAAACAAGTTTTTCAATTAGAAACAAATTTTTTTAAGCAGGATTGCCCCTCGGCAGTGTTTGGCAATCACTCCGAGTGTATTTCTGCCATGAAAATCTCTCTGTGAAAACTCATCTGCCTTGCAGATGACGTGCGGAGTCTTCATAAAACAAGTAGGTCCTGTCCCCCCCAATTTGTAGGAAATTTAAAAAGGAGAGAAGCGCGGCCAAAAAACACTTCGTATGTTATCACACCTTACATTTTTTTATAAGTCTATTTATATATTTATTTACTAGTGTTAAAGTTGAAATTTATCTTTTTTAAAGCAGACTTTTGTTAATTTGTAATATACCCGTTCTTATCTACATTTTTTGCATTGCACACAAAAAAGTTCATCATACGCCATGGTAGACAACTCAGTAAAATGTTGATATTAAATTTGTTCGAACAAATTACACAAGGGGTAAAAAAATAAATAAAAATACCACGCATAAAAAGTGCAGCCAAAAGAAAAATGCAACGAAACGCAATAATAAAACAGCTGGACAATGCATAAAGGAAAAAGTTGGTATTACATTGCTAATGTTATGACCTTCAACACCATGCGGTCGGCAAATATAACCAACAGACGTTAAAGCAGAAAATATAAAATACAAAACAAAATTAAAGGCTACATAGTTCAAAGAGGATGCTAGAGGGTAGCAGTATGTTACAAATAAACATACAACTGTATCAAGCTAAAATTAGTGCAGACGAGGGGGTAGGAAATCAAATAAAAAATGAGATGAATGACTGCGGATTTATCAAATAAGTCTCGGTCGTAAAAAAAATTATTTCTGCGCATATTAATATGCATCTCATAATGGCAATGAAGGGTAACGTAAGGCTGAGATTGAAGTAACATTTCAATGTTAAGATGTAATTTTTCAAAATCATAGCTTAAGATGAGATATAAACGCGATGCGCGCATTAACGCCATTTATCAGCGAGAATTTTGAAAAATTACAGCGATGATTTATAATAACATAAATATTTGAATATGTTTGTGTATGTGCGTGTGTTTTCCTTTGGATTGCGCTAATGTGAAATGAGTCTCACTAAGCTGCTGAAACCTACTCACGCGCCGAGTCGTTATGAGTTAAATAAATATCGGATTTGAAAGCATTCATTTATCTTTAGTTTGTAGCAAAAGCTAAATTGACACAGAATTATTTTTATTGCCAAAGGGTTTCTTAAGTTTAATGATTGTATTGAGCCTTGGATTAAGTGAGGATAAATGACTAATGAATATGCGAAATCGGCGGAAAAGAAATTTGTAGCTTAGTATGAAATTGTAAATGCTCAAAATAAGGTAAGCAGAAAGAAAAAAATCGCACAAAGGCATTTTAAAAGCTGCGTTTGTTTTAAGTAGTCTAAACTTTTTCATATATGTACGTTTTTTCGGTACCGGGAACTTTTTGGAAATTGTTACTATTTGTAACAGGTTTCTCTTTGTAACAGGTCTATTTTTGGAATTTGTTACTTTTTGTAACAAGTTGCTATTTGGAACCAGTTTCTTTTTGGAACTTGTTACTTTTAGAGCCGCTTCCCTATTCAAACTCGTCAATTTTTTTAGCACGATACTTTTTGGAACTGATAACTTTTAGAATCTGGTGACTATTTGGAACTCATTACTTTTTGGAACAGGTTTCTTGTTGAAGCTATTTGGTTTGTGGAACTTTTAATTTTTTGAAACTCGTTGCTTTTATAAAGTCGTTACTTTAAGGGAGTCGTTACTTCTGGAACTGATGACTTTATGGAACTGTTCACTTTTTGGATCTATTTACTGGAGCTATTTACTTTATAGAAGTCGTCACTACTTGAAACTGACAACTTTTTGGAGCTCGTTACTTTTTGGAAAAAGTTACCCTTTGGAACCGGTTGCTGTTAGGAACCGGTCTCTTTTTGATTAATTAAATACTTTTTGTGCACCAGTTCCTTTTTCGATATCTTTTGTTTTTGTCAGTGCTACTGAGCTACTTATTTGGTACCAATTTGTTACTCTTTTTGTACCAGATACTTAGTCATTGTTAATTAGGAACATTTTCGTTACAGGAAACGTAGGTACCGAAACCACTACAAAATTGTTCAAAATTATTTCTGTAACAGTCTCTGTCAATTCTGTTCAACTTTTCATGTATAATATACAAGAACTATATTCCTTTTTGTTAATCAAACTTCAATTGACGCAATTTCCCACAAGTGAATACCAAAAATTTAATTGCGCAGTTTTCTATATTTTTTATTTTTACATCTTGCAATATTTTTAGCAAATCTATGCATACAATTTTAATTAAAAAAAAAATGCATCTCTAGAGAAAACAAAGTACAAGATTAGATTTGAATTTGCACCATGTACATTTTGCAACATTTGAGTAAGAATGGCTCACACGTTTTAAAATTTCAATTCTAAAAACTGCCTCATCCTCAAGTCACTAGCAATTGAACGCCGTGCCATTTCAAGATCAAATATTTTTACATAATTCAGCGCTTTCTGTTTTGATTACACTTGCCCCTCCCCACCCAACAAAGCATGAAAATTAAAAAAGGTAACAATTTTTTCCAGGCCAAATGGTACAAGGACAAAAGCGTTTACGACATTTGCTTTTGTCGTTAGGTGAGCAAGCATGAAACATACAAAGGAAGAAGGCGCTAAAGCGAAAGCAAATAAACTAAAAGCAAAAGAAAGAAAAAGAAATATGTGAACAGCCTCGAAATAACGCCATGGTAAACACTTTGTTACTTTTTGTTTTATTATTCAAGGCAACTAACAACGCTGTGACCATCGAACGGTAAGCTAAGCTGCTACATTGCTTTCTTCAAAAATAAAACTAACACACAAAAAAAAAAAGGAAAACAACAATAGCAATTCGAATGTTGAATCAGGAAATAGCAGCGGCCGTAAAAAATGAAATGGGAATTGTGGCACATAAATCGAAAATCAGCAAAATTCAGCATCTGCCTTGTATGTGTTGACAATAAATCCTTTTCATGGCCAACGAATGCACATAAAAGTTGTAAATTATATTTGTTTGCCACACCTTAATTTTTCAGCTTAGTGAGTTTGCCCTTTGGTCGCACTCGAACACCGATTGACATTTTGCTTGCCATTCACGTTATTCATGAAGGTGTTGTCGTGTTTGGCATAACAAATTAACAGTTGAAGGTTAATAAGTTACGAAAAAAGTGGGCGAAAAATGTTTTTTATGTATTAAAATGATTTACGTATGTTTTGAGGTGTAAAATAGGTGCAGGTTGCAGTGCAATCAATGAGGTTGTTTCTGCGTTTATCGTTTTTGTTGTTGCTATATGTACATTTAATATCAAGAAACTGTTTTATGGAGACTGAACTACAATTGTTGCTTGTATGTACACAAAATAGTTACGAAAATAACGCCAAAGTTTTTTGGTAATAGTCCCGAAATATTTCTTAAATGATGTTTGCAGTATTCCGTAACTATATAAAAATGATCTTATTGCAATCCGGGAATGATTGTGAAAACCATTATGGAAAAAATAACCCTAAAATCGTATTTTCGTAATAATCCTTAAAATAATTTCGAAGAAAAGTTCCGAAAGCAATCTAAGTGAAAATTTTGTAATAATAGCTTCCATATGATCTGAAGGTAATGTCGTAATGCTCCCAACGTACTTCAAAAATCATCGCGAAAATAACTGCGACAAGGTATTGGACACAATTTGCAAATAATAATATTTAGATCAATATCAAGCTTCAATGGGAATTTTATAATTTTTCTAAGAGTTACGTGAACTAAATTTTGTGTTACCAGTTACTATCTCCGTACCATTTACTTTTTAGATACAAATAATTTTTTGGTACCAACTACTTGTTAAGTACCAGTTACTTTAACAGTTTCTGTTTAATTTTTCAGTACCAGTTAACTTTTCACTTTTTGGATATCAATACTTATATGATATCAGTTATTTTTCGGAACCGGTTACCTTTTCGGTAACAGTTACTTTCAAAACTAGTAACTTTTTCGGAACCGGTTACTATTTCAATAACACTTGATACTTTATCCGTACAGGTTACTTTCAAAAAGCAGGCACTTTTCGATACTTGTCACTCTATCAACACCAGTTCCTCCATGTGAACGGGCTACTGATTTAGTATCAGTCAAACTTTTAGTACCAGTTGCTCTTTTTAAATCGGTTACTTTTTCGGAACCGGATACTTTTACGCAACCGGTTACTTTTTCGGAACCGAGTGCTTTTTCGGTACCGACCAAATTTTCGGAACTAGTTAATTTTTCGACGCCAGCTACCTTTTGGATACAAGATGCATTTTCGCCACCTGTTTCAGTTTTTCGGAATCTACTGCTTTTTCGAAACTACTACTACTCGGAACCGGCTACAAGTACAAGTTCTTTATGTAAAAATGGTTGCTTTTTTAATACCAAGCTATTTTCATTGTTCAAGTTATTTTTTCGGTATCATTTACTTTTACAAAATGGGCAATTTTTTCCAAACCGGTTACTCTTGTGGTACAAGTTGCTTCTTTTGAATCAACGAGCATGAGATATGGTTCCTACGCGTATCGTTTTTTCGAGAGCTACAAGAAAGTTTAAGTAAAAAAATGTTAAAGGATATTCCCTTAATTCATGGTCGCGGCAAAATAGAAGCCATTGTATTTCTAATGACCTTTCATAATAAATAACAGTACTTTCGCACGAGTCTCAACATTTTAATTCTTTAAAGGACAAGAGATATACAAACCAACAAGTCTAACGAAATTATCATGGTAATGAGTTGAGCTGACTAAGCCATCTGTCCGTCTGTCTGTCCCTCAATTTTTGAGTTATCTTAATGAAATATGGTCAGTGAGTATATATTGGTGTCGGGTTATACATTTGTCGGAACCGACGGTATCGGTCCTCTTTTTTTGTAATATCTTCCTCAATTTATCCGCTGGAAGCTTAATATTTTACCAAATCTTTTCGTATATGGCGTACATTGTTGTTTAAGAAAATTTTAAGAGATCGATCGTACATATGGTATATATCCCATACAAACTTTTGATCAGATAAGAGATTGGTGGTCATATCTATATAATGAAGAGAAAAGAAACATGAAACTTTGTGTGAGGATTACCGATCTAGGATTTATTTGATATTCATCACCGATTATTCGAATATTACGAATAGGATAAAATTATTGCTCAGCTCCGTTCATGAAAGTCTTTGGCTTAGACGAAGTCTTTTTTATCACAGACGAGAACAGTATCATCCTTACTTGTTTTTTTGTTTTTTCAATTTCAATGCAACAACAAAAATTAATTTAACTTTACAAAGTTTTTGAAATTGACCTCTAAAGCAAAGATAAATTTACCTGTAGATTTGGCGGACAATGGTCGAGCAGCTCAAGCATGTGTTTAATGTTTTGTGCATCTTGTATCACAAAATTTAATTCCATATCAAATTCGCCTCCCACGAGCTGAAAATATTACAAAAAAAAAAAAAACGTATTGTTCATGAAATAAGCTACACTGAAGTGTATTTAAAAATATGTATGTTCACTATAAAAAATGTATGAAAGCATTATTGAACAAAAGTTTACGCCTTATGGTAAACATCAATTTAATTTTGCATATTTAAGTTGTAGTAAACAAACTTTTTGTACATTTTAAATATGTACAAACAGCCCAACAGTAAACGCAAACAAGAAGCTTTACATTATAATACTAGTAAATAAAATTAAATAATACAAGCCAAATCGGTGTTGTATTGAAAGGAGGATGGACCTTTAGGTGAGTCAATAGAAATAAGTGGATGTGGAAACTGAAATGGGAGTGGGAATGAAATTGTCGGTGTGGGATTGGTTATGGGAGTAGGAGTGATTGTAGGGGTAGGAACGGGTATAGGAAAATGGAGTGGGAGTGGAAGTGGAGGTGGGAGTGGTACGGAGGCAAATATAATAGGGGATGGACAATAATAAGAAGGCAATGGAATATTAAGTAGGTGAGAAGGTAAAATGAATGAATAGGGGAAGATACGTTCAGCTTTTAAATGTAGGCAAATCAATTTTCGGGCAGAACATAGTATGCTGAGAACACCAGTGTTAGGTTAGGCACAAAAACAAACTAAGTTTAATTTTAATTTGAATTATAGAATACCTTATTTAAGATTTAAAGAAATTATTAATAAAATTAACTTAAGTTCGTACAAAATGATTTTGGTATTTTTTGTTCAAAATAAGTGCAAAGTGAAGCTAATATAAACGCGTTGAAAAAACTTCAGTATTTCTATAAATGCTACAGCGATGTTATGCAAATACACCACTCTAATAAGACTAGTTATCAGTATTCATCAGCGATTTGTCGTATCAGACGCTTAGCCCAAATTTTGGGAAATTAGCATGCCAAAGTGGTGTTGCACTGGACGATGTTGTTCCTGACATTCCCATCATTTCCTGCATGCTGCCAATATTCCCCAGAAAATTGTGAATATTGTAGAGGCTTGCAAAATGGACGCGAGTAATCCATGCTTCATATTCCCTCGCCAAAGAAATTCTTTAGTGATGACCTGCCTGATGTAAATTGCTTACTTAAGGTCAATACTGATACCGTCTTTGGGCCAGAGATGTTTGATGGAGACGATAGCAACGAACTTCTTTTGGGGTATATGCTTCAGTCTAGCAATATTATTATTATTATAAAAGTTATTAACATTATTCAGTACATTTCTGAAAACATTAGAAGGAGCACAGCAAGAGCGGGGTAACAGAAAAGAAAATACAACAAGCTTACCAAATTATTGGTGTTCCACCATAGGAGTTGTTATGATTCACGATGCTAACAATATCCGAAGGTCTAGTTAGTTGTCTGCTCCTATTGATCAGACTAGACCCCATAAGTTTAGACAAGCTGTGTAACAGTCGACTAAAATTAATATACCATCAAATTGTTACCGAGATGGTCGTGTCAGTTCATAATGGAATTTACTTTCGGAACACGGGATCAAACTTCGACAAATGTCCATCGATACAAGGAGAAAAAGAAGATGATGGCGAAGCATTTTCTTCCCCACTGCTGCGCGTTTATAAGAATTGGAGTGGGAGCAGCGCATCGGAACACATCGCTCGTAAACAGATGTAACTCAAAATTTTAATTTTGAAGGAAAACGCATATAAAGGTTAATTTTTAAACGCATCTCTACTATATAATGTGATTAAAATTCAGCTATTCTTGTCATATTTGGCGCTTGGAGTATTCTTTATATTAAGCGTAGTCTCATCAGCTGGCTATTTTGTGGTATTATAAAATCTATAAAAATAAAAACTTTGCTTCACATCTGTTTACAATAAAACGAGCGATATTACGAAACATTTTTCATCATACGTGTTATGGTATAACAGATAAACTTACAGAATGACATACAGTGGTTCAAGAGCGACAAGAAATATATATATAAAACTTTTAACGTCACGAAAAATGAGCAAAAGTTTCACAAAAACTCACCCAGGTTAAGTAAAGTTGTAATGGCCGCTTCGTGAGGGCCCAGCAAAGATTGATTAGGTGTCCGTAATCTTACCAGAAGTTTTTTTTAACGCCCAAATTGAAAATCCCTTTTCCACTACCAGTGCATAGGTTCTAAAATAACTCCACCTCCTTGGCAAGTACTATAACCCGCACTTCTTTCATCTTCCATTACTGACTAGCTCTATTTTAAGGCATGTGACACCAGCAGGAAGTGTCCAGTCAGTGTGCCCGTCATAAGCCCTCTATTTAGTGATAGGTGTAACTTAGCTAGTTCTATTAACTGAAGCATGGATGCGCCAAATTTAGCTAGCACATCCGCTTTTTAACTTCAATCTATTCCCTGGAACCCAAAATAGATGTATAATTCCCCTTGTTCCGATTTTCCAGGGATTTCTCACACTCTTACAGACTTCTAGATGTTGTGCTATGCGAGATTTAAGCTTTAATTGTTGCTTGGCTGTCAATATAAAAGTTGATGCAGCTGCAGTTTAAGCTGTCTTTGTTTCCACGGTTTCTTCTGCTTAGGTTACGGATACTGCTTCCACCATTAAAAAGACTACTGTAATCTGGAAGCTTGTAGGGTCTGTTTATTTCCTCATCAGCAAATTATACCGCAGACCCCACTCTTTCTATTAGTTTGGAACCATCGGTGTAGACGTGTATTGCCTCGTCTGCCATTTGGGCACCCATGCGCCGTCTTAATTTTTCAAATACAACAAAGTGAAAAAAAATAGTTGTCGTTATTGGGTAGATGCCTGTGCGAAAGGATTTATTGAGATATGAGCGAATTGCTATGATTCAAGTGTTCAAAATCGGGTTATTTTTTGCTGCTCTTTTTCTCATAAACTGTTTAGACTTTCATATTTCAACGTAAAAAAAATGTGTAGATGATTCTCGTAGCATAATTTCAAAACCTTTCAAAAAAATTAAATTCATTAGAGAACAGGGACTATGCATCGAAACTTTTAATTTTTTGGGATCAGTTTATTATAAAGATAAATACGAAAAACAATCTCGATATAATAAAGCTTACAACTAAAAGCGTTTATATGCTTCTTGAGTGTATTTAGTAGCGCAATTTTTATCTCCTATGTCAATTTTAGTTTAAAAAAAATGTTAAATATTTAATACACTCAGTCGTGCGTATTACAGCAATTTTACTGCTGAAAAACTTTAAATATTTTTTTTATTCCCTTCCATTTTGAAATTCCCTCTATATTTTTTATTACCAACCAATAGAATATGAACACAAATTACGCTGTCAAATTACAAAGTAAAAAAATTTTCCGAAAACAAGTTCAACTAACGCAGCCATGGATATAACTATGGCACGTTGTTGAGGTAGCAGATACATAAAACAAAAATGTATTACAAAATAATATTGCAACAAAAAACTATAAAATATTTTACAAACATTCACATTCATTATGTATGCATGATAGGAAACCACATGCGGTGGTATCCGCAAACGAAGGCTGGCGCAAATTGAAGAGTAAAAAATAAAAATAAAATATATTACGCAATTTTGAATGTGTGTGTACATATATGCACACATACACAGTAAAACATGTTGAACAGAAGTTTGGGAAAAAGTTGATTTTTACAACTAGATGGTGGTGTGCGTATACGCCGCCCTGCTGGTCAACCTCTTTTCATGCTACGACAAAATAGTCGTCACACGCTTACATATGTATATGAAAAATTATACTTTTACAGGGGAAAGTGATTTTTTCTGGTTATTTGATGTTATTACGCGTGCATAAAAATTTAATAAAAATAGACAGTTTTTTGTGCTTTCATAAAATATTTGCGAAATTGATTTTACATAAACACTAAATTATGTATAGTAAATATTTACTATGCTTAAAAATTGTTTGAACATACTTTGTTCTTGTCCGTAGTGTAATTTGTTTTGTGTTTTATACGCATATAAAGTTGTTGATAAACTTGTGCGATGCTCTACATATTTTAGAGCGGCTTGTATCTATTCTATTAAAAATATTGGCACACAAAATAAAAAAGCTACCCGCATACGTATGTGCTTTTAGTCCACATTTGACGGTTCAATTTTTCAAAATTTTCTGAAAAATTGATAAAAGCTTTCAAAAACTGTTAGTAATAATTATTTTTTTTTTTTTTTTTCAAATGTTGGGAGAGGTTTAATTGGGAGGAATTCAGCGTCGGACCACCTCTACGACAATGACATTCCAAGAGGAAACATTTCTTTGTCCTAGTTGGATTATATATTTTCACAAACATAGATAGACAATTCCTTTTTTGTATCGTACGGTGTACTGACTAAGAGTTCTTGGACCGACTTCGAGATCAATGCCTATAGCAATAATTTTTGTGACAATTTTTTTTAATTTTGCTGTAATTTAAAAATAAGATTTTAATTGGAACAGAAGAGGGAAATTTTAAGACAACCTGCTATAGCTGCACAGATAGATCCATTTGGAAGATTGCTAAGTCTTCATCGCCAATACGCGGTGGTTTGTTTGACTTGATACTTTTATTCCGCTTCACCTCAAATATTATCACTAGCGTTGCGCCATCTATATTCCAATTAAACGCTAATTACATAGCTCAAGTTTAAGCTAGTATTTTAAATCTAATTTAATACGGGTTAATTAAATTTATTATACTTGTATTTTAAAAAATATCGAGGGTTGGCCTAGCTTAAGTTAAAGCTTAAACTTAAGCTAGCCAAACCCATATTCCCAATCAAAAAATTAATACGTATTTAATTACAGCATATTTAATGCTAATTTAATACGGGTTAACTAAACTTATTACACTTCTTTTTTAAAAATATAAATAAATTTTACATATTTGACGAGCTATGGCCTCGAGCCAGGTTAACCAGGTTAAAACCAGGATAGGTTTTATATATATATATATATATATTAAATTTTATTTAGCCGATATTTCGACCTCAATCTGAGGTCATTCTCTTTAATGAAAAAACTAATAAAATATATAAAACATCCACGCATGTTCAGGGGCTATCAAATAGAATGAAATATTCCAAAATGTATGACCGTGAGAGATTTAAAATAGCATTTACTTATAATAATACCGTCCAAAAAATATTCAGTAATACAAAAAACAAAATATAAAAATATGACAAATCCGACGTTATATACCGGATTCCTTGCAAAAATGACGGGTCATACGTATGCCCTAAGGTATATGTTGGTACAACTAAGTCCAGACTAAAAACAAGGATTTCCGCGCATAAATCATATTTAAAAAATCGCGACCACCCTAATGAAAACAAAACAGCTTTAAGTCAGCATTGCAGAGAAACCGGGCACACTTCAGATTTTGAGAACGTAGCAATAATGCAACAGGAGAAGCATTACAACAAAAGATACACACTTGAGATGTTGTTTATTATTAATGAACCGAGAGAGAAACGAATGAACTACAGAGCAGATACGGAAAAATGTGCGTCGGCATACCGCCAACTGATCAACAGGAGCAACAGGAGAGCACTATGAGAGTTTCGCCTATTATTTAGTTAGTTTAATGTATTGCTGTTTGCGTAAAGATTTGTTTACCATTACTGTATATTTTTTGATGTTTACTTTTTCGGTTCTATTGCCTTCTTGTACTTATGTTTAATATTGTAAAATTAGTCGACAAGCTACACCAAAGAGTGTAAGTTTATAAATAGGTTTTTATATGTTTTATGATTTTAATGTTTCATATTTGTTTTTTACAGTCTTGAGAATGACCTGAGATTGAGGTCGAAATATCGACTAAATAAAATTTAATATATATACATATATATAAAATCTATCCTGGTTTTAATCTGAATATATATGTATATGGCCTCGAGCTCGTTAACTATTTAAAATTTATAAATCTAAGGCCGAAAATAATCAGAATATAATATAAATAAATTGTTTTTTAAAAAATATAAAAAAATATAAATAAAAAATAGCTTGAACTTAAGCTAGCCCACCCTCGATATTAAAAAAAAAAAAACAAGTATAATAAACTTAATTTATCCGTATTAAATTAGCATTAAATATTGTGCAATTTAGTACGGTCTCGTTTTTTGATTGTGCATATGGGTTGGGTTATCTTAAACTTAAGTAACACCCCGACTAGAAATCGATAACTTTTCGACAACAAATCGATACATTTTTGACAACGAAATCGTTGACTTTTCCATTATAAGCGAGAACAAGTTGGTAACGCTCTGATAACAAATCTATAAATTTCCAAAATATTCGATAACAAACAGCTAACTTATCTATTAAAATTCTTTTTAATTTTATTTTACTTTACTACAATTTTTGAAACTTTGTTTAAGTAATTTTATTCTATTTTGATTTTTTTTATTTTTGTTCAATTTCCAAAATATACAGTTTGGCTTTTTTCCAACATTGTCATTTACATTTTTGTATATTAAATTTACTTAAGCTGTTATGCTATTGTTTTTCATATAGGTCATTATTACCAAATTTAGAAAGATTTTATTGAAAACTAGCAGACCCGGCAGACGTTGTTCTGCCCTAAATTTTGGCTATCTGCATACTTTAATAAATTTTTTCCTTCGAATTCTGCCCTCTTTCCTTTTTCCTAATCCTTTTATTCACGCCTCCCTCCATCTTTTTCACTTCATATGTCTCCATCTTCGTCTCACTCTATCTATTTCTTAGTCTCCTTCTCTCTTTTCTCAAGTTATTCTCATTCTTCCTCATTCCTTATTGCCAGTCCCAGAGGGGTATATGTATTTTGTTCCAGTCGCATTCCGAGTCCTCGTCCCAGTCCCACTTCGAGTCTCAGTCCCACTCCTAGTCCTAATCCCAGTCCCAGTCCGTCTCTGTTCTACTTCCCGGAAAAAACGATTCTAAAGACTAATATAGACAAATTTATATACCAAATTTCGGGCAAATCGAATAAGACGTATGTAGATAGGTATGGGGGTATTACTAATTCATATCTTTGTTTCGGTCTCGCATGCATACTTATCAGTTTTTCCAGGTTGTTGCAACAGTTTTCATTTGATATCCATATTACACACACATTCTAGGGGTATCCGGGTCCACGTTTTGGCCTATATCTCGAGACCCTAGTCACCCTTACTTTGTACTAAAGCACACGTGAACAGCTTCAATTTGATACCCGTAATGTAAAAACACACCCTGTACGTTGATCGCAACCAAACCTATGTGCGAACCACCGCGTGAAGTATATGCAACTAACGTGAAAGTTTGAGCAAAATCGACCGGCGCATCTCTTCCAACAACGGCTACCATCAAGATCGCTGCTTCTTCTTAAGCACATTAGATACCGCACGCTAACCTCTGAGCGCCAATTCTTTGTTACTGCAATACGTCTTTGGAACTCCCTACCTACAAGTCTTCGACTCTTAAGTAATGCTCTGCACTCCAAAAAAGAGCTAACATCATTTTTTAACGACTCTTAAACTGGATCTCAAATTGGTGTTGTTAAAATGTTCGTTTCTAAGTCCTTTTCCTTTCTCTGTGTCTTCTTTCTTCATTTGTTAAATACTATTTGATCTATAATATAGGTTATCATCACTACTGCTGTCTTTTAATATTTATTAATTACTTTTATTTAGTTTTAAGATTTAAATTTACATACATAAATATTTCACTATTATCCGTTATATTTAATTTAATTTGATTAATCTAATTTATTATTATTATAAATGTTCAATCTTTTATAGCTCATGCTATTCATGACTAGCACTGTTAAATAATTTGTCAAAATTGTTGTGCTGGGAACAAATGTTCAAATAAATACATACTTACATACATACCACTAACACACATTTTAGGCTTTCGTTTTATATATAAGATAAAATCTAATTTAGTTATTTAGACAAACAAAAATTAAGCTGGTTTTTCAAACAATATTGAGTTCGTTTGGCTGCAGATGAAAAGCTTAACTGTTTGAATATTTGCAGATTTAGCTATCTGCTAATTGCACATTATTCATTTAAACGGCATTTGAAACTCAATCGCTTCTGATGCTTATAATTTTAAAAGTGTGATGAATTGTTTCTTTTTCCATAAGCCATTTTTTTTTTTCATATTCATTGTTCTACATTACTACTCAAAATTGCCATATGCATATTCAAATTTTATATATCAATTTGGTTGTGATTAACGAATTCTGTTTCATTCAACTCAAAAAGGCTAAAAAATTGCCACATAAATGTTAAATTTGTTGCAGTACTCTATTATGGATGTGGCTTAAAATAAAGTCAGGAGAAATGCTTACCATTAAGTCGTGTCCAGTTATGTAGTTGCTTGCAATTTAACTTATCTGTGAATATATGGTGGGGTAAGGCACTTGCTTTGAACTCGGTCCATTTTTATTGCCGACTGCTGAGCTATGGCTGACCCCATAGTCCCGCCGCTGGTAACAGGAATTGGTAGGGATGCGCCCTTAGTGGGAATTATAAGATCCTTTTTCTTACTCGAATATCTTACTGATAAAGTGAGTTTATTTACTACGTATCTATTTTCTACCATATTAAGATCCGAAGACCGTAGCACAAACTTTCTCTGTTGTTTGATCGGAACGAGTGCTTTGCTCGTTTTTCGTGATTACTCACAAATCAGCGCTAGTTGTTCCGTCGAATCATATATAGAAAAATCATCATAGGCTCTGAATACCAAAACGTGTTTGCACTTAAAATTGTAATAGAGCATTCTTCATACCTTCGGTACAAATGACGTAATTTGTTTGAATCATACTTCAACCATTATGATCCATTCGCTGGGTTTGCCATTATGGAACAGTATTCAAAATCGAGAGTTCGTGTCCGTTTGGATTGAAAAAGTAACATTTTATTCACGTATACTATGCATCCATGTTCCTCTTCTAGGTTATATGAAATGCTTTGTAGAGTAATGAGTGTTACCATACTGTGAGAATGTACCCCTCCGCTAGATATCCAAACAAGATACAGAGTAAAACTAACGTCGCCGGGCTGGGTAATGCTTTAATGGTTAACATAAAACATCGTATACATTTTATGCTGGCCGTCACAGTTGTTGGACTATAATTCAATAAAAAATGTACTATCTTACCTTCTGGTGAATCTCACCTTCTGGTCAATACAGGTGTCCAATGGTAGCTTGGGAGATCAGCCCTGCCACATCCCACCACAAAACAGTGGATTAAATATCCAGCCACTACTCAGAAGCTAGCGAAAATTATAAAAGCTTGAACGTAAAATCAATTGTTTTTAATCCATTCCTGTTGGCTCTTTCATAAAGCACAAAAACACGTCTCACAGTAACCGACTTAAGTTAGGAAATTGCACCTGGTTTTGTCCCAGCGATCAAGAGGCACTCCAATGAATTTTGAGTTCTAAGAATTTTGATTAAATCTGCTTGTCTCCAACTAACATATCGTTATGAAATTCATAAATGTATGTACTTTGCCTACCTATTAGATAAAAAAATTTTAATTCACCTCTTTTTGAGGTTTTTTCATTTAAACTCTTTTGAAAATGCCTGAATCTAGTTCATATAACATCACTGTACATAAACACATTCACACGCACGTATACAGGTAATAATAAATATATAGTTTATTTTATCACTACTGAGCAATATCACAAATTTGTACAAACAATTAAGTTTTTCTTTTTACTACTCAATAAATTCATGACCACGGCGTATACGTAACCTTAAAAACGGGTTGAATATGCAGCAGCGAAAGCAGCCAACACGTAGACGTCGACATCCTTATCAACGTTTCAACCAATTAATAGCGTTTATTTTTATACTCAGTTGAGCAGAGCTCACAGAGTATATTAAGTTTGATTGGATAACGGCTGGTTGTACATATATAAAGGAATCGAGATAGATATAGACTTCCATATATCAAAATAATCAGGATCGAAAAAAAATTTGATTGAGCCATGTCCGTCCGTCCGTCCGTCCGTCCGTCCGTTAACACGATAACTTGAGTAAATTTTGAGGTATCTTGATGAAATTTGGTATGTAGATTCCTGGGCACTCATCTCAGATCGCTATTTAAAATGAACGATATCGGACTATAACCACGCCCATTTTTTCGATATCGAAAATTTCGAAAAACCGAAAAAATGCGATAATTCATTGCCAAAGGCGGATAAAGCGATGAAACTTGGTAGGTGGGTTGATGTTATGACGTAGAATAGAAAATTAGTAAGATTTTGGACAATGGGCGTGGCACCGCCCACTTTTACAAGAAGGTAATTTAAAAGTTTTGCAAGCTGTAATTTGGCAGTCGTTGAAGATATCATGATGAAATTTGGCAGGAACGTTACTACTATTACTATATATGTGCTAAATAAAAATTAGCAAAATTGGATGAAGAGCACGCCCACTTTTTAAAAAAAAATTTTTTTAAATTCAAATTTTAACAAAAAATTTAATATCTTTACTGTATATAAGTATATTAAGTCAGAATTCAACTCCAGTAATGATATGATGCAACAAAATACAAAAATAAAAGAAAATTTCAAAATGGGCGTGGCTCCGCCCATTTTCATTTAGTTTGTCTAGAATACTTTTAATGACATAAGTCGAACAAAAATTTACCAATCCTTCTTAAATTTGGTAGAGGCATAGATTCTATGACAGTAACTGTTTTCTGTGAAAATGGGCGAAATCGGTGGAAGACATGCCCAGTTTTTATACACAGTCCACCGTCTGGCCTTCCTTAACACAATAAATTGAGCAAAAACCGATATATCTTTACTAAACTTAGTCCACGCACTTATCTGAACTCACTTTATATTGGTATAAAAAATGGCTGAAATCCGACCATAACCACGCCCACTTTATCGATATCGAAAATTACGAAAAATGAAAAAAATGCCATAATTCTATACCAAATACGAAAAAAAGGATGAAACATGGTAATTGGATTGGTTTATTGACGCAAAATATAACTTTGGATAAAACTTTGTAAAATGGGTGTGACACCTACCATATTAAGTAGAAGAAAATGAAAAAGTTCTACAAGGCGAAATCAACAGCGTTTGGAATCTTGGCAGGAATACTGTTAGTGGTATTGCATATATAAATAAATTAGCAGTACCCGACAGATGATTTTCTGGATCACCTGGTCCACATTTTGGTCGATATCGCGAAAACGCCTTCACATATACATCTAAGGGCTACTCGCTTTTAAAACCCTCATTAATACCTTTAGTTTGATAACCATATCGTACAAACACATTCTAGAGTCACCCCTGGTCCACCCTAATGGCGATATCTCAAAAAGGCGTCCACCTATAGACCTAATGCCCTCTCCCTCCTAAAATGCTCAGTAACACCTTTCGTTTGATACCCATATCGTACAAACATTCTAGAGTCACCTCTGGCCCACCCTAATGTCGATATATCGAAAATTTGTCCACCTATAGACTTAATGCCCACTCCCTCTTAAAATGCTCAGTAACACCTTTCGTTTGATACCCATATCGTACAAAGATTCTAGAGTCACCCTTGGTCCACCTTTATGGCGATATCTCGAAAAAGCGTCCACCTATAGAACTAAGGATTACTCCCTTTTAAAATACTCATTGCCACCTTTCATTTGATACCCATATCGTACAAACACATTCTAGAGTCACCCTGGCCCACCCTAATGGCGATATCTCGAAAAGGCGTCCACTTATAGACCTAATGCCCACTCCCTCTTAAAATGCTCAGTAACACCCTTCGTTTGATACCCATATCGTACAAACATTCTAGAGTCACCCCTGGCCCACCCTAATGGCGATATCTCGAAAAGGCGTCCACCTATAAACCTAATGCCCACTCCCTCTTAAAGTGTTCAGTAACACCTTTCGTTTGATACCCATATCGTACAAACACATTATAGAGTCACCCCTGGCCCACCCTAATGGCGATATCTCGAAAAGGCGTCCACCTATAGACCTAATGCCCACTCCCTCTTAAAATGCTCAGTAACACCTTTTGTTTGATACCCATATCGTACAAAGATTCTAGAGTCACCCTTGGTCCACCTTTATGGCGATGTCTCGAAAAGGCGTCCACCTATAGAACTAAGGATCACTCCCTTTTAAAATACTCATTACCACCTTTCATTTGATACCCATATCGTACAAACACATTCTAGAGTCACCCTGGCCCACCCTAATGGCGATATCTCGAAAAGGCGTCCACTTATAGACCTAATGCTCACTCCCTCTTAAAATGCTCAGTAACACCCTTCGTTTGATACCCATATCGTACAAACATTCTAGAGTCACCCTTGGTCCACCTTTATGGCGATATCTCGAAAAGGCTTCTTTCCACCTATAGAACTAAGGATCACTCCCTTTGAAAATACTCATTAACGCCTTTCATTTGATACCCATATCGTACAAACACATTCTAGAGTCACCCCTGGCCCACCCTAATGGCGATATTTCGAAAAGGCGTCCACCTATAGACCTAATGCCAACTCCCTTTTAAAATGCTCAGTAACACCTTTCGTTTGATACCCATATCGTACAAACATTCTAGAGTCACCCCTGTCCCACCCTAATGGCGACCTCTCGAAAAGGCGTCCACCTATAGACCTAATGCCCACTCCCTCTTAAAATGCTCAGTAACACCTTTCATTTGATTCCCATATCGTACAAACACATTCTAGAGTCGCCCCTGGTTCACCTTTATGGCGATATCTCGAAACGGTGTCCACCTATGGAACTAAGGATCACTCCCTTTGAAAATACTCAGTAACACCTTTCATTTGATACCCATATCGTACAAACACATTCTAGAGTCACCCCTGGCCCACCTTAATGGCGATATCTCGGAAAGGCATCCACCGATAGACCTAAGGCCCGCTCCCTCTTAAAATGCTCAGTAACACCTTTCATTTGATACCCATATCGTACAAACAAATTCTTGAGTCAGCCCTGGTCCACCTTTATGGCGACATCCCTAAATGGCGTCCATCCATAGATCTATGGCCTACTCTCTCTTAAAATACTCTTTAATACCTTCCATTTGATACACATGTCATACAACCACATTCCAGGGTTACCCTAGGTTCATTTTCCTACATGGTGATTTTCCTTATTTTGTCTCCATATCTCTCAACTGAGTATGTAATGTTCGGTCACATCCGAACTTAGCCTTCCTTACTTGTTTTCTAATTAAATAATGCTTAAACATTTCAAACTTTCATTTTATCAATAATTTACGCAAAATAAAACTAGAACAACTTTAACAGCTGACTAACCACAGTATTGTGACTTAACAAAATAATCGACTCAATAGGAAAATTATATTCTTTAAATAATACGAAAGGAGTGTCTTGAACTAAACAAAAAAAAACAACGAGAAATGTGAAATAAAAAGGTAAAAAAAAAATTAACTAAAACAAATTTAGCGGCAAACTAAAAGTTTATTGCTTCATGACTGTCTGCTCTGGGAGCGGCGGGTGTGCCTTCACAAAATTTTAATATATTTCATTTATTTATTTATTTACTAGACGCTGCCTTCTAGACGCCAAATGGCAGTCGGCTATCCAAAATTTGTGGTGGTAAAGTACGTAAAAGGTCGTCTAAGCGCTGACTGCGTTAGTTTTGCAGTTGCGTCAGCGCTCGTCTATGCTAGTGGGTAATTTAACATATTCCAGCGCAAAACTTTAGTTTTTTGTTTCATGTTTCAGTGGTTGGCTTGGCTATTTTTTCTTGTTACTTCATCTCTGTTGTGGCACTGTGGCGTCTGACAGACGGGCGACGGCATTGTTCTCAAGTACAGATATATCCTTTGGTTTTTCACGTCGGATAGATTATTTGTTACATCAAAATACTTGCTGGCTATTTTATTTGTTGTTTTTGTTTGAGTGTGGCTTTTTTCATTTTCCTTCTGTTAAATGAGTATGTGTGCCTCCCGAAGAGGTGATGTCGCTTACAGTATAAGCGGTAAAATTTGAAGTTTATGGTACTTCTCGCGATAATTTGGTTATGTCATACGAATAGATAGAGAAGCATCACAATTCGGCTGCACTGAAATAATGATACCGCCACTGAGCGAAAAAAACAGTTGTAGGATCTAATTAATGAAAGTTATCACTAAGAAAATGTTCGTAATATTCGTATGCGTAATAAAAAAAAATGTTCAAGTGACGAAGAAATAATTAAAAGTGATATTGGTGATAGCTCTTGTAATTTGGTATGTGAGTTTCGAATGTTAATCTTCTATGAAAGAGTGATTTGGGAATACTTGTTTATCGAGTTAAGGGTTTCAATCGACGTAAACTTGCTCATGTACATACAGACCTCATCTGAACAGCAACGTTATTGATAGGATTCTTTCGTCAGTAGCTTCTGAACTTATAAGCTTAACCACGAAATCGAATTGAATAGGTGAGGTAACTTCCGGGAGCAGCACATTCGTCCAACCAGATTACTTCTTAGTAGCACCCCTCTACAAACCCCTTGCTTTTTCTTATTAACTTAAGTAGGAGCAAAATATATACACTCCAAAATTTTGTCAGGATGTCTGAAACCCGTCAGCCCTGAAATCTGGGTCGTACTGTTTGCAGCAGTTCTAGACATCAGCATAAAAAGCGAAAAATCGACTTTCTCTTCATCCTAACAACTTCTGTAGGCTATTTGGTATGCGCCACCGTCGGTGCATTGGTACACTAGCACAATGACCTGTGTGGCAAGTAATGATACCCATAAGCACTCCCACTGAAGATTTGTTAAGCTTAAGAAGAAAGCTAGTTCCTTTATTATCCAAAAATAGCCATAAGTTTTTTGAGACTTCGCAATCATCTCGATTGGACCACAGAAAGTCCCTGCCCTTACCTCACATTTATCGGTGGTCGTATGGAGCAGTCCGCCTAGCTTATAGAAAGGCATTGAGATGTTTTATGGGAGCTAGCGCCGCTCAAAGAAAGACATTGAAGTTCCGTATAGACGCCCGCGAGGTTTAAACTCTGCGCAAGATATCCGACTTCAACACGTTGGATATGCATGCCTTTAAAGCGGCGTGGCTGTTGAAGAAGATCACTATATTTCGATGGATTTGGATAAAAAGATCACAAGGTGAGGCGTACAGTTCATGAGTGATTCAGCTAATATCTAAGTTTTATCAACCTTAAATAAGCGGAAATAAAGAGGTTTGTAGGAATTGGTTAAAGTGGCTGTTCCGTGAGGACCACAAATAGGATGAATGGCTTCATAGTGTCTTGTGGGAATAGCTCCAAGAGGACACGTAGTATGCGATTTGCCACTGTTACCATTTTCGTTATTTTCGCACTAAAATAAACGAAACCTTGATGGAGCATTTGCTGAATCTTTGCAGTCTGGTTACCACATATCAAACACCTTGTCAGGATCTAATATCTGAGATTAAATGAGCTTGTTCGCTGCTGCAATAAATGCTATGGGCTTCATATCAGGAATTATAATGCTGCTATAGGAAGTAGAATAGAATAGCCGAATTTATATAAAACCTTGAAATGGAAAGTATTAAAATCCCCTTAGTAAAGAATTTTATAAGCCCCTAAACTCGCTGCGGGTATATGACAGCAATGATGTTATATTATAGAATCAATCTTGCCAGTAAATGCTACTTTGGACTAGGTAGGCAATTGAAAAGTAAAGTCCTCTCTCGGCGAACGAAAATCATACTCTACAAGTCACTTATCGTACCCGTCCTGCTATATGGGGCAGAAGCATGGACCATGACAACAGCAGATGAAGCGGCTTTGGTAGTGTTCGAGAGAAAAGTTCTTCGAAAATTTATGGACCTCTACGCGTTGGCGATGGCGAGTACCGAAGAAGATTTAATGATGAGCTGTACGAGCTATACGCAGACGCTGCGCTGGCTAGGCCATGTTATGCGAATGAAAGATGATGCTCCGGCCAAGAAAGTGTTTCTATCGGAACCCGCCTATGGAAGCAGAGGTAGAGGGCGGCCCCCACTCCGTTGGAAGGACCAGGTGGAAAACGATTTCAACTCCCTTGGTGTGACCAATTGGCGCCGGTTGGCGGAGCGTAGGAGCGACTGGCGCGCCTTGTTGGACGGCCATAACCGTTTAGACGTTTAAGCGCCAATTAAGTAAGTAAGTAAGATGTTATATTATAAGATGAGGATTAGAAAATCGTGCTTTCCAACCACCAAAAAAAGCATGCAAGCAATGCAAATAGGATAAAAATTTACTTGAAAATTTTGCGTATCAACCGCCAAGTCAAGCTGAGCTATTTTTATTCCGGTTCAGAAACTAGTGCTTTTCTATTGAGCTTACTTCTTAAATTTTTTCTTTTTAATTGAAATCTCGTGATTTTTAAATAGAACTAGGGGAATAAGCAAGATGATATGATGACCTTAAGATTTATAAAAAATAAATAATAAAATTTTTACTGCTTTAAGGAATTCATCAAATTTCACTGCATATTTTAAATTATTTCAGTTCATTGAATTCTCATGCAAACAAGCAAATGTACTACTTACATATATGCTTGCCTTTTCTCATTAATTTCGCATGACTGAACTAAGCTGTCATACAATTTTACTACATAATTTCCTTTTCTTTTTTGAATTTTCTACTCTCCCATCACCAACATCTATGTGAAGAGTAGCAGATGCACGTTTCGTTTATTTTCCTTTCACTTCATGTCACTTAAACTTATTTTACTCCATTTTTTCTTTCAACTTTTCTTTCCTTATTTTAAAGTAGGAAGAATGTGTATCGAGTACCTTGCAAACAGTGCAGATGCGCTGATGAAACAGCTAGCGAGTTTTTTAATTTCTCTTGTTTTCTTATCTTTTACTTGCTCCATCGTAGGAATAACAAAAGGTCAGTTGCTGTGTTCCCCAAGCAAATTAAATTAAAATTCGTTCAAGCAAAATAATTTAAAAATTTCTTTAGAGGTATGTAGGTTGGTTTGATTAGATTGAATGAAACTCACATGCTTAATATTGTAGAAGAAATGTATGTGTATATGTGTACAGATATGTATGTCAGCTTTTTGAGATTTATGATAAAGGTATCTGTCTCAAGTATCATCTAAACTATTTACAAAGTGATTACATGGAATTGCTTTTACTCCAAAAAAAAAAAAAAGTTCACACGTTTGTATATCTAATGCAGTGACATATTTGAGTCAAAATATTTGTAAGTACAAATATGTCAATAAATCAGAGGGTTTACTATTTTTCTTTCCTTTATCTTGGAAGCCAGTCCATATTAGGCCTGTAAAAAGCTAGCATCATAAGTATTAAGGTTTTTCACATATCAAAAAAATATTTTGACGTATTTTTTTAAAAATTTAATGTTCCATAAAATAGTTTTGTTACAATTATATTTTCCGAAATGTTTCTTCGAATTAGTAAACTTACTTAGCTTTTTTATGAAACATTCTATACCCCTTTCAAATTTTTCAAAAACATTTTCCCACATTATCCCGTTCAGTAGATGTGAAGCTAAATATAATAAAACACTTTCTATAGAATGTGAAAAAGTGCAATAGAGACCACTTTAGTATTAACAATGAGGTTTCATATTTCTAGAAACCAATTTTAATAGCTAAATAAATCTACTAAGCATAGTTCCGAGGAAAAAATAAATAAATTAAAAAATTTTAAACGGCCTAATGTAATTAGGAAGAAAGTAAGGCCATGTGGATATGACAACATAATCGAATATTTATCTTACCTTTTTTAAATATCTTTTTGGAATATGTGGAAATACGCTTAAAGAAAGTAAAACGTGGGCAAAACGCACAAAATCAATTTTATTTGTTTCGAAAAATTGTAAAATTACTCTAATAACAAAAAAAATGGTGGAAGGAAACTCTACGTCATTAATAGAATAAAGGGCAGGACCCAAAATAATAGTCATGCGTGATATATTAAATTCACACTCTAGTAATTTCAGACAAAATACAGAAACGAAAAAATAGTTAGCTGAGAACTTTAAAAATAGTTTGGGTTATGTTTGTCATAAGGCTTCTGAAGGGTAAGAGTTCCATAATTCAAAAACTATCTCAAATGTTTTTCTAAAGTACGTTGGCGCAGAAAAAGGATAAAAATATCTTTCATATACACTGATTATGCCGAAGATGTGGTTCGTGAGTATAACAGGACTTGATGGCGAAAACTAAAGTCCACAAGAGTTGGGTTTGCTTTTTCGAAATGTTCTAGGGCATACATTTCAGAAAACGAGTGGTATGCTGAAGGTACCCGCAGGTAATTTGGAGGATCATTGAGGAAGATGTATGAAGATGGATTAAGTAAGTAGGTAAATTTATTCTTTTCCAACCCATATCTTCCAATTGTTTGGTTAATAAAAAAAATGCTAGCTGTTTTTTTGTTACTTTTTTAGAACTAAAGAACGCAATTTGAAAGTTTTTATTCGTATGAAGTATTTTCAACACATATAGAATACATTTAGAGCTGGCTAAACATAATATTCTACACAAGTGAAAGGCTCTTGAAAAGTTGGTTTACAAAGAATGTCATTTCACAGTCCCAGAAGATTCCAAATACCATACGATATATTGTATTTCAATCCCATTAACGTCATATGAGCATCGGTTGGTGAAAACTGCGCCTAGTGAAAACATATCGCTTTTAGATATTACGTTGAGAACGAGGAAAATTATTTTTCGTCGTTGAAAGCTCACAGGCTGCCAGATGCGCGTATGTCTATCACACACATTCCCTCCCTGTAGGTAAAAATGTTGCAACATACTGAAAATTACATCGCTGTTTTTATTTCCAGAAAAATGTGTTTTGCTCATTTTGTAGCAGCGCTTCGCCGCACCCAATTGGTGCGGTCACTCGCAATCCTCTTATGCAAGTCCTAGGAAACTTGCAGTTTCAGTAGGTGTCTAAGCTTTGGGCAATTGAGGGCGAGCAGTTTAATAAGAGTTATAAATGAGTAATTTTATGTGCTTGTAAGCGTATGAGTCGTGGCACAGTGGCTGACGTACCCGACCAAACGCCCGGGGTTGCGGGTTCAACTCCCACCAAGCATTCCTTTTTTTAAATTTATAAATTATTATTATTAATGGACTGTATTGAGTTTATGGGGTTTTTGATTTAATGTAATCCATTTATTGAGTTGGGTAGTTTTAGTGTTATTGGTGTATTTAAGTCATGGGAGGATGCATAGCATCAGTACACCTTTATTTATTTAATTTGGGGCGAGCACTGGGGGGCTCTGAGGCTTCGCTCTACTGAGCCACCTCATTCTCTATTTGAAGAACCCTTTAAAATGTGATATGGAGGCGAGCACGGGACGGCTCTGAGGTATTGGCACCCCATTTTCTACAAGAAAAACCTCTATTTATTTAATTTGGGGCGAGAGTTGGGCACTCTGAGGTTTCGCTCTAATGAGCCACCTCATCTTCTATTTGAAGAACCCCTTCAAAGTGTGATATGGAGGCGAGCACTGGGCTCTGATGTATTAGCACACCATCCGAAGAACCTCGATTTTAATTAAAAAACTCAAACTATGTCTTTAGAATATTTCACTAACCAGTTGAGAATTACAAGCACACTCAATGGCTACTGAAACAAACGAACGAAAAATGTTCATAGTTTAAGTCGCTTAAACATACTCCCCCCTTAGACGGCTTAGTCGTCTAATGAAACTTCCATACGAGCCAGTCATCCGGCTCGAAGGACCATGTCTAAGCTTTGGGCAATTGAGGGCGAGCAGTTTAATAAGAGTTATAAATGAGTAATTTTATGTGCTTGTAAGCGTATGAGTCGTGGCACAGTGGCTGACGTACCCGACCAAACGCCCGGGGTTGCGGGTTCAACTCCCACCAAGCATTCCTTTTTTTAAATTTATAAATTATTATTATTAATGGACTGTATTGAGTTTATGGGGTTTTTGATTTAATGTAATCCATTTATTGAGTTGGGTAGTTTTAGTGTTATTGGTGTATTTAAGTCATGGGAGGATGCATAGCATCAGTACACCTTTATTTATTTAATTTGGGGCGAGAGTTGGGCACTCTGAGGTTTCGCTCTAATGAGCCACCTCATCTTCTATTTGAAGAACCCCTTCAAAGAGTGATATGGAGGCGAGCACTGGGCTCTGATGTATTAGCACACCATCCGAAGAACCTCGATTTTAATTAAAAAACTCAAACTATGTCTTTAGAATATTTCACTAACCAGTTGAGAATTACAAGCACACTCAATGGCTACTGAAACAAACGAACGAAAAATGTTCATAGTTTAAGTCGCTTAAACAGTAGGGTTGGATAAAAGGTACGTGGGTTTTAGGGGCGTTCCATGTTTCAATTGAGAAGAAGCCTGGTGTCATATGGAGGCAAATTATATGCCTGACATACTTTACGTATGAACTGAAATGATTCAGAATAAGTAAGAGTTAAACCTATAACCATATTCATTTCGAAGTTGAATGACGCGCATCTTTCTGGAAAGGCTCCTTCCTTTCACTGCGAGTTTCGGGTGTTGCTTGCAGAGTTGAGATTTTATATACCTGCGAGGTGGAGATTCATCAACCAAATGCCTATTTGAATGCCCAGGCTTTTGAGTATAAAAACTGTTCGCTCAGTGTTTTATCGTCTGCCTTTATAAGATTTCCGCCTCACTATGTAGATGATTTTCTGGCACTTCTTCTTGTTTTTCATATTAAGCTCCTGAACTGGACCGATGCTTGCCCAAATTTAAAAATTGTATGCCGTTATTTGATGCAGCAGAGCAAGGATCCACCAGGGCAATTTTCGCAAAAATGCATTTTTGCAAATTTTAAGGATAGTTCCGTTCCAAAATACAATAGTTGAATATATGAGAATTTTTATTATCTTGAAAGTACAGTAACAGACGTAACTAAAAACCTCTATGTACTCACACACCTCCTTATTGGCGCTTAACAGCCTAAGCTATTTTAGCAGTTTCATAATAAGTCACTCGAGCTATTTCTATTTTACAACAACTGACATCGATTGCGAGCACCTAGGGAGGCCGCACCTTTCTCAACCTGCCCTGGTATGAGTTATTCTGCATTTGACTTTTAAGCTAACAATGTAAGTGCAGGTTCCTGGAAAAACGAAGTCCTTCACACTCTTCAATTTATTTCCGTCAACAGTAACGTAGTGGCCGAATGCATATACATAACTACTTGAGAGCACTAAGTATATGAAAGCTATTTTTCACATTTTTTAACAATACCCGCCTTCAGTCTTATTCAAAAAATGAAAATCTGTTAAAATTTCAATGGTTGTAAAGGAAGTTTAAACTTTTCTTTGCATCATTTTTCTAGCATTCATTGTACTATGAGGTTTGCAAAAAGCTTAGCATTTTCCTTATTTTTTTTATTTCGTATTTGCCTAAAATGTATGCAGACATTTATCAAACTCATCAATCGAATTGCTTAGCAAATATTTATGTTCACCAAAAAAGTAATAGGGGTGTGGGAAAATCATTTTAAAAAACCTAACTACTGCCTACTTACTTCATAATGGAAATATATCCAATAAAAAAAAAATATATAAAAAAAAATTTATGAATAAATCGTAAATATCAATAAAACACTCTGGAAGTGTAAATAACGTTATAAATATGCACAATGAAGTAAGATAACTGCCCCGGTGGGAATTTCTTCAATACAGACACACTTTTAAATTTCGTTTGCGAGGGTGAAATAAATGTTAAACGAACCTATATATTGGCTTAAGTACTTAATTTTATGAGTCTTGTTTGTTTATGTAGTTGTTCTTTCTACCTTCTTCTTACGATCTAGCGATAAATTCAGCTTATATTTGGTAAACGCTTAGAAGTTCGAAAACGAAAAAAATTTAATGAGAAAAGCAAATAGTTCGTAATAGCATAAATTTGCCGTGATAAATCGTTTAAAAGAGGAAGTTCAAAACAAATGAAATGAATATTATTTGCTTTTTTACTTGAAACAAGGATAAGTGCAAAAGAAAGTAAGAAATGAATTACTGCATGGCTGATCGAGTTCAAACATTAAATTTAACACCGCCGTATAAAGATTCAGGTTTTAGTACAAGAGAATGCAGCTAATAAAATGTTGGATTATTTAGCATTGCTTAGGAAAAACTATATTTCACAAAATCCTGATGAGTCCTTTGGTTCGCTTCAGTGCTACTCAAAATTTTTTTATATTGAAGTGCAAATCACAGTACATGTACAAAATTCTATATACACTGACATTTTGTATTTAAAAAAAAATTTTATTTCTGAATGTTGATAAAAGCTCAAAGGTACAATAGTAGTAGTAGTAGTAGTTTATTTATTTTCTTTTAAAAATGGAATTACAAAAGTAAAAGCAAAATTAACCTGAACTAGATATAAAATAAATAAAAAATTTTTAGACAATAACAATAATATTCTTATATCTAAACAAACATTTAGGAAAATTCGTTCATAATAAGTCTTCTATATTTAAGACAGTTACTTATATAAACGTAAAGCGAATGATAGTTACAACCTTTAAGGATATTTATCACCATCTGCAGATCTAAAACTTTCTCACCAAAACAATTATACCGAATATCTTTATATATAGGACATATTCCAATGAAATGGTATGTGTCTTCAACAGCATTTAGATTGCAAATAGAGCAGTTTACGGAAGCAACGTTTTTGATAGTTCTAGCATTAAGATTTAGCAAGCCACCCCTTGCCCGGAAGATCAGACTTATGGCATACGCAGAATACGTATCATTAAAATAGGTGGAGTCCGTAGGAATCAAGCCGGAGTAGAGGTCATGTGACCTAGACTGGCGTGCACTTTCGATGTAGTTATCAAACTCTTTTTGAAGGTAGAATATATCGATTCCTTAAAACCTTTCGTAAATGGCCTTATCATTACAGTACTCAAAATCAATTAAACTTAGTTCTCAAAATCCAGCACAACAACTTCACTCAGCACCGGTTGATATTTATTTCAATTGTCATTGTCATTTATATGACATTCAGATCATCCCCACTAATTTTTTTTTTACGGTACGGGAGTTACAGCTTCGGAATTGTGGTGAGAAACTGAGTTTTGAATCGATGTTGCTGGCGACATCAGCTAAATTGTCGCACTCAGCTCACGTACACCTGGCCGGCTCTGCTTAATGAACAAAAAAAAAATTTGTGAAACAAAAGAAAAAAAAGCAAGCAAGAAATATAAAAATAAATGTCTACGTATTAGCAGAACAATGAAGTTAAATAGTAACGGAATAAAAGAATTATAACTAAAACAAAAACAAAGTACAAATAGCCGATTTGTAAATAATGGCAAAAATCGGAAAAGATGGGGAAAAACAACGCAAGCGAGTGCATTACCAAGCTGTCACACAGTGATATAAAAAAATATCATAATCGCTGACAGACTTTTATCAGATTTGACAGCGAAAAAGTATTTGCGGTAAAGTCTTACGTACATAGATGGGGATTAAGAAAAAATTTGTATCAGAAAAAGAAAACAAAAGTAATGGTAAGCCGAACTCTTGAAATCTGGTTTATAGGTACTTACATGTGTATCAAGAGTGTGTTCCCAAATAGAAGTTTCCAACCAAATTTACATATCGCCCCCAATGTTCAAAGTCAAACCACAACAGAGGTAACTGACAGAAAATAATATAATAACGGACTTTTTTAGGAGAACTTGGTCAATTTCTTTCCAGCAACAATAGATATCGAAAGGTTATTGAGTTATTATCGGCTTATTATCTTAAGCGAATTTTTATTGTCGAGTTATTGGTTTGTTATCGAATTGTTGGTTTGTTATCGGCTCCTAATGTCTGGGTCATCGAAATCATATGGGTTTCTTGTCAACTTATTAATCAATATATTTTACATAACAAGCCAATTACCGATAACAGGCCGATAACAAACTGGTAATACTCCGATGAGAAATCTATAATTTTTCGATATCAAATAGATAACTTGATTATAAAACTATCGATAACAATTCCATAAAATTTTGCTGACTTTTCACAAATTGTAAACTTCCCGATATCACATCAAATACTTTGTAGTAATATATCGATTTTCTTTTGCATAAATAATTTACAACTTTCAAATAACAAATCGATAAATTTTTTTCTACAGTTTCAACAGTTTTTCGGCTCGCTTGGAAAAACATTTCAATTGAAAAGCTAAAACATGCTTAATTTGTTTTTGTTTGATTTATTGAGAAAGAAAAAAATTTCATAAAATTTTTCAATAACAAATGGCTTATTATTTACTAAATTTTCGATAAAGAATCGATAACTTTCCGATAACACATCGTTAACAATTTGGTAACACTACGATAAGAAATCGATACAAATGGATAACTTTTTGTAAAAATATCGCAAATATTACTTTTCGTTAACAAATCTATAAGGTTCTGCTAGAACCTCGATAACTTTCTAATTATATATATATAAATTTCCGACAAATTTCCGAAAACTTTTGGATAATAAATCTAAAATTTTTAAAAACGTTTTTGTTAACAAGTCGATAACAAATCGACACTTTTTCGATATTATAACGATAACTTTAAAAAAAAAAGAATAAAAGACGGCAACACATCGATAAACTTTGATGTCGATAACACTTTGATAACAAATTGGTAACTCGCCTTGAGTTTCCTTACCTCAACTTTCTGTCTGATTTCGCTACAGTGAAATGACTACAATTAAGTTTACATTCTTTATTACCCATACATCATACCAATACCAGACACTAAGTTACCCCAATATTCCATCTAAGGGCTACGCTAACGCTTACATTCTATATTCCTCCATACCGTGAGCAAAGATGACCATACACTAAAAAGCAAGGACCCTTTTCAATAGTTAGTTTTTTTTTAGTCCAAAAAGTCCGGGACAAAAAACTTTCCTAGGAGGAAGCTTATGGGATCGCGGGGATACCCATAGCATTTTCATGACGAATTATGCATATTTTTTTTCGGATTTAAAAAAATTATTAATTAAAGTAAAATGCGAACTTTTATTTTATAAGTCCGAAAATAAAAGTTTAATCCGGACTTTTGTTTTTTAATGACAGAATAAGAATCCGGCCCCATAAATAATGAACAGCTCATCAAAATAAAATAATATAAAATTTTTTACAAATCGGTTCTCGTAAATATATGGATTTGGACTCTTCACCATTTTTGTTACTTATACTAGAAAAAATTTGTCATCGACAAACTCTCATGAAGAATTTTACTGGTCTGAGCTAAGATTTCTCTAATAAAAATATTGTAATTAAAACGAAACTATGACCTGAGTGGCTTTGTAACAAAATTATCTTACATTTTTATATACGACCCCCTACGTAAACTCACCTGCGCTAAAACCTTAATATAATGCAGCTACGCTACAAATACAGGCCAGCTGACCAACAACGAGCGATTATTAGCGATTATCTACTTACGCAAAAGTAATATAATATGCGAATCAACCCCGTTTTATACCGACAAGATAGAGCATTTATAAATACTCCAGTTCAACTTTAAAGCAGGCCTATCTGTTCATTGATCCTAGCATTCAAATACTATTGCTTAAACTTTAATTATTTATTTCTATATTATGTATACCTTTGAAAGTTCTGCGGAGTCGCCATTCGAATACGACCTGCAGGAAGGTAATGAAAAGGGCGGTCACCATTCCAATACGTGGGTTAGTCCAGAACTGTTTGGCTTAGCACACTTTTTCATACCATCTAGATTACACGCAAGGAGAGTTAGAGTGTTTGTGTTCTTTCACCCGATATTAAGGAGAACAGTTTGGTGTTTTGTATAAAATACCTAGGGTTGCGCTATCAGATTCAGGTAAACAAGGGCCTTGTGATTGTAACATGAAAATCTAGATCATTTTATCATTTTTCTAGTACTTCCAGGTCAGAAATTCGAGCAACAAAAAGTTCGAATACAACAAATTGTAAATCTTTATCATATCTGGCAAAGACAAGACTTCAATTTTCCTGCATTTACTAATTTCAAAAACTCAAATAAAATCGTTCGAGTGTTTACAGTGCACTTGAATTAAAACGTTATTTTTCGATTACCAAATAATGAGTGGCTGAGTGTTTTAGAACAGCAAACTTTGTGCTTTGAAAACTTAGAACATTAAGTAAATCCAAATAAAGTCGTATACATACATACATCGGTATAAAAATATATTCGTTTATTAATATCGCTTGATAATAAATCAATACAGACAGCAATCTCTGTACGCAAATCACAAATATTTCTTACAAAGAGCAATAAATAAAATATAGTAATGGCAAGCCTGAATGTGTTGTAATGAAGTAATATATTTACAATCAAATATTTGCGGTGCATACAGGTACTTGGAAGATATTTAGACATTTGAATATATTTTATGTACACTTATTTGTATTTTCTGATATTCTGTGTGGGTGTGTGTATTCATATGTTTGTATAAATAGAGGAAGTAAATGAGCATACCAATGTGCGAGCAAACAAAACGAGAGAAGACGTGGCTGTAAGTACTCTCCAAAAAAAAAAAAAAAAAAAAAACTTTATATGAGTTAACCGGGGATTGTCCGTATCGCTTTAAACCGCCTTACAAACAGACATAACTTCAACACATAACTAAATACGAATTATGTGATGTGTGGAAGATAATATATGCGAAAAAAGGCAATTGGGAAAAACTTTACAACAACTAAGGCATGACGTAGCTGAATGCGTTTACAACCATTTCAACTATCGTTGGAGTGCGGGTTCGACTCCCACTCCCGGAAGAAAAGGATTTGCAGAGATTTACAAGGTATAATCGAAACAGCTGTCGCCTTGTCCGTCCTGATGTCACGTTGTCTAAATTTTTCCCAAATTATTAAATAAATTAAAAAAAAAACATTTTGAGGTTTCAAATAATTACCGCTTTGCCTTGAGGAGCTTGGCCTTCGTAGGCTCTACATTAAATTAAAGATACAATTTATTTTGCAATATACTAAATTTAAAGAAAGGGATTTTTCAATTTTTCCAAGTACCTGAATATTTTTGAAAATATCTACTTTTCGAGTCTTGTAGCTCGAGTGGCAAACACATTACCCTGTTAGAACCATTAAAAGCAATAAAACTCAATATTTGTTTTTAATTTTTATTATTTATTTTATTCTATGATTTAGTTTTTGTATTCGAACCTTGAATGATAAATGAAAAAAAAAAAACAGTTGCCATTACGCATAAAAAAGAACTCAAAACGATAAAATGAAATTTCAATTAAGTCTTTGAAGATACTTATAATTCATGATCCAAGCTTTAGCTCAAATTCACAACACAACATCTTGCGCTCATAATTCGAAACTCAAAATTTAAAACTTTAAAATCAAAAAATAAAAATTTCAACTCATAACAAAATTTTCAATATTCAATTCGAAACACAAAATTCTAATTTCTAATTTTAAATTAAACATTTAAATTTTAAAATTCAAAAATCAATATTCGATATTACAGGTATAAATTTCATTGTTCATAACTTAGAATTCAAAAATTCAAAGTCAAAGTTTAAAATTCTAAATTCAAAGCTCCTAATTCAAAATCCGAAATTCAAAGTTACGTAATTCAAAATTTCACATTCCACGTTTTAAATTCCGGTGTCAAAATACTAAATTCTAAATTCAAAACTTAAAGTTTGAAAATCAAAATTTAAAATTCAAAATCAAAATTCGAGACAGTAATTTTACTGTCAAAATTCATAACTTAAAAATCAGAATTTAAAATAAAAAAATATAAATTCTAACTCATAACAAAATTTCCAATATTCAATTCAAAATACAAAATTCTAATTTTAAATTGAAAATCTAAATTTTAAAATTCAGAAAACAATATTCAGTATAAAAAATTTAAAATTTAAAGTTAGTAATTTAGAATTCACAAATCCAAAAAATCTAAAATTCTAAATTCAAACTCTAAACTCATAATTCGAAACTAAAAATTCAAAATGCGAGATGCAAAATTAAGAATAGGTATATACTATATACATACATATACCTCCGATCAAAGTGAGTTTTGCAGTAAATCTTGTATGATATATTAAAATATATATCACCGAGTTTCACGTTTATACTTTCTAAATTGCGGCAGGAATGACCAAAATCGTCTAATCTGAACGATCGGTTGTATGGGAGATATATGTTATAGTGGTCCGATCCTACCGGATCCGACAAATGTCTAATACAATACAAAAATATATCCTTGTGCCCAATTTCATTGAGATATCTCAAAATTTGGGGGACTAGTTTGCGTTCAAACAGACAAACGGACGGACAGACCGACGGACAGACGGACATGGCTATACCAACTCAGTTCGTCGCCGTGATCAATTCGGTATACAAACATCGGACCAAAGTTAATATACCATTTCATGTTCATGAAAGGTATAAAAATTTAAAATTCAAAATTTAAAGTTCATGATTCATAATTTAGAATTAAAAAATCGAAAGTCAAATTTTAACTCCAAATTTTAAATTCCGAAGTCCAAATACTAAATTCTAAATTCAAAACTTAAAATTTGAAATTAAAAATTTCAAATTATATTAGAAATTTGAAATTCAAAATACACAACTCGAAATTCAATAAATTTACTGTCAAAACTCATAACTTAAAATTCAAAGTTCAGAATCTAAAAATCAAAAATGTCAATATACTTTTTAAACTAAAAAAAAAAAAAAAATTTAGCTCCAAAGTGAATATTCAGAATAAAAAAAAATAAAATAATTCAAAACTTAAAATTCCGACAAAATTTCGTCACAATTCAAAACCAGGAGCCGTATTGTGTTACACGATCACGTATCGAAAAGCAATTTATCTCAAACGATAAACGATATATATGAAACTGTCAAAAGATTCGTAAAAATTATAATAAGAGATGGATCTTATGACTACTGGTAGTCACCATTTCAAATATTTCCCTAATCTTTTGAACCATTTCAGAGCTATTGCGATTTCGATAACGGATCGTATAACACTATACGGGCCCAGATTATAAATGTCCGAACTTAAAAACTTTAAACTTAACAATGAATGCTGAAAATTTAAAATTGAAAATTAAAAGTTTTGAATTGTGAATTTTAAAATTTAAACACCAAGAGCGGTCACCGTGGTGTGGTGGTAGCGTGCTTCGCCTACCACACCGAAGCTCCTGGGTATAAATTCAAGGCAAAGCAACATCAAGAATTTAGAAAACAAGTTTTTTCAATTCAAAAAAGTTTTTCGATGCGGAGTCGCCCCTCGGCAGTGGTTTGACAAACACGCCGAGTGTATTTCTGCCTTGAACGGCTTCTCAGTGAAAATTCATTTGCCTTGCAGATGCCGTTCGGAGTCACATGAAGACTCCGTCCCGCCAATTTGTTGGGAAATTTAAAAGGAGCACGATGCAAAGCGGAAAATAAGCTCGGCTTAAATCTCCTGGAAGGTAAATGGCGCTAAGTATTAATTTTTTATTCTATATAAAAACTAAATTTTTAAATTAAAATCTAATCTAAAATCTAAAACTCAAAATCGAAGGACAGTTTTCGAAAAAAAGGAGTTTTCTGATCCGCAATTTTTACATCTTTTGTTATTAATTTAAAATTTTAAGTACGGTCCATAAATTTTATGATTCTAAACAAAATTTTGTTGCCGGAAGCTGACCTAACTCTCCAATTTTTAAAGTATGCCAAAAGCTGTTGATACCAAGGCCCCTCCTGAGGTGACAAAAAAAAATATTTTTGTATCCTTGCACTAACCCTTTTTATATTGTGACATATATGGAAAGCTTTTTTGTTTCTACATATTCAAGTTGATATATATGTATATATCTAGAACTATACTAGTACAAGCATATAAGTTGAACAAACTTCAAATTTACATAACATATTCTTAGTGGATGGCCATACAGGCACGGAGAATCGTTGCTGTAGGCAAATATAAATGGCATAAGTCAATTGCGATCAACGTGAACAGGATATGCAAATAAACTAGGGGCTAAAAATAAATATGCACATACATAAATACATATACAAATACAAATGCTAGTCCCTACGTACGAGTATATGCAGAGTGGACATGAGAGCAGCCCGATAGGCGACTCAATATAATTTATATGGTTTACATGGAAAATTCGAATGAACGGAAAGTATTTACTTATGCATGTTGCTATTTGTATGCTTAGGTAAGAGTCAGTCATGCTTGCGAAGGCATATAGACTAACCATTTTTTAATACATATTTGAAATGAGAGCACAGAAATAAACATATATAAGTACATATACAATGTATGTACATTAGGGCGGGTCGATTTGTGGGGAGGCAAAAACCCTAATGTACATATGTTGATTTCGTAGTCATTAAAGGTATATTTTTGCAGATATGCTTGTTAAACATAAATGAGCTAAACTTTGGTTCAATAAAATCAAATCAATGCCCTATATGGTAGGAGTAATACATGAAAGCTCATAAGCACTCTAAATTAAATAAGTTCTAAGAGAATTTTCACAACTGCATGAAGGTCCTAAGTAAATATAACGTAAGTAAGGGCAATTAATTGCTATTCAAATTCTAATAGACATGAGCATGTGTGCATGGTAAACTCAAAAAAATATTATTTGTAGGACTACACGTTTGTGATTCAATAAAAAGCAATGCAATATACATCATTGACTCTGCTTCATTTTATTTGTGATAGATAGAAAGCTTTAATTAAGATGCTCACGTGACCAAACTCAGAAGTACAGTAGAAAATATTATTTATTGGAAGCATAAAGCTATAAAAGCATTGTAATTAACTATCCTGGGCATTAAATTTAGCATTTCATTTTTTTAGAAAACAAAAACATTACGTAAATAAGTTGCTGCCTTGGAATGGGAGTTTTGAGTTAATGCAAAAAACAAGAACTTAAATAAACGTATGCAAGCAATGTTGCTAGTATATTTTTCTTAACCCTTAAATCTATTGACTTTATTCGTACCATTTTAAGCAGGCTGGGCAATTGAGCGTCGAGTGACCAAACACCTGTTCAAAGCTCGTTAGTAAAGCATTCCGGGATAAAGGGGGACCTGAAGCGCTCTTTCTGTCATTCTAAGGATGATGCCTATTATGCTGCACTGGGTTGTTGATGACGACTCGGACGCAATTTTATCGTTTTGTTTTCGGAGTGCCATCGGTTTGTTATCGGAGTGCTATCGATTTGTTATCGAAGTGTTAAATATTTGTTTAAATACCAAATGTTAAAGATAACAAATGTTATCGTCGAGTTATCGATTTCATGCTCGAAAAGTACCGTTTTTTTTATCTAAGGGTATCGATTTGTTTTTGAAAAAATATCGATTTGCAATCAAACGCTTATCGGTTTACTACCCACTTGTTATCGATAGCAATAACACTTTTATACAAAACCAAAAACTTATTTATAAAAAGGCGATATCTTCTCGACAAAAAAAATTATAAATTTCCGTTCAAAATAGAATAAAATAATGAATAAACAAATATTAATATTTTCGATAGCAAACCAATATTTTTCCGATAAGAAACTGACAATTTTTAGAGAAAAAAATCGAAATTTTTCAGATAATCAATCGACAATTTTTCTGATAACCAATCGAATATTTTTCGATTACAAATCTATCACTTTTCGATAACTATTCAGCAAAAAGCTGAAAGCATCTAGATAACAAACCAATAACTTGCCGATCCTCGGACCTCACCAAAATGAGTCCAAAATAGTCCGAAATTATCCCGAAGCAGTCGTTTATACACATACACATGTATTGATTTTTTCAGTATGGAACTCAAGAGAAAACAACATAATCGGTTATTCTCAAAGCTTGTTTTAGGTCGAAGACCACTGTTTTACTCTAACGGTTCTTTATTCTAACACGTATGTTTAAATCATTGTTATCGCTTTTTGATGTTACTTATTATTGTTGGAATTGAATTTAATTCGATAATTGTTTCTTTGCTTCGATGGTACTTTTTTCCATACATTTTATTTACATATTTTTTTAGCTTTTCACCGACTTTCTTAAAGTTCTAACTGTTTGTCCTCTTTATGTTTTACCACTTTCTTTTGAAAATTGTTTAAGCATTTAACGATAATTATCGAAGTTTGATTTCAGTCAATGATCAACGCTTCGCTTCAATGGTTTTTTATTCTCATACGTTTTTAATGTCATATAATTTGTATTTGTCGTTCGATTTTCTTCGTTCTCTATCGATATTTTTTAGTTCCCGCTGAATTTCTTTATTTTTAATCATAATTTTTTAGCTTGGCAGTCATCGGTTAATCGAGAGTATTTATTGAAATTTATGATTATCGCTTTGTTTCGATGGTTTTTATTTACATATTTTTTTCTAATTCAAATTGACTCTTATCACTTTTTTCGATACTTTTACCCATTTCGAAGAATTTTTTAGAAATTTTGTTAGTGTATTTATATTTTTATAAGCAGGCTTCGTAACTCCAAAAAACGTTGTGCATTAAAATCACATGAAACGACTTAAATTTTGACTTCCGATACTTTTCCTATCAGCCCTTCACCAGCCGAAGATCAAATGAATACATTATCATCATACCAACCATGCCATAACTTCGTATGCATTATGTTCTGTTTATTTACCAAAAAATTTACTAAGCACAATAATCAAAGTCGAAGAATGTCTATTGGTCTATTGTTTATTAGTTTGCTAACTGTGCTTGAGGTAAAACGATAGTTCGGCTAACCCGCTGATTTGGTTCATTTGGCGCCAAATCGACTAGAGAGAATGCCCCGCAAGCTATGTAATCCTAACATAAATTTAACAAAGGTTTTATGATTTGTGTACATTGTTGTGTGCTTTGTTATTGCATCCCTAGCGAATACGAAATGATTGAACCGTTTATCAAAGAAGTAAGTAGGGCGAAAAGAGAGTAGAAAAGCTTAGGTAACATTTGCTGAGATATGCAAATTACAGAATTATTCGCATGTGTGCCTAAGCTTAAGTTTAAGTTTAAGCACAGTTATGAATAACGGTCATTACTATGTGCGGAAATATTCACAGTTTAGTGGTTATGGTATGGACTATGATTGAATTTTTCCGTTATTCTCCCTTCTTTTGTTGTTCGTGCTTTTAGCCAATATTGGTACTTCATTGCCTGTTCTAAGCTCAAGCATATAAAAAATGTGCTTACTTTGTACATACGTATATTCACTTTACATAGGCCACTTGACCAAGATATGTGGATAAACATAAACTTTTTTTCCAGCTCAGATACATGGATAATAATACTTGAGTGTATAAAAGGCTCAATAAGCACAGAAATTGAGCAACTGACATTGAAAGGAATTGGAGCCCATCGCTCATTTATTAAAAGAAAAGGAATGGCATGCATGAAATTTGAGTTAGTAAATATGAAAAGTAGGGGGTGAGTCTTATTTGCATAAATACATATGTACATATGTAAGAGTATTGTTATTGATTCGTACTCAAAGATATATTACTCATACGACACATACATCAGGGATATTAAATAGGCGTCTTCACATCTGGGGGAACTAACAAGAGTTCGCATTATCAATCGTTTTCTTTCAGGTTAGATAGCACTGTTAACTCCAGATATTTTTTTTATAGCAGATTAGTTGAGTCGATCAGAAGACATGAGCGAACAAAGAAGTAACTTCCGCTGCCGTTTATTATTATCAGGTGCTTAAGTATACCGGAAAGCGCGGAATTCAACTACCAAGAACCCGAAAAGGGCTTACCATATCTAAAGAACTGAGCTACATATTTGGTAACAGTTTGGAAGGTTACTAAAAATATAAAAAACACTTGACGTAATTTATCTCCGATGATATTTAGGCCGAGCTTTCTTACAATTTGAAAAAAATATTTTATTTTTATATGGAAGGAGGTATAAAATTTTTAGTGAAACAATGCATATTTAAAATGCACCTTAAATTCTACATGAGAATTTCACAAATTTTCCAAGTCATTTTGGAAATTGTATTCAATGGATTTAAAATAATAATTCATCAAAACTTTTTTTAAAAAAATTGATACAATTTGCAAATATTATTTGCTGCTATTTTTTCTCCCGCAGGAGTATAAAATCCAAAAGCCAAGAAACTTTAACTATTTCGAGGAAGCTTAGCGGCGAAGCTAAGCAGCTTTTAGCAGATGGGGTTCACTAAATCAAAGTTGGTCTTCTTTAAAAAAAGTATAGGAAATTAAAAGCGAATTCATGTACCGAACTTGATTACTAAAATGTTTTTAAAATTTCTTGAGTGGGTGCTACCAAAGATAGTGTATGTCTTTACCAAAAACACATAGGAAGGACCAAATCTTTCCTTAAAAAAATTTAAAAGGCTTTAAAAATAGAAGGCGGATGGAGTAGCTGACAACGGATGGTGATGGATAGTGCTTTCAATTGTTTGGCCATATTGGTTGAGCTGCTGAATATTGCAAAATAACAAACAAAAAAAAACAATCGAAAGCTACCAAGGTTCGCAAAAGTTGGGGGCGCAAAGGTAAGGTGACAGCGAAGCAATAATACTAGTTGCGGAATATTAAGGTGTCATGGGAATGTAGTACAGCTGAAGATAGTCTATAGCTCAGCATGAGCGCAACAGTTTTGCAGAGATGACATGGATGAGATTGTTTCATACAGATTTAGAAGTAAGATATTCAAGTTAGAATACCGTTTGTTAGAACAACTCGCACTCAAAACTCTAATAGTAGCACGGTATAAAGTAGATGCCAAATTAAGAAGCGTAGTTGTACCAGCTTTGATCGTGAAAGTGAATCTGTACGATGAGAGAAAGTGTGAATAATATGCACATGGTTAACGGTAAAAAGACCCGGCACGTCTTCATAAAGACAAACGTGGTTCACCTCGTAGTTGATGTGGTTACTGATCACGGAATGGACTGGCTTAATAAGTCAATGACGATATTTAAGGTTTAAGCCGAACTTTTTTTAGTCCCCACACACTTGTATTGTCAAACTCACCCTTGTTTATTGAAGTGTATAGCAAGCGCATAGCAAAAAAGATTTAGTTGTTAAACTAATAGGCATAAATGTGTGTAGTCATAGGTATTCTGTTATATAATATATTGGTTTGAGTGCCGCTGAAGCATAACAGAAGTGGCAAATTTTCCAAGAAAAGCGTTGTAGAAAAATGATTGACGACATGATTAGATGATAACCCAAGATATTAATAACAAGTAAACAAGAAGATGGAAACAAGAATAAATTTTACGTAGGTTTTTCCCTAGTGACGGATATCAATAACGCAAGTGCCCAAATAGGTTCTGAGCAATTTTTTATTTATTGTGTACATAGCTGTAATTACTTATATAAATAAAATTGTCGTTAAGCATAATTCATCTGCTTTTACAAGCAGTCTTGGTAGAGCATATAACTTAGTGATAACTTTATTCAAAGCTTATTTTTGCAAGAAGCCTCCACACAATTTATTTTTATTTGTTTTTTATTCACTGAGGAGTAAGACTGCCTAAATTCCCATGAAAGTAAGTTTTTATAAAACAGGCCTTTTTATGACTCTCTAAAAAAAAAGAAAGAGGCGTTTCTCAACTAAACACTGACGGTAAGTTAAACAAAATATGTGCGATGCAGTTCATATCAAAAAAAAAATTATTAAAAGCTAAAAATAGCCAATAATTAACTGAGTATTTTACAGATTGCAACTCACTTCTAGTTAAATACAAATAGTATGTTATTATCTGATTGAATAGTTATGCAAAGTAGCCGCGGCAACTACTCTAAGGCTGATGACAGAGTGGAAGTGAGGAGCGGTGCCAAATTATAAAGGTAGACAGCTATGTAAATTTTTTCTGATGGAAAATTGTAAATGTTCTCAGAGTACCAAAAACGTTGAAAGCTTGAAGTATGAAAATAATAACTGCTTCTCGCCTAACATAGCTTACAGCGGGCACTCTGTCATCAAGCTAACTCTGAAATTGAAAAAATCAAACCGAAAAAGAAAATAGATTGTCAGAAAATTTTAAAATATAAAAAAATTGTATGTACATATATGCTCTTCCTGAATTTCATAAAATATTTTGGCTTCAGGTAGTTTTAATAAAATTTCCAAAAAAAAAATTGCAAATAAATCTTTTGTCTTCTGTGTCTCCATTTGGTTTCATACATTCAGCCACCCACAGCTGGCTTTTTATCTGAATGTGATCAAAACCTTAAAAATAAGAATTTGCAATCATTTTGATTTTCAACATATGATTGTATCGCTTATTTGATAACACAACTATACACGCAATATATAACGCAATATAACGCACCTAAAAGTAGTTTTTAAGACAATTTATGACGCTGAATCCGATTCTTCATTCCGTTGTTTAAGAGTGATTCTAGTTTTTAATACAGTCAATAAAATTAATTTTTAAAGATTTTTGTGAAATAATATTCATTTTATTAACTTGAAAGTAACAAACCAATTACTGGCATATGCTGATGACATTGATATCATCGGCCTAAACACCCGCGCTGTTAGTTCTGCTTACTCCAAGCTGGAAGCGGTAAAGATGGGTTTGATGGTGAATGAGGACAAAACGAAGTACCTGCTGTCATCGAGCAAAGAGTCAGCGCATATGCGCCTTGGCAACCACGCTACTGTTGGCAGCCATAATTTCGAAATAGTAAAAGACTTCGTTTATTTGGGAACCAGCACCAACACTAGCAACAACATCACCACTGAAATCCATAGAAGAATTAATCTGGCCAATAAATGCTACTTTGGACTAGGTAGGCAATTGAAAAGTAAAGTCCTCACTCGGCGAACGAAAATCATACTCTACAAGTCACTTATGGTACCCGTCCTGCTATATGGGGCAGAAGCATGGACCATGACAACAGCAGATGAAGCGGCTTTGGGAGTGTTCGAGAGAAAAGTTCTTCGAAAGATTTATGGACCTCTACGCGTTGGCGATGGCGAGTACCGAAGAAGATTTAATGATGAGCTGTACGAGCTATACGCAGATATCAACATAGTCCAGCGAATTAAAACGCAGCGGCTGCGCTGGCTAGGCCATGTTATGCGAATGAAAGATGATGCTCCGGCCAAGAAAGTGTTTCTATCGGAACCCGCCTATGGAAGCAGAGGTAGAGGGCGGCCCCCACTCCGTTGGAAGGACCAGGTGGAAAACGATTTAAACTCCCTTGGTGTGACCAATTGGCGCCGGTTGGCGGAGCGAAGGAGCGACTGGCGCGCCTTGTTGGACGGCCATAACCGTTTAGACGGTTAAGCGCCAATTAAGTAAGTAAGTAAGTAACAAACCAGAAATGAGGATTGGTGGAACTTTGCCTTTTGTATTGTTTAGTATCTGTTTCGCGTATTAGAGTCCTACAGTAGTCGCTCATGCCTTCATCTCAAAATCCTTGGTATCGTCTTTCAATGTTGGCTAGATCTTGGTGTAGCCGCTCTCCTTGTTCGTCGCTCGTATCACCCAAGTTTTCGGGAAAAAAATCGAGATGGGAATGCAGAAAATGCATCTTTAGAAACATTCTAGCTCCAATCGATAATTTTCCAACATATCTCCAATAATTTCCTTAAAATTAGGGGATTTGTGATTACCAAGAAAGTGGTGAACGATATTTTGAAAAGATGCCCATGCTGCTGCTTCATCGGGCATTAAATATTTTGTAAATTTTTTATAAGCCATTAATTTTGCATATGGCAATTTAGGAAACAACTTCTCTAAGTACTGAAAAGCCGGTCCTTCACGGTTTAATGCTATGACGAAGTTCTTTATAAGGCTTAGTTTAATGTGAAGAGGTGGCAGGAAAATTTCTTCTGGATTTACAAGTGGTTCAGCGGAGACGTTTTGCTGTCCAGGCTCATATTGAGTACGACTTTTCCATTCTTTTCTCACATGATGATGTTCAGTTTCTCGGTTATCCCACAAGCATAAAAAACACCAAAATTTTGGTGAATCCAGAGTGCATCCCAGTTAAGATACCAATTATTTGTTGATATAAATTTCGTATCCGTAACTTATGAGTGTCTGCTAGTCTGAAACCAAATTGGTGCAGATACGCGTGTTTGTTATTATTTTGCCACTTTTTTAATCATATAACAACCACAAACGTAACAAAAATACTTTGAATCAACCTTGCAACATTGTCTCTGCATTTTTATTTGCTCCAAGCACGCATATTATTTTACAGTTACAGTTGAAATGACTTATCACCCCCCAGCGGGTTAGGGGATCCGAATATACCCGCGGTAGGTATGCCTGTCGTAAGAGGCGACTAAAATACCAGATTGAAGGGGCTGTGTAGCGCAACCCTTCAGGTTTCCAGCGCAATATATAGCTTCTCCTAACCCAATTGTCAACCTCACCTACCCGCGGCGAATCCTGTTTCACTAACAGACGAGGCTGTGGCGACCCCAAGCTCCTCATGAAACTTGGGGGTGGGGAGGGAGGGAATGGCATGAAGGTTTAATGTGGCCACATAAATCGTTCCCAAGATGGTCGGGCTAGCACCTTAATGGTGCTATGGTACCGGAGCGTACCGGATCTGTATCTGGAAAAGGACCATCACATCGATAACACTCCCCAAAGCCTTCGGGGAGCATCCTTATCGCTACAACAACAACAACAAATGACTTATCAAGCAGTGCCACTGTTTAAAAGCTGCTATAACAGTACAATGGTGCTATCATGCGAGAACTCGGAAACTAGAATCAATCTTAAAAAACTGAATACAGATTCGAATTCAGCATATCAAATATAGTTAACAATCGTTCTTATCTGCTCAGATCCAAAAGTTGACCTGAATTTGTAAACTTGTGTAATTATCAAATTTGATTGTAATTTTTATACTCAGTTGAGCAGAGCTCACAGAGTATATTAAGTTTGATTGGATAACGGTTGGTTGTACATATATAAAGGAATCGAGATAGATATAGACTTCTATATATCAAAATAATCAGGATCGAAAAAAAATTTGATTGAGCCATGTCCGTCCGTCCGTCCCTCCGTCCGTCCGTTAACACGATAACTTGAGTAAATTTTGAGGTATCTTGATGAAATTTGGTATGCAGGTTCCTGAGTACACATCTCAGATTGCTATTTAAAATGAACGATATCGGACTATAACCACGCCCACTTTTTCGATATCGAAAATTTCGAAAAACCGAAAAAGTGCGATAATTCATTACAAAAGACAGCTAAAGCGACGAAACTTGGTAGATGAGTTGAACTTATGACGCAGAATGGAAAATTAGTAAAATTTTGGACAATGGGTGTGGCACCGCCCACTTTTAAAAGAAGGTAATTTAAAAGTTTTGCAAGCTGTAATTTGGCAGTCGTTGAAGATATCTTGATGAAATTTGGCAGGAACGTTACTTCTATTGCTATATGTACGCCTAATAAAAATTAGCAAAATCGGAGAAGGACCACGCCCACTTTAAAAAAAAATTTTTTTTAAAGTAAAATTTTAACAAAAAATTTAATATCTTTACAGTATATAAGTAAATTATGTCAACATTCAACTCCAGTAATGATATGGTGCAACAAAATACAAAAATAAAAGAAAATTTCAAAATGGGCGTGGCTCCGCCCTTTTTCATTTAATTTGTCTAGGATACTTTTAACGCCATAAGTCGAACAAAAATTAACCAATCCTTTTGAAATTTGGTAGGGGCATAGCTTTTATGACATTAACTGTTTTCTGTGAAAATGGGCGAAATCGGCTGATGCCACGCCCAGTTTTTATACACAGGCGTCCGTCTGTCCTTCCGCATGGCCGTTAACACGATAACTTGGGCAAAAATCGACATATCTTTAATGAACTTAGTTCACGTGCTTACTTGAACTCACTTTATCTTGGTATGAAAAATGAACGAAATCCGGCTATGACCACGCCCACTTTTTCGATATCGAAAATTACGAAAAATGAAAAAATGCCATAATTCTATACCAAATACGAAAAAAAGCATGAAACATGGTAAGGTAATTGGATTGTTTTATTGACGCGAAATATAACTTTAGAAAAAACTTTATAAAATGGTTGTGACACCTACCATATAAAGTAGAAGAAAATGAAAAAGTTCTACAGGGCGAAATAAAAAACCCTTAAAATCTTGGCAGGTATTACATATATAAATAAATTAGCTGTATCCAACAGATGATGTTCTGGATCACCCTGGTCCACATTTTGGTCGATATCTGGAAAACGCCTTCACACCACTCCCTTTTAAAACTCTCATTAATACCTTTAATTTGATACCCATATCGTACAAACTCATTCTAGAGTCACCCCTGGTCCACCTTTATGGCGATATCTCGAAAAGGCGTCCACCTATAGAACTAAGCCCCACGCCCTTTTAAAATACTCATTAACACCTTTCATTTGATACCCATATCGTAAAAACATATTCTAAAGTCACCCCTGGTCCACCTTTATGGCGATATCTCGAAAAGGCGAACACCTATAGAACGAAGGCCCACTCCCTTTTAAAATACTCATTAACACCTTTCTTTTGATACCCATATTGTACAAACAAATTCTAGGGTTACCCCTGGTCCACCTTTATGGCGATATATCGAAACCGCGTCCACCTATGGAACTAAGGATTACTTCCTTTTAAAATACTCATTAGCACCTTTCATTTGATACCCATATCGTGCAAACGCGTTCTATAGTCACCCCTGGTCCACCTTTATGGCGATATCTCGAAAAGGCGACCACCTATACAACAACCACCACTCCCTTTTAAAACCCTTATTAATACCTTTAATTTGATACCCATATCGTACAAACATATTCTAGAGTCACCCCTGGTCCACCTTTAGGGCGATATTTCGAAACGGCGTCCACCTATAGAACTAAAGCCCACTCCCTTTTAAAATACTCATTAACACCTTTCGTTTGATGCCCATATTGTACAAACAAATTCTAGGGTCACCCCTGGTCCACCTTTGTGGCGATATCTCGAAATGGCGTCCACCTATGGAACTAAGGATTACTCCCTTTTAAAATACTCATTAACACCTTTCATTTGAAACCCATATCGTACAAACGCATTCTAGAGTCAACCCTGATCCACCTTTATGGCTATATCCCTAAATGGCATCCACCTATAGAACTATGGCCCACTCTCTCATAAAATACTCTTTAACGCCTTTCATTTGATACACATTCCAGGGTTTCCCTCGGTTCATTTTCCTACATGGTTATTTTCCCTTATGTTGTCACCATAGCTCTCAACTGAGTATGTAATGTTCGGTTACACCCGAACTTAACCTTCCTTACTTGTTTTTTTTTTTTTTTTTTTTGTGATTCAAATTGTAACAATCATCAATCATTAAAGCCAACTGTTGCAACCAAATTTAATTGTTTTTTGTACAATCTGCAAACTACAATCAATTAAAGAACAAGTTTTGTAATCAAATTTGTTTGATTTTTGAAAAAATTACAATATTCAAACAATTTAATTGTAGGCACCTCGTTTGCAATCAACCTGCTTGTAGTGAAGTTAGAGATGCTATTAATAACTATGATTGCAATCATCGCAATTACTTGAAACTTGCACACATCGTTTGCAAAATATTCTTGCTATGAGTAGAATAGATTCAGAGTTGTAAGAAATTCAAAGCAAACACTGATACCGTATTCACTAAAATAAATTGTACAAAAAACGAAAAATTATTAATTATTGAGATTGATTGCAGTAACAGTTTATGTAAAATCAATTATTGTAGCCGGGAAACGATAGCAGCAATGATCGTAGCAAGAAGTGCTTGCAATTAAGATTAAAGCAGATAAGCAATTTCATTTATACAAATGATTGTAGATTGTAATTTTTATACAATCAATGACTGTTCAATCAAAGATTTCAAACAAAACGTTATCGTACATTTTTCAAAAGAAAAAAATACAATCACTTACGATTCAAATCTAAAGTGATTGCAATATTTGTTGTACTTAGTCAAATTTGATTGCAATATTTTACAAGGCCAAATTACAGTTGCTGAAATTAGTCGACTACTTGTTAGTTGAAATGTAATGCAGAAATAAAATCCTCTGATAATTACGCGGCCATTTCCATACAAAAGGGGCTAGCTTTTTTCAAAGAAATAACCATATAAGAGCATATGTAAGTTCATTGGAAACCAAGTTATAGTTAGACTGTAGTTACTTTTTTCTCCTGCTTGGAAGGTTAATATTTCTGAATATTTCTCAGAGATTTACAGCAGGGAGCACAAAGTGATTATTTTTACTACATTTTGTCTACTGAATTTTTTCCTTTTTTTCAATAATCCTAAAAAAAATTTATCAATTTTGCAATCATATAAACCAACTTCAAAAACATTTTCAAAAAAACTTGAAAGTTCGTGAAATTTTTTCGAAGTTTTCGAATTTTTTATTTAGAGTGTTTTGAATTGTCTAAGTACACAATGAATTCTCAAAATTCGCAATGGTTTTTGACAATTTTTTTTTTTTCATTTAAAAAACAAAACTATGCGCCCTTCGTCTGGAAGAAACTATTAAACACCCTTCGGAAAAAAAATTGTCAACAATGGATACGCGTTTTAAGAGACCTATAACTTGCACTTTGTTAGAATAAAATTGATTGACTTGCATAAGTAATCCTTAATCTGTCCCTCTCTCTCTTTCTTTTCTCTCCTTTCTATCTGCTATATATCCACTAAGGTCTAAGCAGTACACTTCAATGAATATTTTAATAATTTCAAAATGCCAGCATCACGAGTCCCAACCCCCGTTCACTACACATCAGCAAGCAAAATGCAATAAAGATGGCAAAGGCGCTAAGATACCATCATTAAATTCGTTTAGCAATCGCAAAACTTCCTTATAAAATAGTTAGTCACAGAGCTGTTAGGTAGCCAAGCAAGCGAGCAAGCAGTCAAGCATAGATGGAAGGTGTTGTTGCACAACAAACTTTGAAAAAGTGCAAGGTAAGTAAGTAAAATAAAAAATAAAAAATTATACGCAACTTTTCCGAGCTTCTATGTGGAGAAGTTAGTGCAAAGAAACATGGTTATTGTTTCAAAGTACCTTACCTTGCCAGGGGCAAACCCTAAAGAGCCTGTCAATATTACGTACTCTTAGAGTTAATGCCAAAAAAAAATGTTTGAGAGTTTTGCAAAAGTGCTTCAAATAAACAGCGTTAGTATTAAACTTATTCCAATGATATTATGTTATACAAAGTTGCAAAGCAAAAATACTTATTATTGTTGTTGTAGTTTAGATGACAAAGCAATATACTGCAGAAAGTTTGAAGCGAATCTAACTAAATCCGCTTAAGGAACGTGCTCATAAACACGCAGACAAAGCTGAGACACATAAGTGTGTGTGAGCAAGCTAATGTATGCGCGTGAATATATATGCGTTATGTATATAAGTATACACAATAAAGACTGTTATATTGGATTCAAGGGGTTAATAAGCCCAATACAAAGCTTTATAGCTTCAAAGCTTCTGCAACCCAATTGGGAACCCTACCTACGAGAGGGGAATCCTGTTACAAATATGAGTGTATCATACACATATCTAGCAGGCCAGGCACTGGCGACCCCAAGTTCCTCATGGAGCTAGGGGTTGAGGAGGGCGGGATGGCCAAGTAGGTTTAATGTAGTCATATTAATCGTTACCGAGATGGTCGGGCTAATACCTTGAGGTGCTCTGTTACGGAACGTTCTGGATATATATCTGGCAAACGACCATCAACATCGAAAACACACCCTAAACCCTTCGGGGAGTGTCTTTATCTTTAATAGAACAACAATATATTTTACAAACAAACAAAAAATACTCTAAAAAACTTATTGGTACCGATACCTACAAGTTATTGTTTTATTATGGGCTTATTGTCAACAGCGAATTATTATTGTCAAATTATTGGTTTATTATCACCGCGATACCGATGTGTCATCGAGTTTATATTGAAGCTATATCGGTATCTGTTTCATAACAAACCGATGATGCTGTAAAAATCCGATAAAAAATCGATATCTTTTCGATATCAGCTAGATAACTTTTTGTCAACAAATCGGTAGCTTTTCGAAAAAGGTGGAGATTTTTTGGAAATATTTTTTTTTAAATCGACAGCTTTTTTATGGCTGAACTGGCCGGTCAACAAAAGCCTCACATAGACTGAATATGTCCATAGTGTAGTAACATTTCGATAAGTAATCGACAACTCTTTGATCACAATTCGATAACTTTCCGATATCAAACCGATAGCTCATAGATAAAAAATCGGTGACTGATTGATAACTTTATTACTAGTAGCAAATTAATAACACAAATCGACACCTCGTGTACATCTGGTCGATAACACACCTATAAAAAACCGCTAACTCATTGATAACAAACCGTTAACACTTCGATATTGTTACTATTCTGTTATTTTTCTTCCACATCTTCTACTTAATAAAAAGTGCAACTCCTTATATTTAGGGCAAGTTCAATCTGAATGAGAAATCAACGTTTACCAGCCCTTAGTCGAGATATTTTGTTGATCTTACTGCATAGATATGACTCGTAAAGTAAATATGTGCACACTCCGCCTCATTCAATGCTTAGAAAATCATTTTCTGAGTCAGCGTAAGCATGCTGAAGCTTTATGTGATCATCACTGATAGCTTCAAAAGCTAAGATTAAGGCCTCCCTTCCTCAGCGCTATCGAGCAAGTTCTTCCATAATCCGACTTGGACACTATCTTCCGGCATCACGTGTGTACAAATTAGGTCTCGTCAGTAAAAGTATATGTAGAAAGTTCAGGCTATAGCAACGAACGGTTAAGCACACTCTCTGTCGCAAAGTCAAGTTTCCAGATTCTAAGGGCGGACAGATTTCGAGGCAGAATTTTAGTCAGGTCCCATAAAACGTGTGTTATTCCCCGAGAGAACGGAGTTATTCTTTTCTTGGCACCTGGTTGGGGTTCTTCTGTTTGGTCGTCAAACAAATTCTGGTTACACTATGGACACATTCAGTTTCTGTGAGGTCCTTATTGATCTGTCAGTTCAACCTAACCTAGCCGCATATTAAGACTACGTCCAGAATTACCTTGGAATTATTTAAATATCATTTGAAGGCTAGTTTGAGAGATAAAACCGAGAATATCTTAAAATATTTTAAAATAATTCTAAGAATAATGATTGAGCTCGGCATAGATTTCGGGACACCTAGTGATCAAATCAGGACTATTTTTATTACCATTTCGGCATCACATTGGAGTTTCTTTGAGGATTATTTAAGAGATACTTTGGTATAATTTGGGGATTATTTCAGGTGTGTTTTATGATTTCGGGATTAATAAAGTATGAAGTGATTCCCGTAATTATTAACAAATTCCGTATTAAATTTGGGATTTTTGTCCGTATCATTTTAGGACTGTTAAGAAATTGTTTTTTGGATAGTATTTTTTTTCCTGTTAGGTGGTGGTACTAGGAAATGTTGCACTTGGTCCCCACCTTTATGAACAAAGCTGCGCAATCTCGACACACTTATAGCATATTTGTTTTTTTTTTTTTTTGTCCTGCAGAATACGCACAGATACAAATTCACACTTTGAATATAAAAAAAAAATTTCGTAGCACTGCTATATTCCCTCACATAAAAATTCGATTAAAATGAAAGTGCCTGAACTTCATGTGAAAATGCAAAGAAAAAGCCCTTCCATATGAAGACAAGGCACATCCTTATTATATTCAAATTTACACTAAGAAACATTTAAAACAATTTTTTTTTTTTTTTTTTTAAACAATTTTCAGTGTACATATAATTTTGTATATGTATTGTCATTTGCCTTCAATCTACAAATTTTTGAGCAGCCCTGTTTATGAAACTTATAAACAAAATGGTATATCTACTTTGGATATAAAACGAGACTTAATTCACAAAGCATTCTAACGAAATTTTTTATAGAGTCTCCACCCAACCTAATTTAGTTACGTCCAAAGTTTACATTTAGACAGGTTAGGTTGAACTGAGAGGTTCATGGGCACCTCTCATATTGAATATGTCCATAGTGCGACCAAATTGAAAAAAACGTCTCCAAAACCAGGATTTACATATATACTCCCATTAACTTGCGCCTAAGACAGGTGAGCGCCGGATACGAGCGCAGAATATGCTCGATCCTTTCCTCCAGCAGCCTCATTCTTCTTATCATTGATGAGGCCTAATTATGTGAGTGTAGGAAAACATGTTAAATGAACGGGCTGAGTATGGGAAGTTATTACAGCATTCAGGGAGGGCTACATACTGGTATATACAAATTTTAACAAATTTTATGACTCTTGTTCAGCAACTTGCTTAATAGGAAAAATTTGGATACAAACCTTATCAAATTAAAACATTATTTTGTTTATTAATTTGGGTAAAATTTAAAAATCGTGACGTCAGGACGGACAAGGCGACAAAACCTTGTTAATGTCTTCAAAGCTTTTTCCCCGGGAGTTGGCTTTGAACCCGTACTATTGCGATGAAATAATTGTTACAAACACATTTAGCCATGCCATTATTAAATAAATTAAAAATTTTTAATTGCTTCAAATATATTTTTTTGATACGTTTGCAAGAATGTGGGCAATCCCCACATAATTTCTACAAATTAAACATTCTTTGTTTTTAAATTATCAGCATATGAATAAACTTAATTGACTTCAAATTGAGACTCATTATAAATATTTTTGTGCCGCCTGTAGGAATAATTATGTACTGACACTGAAAGACATTTGCAATTTAGAGAGTTTAATACAAAATTTTAAAAAAAACTTGTTTACTGTGAGTCCGATACAAACACAATTTGGTCAACTCCAGGAATGTCTATCCAACAGCCAATAATCAAATTCTCAAGTGCTATTCGCAAATAAATTTAACAAACTGGCTTTAAAAAAATGTTTATACTAGCTCATTCTGCAACATTTAAAAAAAAAATTGCAAACAAATTAAAAAACGCAATTGTAGAACAAATCAATGAATAAATAAATCAATGCAAAAAACGCACACAAGCGAATGAGCAAACAAATAAGCAAACAAGCAAATAGACTGTTAGCAATCACGAACCAAATAAAAGCACACTCAAGCACAGAACATACACACATACATGCATAGAGAAGCATGTTCTACACATGTAAGCGCAGTATTGGCAAGGAAGTCTAAGTTCGGGTGAAACCGAACATTACATATCCAGTTGTACACCGGAAATGCTGTTGTTGTTTGTGTTGTGTGCTTAATAGTGTTACAAGGCTGCGCAATAATACATATACATATGGATCTATTCTAAGCTAATTTTTCTTCGAGTTATGGGTCCCGAAACATAGAAAATTGCTTAGTCTTAAAAGGGGCGGTGTAAATTTGAAGTTTTTCCTATTTATGGTTATAAATCCACTCGGAGAAATGATATACCATTGATATAAAGCTCTTTTTTGCAAAGATATAGCTTATTTTATTCGACCGCGACCCTTTTAAAAATCTTTTAGATAAAAGTGGGCGTGGTTCTTAACCGAGTTCGTTAATGTTTCTTGAAAGCATTCCTTGTAGTAAAGGCAACCTCCCTGGCGAATTTTGTTATGATAGGTTTATCGATTTTTGATTTATGATTAATAATATTTGTAAAATTGATTTTATCAAAAGTAGACGGAGCCGCGCCCATTTTAAAAAATGTTTTCAAATTTTTATCAAGAGTCTCAATATCAGTCAACACGTCAAATTTCAACGTTCTAGGTGTATTATATACTAAATAATTAGGTTTTTTGTGTTTTCCAAAATGTTATATATATAAAAAGTGGGCGTGGTATCAGCCGATTTCGCTCATTTTCAATACCAATCTATTTTGTGTTAAGATAAGCTCGTGTACTAAAGTTGGTGAAGATATCTCAATATTTACTTAAGTTAATGTGTTAACGGATAGACGGACGAACATGGCTCAATCAAATTTTTTTCGATACTGATGATTTTGATATAGGGAAGTCTAAATCAATCTCGATTCCTATATACCTGTACAACCAACTGTCATCCAATCAAAGTTATAATGCCCTGTGTACAAGTACAGCTGGGTATAAAAAACAGATTTGTTGCAACGAGACGGGACGAGACTTACATAAGGTACTTCTTGCTGTATTAGGACATCTTATATACGTGTAAGGCTTATAACCCACCAAAAATCAGTTTTACATACGGGGTATATAAGAAGTACCATAACCGCATTATAAGGTTTATGAAGCAGGTAGAATAAGGAATGGTATGTCATAAGAAAAATACAAAAAAAAATCAGTTTCGTAAAATAATGACGATAATTTGTCGACTAGAGCAAGATTCTATTTATCACGTATCCTTTAAATTTAGGCAACATATATTCACCCCTATTCTGCATTTCGATTACTTTCCCGTTCTACGCTCCGCTTTAATCGAAGTTTGGTATTCTGCGTTACGACGGAATCGTAAAGAGAAGAGGAAGAGCAAATGATTTTTCGAAATCAGCTGTTGGTACGGAATGTGTGAACATTGGAACAAAATAAATTAAAGAAAATTTGTAAAAAAAACACTGAAAAACGTTTATTTTTATTATCCACGCCATTTTGTACAAAAAAAAGCAATAGAATATATTGCCGCAGTGTTATATTTTTTTGAGTGAAGTGCTTTCATAATTGTAAGTGTGTTTTTGTCGTTCTTTTGGCCAATTCCCTGCCGTGGCCACCAAGTTATGTTAAAACGGATTCCTGCACGAATATAGTTGACATTTTCTGAATTTTAAGGATGCTAATTTCATTGCACTGGCCCAAAATACTTTATAAAGGTTTATTTATTCTTTCCGCAAGGATTGTTTACGTTTTTGCTTCACCTTCCTCTACGCCGGCAGCTTGCTTTGGCATATAACTGGACCCAACGAACAGACACAAACTATAGCTGTCTATTATAATGGAATCAATAGCCCCGGCATTATTTGTGGAGTTGGAAAGCAGCGCATACGAAAATGGCCAGGTGAGAATGAGAAGGCAAATATTGCGAGATTTGTGTAATCCATTTGTGATGAGTGACGAATTGTAAGAAATTGAACTTAAAAGTGGTGAAGTTTAATGACTTGTTTTCTTAATTAGGTTCAAAAAAACTTTCGACTGAATAAGAATACTTTCAAGTATGTGTTAGATACTTTTGCGAGGCAAATACGTCCAAGGACTTCGACATCGACATGTTGTTTTTTGACCTGGAAACATATAAAAAAACAATCATCACCAAGCCGTCTACGTCTCTCAACAAGTTTTACTTACATTTTTGTTAAAATTTTGTTATAACTTAATTAAAAATAATAATAAAATATTTTTTCCGCCAACTAATTTGTAACTTAGAAAAACGGAACTACGATCGAAATGCAGAATACACAACATCGAACGATTCGAAGTTGGATCGAAAGAGATTGGAACACAGAATACCAAAATTGCCAATCGAAAAAAATTCCAATCCAAGTCGAAATGCAGAATAGGGCTGATTTTCTATTTTTTGGTGTTTCTTAAGGATAAGCCTTATTTTAAGCGTAAATAAGCCTAAAATAAGGCGTTACTACAAGGCGTATGATGTACTTTATTTTAAGATTCATCCGTCAGGCGTGAAACCTGTACTGCTTATTGCTTACAACCACTTATGCCAGCTTTTGCTGGGCGTGGATAAAAAAAATTGCATGCAAACAAATAAATAAACTCCTTTTGAATGCAAGGAAAGTAAATTGAAAAACTCTCCGTAGTGGTTGCATTTGATGCACATTTCGAACGCAAAAGCGCAATAAAATAAACCAAAACAAAAAGAAATGTATGCGCAAATGGCTCTACAGATGGTGATTGCAAAGAAAATAAAAAAAGAGGAAAAAATATATATAGTAAATTAATAAAATAAAACAAATTAAAAAAGTAACAACTTTAAAAAGTAATTTGACGTGCCTCTATCGCAAGTTCGAAGATATTTAGTGGTTGTGGTTGCTGTTGAATATAGCTGATATATTCCGCGTAGCTTAGATAAGCAGGTCCCAAGGAAATAATGCTGCCAATATGATTTTTTCGTCTTTTTTAGGCAAGAATATATACTTTTTAGTTTCAGCACTAGTTTCGCAATACCGTGCAGCACTAAGAACTGCTCAACGCATGGTAGCAGTGCTCGAACCAACAGAGCTCGAGGACGAGCGCAGTTCAAAAGTTGGGCCGCGAGAAACCTTCGATACGGCAACAGGTACGAGGGGAAATTTTCGAGCGGCAAAATGAAGAGGCAACATTCGGCTGATGGTGGCAACCCTGCCTCGATGTGCAGCTGCATAGACAAGAGAAGTGGATCTAAAGCTATGAAACAGATCAACCCCAATAGCAAGGTAGCAGTTATCTGGAAAACAATAACCTCTAAAGCTGCAAGGCAGAGAGAAGACGTGAAATATAGTGACTTATCAACAACGATGTTGAAGGAGAAGATGAGCCAAAGGAAGGTCACGTTTCTCAGAGGCGTTAAAGGGAGGTAACACCAAGACTCCGATTGTTCCATAGAGAATGAGCGATATAGAGAAGCAGTCATTGACTGTGACGCCAGTTGATCGGAGCAGCCCTTTCGGACAGATGTTCGCCGAAAGTAGGAGATCTATGAGAGGGGCTTATAAGCGTGATGATGCGAGAAGAACCAAGTTAGCCCTTCCAATCATTGAGTCAGCGGGGTGGTACAAAGGCGAAAAGATGATAGCGTGCCCCAGAATCGCGAGCTTTTGGTGGCTAGAAGAAGTGATTACAAACCTCTAAACAAAGGACGATCACTCAGATTGATATGGTAGATAGGGCGCAGATCCCCAAGATATTAAAGATATGAAGTCGGAGATTATGCCTTTAAGATCTGGCAAGAGGTCGGAATAATTTTATAACAGAGATCCTGATTGCTGATGGGGTTTTTCAGTTTGGTCGTTGAGAAAACTTCTGATAACACTATAGTCACATTCAGTCCATGTGAGTTCCTCAATACCAACCAGTTCAACCAAACCCAGTTCAACGTAGCCCTACCTAGTTTCAATTATACTAGAGACAGGCATCTGTATGAAACTTGCATTATAAAAAGTTAACAAGAAACCAATCAGGGTGCTAAATTAATTTCACTCTGGATGAAAGGGCTAAATCCTTATTGCAACACTTAAAAATCGTTTAGCATTAGGGTACATATTAAATAGACTTCATGGGGAATATTTCTGTGGAACAATAGCGCTCACCTGTCCTTTTTGGAGAAAAAAATTATTTCGAAACTAGAGAAAATGTTATAATTACTTACTTACTTAATTGGCGCTTAACCGTCTAAACGGTTATGGCCGTCCAACAAGGCGCGCCGGTCGCTCCTTCGCTCCGCCAACCGGCGCCAATTGGTCACACCAAGGGAGTTTAAATCATTTTCGACCTGGTCCTTCCAACGGAGTGGGGGCCGCCCTCTACTTCTGCTTCCATAGGCGGGTTCCGATAGAAACACTTTCTTTGCCGGGGCATCACCTTTCATTCGCATAACATGGCCTAGCCAGCGCTGGACTATGTTGATGTCTGCGTATAGCTCATACAGCTCATCATTAAATCTTCTTCGGTACTCGCCATCGCCAACGCGTAGAGGTCCATAAATCTTTCGAAGAACTTTTCTCTCGAACACTCCCAAAGCCGTTTCATCTGCTGTTGTCATGGTTCATGCTTCTGCCCCATATAGCAGGACGGGTACGATAAGTGACTTGTAGAGTATCATTTTCGTTCGCCGAGAGAGGACTTTACTTTTCAATTGCCTACTTAGTCCAAAGTAGCATTTATTGGCAAGATTGATTCTTCGCTGGATTTCAGTGCTGATGTTGTTGCTAGTGTTGATGCTGGTTCCCAAATAAACGAAGTCTTTTACTATTTCGAAATTATGGCTGCCAACAGTAGCGTGGTTGCCAAGGCGCATATTCGCTGACTCTTTGCTCGATGACAGCAGGTACTTCGTTTTGTCCTCATTCACCATCAAACCCATCTTTACCGCTTCTGTTTCCAGTTTGGAGTAAGCAAAACTAACAGCGCGGGTGTTTAGGCCGATGATATCAATGTCATCAGCATATGCCAGTAATTGCACGCTTTTATAGTATATTGTTCCAGTGCGGTTAAGTTCTGCAGCTAGTATAATTTTCTCCAGCATCAAATTAAAGAAATCGCATGATAGGGTGTCACCCTGTCTGAAACTTCGTTTAGTTTCGAACGGCTCGGAGAGGTCCTTCCCAATTCTGACTGAGCTGATGGTGCTGCTCAACGTCATTTTGCACAGCCGTATAAGTTTTTCGGGAAACAAAATTCAGACATAGCGGCATATAGGCAGCTCCTTTTCGTGCTGTCGAAGGCGGCTTTAAAGTCGACGAAGAGGTGATGTGTGTCGATTCCCTTTTCACGGGTTTTTCCAAGATTTGGCGCATTGTGAAAATCTGGTCGATGGTAGATTTACCAGGTCTGAAGCCACACTGAGAAGATCAAATCATCCGGTTCACGGTGGGCTTCAATCTTTCGCACAATACACTTGTATGCAATATTAAGAAGGCTAATTCCACGTTAGTTGGTGCATTTTGCAGTATCCCCCTTCTTGTGGACTGGACAAAGAACACTTAGATTCCAATCATGCATGCACTTTTCCGCCCAAATTTAACTAAGAAGTTGCTGCATGCACTTCACCAACTCCTCACCACCGTACTTCAATAGCTCCGCAGGTAATCCATCAGCGCCCACGGCCTTTTTGTTTTTCAATCTGGTTATTGCTATTCTAACTTCGTCATAATCGGGCGAGGGGACATATATTCCATCATCATCGATTGCGGGATCGGGTTCGTCATCCCTGCGCAGCGAATCTCTGCCTCCATTTAGGAAAGCAGAGAAGTGTTCGCTCCATAATCTAAGCACTCTCTGGACATTAGTTACAAGGTCGCCGTTTTCGTTCCTACAGGAGCTTGCCCCGGTCTTAAAACTTTCCGTCTGTCGCAGCTCAGGCTCCTCGCACTCAAGCCTTCCTCCTTCTGCTTTTTTCTTCCTGAAAAGGCTTCTCGCTTCCCTTCCCCTTGTTCACACACTCCTCTTATTGCACTCGCTTTTAACGTAGCCCTGTAGCAACGCGGCATTCTTCATTGTACCAGTTGTTTTTTTTTGTGGCCGCTGATAACCATTTTTCCCCGGCGGCAGTACAAAGTGCTTCGGAGATATGCTCCTACTGCTCCTGTATTCCTTCAGGATGAGTTGTGCTCTCAGAGAGCAGGTGCGAGAGTCGAGTTGCGAAATCATTGGCAGTCTGTTGTGATTGAAGCTTTTCGACGTCTAGCTTCCCTTGCATTTTTTGTTCCTTGGTTTTAGCCGCGTTGAGGCCGGTGCGTATTTTGGCTGCAACGAGATAATCGTCCGATCGTGCGCACATCTAAAACACTGGAGGCATGCCGTCCGTCTATCACAACGTGATCGATCTGATTGCGAGTATTTCGATCAGGAGACAGCCATGTATCTTTTTATGCATGAACCTCGTGCTGGATATGACCATGTTTCGAGCACCGGCAAAGTCAATCAGCCTCAGTCCGTTAGGAGAAGTTTCATTGTTTAGGCTGAACTTTCCGACTGTAGGGCCAAAAACACCTTCTTTGCCCACCCTGGCGTTATAATTGTTTATAAAAAGTGTCTTTCACCTCGTCGTCTTTCTCCTTTATCGGCGCATGAGCACAGATGAATGATATATTAAAAAATTTTGCTTTTATTCGGATAGCGGCGAGACGCTCGTCCACAGGCGTGAACGCCAGAACTTGGCGACAAAGTCTCTCCCCCACCATGAATCTGACGCCGAAAGTGCGCTTATTCGTATGTCAACTCCAATAGATGTCACAATTTTTGATCTTCTTTCTTCCTTGCTTCTTCCAACGCATTTCTTGAATGGCGGTTATGTCAGATTTTCCAAGTGCATGCGCTCAACTCATTGTCCTTCAAACGTTTGCCATGGTCGTCATTAATTGAGAGTGTATGTATCCGAGGCTTGTTGGTATATTTCATTGGAGTATGGTTTTACGTGGCGGGTCCCAAGCCCAGCGCACAACCCGCTCAGAGGGGTTATAATATTTTAGGAAAATATTCGACGGAAACTTTCAGAGTGTTCTGTCGGTGCGCAAATAACGTATTGCGACAGGCAGAGGAGAACCGAAATTTTCACAGAGAGATGTGTAACATATTTTTTAACCATCCTCGTATTAAACTTTTATTCTTTTCAGTAAAGATATGCACTAAGCCAACATACCATCAATGTTCGTTTGCTAGGAAAATTCGAGTTGAATAAAACATTCAAAAATTGTTGCATACTTCAAGGCGGAAAATTTATTTTTTATTCACTGTACTTTTCCTTGTTCAAAGTTTTTCACTTAAAAACACGGTTTGAGGTCCCTGCAGAAATATTTAGAACTAAAGATACTTAAAATTGCGATATTTTCTCCAAAAAAATTCGAATAAATTTAAATGTATTCAAAATGAAGTTGTTGTAATAAAATAAAATATTGCAACAAGTGAAAAAACGGATAAGGGTTTAAGTAAATCTAAATATGGTATTCGAACCAACAAATCGGCATTTCGCTCCATTTTCTTAAAAGTTCTTTTTTCCGATCCAAGTACTTTTTAGAGACAGTTCCTTTTTCGGAACCGGGTACTTTTTTGAAAGCGGATATCTTTTCGAATCTGGGTACTTTTTCAGATCCGTGTACTTTTTCGGAACAGAAAATTTTTCAAAAGTGGGTACTCTTTCATAAACAGGTACTTTATTTTAATGTTGCACCTTTCCGGGCCCAGTACTTTTTCGAATCCTCGTACATTTTTAAAATTGGCTGCTTTGACGAGGCGGGGTACATTTTTTGAACAGTTTACTTTTTCAAATCCGGGCACTTTTTCTGATCAGGATAACTTTAAAAACCCGTTTACTTTTTTTAGAACCGATACCATTTTCAGAACAAGGTAGTTTCTTAAAATCCAAAACCTTTTTGAACCCGTAAACTTCTTTTAAAATGGGTCATTTTTCACAATCGGAAACTCTTTTAGAAGCTTGTATTTGTTCGGGTCTGTGTACTTTTTTGGGAACAGTACTTTTTCGTATTCGAATACTCTTTCAAAAGCGTGTACTTTTTCGAATCCAGGTTCATTTAAGTACAGGAATATATTTCGGATACGATTTCAGACCCAAGACCTTTTTCGAATTCGATACTCTTTAAAAACTGGGCACTTTTCGGGATCCGTATAATTGTTTAAACCTGTCTTACACCAAGCTTTTTCAGAAGAAGGTACTTCTTAGAAAATTTTCATTCTCCGAAAGGTGTACTTTTTAAAAATTGAATATTTTTCAGTTCTGGGTAATTTTTAAGAGCAGATCCAGGTATTTTTTTCATATCCGTGTGCTTTTCTTTAGCCAGGTACCTTTTCGAATCTAAATTTGTTTTTGAAACCGGGTACTAGAGCCGTCTAACATACAAATAAAACATATAAAAGTGAGGTACAAATGGAAACCTAGCTATTTGTTCAATTTTAGGTCTCCGCAAACCCCCAAAATATCTCTGAGACGAAATTTTCCTTTTGTTTTATCAAATTTTAGATATTTTCGCCCAAAATGCAAGGAATTGGATTTCCGGTCTGCGTTAATCAACTTATATAGAAATAAAATTTGTAAGAGTATGTGCATACGTAATTCACATTTTTCTTTTCCTCTTTTATTCCATTTTACATATACGGAGAGGAAAATATTTGTATATTAATTTGCTATCTACGTTTTTGCTGTGCAGGTCACAACATCTTTGGCAAAACAAGTAGACAAATTCTGACATCTTTGCTAACAAAACAAGACTGGAGACAAATTTCTGCACCGTACTTCTAAAATGCGATGATTAGTTAGATACCTATGTATGTAATTTACTTTAATATAGATTAATGTTGCCAGTAGTAATATAAACAAAAATATGTTATGAGATATTAAGCTTGTACTTGACTTTTCTGAAAAGCTTTTACTGCTTTATGAAACGACGTTGATCGAAACCAGCAGCAGTGTAAGCACTTGGACCTAGGGCTTCTTTGGTGCAATATTTTTAACATAACACTGGAGGTTATAAACAAGCAGCATATGTAAACCTTTCCATACGGTCCGGATAGAATATGTTAAATTTGCTGCAGTATGTTATAATGGTTATATCCCTGCCTAGCCCTTAACAAATATGACCTATGTTTTTCTGTTTCTGTATTGGATAAAATTTCAAGCTTCATTCTAAGAGAGAGCACCAAATAGAAAACCCAAAGACTTCGCCGCCAATGCTGTGCTTCAGATCCCTCATTCTCTGGTATTCCTATAGAACCTCGGATTTGTAGCAGAGGTAGGGCAGGATCTCCAATGATTTGTGAGACAAGCGCTACTTAATTACTAATAATGATGAGTGTAAAGCCAAATTATATATTTTGTAAATATTTTAACCACTTCCAAATGAAAGTAATTCAAAATTAATGGCGAGCTAAACCAATTTCTTACCACATTAGATTCATGCGCTTGACATCACTCAATAATAAATAGATTTAAAGAGATTGATTACTGCCGCAGCTGCCATTTTCAAGCACTTAATAGAACAACCATGCCATTTAGCGCACAGAGAATACATTTTAAAGGCTTTGATGAAATTATGTTGATAAATGTGCTGCGCCTAAAAATAGATTTTACTGACAACGACCGCTATGTGTTACATTTAACGACGATATCATCGCTTATTTGTTTATTGTGTTGTGGGTTCTTTTATTCTTATATTCTATATATACAGTCTATGCAAAATTGCAGTATATATGCTTGTAAATGATTTTGTGTGTATAGATTATTTTCATATCATAACTCATTTCGAAAGTTTGCATGGCTGAACAGAATAGCGGAAGCTCCTAAATTCATAATACCATATTAAGTAGAAGAAAATGAAAAATTTCTGCAGGGCGGAATCAAAAGCCCTCGGAATCTTGGCAGGAATACTATCCGTGGTATTACATATAAAAATAAATTAGCGGTACCCGACAGATGATGTTCTGGGTCACCCTGGTCCACATTTTGGTCGATATCTCGAAAACGCCTTCACATATAAAACTACCACCACTCCCTTTTAAAACCCTTTATTCCTTTAATTTGATACCCATGTCCTACAAAAAATTCTAGAGTCACCACTGGACCACCTATAGAACTAAGGCCCACTCTCTTTTAAAATACTTATTATCACCTGTCTTTTGATACCCATATTGTACAAACAAATTCTAGAGTCAGCCCTGGTCCACCTTTATGGCGATATCCCTAAATGGCGTCCACCTATAGAACCATGGCCCAGTCCCTCTTTAAATACTATTTAAAACCTTCCACATGTCATACAATCACATTCCAGGCTTACCATAGGTTCATTTTCCTACATGGTGATTTTCCCTTATTTTGTCTCCATAGCTCTCAACTGAGTATGTAATGTTCGGTTACACCCGAACTTAGCCTTCCTTACTTGTTATTTTAACATTTCTTTAAATAAAATGCCTTCATTGTATAACTTTTAGATTTAGGGCCGATCTTCTGCAACTTTTGCAACAGAGAAGTATTTTGCTCTTACCTGATTTCGTATAATACATTTTTATTTTATTTTCATCATTTGTTCGCTCATGAATTCAAACTTGTTTATGCACATGTGGCGCATACTTTAATTTGAAAATAAAATAAATACATATGTATATTAACAAATACAAAATTAGGTCACAATGTGAGGTGGCTGCTCGTAAATTATTAAATTATCGCCAAAGCACGCATTATAATCAAACAATGTCAGCATAGTTTTATCGCATAAAGATTTTCGGCCCTTTATATATTTCGCTTTAACGCAATAATTACAAAACAAGCAAACACTTCATATCACAATTTTTTTTTTTTTTTTTTTTTTTTTTTTTTTTTTTTTTTTTTTTTGATTTTTGCTGACACAGAAGCTGGAACGGAACTCCACATGATCGCTTGAAAATTTACTGTTAACTTAAGATTTATTGTTTATAGATTTGTATCAAAATTTATGAAATATACACATTTGAAAAAATTGACCGCTTTTATGTTTGTGCATTTTTTTCAATATTTATTCAAATCAAGCAAACATTTTGTTTTCATATACAACATTTCATTCATACATTTGTAAAACATTTCATACTCACTACAAAGGAGCTTTTTAGGCATTCATATGAACACTTAAATACTCAAGTATGTGTACGAGTATGTAAAAGTAGCTGTAAATGGGCACTTGGTCCGACCTTTGTATGAAAGCAGTGCTTATGCGCTTTGTCGGCACGTTCATTAGTCTCGAGACATTTCTATCAAAAAGAATTAAGCAAAATACTGAAAATATGTACACACAGGTAACGCAATGCAGTTGAAGTGATATAAATAGGTGGCAGCGTACTCTCTTTACATACCAAAGTCATAACTTGATTTTAATTTTTTAAATTTTAGTGATTTTTGAAATTTTGATTTGGTCATCTTCTATACAGACTACTTTATGCTATAGTTATTTATATCATCGATTATTTATGTAGATTTACACCCACATCTGCCTTTTGTACGCGAAATTTCCATATGAAGTTACAGCTTTAGTGTTCTCAGAAATGGGCATTCTGAATATTTTTATCGCATTTTTTATTTTGTTGTTAAATACTCTTTTTTTCTATAAAGTTTCATTTAGGTGCCAACTTTGCACAATTTGTACCAGTAATTAGAATGTAGAGCCTTATAACTAAAAAAAAAAGAAATACTCGGCACAACTATCTTCGAAGAGATGTATCGCGCTTCTTGTTAATTTTCCTACAAATTGGTATGTCTCAAGTTTTTCTAACTGAAAAACCTTATTTCTACACTTACGATATTATTTTCCTCGGTACTTGAACCCTTCCGTATGATAGGTCGGGTGGAGCACACCTAGAACGCTTTATAGCCATGCAAAAAATAGCTCTAATAAGGACAACATATGAGGTAAGTTGGCAGCTCTGACTGAGAATGGTTTGCAACACAGAAACATATGTACTATAAGATATTATAAATCAAAGATTTAAATTTTTGAAAGATGTTGTCCCCGAAAGGCCGTATGGGCTGCATCTTTCTTTAAAAGAAAATTTTAAATTTAGCTCTACAAGGACTGTTACTTGAAATAGAAACTACCCCAACCAGTTCCTAAATATTAAGCATTAAGTTCCAAAATTGTTTACTTTAGGCGCAGAATTGCTACAAGCCAACGCAAATTAAATTTTGTAGCGGCAAGAAGTGTAATTGTGTGAGTCGTCAACCAACTGCCCTTCGTTTATACGAATTACGAACTTATTTTTCTTGCATGTTGTTAATTTCTCCATACAATGAGTGTTTTTTACCTGTAAAAGCAGGTATAATCCCAATAACGAAATGAAAAGAGGAAATTTAGGAGATCACATATTGGAATTAAAAGCTTTTAATGCAGCGCCGACGATAAGTTTGGTGAAACCTTTTAAATGCAAGCGAAGGCAAAATAAATGTTTTTATTCGGTAATTTTTTTTCTCTACTTATTTGGAAAACGGATGACTGTTTTTTTCTTATGGCAACTAGGCAATATTTGCTTGACGATATTTAAAGAAACTTTAGAATACCAAAGCCAACTAATATTTTCTATATCGCTTTTGTGCGCTGACTAGTTGCCATTGATGTTGCTGTGATAAATATTTTGGGACAGCATTTTATATGCAAAGCGTCATGGGATAATTAAGCTCATCGATGATTTTTTTCAGCATCGGCTGTGAGCGATCCTTTGCGCAACATTTTCCTTTGTGAAACGTGAAGTTAATCAAAAATAACATAAAATAGTTTAAACAAGTAAGGACGGCTGTGCCGAAGACTTCATACCTTTCATGAATGGGGCTGAACAATAATCTTATCCCGTTCGTAATCTCCAAATAATCGGATGTATAAGATAAGAAATATATAGCGAACAGATGTACATACCTAAACGATTTTTAAGATAAATATAAAATAAAAAATGGCATTATCTGAACGATCGGTTGTTTGGGATATATATTATATATTGCTCCGATAGAAATGAGTTTTGCAGGAAATCTTCTATTGTCACGGATATTAGCATCACTAAGCTATACCATCACTAAGGCGATGCTAAGGCCATGCCAAGCAGTATTTACGTCAATAATCAAATCAAGTATACACATATATAAGGCAGCCCAGAGAGATGTCACACACAGATGCATTTACTTATACGCCTATGTGTACTCGAGAGACTGTAAACTACAAACATTCACATCAATAATTCAATCACTATGTATCTACATAAACGAATAAATAATTGCGTCTACACATATGTACGTATACGAGCAGCGGAGCGGCAATGCACAAACACATGCATATATCTTATCTGAGTTGTCACAAGAGAGAGCAATAATTTGTGCACGTAGTTGTGGCTGGCGATTTTGTAGCCGAAACAAACTAGTAAGTTCTGGAAATCGAAGAGCCTAGAAGTATGCATCGTAAACTATAAAAGCGGGGCAGGCGAGTAAGAAGTAAATCAGTTTGAGTTGAGCTATCAATCAGTTTGATTAAACACGCGATCTGGCGACCAATAGTAGAGTTTCATTTGAGTTATCAATCAGTTTGGTTATTAATCCAGCGAGTAGCAAAGTATAAGTGTTATTGTGAAGTACTTAATAAAGGCCATTTTTCCATCATTCAATATTGGAGTTATTTATTCAACAGTTTAGTGATTCGAACTTAGCAGAGGATTGCAAATAAGAGGATTTGCAGTAAATTCGTTACACTATGATATATTAAAATAAATATAACCAAGTTTAACGTTTTTATATTGGAAATTAAGGGAGAAATGGCTAAAAATCTTTCTATCTGAACGATCGGTTGTGTGGGATATATACTATATATAACTCCGATCAAAGTACTTTTTTCAGAAAATCTTCTATGATATATTAAAATAAATATCACCAAGTTTAACGTTTTTATATTGGAAATTAAGGGAGAAATTGCTAAAAATCATTCTATCTGAACGATCGGTTGTATGGGATATATACTATATATAGCTCTGATCAAAGTGATTTTTTCAGAAAATCTTCTATGATATATTAAAATATATATCACCGAGTTTTACGTTTATACTTTCTAAATTAAGGGAGAAATGGCCAAAAATCTTTCTTTCTGAACGATCGGTTGTATGGGATATACACTATATATAGCTCCGATCAAAGTGATTTTTTCGAGATATCTTCTATGATATATTAGAATATATATCATCGAGTTTCACGCTTATATTTTCCAAATTGTGGCAGGAATGGCCAAAATCGTCTTATCTGAACGATCGGTTGTATGGGAGATATATGTTATAGTGGTCCGATCCTACCGGATCCGACAAATGTCTAATATAATACAAAAATACATCCTTGTGCCAAATTTCAATGAGATATCTCAAACTTTGAGGGACCAGTTTGCGTTCAAACAGACAGACGGACGGACAGACGGACATTGCTATATCAACTCAGTTCGTCGCCCTGATCAATTCGGTATACTTAATGGTGAGTCTATCTTCTATATTTGTCAACGTTACAAACATCGGACCAAAGTTAATATACCATTTCATGTTAACGAAAGGTATAAAAACTAAACAACACGCCGTAGCACAGAGGTTCATGTCTTCGCTATTAAGCACAACTCGTTTTGTAGGGAGTTATTTAACGACTGCCGTCTTCAATAATTGCCGCTAGATGGGTCTCTTTTCGCGCCTAACCTAGAGAGCTACAAACATACAAGTGAAGCTAATACAAGCGTGTCAAAAATGCTATGTTTTCACATCTGCCTCGCTTAGCCGTCAAAGTTGAATTTTGTACAAAAAGCTTTATTGTAAATTGAGTTTACGAGAGCTGGATTGTTCGTACAAAGTGCAGCCCAAACAGTCTATATTAAATCCATCAGCTTGTAATACGATAACTTTCTTCCTGTCTCAATTCCGTTATTATGTTTTCCGAAAAGCCACTATTCTATGGCATGTTCGGTTGATGAGGAATTTGCAAGAGCATTGCTATAAGTTGAGAGTTTCGTAAGACGTAAATATATGTAGTAAAGTTCCCCAACAGACAGTTATATAAGGGCAATCTAATAACACGCCAATGATCCGTAGGATAGAAACCGCTAGTGTTCATTTCAGAAAAAATTTCAAAATATATCACTGACGAATTTTGGATGTTCGAAACATTCCATAACAAAGAAACTCAACATTTAAACTAAACATGAAAGTTTGGAAGCAAACGGGTTAAGCCTCTTATTCTTCCTAAAATTCTTCTTCAAGCACAGAAAATAAAAAGGTCTACGTAAAAGCACGATTTAACACCAAATACTTTAGCGAAATTTTCGTTCAAAACTGCATGACTTAAGCAAAAAGAGCACCAATGAAGTTTTTCTAAGTACCGAACATGATTTTCAAGCAATAAACAAATGAAAACAACAGGTTTTATTTTTTTGAGAATCTCTGATGAACATGCTGTATCTGATTAAATGCAGATCCAAGATATTACACTACAAAGAGACGCAACGAGGAGCAGTGTCAGCAAAAAGGAAGATAATTTGGAGCACATTTTTACATGAACATCTTTACGCACAGCTATGTAATAATATAAATGGAGCGGAAGTGATTGAGTATAGCGCAGAAGATAACCCAAATTGTTATTTCCTTGTCAATCTCCTTGACAGGCAACTAGATTACATTGTATTGGCATATTGGCAATTAAGTGGTGTAGCTGCAAGTGAAATTAGAAGCAAAGAAAGCAAATACAAAGTGTTGGTTAGCAATAGCTAAATATTTAAAAAATCTAGGATGACTGACGAAAGGATATAAAAGAAATTTCGTACCAAAACGTTTTATCATTAAGTCAAACATATCAATTTAAAACACAATTCGGGCATCGTAACAGCAGTAAGTTATAAAAATCGCTTCTTTTTATTCGAGACGGATATATACATACATTCAGCAGCGAACACGGGATGTCTTCTTATATCTCCAGAACATCATCTACACAGTGAGGCGAGAACACTCCCCATAAAGGAAAGAAATTAAATGTTTAATACGAAGAAACCTGGGCATCTTAACAGACCTCTGGTTAAGAAGGCCCCGCCTCCCAGGTTTTTAAGAGGTCATCTCAGTTAGAGCTATGAAGAAATACGGCACTCAAGAAGTCATAGGTATTGTGGCGAATTTTCACATCACTAAATAAATGCACAACAACAGTAACATAAAGCAAGCTACATAAACACAGTAATCATCATTTACCCACATACATACAAGGCAACGGAGAAATAACTCACACACAGACGTAGTCATCAGCCGAAGTAGTACTTACATATACACGCGCATATGGCTATGCGAGAGACTGTAAAGTACAAATATACATGTAAATGGGTGAACGAGGCAACATAGAGTATAAAAGCAGCGAAAGCTGAGTAATCAGTAATCAGTTATGATTTAAGCACGCTATTGGTTGTGAAGTATTAGTGTTTTTGTGAAGTTCTTTCAAAGTAGTCTAATAAAGACCATTTTCCATTATTGAATATTGGAGTTATTTATTCAACAGTTTAGCGATTCGAGCGTTAGCAGAAGGTTTCAAATAAGCGTAATTTTACAAAATTCGTTACAGTATGAAGAAAAGAAACACAAAAAGGCCCTCAGAGACATCCACGAAAAGACCTAAAATTACTTTTCCACCAATTTCTCGGTGAACCAACTTTTAGCTCGAAGTTAAGAAAACAAACCGCCTCAGGAAGACGCGCATCATTCTGTCTAAACTTCGATCTGCATAATGTAATAGGTAAAACTATTGCTTAACCAGAATCTTCCCCGACGTACCCAATGTAGTCCTGCTTGTACGTGTCCTAGCATGACACCAACCATATTTTCAATTTAGAAGAAAATTAATTAAAAACTTTGAAATTTTCGTAAAACTTAGAATAATCTCCAATTTTTCAAAGCCATTTTTGAACCTAATTTACCAGCTACGAATTTATTAAAGTTTATAAGCATCAAATCAAATAATTATTAACTAGAAAGCTTGAAAAGTAGGTATTTATATCCGAGTGAAAAAACTAAAACTAGTTTCGATTTTCATAGTTAACTTAGAAAAAATGAAAAATTAATTTAATTATTCACATTTCAAAATTTACTCTGAAAGAACTGCCATACTATTCTTGCATTTGAAGTAACTCTTCACGCCCTACTAAAAATGATGCCGTCCAAACAAATTGTTGTCGCCCACACTATATCCTACATCTGTGGTAACAAGCGATAATAACCTTAGGCAACATAAGAAATATCCAAAATGCAATATTTTTAGTGGCGAATTTCATATAAATGATATATATATGGAAACTCAACATAAAAACATTTTTTTAAAAATGCATAGAAAAAATGTATAGGAGCCAAAAAATTTCACAAACACATGTGGTTTTATTATATAAAACTAGCCGTAAGGGTTCGAGCTCTGCAATATCATAAGTCGGGTTGGTGTCGAAATTCTGTATGTACAAAATTCTAAAAACAAAATTCTGCTTTTTTTAAATTCTGCTTTCTAAAATTCTGCTTTCAAAATTCTGTATTACAAAATTCTGTATTAAAATATAATGTTAACAATGTTAAAGAGGTCATGTAATTATTTTGAAAAAGTGCGCCATGCACAGTAATTCTGCGTAGAACACCTTTCTGTATAGGCGGCCTTCGGCCGCGCTTATAAAAAATAATCCTGGCCCACACCATGCCAAGTCCGGGTGTGTGGTATAACCGTGGCTACTGCCACGGTGATGTCCTTCTGCATAGTATACCTTTCTGCGTAGGCGGCCTTCGGCCGCACTTTAAAAAAATAACCCTTAGCTGATCCAACACCGGCTGCGCCATGCCATGATTCCGGAATTTTGACTTCCAGAATTAAACTTGCAGAATTTAGAAAAAGCAGAATTTTAGAAAGCAGAATTTTTAAAAGCAGAATTTTAAAAAAGCAGAATTTTGTTCAAGCAGAATTTTTTTGCAATTTACAGAATTTTGTAATACAGAATAATGACACGCTCCCTCCTAAGTCGACTTTTGCTGTTATCGCGTGCGACCACAGGCATATACGAGAATACTCCCCATCAGGGAAAGAAACGAGATGCTGACCAAACAGTTCCTGTTGAATACCCAGAAACCTGGGCATCCCAACAGACATCTGATTGACGAGCCAGCACCGCCTAGGGGCTTAAGGAGTCATCTCCGTAAGCATTTTGAGGAAATACGGCATCTGAGAACACAGCCGTATGAAGCGAAAAAACATAAGCAGGTTCTTGGTGAACTCCACAAACAGGCGTCGGACCTTTATGCCGGGAATTGCCCGGTGAACCCAGTACTCAAAGTAAAGTATCCAAAACTTGCGGAAGAGGAACGCATACCAGGGAAACGCGTGTCACTCTGGCTCAACTTCGTTCTGGATACTGTAACAGATTAAACTCTTACCTATCCAGAATCAACCCCGACATACAAAATGTATGCCCCGCTTGCAATGTGTCCCCACATGACACCAACCATCTCTTTAATTGTAATGTGGAACCAACGCCTCTAACACCCCTTTCCCTATGGTCCACCCCTGTTGAAACAGCAAGTTTCCTTGGACTCCCGTTAGAGGATATTGATGACAGTTTGTGATCGGTCGCGTCTGTTAGGTGGGGCGAAGCACTGCTACAACAACAACAACAACAACCACAGGCATATCGTACACTTAGATCAAAACAGTGATCAAAACAAAAATCGCAATGTTCGAGAAATGCAGAAAGCAGACTACATTATACATGTTCCCCAATGGAATTTTTTTTTTACAAAGCCTTTTCACGCTAAAAAGTGAAGGTAATAATAAATCGAGTAAACATTTCAGTAGGTATTGATTTTCAAAACCCGGTGTTACTCATAACTTCGAAATTTCAGATTATTGAGTTAGCTCGCTTTTGACCTAGGTGTGCGCCTTATAGGTATATTGATATGTATGCATACATATCAATGCTTAAGTAATTTTTTTTGTCAGCTGAGATATAATGTACCACAAATTTAGCCACTTAGTCCATATTAATTATTAAACTTAGTCTTAGAAAGCTATTTCTTTTCATTTTCTATTAAGATGCAGCACTCAAATTCATTACGTATACCAAGTGGTCACGCAAATGTTTGTTTCTTAGCGACCATTATGTGCTTGGCATTACTCATACGCAGTGGCGACCCTCATCCATTGTTATACTCAGTTGAGCAGAGCTCACAGAGTATATTAAGTTTGATTGGATAACGGTTGGTTGTACATATATAAAGGAATCGAGATAGATATAGACTTCCATATATCAAAATAATCAGGATCGAAAAAAAATTTGATTGAGCCATGTCCGTCCGTCCGTCCGTCCGTCCGTCCGTCCGTCCGTTAACACGATAACTTGAGTAAATTTTGAGGTATCTTGATGAAATTTGGTATGTAGGTTCCTGAGCACTCATCTCAGATCGCTATTTAAAATGAACTATATCGGACTATTACCACGCCCACTTTTTCGATATCGAAAATTTCGAAAAACCGAAAAAGTGCGATAATTCATTACAAAAGACCGATAAAGCGACGAAACTTGGTAGATGAGTTGAACTTATGACGCAAAATATAAAATTAGTAAAATTTTGGACAATGGGCGTGGCACCGCCCACTTTTTAAAGAAGGTAATTTAAAATTTTGCAAGCTGTAATTTGGCAGTCGTTGAAGATATCATTATGAAATTTGGCAGGAACGTTACTCTTATTACTGCATGTACGCTTAATAAAAATTAGCAAAATCGGAGAAGGACCACGCCCACTTTTAAAAAAAAATTTTTTTTTAAGTAAAATTTTAACAAAAAATTTAATATCTTTACAGTATATAAGTAAATTATGTCAAGATTCAACTCCAGTAATGATATGGTGCAACAAAATACAAAAATAAAAGAAAATTTAAAAATGGGCGTGGCTCCGCCCTTTTTCATTTAATTTGTCTAGGATACTTTTAATGCCATAAATCGAACAAAAATTAACCAATCCTTTTGAAATTTGGTAGGGGCATAGATTTTATGGCGTTAACTGTTTTCTGTGAAAATGGGCGAAATCGGTTGATGCCACGCCCAGTTTTTATACACAGTCGTCCGTCTGTCCTTCCGCATGGCCGTTAACACGATAACTTGAGCAAAAATCGATATATCTTTACTAAACTCAGTTCACGTACTTATCTGAACCCACTTTACCTTGGTATGAAAAATGAACGAAATCCGACTATGACCACGCCCACTTCTTCGATATCGAAAATTGCGAAAAATGAAAAAAATGCCATAATTCTATACCAAATACGAAAAAAGGGATGAAACATGGTAAGGTAATTGGATTGTTTTATTGACGCGAAATATAACTTTAGAAAAAACTTTATAAAATGGTTGTGACACCTACCATATTAAGTAGAAGAAAATGAAAAAGTTCTGCAGGGCGAAATAAAACACCCTTAAAATCTTGCCAGGTATTACATATATAAATAAATTAGCGGTATCCAACCGATAATGTTCTGGGTCACCCTAGTCCACATTTTGGTCGATATCTGGAAAACGCTTTCACATATACAACTACCACCACTCCCTTTTAAAACTCTCATTAATACCTTTAATTTGATACCCATATCGTACAAACTCATTCTAAGAGTCACCCTGGTCCACCTTTATGGCGATATCTCGAAAAGGGCGTCCACCTATAGAACTAAGACCCACACCCTTTAAAAATACTCATTAACCACCTTTCTTTTGATACCCATATTGTACAAACAAATTCTAGGGTCACCCCTGCTCCACCTTTATGGCGATATCTCGAAACGGCGTCCACCTATGGAACTAAGGAATACTCCCTTTTAAAATACTCATTATCACCTTTCTTTTGATGCCCATATTGTACAAATAAATTCTAGGATCACCCCTGGTCCACCTTTATGGCGATATCTCGAAAATGCGACCACCTATACAACAACCACCCCTCCCTTTTAAAACCCTCATTAATACCTTTAATTTGATACCCATATCGTACAAACACATTCTAGAGTCACCCCTGGTCCACCTTTGTGGCGATATTCCGAAAAGGTGTCCACCTATAGAACTAAGCCCCACACCCTTTTAAAATACTCATTAACACCTTTCTTTTGATACCCATATTGTACAAACAAATTCTAGGGTCACCCCTGGTCCACCTTTATGGCGATATCTCGAAACGGCGTCCACCTATGGAACTAAGGATTACTCCCTTTTAAAATACTCATTAACACCTTTCTTTTGATACCCATATTGTACAAACAAATTCTAGGGTCACCCCTGGTCCACCTTTATGGCGATATCTCGAAACGGCGCCCACCTATGGAACTAAGGATTACTCCCTTTTAAAATACTCATTAATACCTTTAATTTGATATCCATATCGTACAAACGCATTCTAGAGTCACCCCTGGTCCACATTTATGGCGATATTTCGAAAAGGCGACCACCTATAGAACTAAGGCCCACTCCCTTTTAAAATACTCATTAACACCATTCGTTTGATGCCCATATTGTACAAACAAATTCTAGGGTCACCCCTGGTCCACCTTTATGGCGATATCTCGAAACGGCGTCCACCTATGGAACTAAGGATTACTCCCTTTTAAAATACTCATTAACACCTTTCATTTGATACCCATATCGTACAAACGCATTCTAGATTCACCCCTGGTCCACCTTTATGACGATATCTCGAAACGGCGTCCACCTATAGAACTAAGGCCCACTCCCTTTTAAAATACTCATTAACACCTTTCGTTTGATGCCCATATTGTGGAAACACATTCTAGAGTCACCCCTGGTCCATCTTTACGGCGATATCTCGAAAAGGCGTCCATCTATAGAACTTAGGTCCACGCCCTTTTAAAATACTCATTAATACCTTTCATTTGATACCCATATCGTACAAACGCATTCTAGGGTCAACCCTGATCCACCTTTATGGCTATATCCCTAAATGGCGCACTCCCTCATAAAATACTCTTTAATGCCTTTCATTTGATACACATGTCATACAAACACATTCCAGGGTTTCCCTCGGTTCATTTTCCTACATGGTTATTTTCCCTTATGTTGTCACCATAGCTCTCAACTGAGTATGTAATGTTCGGTTACACCCGAACTTAACCTTCCTTACTTGTTTTTTCTTTATTTCGCATGCACAAACCGGTAGCTCTTCTCCATTCTCTTTGTTGCGCATCAGGTGATAGCGATCAAGTACATATTTACGACTTAGTTATAATGCGCGCACCCAATTAATAAACACTTTTATCAAAACCAGTGAATAAGAACCAACAAGTTTTTGGCATGGTTCTTTTTTTGCGCTATCTACTTTTATTTATTCCTCTTGTGTACCACATTTGAAAGGTTAATTGGTGACCAGTAATTAATATAAGTAATAGAAGAGATAAAAGAAAGGTGAAGTATACCTCCTATTTCTTTTATCCAAACTTAATTAACTAATTACTTTTTGTTTCCCCTTTTCGCTACACAAAAATCGTTCCGAAATTATTTATTTTTTATATACGTGCAAGTGTTTAATTTAATATGAATTTTTGTTATAATATGTGACTGATTATTCTAATCAAAGCAACAGGATGTATACGAATGCTGTGCTACACTGTTATGAGCTTCATCAATCAAGATTTGTTGAGCTTGTCATGGGCATGAAATTTAATGAAATAAGAAAAAATAAATAAATAACTTCGTTTCATACACAATTTACGCAACCAACGCCGCACTATGGGTTACTTGGGAAAAACTTGTCTCAGAATCAAATTTCAATATCCGAATAATCGCATATCCGCAAAGAATTGGCCTATAGAGCTTTATGTAGCCTTAAATGTTGCAGAGAAATTTGATTTTCAGGCAACTTTTTCCAGTTTACCCCATAGTGTGCCGCTACTATAAGGTGAAAAAATTCACTGAGTTTCACATAGTTATAATATACATATATATATGCATACATATATACGCACATTCATTTACAAAAAAAAGCAGGGTGTGCTCGAATAAAGTATGAGGAATAATCACTTAATAGCTTGGCCAATTTTGTATTCTTCCACATGATAGCATAGGAGGGGAAAGAAAAATAAGGTAGCTGTAAATAAACATAATTTATTGTATGCTTTATTGTTATAAAGCATTTCCTCAAGAGTTGTTTGGCAGAAAAAAAAAAAACAAAAAACCCATGAGACTTAAGCAGCAGAGATTAAGGCTGCCAGTACGTGCGATTGCAAAAAAACAAGAGAGTAATAATCATAATGATAACTTTAAATTCAAGTCCAAATATACTACAACAGCAGTGTAATTTAATATTTTATTTTTTGAATTTTAAACAAATAAATTCATATTAGCAACAACAGTTAAATTCAATTTCAGCGGTGGTTCTACAGGAAGAAAGGTGTGCTTAGGCTGTCTGACACACATACGTTATGGCGCCCGAGCAGAGACTTATTTAAGGAGTCTAATCTTATCTACTTACTTAAATCTAAACTATCTTTACCAAATTTATTATAATCGAATCTACTCGAAAAAAACTAAATATTATCTTCAGCATAGTAAGCCCTATTTAATCATGCATAATCCAATATATTTTGATTTATCTAATTAGAGATTTGATTTATCTTACCTAGTATAACTAAAGAATTATAAGTTATTCTGAAACATTTATTTTATTTTGAGTCTTCTTAAACGGATACTGTCTTAACTTGCTAAATTTTAAGCTAACTATCATTTTTATTCTTGTCTGAACTAGTTTATAATCTACCGATTACTTATCGTTAGTTATTTATTTATTTGGAATAAATTTTAGCAAAACTAAAGCAATTTAAAAATAATTCTAAGAAGCAGTAAAGATCAGTTTGGTTGATTGCAATTAAAGGACTATAAATAAGTCATTATAATTTTTTTATAATCCGTAATAGGTTCTCGTATACTTTAGTTCGTTTTTTTCAGTTGATTGTACCAAATGAAATCACTTTATTTTTCTTAGTGTCATCAAATTATATTTCATTTATGTAAGTATATTTATCGAATCAATCCAATCCAGTCAACTGCATCTATATAAATGATCTAAACAAACTTAATCTGGCAATCAATATTATTATTATACTCAGCTAAGCAGAGCTCACAGAGTATATTAACTTTGTTCGCATAACGGTAATCCGTAACGGCATAAACTAAACGAGATAGATATAGACTTCTATATATCAAAATGATCTGGCCGAAAAAAGAAATTCATTTAGCCATGTCCGCCCGTCCGTCCGTAAAAACGATAACTTGAGTAAGTTTTGAGGTATCTTGATGAAATTTGGTATGTATGTTCCTGGGCATTCATCTCAGATCGCTATTTAAAATGAACCAAATCGGGCTACAACCACGACCACTTTTTCGATATCGAAAAAGCGATAAACTTGGTAGGTGCGTTGACTTTATGACGCAAAATAGAAAATTAGCAAAATTTTGGACAATGGGCGTGGCACCGCCCACTTTTAAAAGAAGGTAATTTAAAAGTTTTACAAGCTGTAATTTGGCATTCGCTGAAGATATCGTGATGAATTTTGGCAGGAACAATACTTCTGTTACTGAATGTGTGCTAAATAAAAATTAGCAAAATCAGATGACGTACACGCCCACTTTAACAAAAAAAAAATCTAAAGTCTAATTTTAACAAAAAGTTTAATATCTTTGCAGTATATATGTGAATTATGTCAACATTCAAATCCAGTAATGATATGGGGCAACAAAATAGAAAAATAATAGAAAATTTCAAAATGGGCGTGGCTCCGCCTTTTTCATTTAATTTGTCTAGGATACTTTTAATGCCATAAGTCGAACAAAAATTTACCAATCCTTGTGAAATTTGGTAGGGGCTTAGATTCTATGAAGATAATTGTTTTCCGTGAAAATGGGCGAAATCGGTTGAAGCCACGCCCAGTTTTTATACACAGTCGACCGTCTGTCCTTCCGCTCGGCCGTAAACACGATAACTTGCGCAAAAAACAATATATCTTAACTAAACTTAGTTCACTTTCTTATCTGAAGTCACTTTATCTTGGTATAAAATATGGCCGAAATCTGACTATGACCACGCCCACTTTTCCGATATCGAAAATAACGAAAAATGAAAAAAATCCCATAATTCTGTACCAAATACAAAAAAAGGGACGAAACATGGTAATTGGATTGGTTTACTGACGCAAAATATAACTTTAGAAAAAACTTTGTAAAACTGGTGTGACACCTACCATATTAAGTAGAAGAAAATGAAAAATGTCTGCAGGGCGAAACAAAACACCCTTGAAATCTTGGCAGGAATACTATTCGTGGTATTGCATATATAAATAAATTAGCGGTACCCGACAAAAGATGTTCTGGGTCACCCTGGTCCACATTTTGGTCGATATCTCGAAAACGCCTTCACATATACAACTAATGGCTGCTCCCTTTTAAAACCCTCATTAATACTTTTAATTTGGTACCCATTTCGTACAAACACATTCTAGAGTCACCCCTGGTCCACCCTTATTGCGATATCTCGAACAGGCGTCCACCTATAGAACTAAGGCCCACTCCCTTTAAAAAAACCCTTTAATACCTTCCATTTGAAGCCTTGTCATACAAACACATTCCATGGTTATCCTAGGTTCATTTTGCTTACTGGTGATATTCCCTTATTTTGTCTCCAGAGCTCTCAGCTGAGTATGTATTGTTCGGTTACACCCGAACTTAGCCTTCCTTACTTGTTTTTTATTTAGTATCCTAAAAATAATTTCAATTCAACAAAATCTATTTTAATTCAAACAAATAGACATATTTTTTATTATTATTTATTCAATCTAATCAAGTTTAACATAATCTTGGCGTTATCATTCATAGGACGAACAGACTACCTGATTCCCTGTCTGCGCTTCGAGGGCGATCTTAAGGCCAGAATAGAGGTGGGCGGTTGGCGCAAGGGTGCTCAAATGGCGGACGAGGCGATACATGTGTACACAGATGGTTCCAAAGTAGTGAAAGGAGTAGGGTCTGTGGTATACTGTGCTGATCCGGAAGTGAACAGATCCTACAGGCTGCCGGATTACTGAAGCGTTTTCCAAGCGAAAATAATAGCCGTAACCAAAGCAGCAGAAACCCTGGAAGAAAATAGGCCAAGCTTCTGTCGTGTTAACTTTTATATTGACAGTCAAGCAGCAATTAAGGCAATAATCTGGCGTAGCACAGCATCTAAATGCGTGCCTGGAGATAATCGGGACAGGGAGAAGCATACAATCATATTGGGTCCCAGTGCATATGGGAATAGATGGGAATGAAAAAGCTTTTTTCACGTCGTCAAGTTATTTTGAATTCAAATAATTCTATTTTAATTTACCTGGAAAATCATATTTTTATATCTAACTCGATCCTATAAAATTGAGTATAATCATGCCACGTTATCTTAGTTTTAATTTAGTTTAGAGTATTTCATCAAATCAAGCAAATCTTAACAACTTAAACTTTTATAATGCTTCAAACAAATTAAATCTAGCATTATTAATTTATTATAATCTTTTTAATCTCGTCAAGTTATTTTGAATTCAAATAATACATCTATTTTAGTTTAATCATAATATCATCGTTTTTAATTTAACTCAATCCCAATAACCGTTTTGTTCATAGATGGATACCCGGGTATCTTATGCATATTCAAAAGCCATTTTTACATAATCTACACATAGAAACGAGTTCAAATTTTGTGGCATCTTATGGGAATAAGTTTTCTATAAAAAGGAGAGAAAATTTTTTCAAATATACTTTCATAAAGATGGTTTTTTAATAAATTAGTTTTTTTTACTAAAACTAGTTTTTTATTACTAGTTCTCATGGCTGGGATACCCAGGTACCACTAGTAGTTCTCACGTAAATAATAAGTGATTACATTTTAAATTAATAAATAACATGAAAAGGGTTATAAGTTTTCAAATTTTAACACTCAGGACACTTATTTTTAATATGACTAAGGCAAATTGGTCTTCCACAAGTGCTGCATACTGTATGAACTTCCTTGTGGTACCCGGGTACCCAGCCATGCGAACTAAGAAGAAAAATTATTTATGAACATATGTATACCCTTTAAAAGATTTTTTCTTTTTTTTTCAAAAATCCGTTATCGCCAACGTTTTTAGCGGACATTTTTGGATCGGACAGGGTATACATGAAAATTTTATAATCAAATAAAATTTTTTTAGAGGTCATGAAAAAAACCTTAAAAATCAAAGTCGAAAAAAAGTCAAAAAAATAAATTTTCGCAGGCTCGAAAATTATTTTTTTGGGTATGCGTAGTGGAACTTTTTTTCCTTAGCCCAAATCCTATCGAAAATTCGGTGGCGCGATATCGGTTAATAAATCGACCCCGTCTAATATATGATCTTATCAAATGTTGTATAATTTAGTCGTATGGGGCATAATCTGAATGAATCGTATTTTGCCCTAAAATGATGAGGGGCAATTTTATGAATTAGTCTAATTGTCTAATTTAATCAAATGAAGTCTTTTGTATTTTAATTCATTTTCATCTATTTATATATAATGGTTTTATATTTTTGATTTAAATAAAAATATTTAATCGAATTAGACCACTGCAATCAACTTAATCTTATTTATTCTAGTCATGTTTTAGCCAGCTTAGTCTTACTAATCAAATTTAGAATGACCTACTCGTACTCAATTCTTTCATTTTTATGTAACTTAATCGATACAATTTTACTATTAAATCTAATTAAATCTGACTAAATTTAATCGAATCATGTTTTTCTTCCACAAGTCACATTACACGCCTGATGTCTCTTCTATGTTAAATCATTACTAATTCGACTATCCGAACAAGATAGCAATTATTTTCTAATACAAGCTAATCTTAATTATTTGTTTTAATCTAGTCAGCTTATTTTGAATTCAATTAAATATTTCAAACTACCGAAAGAATGTATTCTTCTTGCAGCCATCATTGTTTCAGCTTTTTCAAAGTAAAAATTGGATTGAAAACATGACAGCTTGAGAATGTATATTATATGAAAGTAAATGCTGAGATTATGATCAAGCTGCCTCCTACAGCTGCTGTCAGTGATTTTGGATTTTCAACACAGCAAAAAAAAAAAAAGAGTGCCAAAACGAAAAGAAATTGGCTCATATATTTGAGTCATTTATAATCAGCGAACGTGCTTGGCATCTCGGAATAATATTTTCTGGAAGGAGGAGATGTACGAAAGTACATTTCTACTTAAATGATTATACAGAAATTTTTCACCGTATATTTCTAATATCATTATTGTGGAGTATAAAAAAGTTGAATTCTTTTAATTTTTTTTTTTTTTTTTTTTGTTAGCTGGAAAATTTACTCAACTTAATACCACACCAAAAGAGCAAGCAAGGCTAACCTACGACAGACAAGTACCTAATAAATGAAAAAGCTGTTGCCATAATATATATAATAGTTATAATACTAGTAACAATAACAACTTACTATCCATAATAGTACAGTAAAAAAATATAAAAAACAAACTAAAAAAGTGCCTTGTCATTTTGTTTAATACTTCAATAATGATCAAATACTTTACTATCTTATAAAAGTTCAGTGTCAGCTGGAGAACGAAGCACAAACCATCGTTTTTAACTTCAATATAACGAGAAAGTGGCACGTGTTCAAACTACCAAGCTCAAGTTGGAGTTTGTGTATTGAGAGAGTTGGGAGTACGTTTCCCATTTGTGCCTGTAAGTTTATTTTTCAACTTGTATAAATAATGGAGAAAAACATGTATCACATATTTTCTCTACAGGCAAGAAAAAAATAAAACAAATATCCAAAAGTAACAACGAGAGGTTTATTTGTCAGCTTGTCAGAAGCCATGCACTGTTGTTTTCTTGCGGCTGGCTCAGTTCCAAAATGATGTCGCTGTGCCTTTTGGTTTCTAAACAGTTGTTGGCTTGTGACGTTTGTATGCGACGACTTTTTTTATAGCTGTCGCAAAGTTAAAAAGTTTTTTATTTGTATTCAGTTATTTTTTTTTTTTATTTTTTTTTTTATTAAGTCTATCAAAGGTTCATTAGCCAGCAGGATTTCAAAACTTTTTTTTCTAACTTTTTCGTTTTTGTGACATTTAATTCTTTTGTATTCCTAGAATCAATGCAAGTGCCTGGATAAAGTTCTTAGTAAGTTAAATAATTCTGAAGCTTGGTAATTTTTTCTTAGAAAGCCAACACAAAAGAAGGTTTATTGTATGCCGTCATAAATGTCTTCATGCAAGTGCAAAGTTGCGCTCAATCTTTTGTTGGGTGAAAATTTTGTTATTTTAATTATTTTGTATGCCGTTTTTCATTGTGTTTTGTTTAGTTCACACAAATATAATAAGTATTTGCAAATAAAAAAAAAATTATTGCATAAATTGCTTGAGTGAAATTTTTGAGTAAAATTTTTTGAGCAGACTTTTTGAGTGTGTAGGGTTCTCTAAACGCAGCGGAATTAAAACGCGTGACCGTTCTGTTTAAACTCTTTATTTCAACTTTCTGTTACAATAAAATGGTATGATGTCTATACAGCTAATCTCTTCAGTTATTGCGAAGTACATTAGCCTTACATACAAAGTATACATAGGGTACCCTTATCTTTATTATTAAAATTCATTGAATTTGTACCTAACAACAATACCACTCAAAATACTCCCTCCTACAATTTCAAAGATGCAAATTTTGATGCACTCAATTCGAGTATTGCTGAAATTGACTGGAAGTCTATTTTCTGTGCTAAAAATGCCTCTGAATGCTTTGAAATTTTTCTGCTGCAGTTATCTGATATATTTAGTAGAAATCTCCCCCTTCTTCGAAGCAAAATACATAAATTACCCTGGTACAATACCAGGTTAAAAAAGCTTAAAAATCTTAGAAATAAGTATTTTAAGTTGTACAAAGCAACCAACGACTTTTCATTTAGAGATCGATATTTATTATACATGAAGCAGTTCAATGTGCTTGATAAGTTTTTATATAATAAATACATCTCCCGTTTCGAAGAAGAGTTAAAGCAAAATCCCAAGGCCTTTTGGAACTTTGTCCGTACAAAAAAAGGTTGCTCCAATATTCCAACCTCTGTCAATTTTAATGGCATTAGTTCAAACAGTTTAGTGGAAACAGTGAACCTTTTTGCTGATTTTTTCAAATCTAATTTTGTTGTTGACTCTAATATTTCTGATGTTAGGGTTGGTTCTGATACAGCTAATTCCTTGGACTTTGGCTCATTATTGGTATCGGAATCAGATATTATTATTGGCATCTCGTCCCTACAATCTTCTTTAAAAAAAGATATTGATGGGCTGTCTTCTTTTTTGGTTAAAAAATGTAGCAGTTCGCTATGCGTGCCGTTGTGCCATATCTTTAATGTGTCTTTGTCCACTGGCGTTTTCATTGATCGATGGAAATTGGCTTCTATTACTCCAATCTTCAAGTCTGGAAATAAGAGCGAGGTAGCAAACTACAGGCCAATCTCTAAACTATCAACCTGTTCAAAACTGTTTGAGAAAGTAGTAAAGGAGAAGTTGGCTTTTGCTATTAAAGGAATAATCGATCCATGTCAGCATGGGTTTGTTGCGTGTCGTTCAACAGTGACAAACTTAGCTGTTTTTTCGCAATACTGTGTTTCTGCTTTTAAGGATGGGTATCAAGTTGATACTATATATACAGATTTCTCTAAGGCGTTTGATACAGTGTCCCACAAGATACTTCTTCAGAAACTTGAGTACATTGGTTTCCATTCAGCTTTTCTGTCATGGTTAAAGTCATACCTGACAAACCGAATTTTATTTGTTGAAATCGAGAATATGAGGTCGTATGAGTTCTTGGCAACCTCTGGGGTGCCACAAGGTAGTATTCTCGGTCCAATCTTATTTGTTATCTTCATTAATGACGTCGGCTTATATTTAAAGCATTCAAATTATTTACTTTATGCTGATGATTTAAAACTGTTTAGGCGTATCACCACTGTATCTGATGCATTGCTCCTACAGAGAGATTTGGATGCTCTTAATGTGTGGGCTTTTAATAATCATCTGAGACTTAACAGTAGCAAATGTTGGCATATAAAGTTTTCTAGAACTACAAGTGCGCTTACGTCAACATACTATATCGCTAATACATATCTTGCCTCGGTCAAAGAATTTCGTGATCTTGGTGTCATTTTCGACTCTTCGTTCACTTTCGTTAACCATGTTAACTATCTTATACCAAAAGCGTATGCTAATTTAGCGTTTTTACGCCGTTATGCGAAGGATTTTAAGGACCCATACACTAGGAGTATATTGTATAATTCATTAGTGCGATCTAAATTAGAGTACGCCTCTATCATATGGAATCCCATTTACAGCACTTACTCTGCTAGAATTGAAAGGGTTCAACGTAAATTCATTCGATTCGCCCTCCTACCCCTTCATTTTGTTAATCCCCTACCACCTTATATAAACAGGTGCATGCTTATAAATGTTATGCCACTGCATGTCAGACGCTCAGTACAACATTTAATGTTTATTTACGATATTATCTCTGGTACTATTGATTGCTCAGCTCTGTTGGAGCAGTTAAATTTTCTAGTTCCTAGTAGATCTCTACGCTCTTATAATATATTATACGGTGAAGTTCTGAGAACCAATTACCTTAGCTTTGCCCCTCTCACAAGAGGTCTCGAAGAGTGTAATAAAATTTCCAGAATGCTAAATCTTGACTTTGCAATGCCCAGGCCTTTGTTTAAGTTGCGGATTGAGTCTTACTATCGAGAAAATTTATCTCATCCTTGAATTAATTAATTTTAGTTGCTTAGTTTTAAGTTAATTTGCAAACTTGTAAATCTAGTCAGTAAGGTTTCTGCCATTGACTCAATAAATATGAATATGAATATAGAAATTGAGTGAAATGCACGATTGGTTTGCAGAGTTGTATTAGGAATTCAACAGAGTGGATGTGTTTATATAATTTTTTCAAACTGATTGGCTGAAACTTGTTCGGTAAACAAGTTTTATACTGAGTTTCAAGAAAATAAATTTCTGAATAAAATGCATATGTTTAATGGACAGAGCCTCTAAAAATGTAAAAAAATTAAAGCTTTTAAATTTTATTCAATTGAGTGTTTTCTTATACTGAAAAATTGTGACGTTGTGAGTTAGTGGCTTTTCGGAATACACAACTTATCGGCTGAGCGTCGAGCTTATTGAGTGATAGTTTTTGAGTCTTTCTCTTGTTGAAAATTTGGGCTTTAAGTAAGGAGGTTGTATAGATAAATTTTTACAATGAAATTATATGAGTTGTCCGGAACTGGGCCTGAACCGCGTTATGCAATCCGTGATCGAATTCATTTTTTTTTAATCGCAATAAAACTGAAAATGTGATTGGGATTTTGATAATAAGTGACATGGTGGCTACAAGTACTTATTAGATTCATAATGTATTATTTGAGTGAAATTGGTTTTCATCCGTAAGCGTATAACATGATACGAGCCCGCTTTAACGGCTGTTTTTTTTTTTAGTGTTTTGTTAATTGTTTTTCTTTGTATGAATGGACTGAGTGTAGATATTGGTGGTAGCTTTTTGAGCGATATCATTTTTTCCTGAAATTCTTCTTAAAAGATTTCTTTAACCGTAAATATTAGATAACATTTTTTGAAGTACAATTTCGAAATCACATATTTTATTAACTTTTTCAGTTGAAAAATTTTGACTCGTATATTTGAGCGCAATTTTTGACTAATATAGAAAAGTTTATTTCTTTGAGTAAAATCATTAAAAAGATCTTAAAAAAGTTGAGTAAAATTGTTTAGTTAAAAAATTTTTTGAGCGCGATTTTTGGAACATAGATATCTGGGAAAAATTGGTTTAGTGGAACTCTTTGGCTCAAGTTTTTTAATACAACAAGTTGAGTTAAATTTGGAGAGTAAAAATATCGCTTTTAAAGATGAATGAATTGAGTGAGAGAATTTTGGAGTTAAGTATTTATTTAAAATTTTTTTACTCGAAAATGCGTGCATCTTCTTCAACTTATTTGCTTCTCAAGGAGCAAATTAGGTTGAAAATTTTTTCCAAGCTATGTTTGAATAAACCTTTAAAAAATGTAAAAGCTTAAAAAGCACTTTTTGTCACTTCATCGTCTGAGCACTCTATAATAGCAAATAACTCAATTAATCGGAAGTTACATTGAAAGTTTTTTAAGACTAAGTTTTGAAACGATATTGAAGCGTAACATTCCAAGTCGTGAAGCGTGATTTCATCTATTTTGAATAAACTTTTAAGATTAAGTTTAAAAAGGCAAAAATTTAAAGCTTAGAAAGCACGCCTTGGAGTAAAATCATTTGAGTGGTATCCTTAAGCCAAAATATTTGAAGGGAAAACTTTTTAATATTCGATAAAAATTATTTAAGTTAAACCAATATTTTTATTTCCTTATACATTTTTTGCCTTTTTAATTTTAAAGACAAAACGTATTCAAAAAAGTTTGAAAATTTGAGAAAATTTTAAACTTCATCTTTAAGATTTTCTGAATTTTTTTGAGTATTTGGCTTGATAGCCAAATCAAAAGTCAAAGTGTAAGTTCTAAGTCTCCCTAAATTTGAAATGGTTTTCGACAATTTATTTTTTCAGAATGGTGTTTCAGATTTTCTTCCATAAATATGGCGTATAGTTTTATTTTATACATGGAAGAAAATCTGGAACACCATTGGAAAAAAAATTTAATAATAAGTACAAATAAATTCTTATAACGGCAAAATTCTGAAAATTCTATATAAAAAAATTCTATATAAGAAATTCGAAAGTAAACTTTTCTCAAATTTTCGAAATTTTTCGAACCTATTTTAAAAATTTGTTTGCATAGTTTGAGTTACGAAATTCATAAGAGTTTTTCCCTCAATTATCTGTAGTAAAAAATCGAAGAATTGGAATGACAAAATTTGATTAAAAAAATGCCACTGCTGTTGTTCGCTGGTGTACATGCGACTCATTAATAAGACATTTACCATGGTAAATGACGCTGAAACTTTTTGGCTGTTAAATAGTAAATTTTGTAAACAAAAAAAATGTAATTCAAGTTCAGCAGCTTAATTCAAATTAACATAAGTAATTACTTTAACAACTTGCTCGAATGTTTATTTTTCAATTTTACACAAGCCAGACATGAAAGCACCAATACAAGCATACACTTTAAACGCCTGGGGCTATAAATTCGCTACACACTTCGCGAAGACTTTTTTCAAAGCACTTGAGAGTATAAGCGGAAATTCTGCTCTAAATATATAGCATTCAGATTTTATATGAATTTTTTATGTTGCTATTGGCAGCATTTACTAGCGGAAACGCACGCATACAGATGTATTAGCAAACAACCGTTCAGCAAAAAAAAAAAAAACAAATTAACGAGTGCACACACCCCAAAGTGCCAAAGGCCCTTTCACGACTCGTTAACCGCGCGACACAGCGACGCAGCAGAAGCAGCGATTGTGAGCGGGCTTCTTTAAAAAAACCTACTTTTAGTTGCTCGCAATGAGGTCGGCTGTAGCTTCTGCCATACTTGAACAAGCGACTTCGTATATATATGTTTACTTGTACTAAGCAATTGTGTATATTTTACCGTATGTATAACCTTTGGCGCGGTGCTTTAAATTTCACAATCTTTCCCGTTACTTTTTGCCACATTTGCTCAGTTTCATACACTACATTGATTTTACGGTTGTGTTTGGTATTTTTGTTGTTACTGCTGTTAGTGTTTGTTTAATGTTTGAATTCACATTTTGGTTGTGGCAAATTTGTTCATTGCTTTCGTGTTTTGAACATATTTAAACACATAAAATGCGATAATGATGTGCTTTTTTATGCCGATTTATCTTCCTCTTCTTATTTCCGTTTCTTTTTTTCCTTGTTTAGCAACGTTTTTACTTGTGTCAAAGTAAGCGCAACAATAAACGGCCCAGCAAATGCGGAACTACACATCACACGACATATAAATTTTGAGCCAAGCACACAGTAGCAGTGATTTCTTTCACAAAAGTTTATAAATACATAAAAGCACTAGCAGACATTTCTTTAGGGATATGCATGCTATCACACCAACACAGACGAAAGCATTCAATTAGAAAAACGCACATGAATGGGAAAGAGTTCACATGCATAACGCCCTTTTAGCAAACACATATTGCCAAATATGTGTGGGTGTGTGTATTTGTGTGTGCGGTTAGACGCGCGAATGTGTATTAGAGCGCTGTTGCATTGCGGGGGTCGAAGGTGACAAGGCAAATGGCAGAAAAGCTCTAATTTGCACAAAAACTTGCGGGAAGGCAGTGGGATATTTTTAAGAAGTTGTTTTCAGAGATTTTGAAAGTAGAAAGAGCAGTAAATCTGCTAAAGTGAAAATTTTAAAGTTTTAGTCGCGCTTTAGTTTTCACGTATTACTTTCCTCTCCTACCCCTCCTTCTCTCAACTTCTATATATTTATCCATGTCGTTTTTTTTTGTCTTCCATTTCCACACCCTTTTTCTTCTAAGCTTCGACGGGCCTCTTCCGATATCACTTTCACACGCATTATTATGAAAATTTCACACAAGAAAAAAAAAAACAGGATTAACCTGGGCCTCGGGCCACTTGAGGGCAGCCTTGAACGCTCAGCTCCTTTACAACAGGTCAAAGAAAAATTAAGAATTCATGAAAAAAATGATGAGAGCGCAGCGTCATCTAAAGGCAACTTTTCTCATACGTACGTTCTCAACGATATTGATGTTCCGTATGGTCAATTATTTTGCTCTGCACCTCCCCGTACAACCCACAACTGCTGCGCATAAAAAATAACCTTTTTTTAAAAAAGGCATGCAATCGCATCTGCGAGGCCGATATTATAAAATGCGCACCCAGCCAATTTAGAAGGCTAGTTAAGCGGCAGTGAGCGAAAGCGTGTACAGCAAAGCAACTGACAGTGGCCAAGATCAGTAGTGATTATAGAAAGGTATCAGAACAGCTGAGTTGTTTTACGCAGTAATGGTAGTAACATACTTAATGGGCACCAGCCCACTGGTAATGTTATAAACGGTCCCTCCACCAATTGTCCGACCAGTGTAGTGATAGTCTCATTGAGGCGGAAAGTACCTGAGCAGCAATCCCCAAAACGCAGCGTGACTTAGAACAATTTCTTTGGCTTAAATATTATGACAGTCGGTTTGCTGACCTACAAGGAGCACAAAATTACGATACGCCAGCGAAATGCAAAAACTTTTTACACTTATTTGATGAAATGCTTTTAGCTTACGACTTCCTGCAGATGTATGTATGTATAACTTCCCCTGTATCGCTTTATGGTAACGTACTTTTGGGTGTAGTTATATAAATGTTACAGCTCCGACCATGTTATTCTAACTACGCTAGGGCAGCTAACACGGGCGACCTTCAACGTCGTGGAGTCTTAGTCAAACAGAGGTTTCTCAACGTGGACCTCGTCTTAGTATTTTAACCTTCTCTTGAAAGTAAGCAAGTCTATTTTTTGTTACCAAATGATAATAACGGAATATCTCTTATACGCATCGGTACCCGTCTTCTAAGGGGTACGAATAAGTTTCAGTGTAATTGGTTTTTTTCTCAACACTTCGCGTTTATTGCGTATTATTCGAATTTTTTATATTCTGCGGGATTCATTCGTATTTGCCACAAAATAGGACCACTGTGCGTCAACAAAATTAGCAACAGCAGCAGCATGTCTCACAAACAACTTCATAGAGCGCCATTCGCCTTACAAACGCAACGGAAATGTCACTACATATGCAAATTATGAAAAGTACAAACATAATACATGTACATACACACACAATCTTGCAATAGAAGTATATTTCGCTATATTAAAATATTTGATGGATTCTTGTCGTTAGTCAAATGTTGTTGTTGTTGTTGTTGTCAGCCAACTCGTCTACGTCTGAGTCTGCTTTTTTGTCCCGAATGTATGTATGTACATACATAATTACTAAGTACTAGTTGTAGTATGCTATGAGTTGCGGTGCCATTTGAAGTGCTGATTTTGCGTCCCCTTTCTTTATAGCACTTCTTCTTCTTCTACTTGTTATGCGTCTATTTAGACTCACTGCAACCTCTTTGATGAGTTCAACATCCTGTGCCATAATGACAAATTACGACATTTGCTGAGTTTGCTGCAACTTGCCTAGTCCATGGTTTTGGCGTCACCGCCATGTTTAAATTGTCTTTTCCCGCTGTGTTTAGGTTAGTACATATGTACATATATAGGTATATGGAATAAATCCGCGTTTAATGATGTGCATAGCATACAACGATCAAAATGATAGATTTGCGCAATAATTGATGCAGTGAAGCTAATCATTATTTTATCAGCTTCACTCATTAGTCCTCATTTACATTTTCGCAAGTTGTGGAAATCTTGTGTTTTTAGTTTTTGCGAAAACGTTAAAGAATTGCTTTTGGTGCGTGATAAATTTATTGTCTAGATATTTTAATTTCCTCACCCCAATTGTAGATAACCGTAAAAAGACGATATGTCTACTGAGCAGTGTATTACCCTATGTCGTACTCCTTCGCGAAATGTCCGATCTTTGCATACTTTTAAAGCAACATGCCTCCGAATTTTAATTAAGTAGCTTTACTCAGTATGGGGAGTTCTGAATGTAAGCGAAAGAGAAGTTTAAGCGTAAGCGTAGTCTTTGAAAGTGTATGAAAGAAGTGCAGAATGTAAGACTTAGTGTAGTTATTACAATGTCCGGTAATGTGGGAACAATATAAGCGTTAACGTTTGCCGTCTTTCAGTGAGTTTTACAGCTCCGACTCACCCTCAATTCTCACGGGAATGCTCTGGATCATTGAGAGACTTGAGAAGCAGATGTCGTGAAATTTTCGCACACGTGAAATGTGATAGGTAGATGTCGCCGCTGTTTTTCATTTAACTCATACGGCGAAAGGCTAAGCAGCGACATCTATTTTTGAAAAAGTAGGTATATTAAAGACCGCGTTGCCAACCTAAAAAGAAGTAATTAACAAATTATCTGGCTCACAAATTGAACCAGACTTCTATCTGGATTTATCTGGCTCAAATCGTTGTTGTTGCATTTACATGCAAAATTATATATCTGGCTCAAGATTTTGCCACCGGATGATAGCTGTTGATATGAGAGAAATGTTTTTTCTTCGATAAGTTATCGCTTTGCTATTGGCGGGCAATAAGCCTGTTATCTGCTATCGGTTTGTTATCGAAGCGCCATAAAATTGCTACTTTGATTGGCGATTTTTCTGTTTTTAATCGAAAATATATCGAAAAGTTATCGAAACGTTATTAATTTGTTATTATAACGTTATTAATTTGTTATCGAAAAGTAATCAATTTGTGTTAGCAATTTTTTATTAGCGCGCTATCGGTTTGGTATTAAAAATGTATCGACATGTGTGCATGGCTCTTGACCTACTTTTAATATTTCTTGTGGGCCTGAAAGTTTAAGCCGATCAAATCAAAAAGTGCGGTTTCCGTAATAAGCCCTAGTTATTATATGAGCAGTTTTAACCGCATAATTTGCTGTTGCGCGGCACTGTTTATTCAGTAGGTAATGAAGCACTTCAAGGGAGCAGAATTAAAACGTATCAAAATTACAAGAGGCGCATCCGATTGGGCTTGTACTTCTTATGTATAAACTTTGATGCCTTCAAATAACACGCACTTGACTCTCTGTTCTTCACTGGCTTATACTCTTCTTTAGTGCTTATAAATACATATAACACGTTTGTTATCCTTCAATTCACCTTTGCCTAAGGATTTGCGTATGCGCCTGGTTTGTTTTAAAAATTGTGTTATCTTTATTGTTATAACAAATCTTCGTTGTTGTTTGCCATCTTTTTTGATGCTGCAAGCTCAAGTTTAACTTGCCATGATAGCCTTAGACAAACTGATAAACAGTTGCGAGCAAAATATTTGAGTGCACGACTACACGACAGATTTTGTGGTAGTGTTAATTAATACAAAATTTGGGAAAGATAATGCGATAATTGATCAAGTTATCTCGATTAGTAACAGACGGACGGAAACGTCTCAATCTGAATCAGTTTCACAGCCATGCCGGAGCCATTACACTACGGTTATGCTATTTAAATAATAACATGCTGTGTACAAAAACAGCTGGGTGGAAGTAAAGACACTAATGTTTTGTCAGTTACTGTTTTACCTATCGCTGATGAAACTTTGTTTATCTGCTACGTTTATTTTGACATATTCCATTTTTCTAATCATGCCCACCAAAAAAAAAGTGAAAATACCAAATACTCGCCAAAATTGGTGTACTTCTAGTAAATTCATGTTTTTAAATTAAATGAAGCTCGCCCAAGGGTGGAAGTTAAACAACAGAGGTATCTTTATCAAAAACAAATAATTTTGGGCCATTTTAGAGGAACTTCGTCGGTTTTTTATCGGTTGCTAATGTAAGCGTATAGCTATAATCAAGTTATCGATTTTTTATATATTGTAACGAATTTACTGCAATTCCCCTTATTTGCAATCTTCTGCCAACGTTCGTATCGCTAAACTGTTGAATAAATAACTCCAATATTGAATAATGGAAAAAGGCCTTTATTAAAGTACTTCACAATAACACTTATACTTTGCAACGAATAGCTTGCTTAATAACCAAACTGATTGATAGCTCAAATGAAACTGATTTTTAAAATAATACTGCTATTGCTCGCTAGATAGCGTCCTAATCCAAACTGCTTATAGCTCCTCTACCGCTGGTGCTTTTATACTCTGTGATTTCCTCGTGGCATCTTATAGGCGCTTCCAGAATTTACTACTGGAATATAACTACAGATGTACGTATATAACTTCTCATATGCGTGTATTTGTGAGCGACACTTCAACAATTACAATTGCATACTTTTGGGAGCATCTCAGATATTTGCATGTGTTTGTGCATCTCTTCTCTGCTGCGTGTACGTACATATGTGTAGCCATAATGATTTATTCGTTTATGTAGATACAAGTGACTGTCTGCTTTATTGTTGTTGTGACTTCATTTACTTAGCATCAGACTAGGGATGTGAGTATCACTTAGTGTCACTCATATTCGCAACAATATTATTTATTTATTTCTTATCGCTTAGTCATCGGCTTCTCATTGAAATCTTATCGACGTGTTACAGGTGTCTCGATTTTGTATTCAAGCAAATTAATAAGAACTTAAGTAATCGAAAACTTTTCGATATTCAAATCATAGCAAATTGATAGAACGCCGACAAGAAATTCGTTATACAACTCGATAAAAATTTGGTAAAAAATCGATACATTTTTAAAAGCAAATCAATAAGCCGAGGGTCGACTCCGCTTGGAAAAATTGTTTTAACTAAAAAAACTCTCAAATTTTTGATGTTCCTTTGCACGGGACTTGAGCACAGACTCATCGGTGTGGTCGGCGGAGCACGCTGCCACCACACGACGCCGTCCACAAAATACTTCACTGGTGAGGGCTTCTTTTCAGCATGTATTCCTATAGGTACCCCATTTTAAAGCATAATAAGCAGGTCCCCCCTCCATTGGATTAGGGGTCGAGGGAACCTATCTGACATGACCTTTTATGCACCGGAAAAATCGCATAGGAAGTATGCGCCTAAAAGTAGGTGTTATAAAATGTATAACAACATTGTTATTATATTTAAAGGTTGCGCCTAAAATCATTACCATTATTTTTGCTCGAAAACAAATCAATATTTTTTATGGTAGCACACCTTTTCGATAAATAATCGAAATTACTTCCAAGTAAGGAAAAACGAGGAACCCGTAGTGAAATATTAACTTACGAAAGGAAAATATGTACAAGTTTCAAGGGTATTCATATGAGTAAGTAGGCCAGCCGTACATATTTGTGACACGCTAACGTTCAATCGTCTTAATACATATTCTATGAAGCATAAATAATTCATTTGACATTGCCTGCCTGGCAGCGGCAAGTTCGACGTCGCTTATATGTGCTTTTACATTGCTTAGACATGTGAATATTAATTGTTTAGGACGTAAAAGGCAACCGAAAAAAATAATGCACGGGCTAAAAGATAAGACTTCGACTGCAATCAAGACAACGAGTGAAGCGGGGTTTTTTTTTTTTTTTTTTTTTTTTTGATGCTTAGGTTACTCAAGTAAAATGAAACCTTTCATAATTTAGCATTCCGTGGGGAATTGAGTTTAAAATCAAGAAAGTCTATAACATAATCCCAAATTTATGTTGGGATGGCTGTAGTGCTACAACAAATATAATGGTGGTATTTTCAGGCGCAACACTTAAATATAATTCCAGTCCTGTTATAAATTGTATAACACACACTTTTAGGCGCATACGTCATTCATTCATCAATTGGTATGTAACAAGTCACGCCAGATATCTGACGGCAAACGGGAGAAATAAGAGAGAAAATTCTCCCTCGAACCCCAACCCAATGGAGGTCTCCCCCCCCCTTCCTCTGCTTAAAAATAAGGGTATCTAAAGTAATACGTTCTGGGTCGAAGCATAATATGTCCTAACCAGGGAACCTTTTTTTGGTCCTGTACTTGTTGTAATCTTGTCATATTCATCTACATAAAACTTCCACAGCTCTTAATTGAGCCCCGTTCAATACATGCCATTCCGCAGAACCTTGGATTATTCGAGCTTCTAAAGACATCGTTTAAGATTTTGAAATTTACATCAGGACAGGTGTGGTGTGTTATTTATAGAGCTGGGTATTTGCATAGTAAGTAATAAAAAGCTGTTTTGCAGTCGACAAAATGATGGTACTTTACCAAATATGGAGCCGCGGTGGTAGGTTCATCAGTTCTTTACTTTATATGCTGCATTTAGCGGACTTATTCCGCGATAATTGGTGCCTTCATAATAAATAAGGCAGAGCAAGCCTTAAGCTTTAATCGCAGGCAAATGCTCGTGCACGCATCCTCTTAACAAACTTTTTAAATCGGCGAATCGGCCATCGTTTTTCAGCGCCGTGTTATTTTTGTCCGTAATAATGCCATTTTTCCTTTGCAAAAGTTGGGTGGCAGGGCTTCAGGGAGTGGGGTATCGTACTCGCCAACTCTCTTGGTCTTTCGGAATGATAGATGAGACATTCACTAGTGCAATTGAACAGCAATGTTGGTTAACAGAAGATTGCACACTTTGAGGCGGCAATTTTTTTTTAATTTATATGGCCTTTTACGTTTTACTTATGTAAGAGAGTTTTTCGGAGATCATCCTAGTTAGAAGTCTCCAGCGAATAGTTTTTTGTACACATTAACCGTTACCGCTTAACTATAAATTCAAATGAGGCCAAAGCGATCTCTTTTTGACAATGCGAATGGGTCAAAATGTTGCAAAAAGTTTTTTCACATGCAATGATTTTTAAACAGGCTGCAATCCATACTGAGCAGAAATCATTCTGCCCATAAAAATATTCTTCCACTGTATATACATATAAGTGTGTATTCTAAAGCAAACCCAGTTACGCCTGTGTACATTTAGTGCAAAAGCTTTGTTTGTTAAAGCTCGCTAGCGCCTTAAAGTATGCTGCCATTTATATTTGCTTTATTTTTTCCATTTTTTTTTTTTTAACATGGCGCTTGTGTCCAAACTGGAGTAGGGCAACAGCTTGAAGTGCTTGGTTTGAGTAACGCTGTAATGCTGCTTTTAAAAATCTTAAAACAATGCGCCTACTTGCTGTCATGAAATAACTTAAATGTTGTAAAAACAAAACGAATGTAGAAAAGAAAGAGAAATAAAGAAAAAACAATTTAACACAAAAATATATAAACTGGAAACGCGAAAATGAAAACACTCGCATTCGCATTCACACAGAAAATTCATGTAAAATTACAGAGTGAAACTTTTTCCAGCTGGGCGTCGATTTTTTCAGATATTTTATTATTACTATAATAATATTTAAATTATTTACCCTATTCTCGACTACCGGCATACGACAGAGACATAATCCAACAACTATCAAATAACTTCATTAACCACTATTATCATTTTACAATTATATCTACTGCATTCCGCAATTCACAAATTTTTGCTCTGCCATTCCTGCTTCAGCACGATAAGTCTTTAGAAAGTTAAATTGTGCTTCAGTTATAGCACCACGCCTTTTGCTTCGTATCACATTCACGGCTGTCTCATAACCCATACCCAATTCAATTAGAGCAATTGCAACCAACAAAGCCGCTCTACCCAAACCGCTATTGCAGTACACTGCTATACAACCATCCGGATTTTCACTTTTATTCGCAATCAATATTCGAAACCAATGTCTTCTTAAAGATTCATCTGGTAAAGTTCCTTCGGCGAAACGTAACTCTTTAACTTCGATATTTGCATCATGGAATGGAGCTAAGCTATGTTTCACACCACATACGCCAACTAACACTTTCACATTATTACGCAACAAATGCTCAATGTATGGTCTTATGGTGATCTCGTGCGGTGTATCAGCGATCAGAAAGCGCATTCCCTTAAACTCTATGATTTCCGTTGGAAATGGAGAACGTTCGATTACCCTTCGTGGGCTAGTGCTTCTTAGTTTGGTAACTGAGTCTAGTTTTTTATTATCCATTATAATGGATTTAAACTGAAATTGCAAGAGACTGATGAGATTTTAATAGCTTCAATGATTTTTCTAAAATTTCAAAATATCAATGACAGTTTTTGAGAAGCCGTACAAGTATTGCCAGCAAATACAAATTTTCAAAAATTTAACACTTAACAAAATTATTGTGTAGCCATACGAAAAAGCGCAGTGTCGGGTCAGATTCGTGGTGGGAGGGGTACTTTGTTGCCAAGTATTGAAGTTCGGGACTGTGGATGAATAAAAGCAATCTTTTTTAATATACCATTCATCTGTGCCCATGCGCCGACAGAGGATAAAGACGATGAGGTAAAAGACGCTTTTTATAAACGCTTAGAACGCAGATATGAGCGCTGCCTCCACCGTGATATTAAAGTCGTGATTGGCGACTTTAAGGCCAGGGTGGGCAAAGAAGGTGTTTTGGGCCCCACAGTCGGAAAGTTGAGGCTACACAATGATACTGCTCATAATGGACTGAGGCTGATTAACTTTGCGGATGCTCGAAACATGGTCATATCCAGCACGAGGATCATGCATAAAAAGATACATCAAGCTACATGGCTGTCCCCCGATCGAAATACACGCAGTCAGATCAACCACGTTGTGATAGACGGACGGCATGCCTCCAGTGTTTTAGATGTGTGCACGATACGAGGACCTAACGTCGACTCGGACTATTATCTCGTCGCAACCAAAATACGCGCCCACCTCTGCGCAGGTAAAACCAAGGAACAAAAAACACAAGAAAAGCTAGAAGTCGAAAGGCTGAAACTGCCAATGATTTCGCAACTCGGCTCTCACACCTGCTCTATGAGAGCACATCGCAACCCGATGGAATGCAGAAGCAGTGGGAGTATATATCCAAAGCAGTTTGTACCGCCGCCGAGGGAAAAATGTGTTACCGGCGGTCAAGGGAACAAAACTGGTGCGATGAAGTATACCGCGATGTAATCGAAAAAAAGACGCTGCCTACAGGGCTACATTAAAAGCGAGCACAACAAAAAGAGCTCCTTGCCCAGTCAACTAGAAAGGTGATACTGCAAACTGCGCCAACTATTGCAGAATCAACCCTCTTAATATCGCATAATATTGGACCTTATCAGTGGTGCTTCAGACCTGATAAATCTACCATCGACCGGACTTTCACAATGCGCCAAATCTTGGAAAAAACTCGCGAAAAAAGAATCGACACACACCAACTCTTCGTCGATTTTAAAACCGCTTTCGACAGCATGAAAAGGAGCTGCCTATATGCCGCTATGTCCGAATTTGGCTTTCCCGCAAAACTTATACGGCTTTGCAAAATAACGAGTCAGCGCATATACGCCCTGGCAACCACGCCACTGTTGGTAGACATAATTTGGTAATAGTAAAAGACTTCGTTTATTTGGGAATCAGCATTAACACTAACAACAACACCAGCTCTGAAATCCAGCGAAAAATCACTCTTGCCAATAAATGCCACTTTGGACTAGGTAGGTAATTGAAAAGTAAAGTCATCTCTCGGCAAACGAAAATCATGCTCTAAAAGTCGTTTACCGTAACCGTCGTGTTATATGGTGAAGATAATGACAACATCAGATGAAGAGGCTCTGGGAATGTTCGAGAGAAAAGTTCTTCCAAAGATTTATGGACCTCTACGTGTTGCCGATGGCGAGTACCAAAAAAGAATTAAAGATGAGCTGTACAAGTTTTATGCAGACATCAGCATGGTCCAGCGAGGCACAACTGCTACGCTGGATAGGCCATGTTATATGAATGAAAAGCAAATATTTTTATCGGAACCCACCTATGGAAGCAGAGGAAGAGGACGGCCCCACTCTGCTGGAAGGACCAGGTTGAAAACGATTTAAGTTCCTTTTGTGTGACCAATTGGCGCCGGTTGGCAGTGCGAAGAAGCGGCTGGCGTGCCATGTTAGACTACCATGACCGTTTAAACGCTTAAGCGTCAACTAAGTATGTAAGTAACCAAATTATTTGGAGTTCATAAAATACATTTAATAAATAACCACTCACGAATTGACAAAAATCTTTCCCATTTGAGCTTCCTTGTACAGCACATTGACAAAAATATGTTGATTCAACTCACCTGTAAATAAAAAAAAAATAAGGAATATTATGTAAGTTGATTTAAAATAATTTTATTTTGTATTGAATTTTTTTAACTGATGTAGAGTTTTATTAGATCAAATAATAATGTTTAAGTTCTGGCAGAACCGAATAATAAATACTGAGAAAATTTTCTCAATATGGTACGAAATTAATAAATTTTGAGTATTTCAGATGGGCTAAAAGAAAAGAATACTTTCCTTCGAAAATCATATTTTTTTTTATAAAATTTTTTTAAAATCGCTATCAACATTTTTTTATTTTAACTCTAAGTATAATCTTAATAAACTTCATGTGTTGAGCATTTGTTTGCTTAAAATGGTTCCTATGGTTTGCTGCAATCGCTTCGAATGACTCGACTTTCACTCGCTTTTGCCTTGACTTTAAATGGAATTTGACTCGACTTTGACTTAACTTAGAGTCCACAATGCAATGACTTTGAATCGACGTTACTTTACCTTCACTCAACTTGTCTTTAACCCGCCTTGACTTAGCCTTCACTTTGACTCGATTTTTGCTCGACTTTGCTTAACTTAACTTTGGCGTAACTTTGCCTCAAATTTGACTTGCCTTTAGCTCGCCTTTTACTCGACTTTGTCTTGACTAACCCTCCGTTTCAAACATTCTTTTTGTAAAAATTTAAAATAATAAAATTTTTTTAAAAACTGGAGCATAAGAAAAAAATAAATAAATGTAAGGCGCGATTACCTCCGAAGAGATTTTAGGCCAAGCTTCTCTTCCAATTTGCGTCGTGCTGCTTTTATTTTTATTACAAATTGGCGGGACGGTACTTACTTGTTTTATGCCGACTCCGAATGGCATCTTCAAGGCAGATGAGTTTTCACCAAGAGTTGTTAATGGCAGAAACACACTCGGAGTGCTTGCAAAACAATGCCGAGGGGCGACCCCGCTTAGAAAATTTTCTTTTAATTGAAAAAACTTGTTTCTGGGATTTGATGTTGCTTTGCCCGGGGCGTGAACCCAGCATCGTTGGTGTGGTATGCGAAGCACGCTTCCGTCACACCACGGCGGCAGCCAGGACCAGGTGGAACACGACTTAAACTCCCTTGGTGTGACCAATTGGCGCCAGTTGGCAGACCGAAGAAGCGACTGGCGCACCTTGTTGGACAGTGATAACCGTTTAAACCAATAAGCGCCAATTAGGCACGCTATAAAACGAAATTCTATCATACTTGCCATTTTATATCGAATGATATAACATCACTTCATATCGCATCATGCCATTCATTGTTTTCATTTTATTGATGTGAAATTTGGCAGAGTTATAAATCTCTTGTACTTTTTTAAGCGACAAAGTTTACCTTCTAAAGAAAACGGATTTTTTGCAATTTTCGCAGTAAGGATATGTATATATATACATCCCATTAACACAACATATCACATCATTATCATATAATGAAAAAAGAAGGTTCTATATAAAATTTAATAAAATGTATGAAATAAAACAGCTCCTTAAATATATTTTATTCTATATGCATATTTTTTTTTTCCAAAAACATGAGGCCTCATTTTTAAAATATTTTTTTGTTTTGTTTTACTCACCGAAAATGCTTTCAAGAATACCAAACACTGTATAATGCCCTCCATGGTATCGCCGGTGAGGCAAAAAGTGCCAGTCAGATGGCGTCCTTTACGTCCAACAGTAGCTGCTGCTAAAGAGGCGTGCACCAAAGCACGCTGTTGCCCTTTAGCAACGGCACCATTTACGCTTGTAAGAGTGCGCGGTAAAGGAGCAGCTCGCAATAGCCGCTCCAAGGATTCCATGTTTTCTATTTGATTATTTTTTTCACGATTTACTTTGTGCTTGTATTAACTTGTGAATATATATTTCAACATTTACCCTCTCTTTTATTTGGCAAATTTTTTGTTGATTTGGAATTCGGTTTGTATTACTAAATTGTTTTCTTTTAATGTTTAAGTGCACCATGGTGATGTTTTTTGTAGTTGTTGTTTTAAAATGTTTCACTACTTTAGTTATTGTATGGGTATGATTTTTAATATGAATTACGCCAGAATTAACTTAAGTTGATGGAGAGCTTTTTAATCTGATATTGGTTTTGTTTCATTTTGTTTCTTCTATTTCATTATTTTTTACTTTTTACGACTTTTTGTTGTTGTCGATCGATGTATTTACGTGATTATGTAGTTGTAAGCTACTTCGTAGGCAGTTAACTGTTTAACGTTAAACTCTGCCACTTTCCGTTTGTAGAAACCATTAAGGTTCGTTATATTCCGCCGCTGTTCCGACGTTTTATTCAGATGGGACTCCTGACAATTGTGGTTGCGTTGCTAGTACTATGATCGCTAAAAAGGAGTTTATCGACTACTAACCTTATTCAATTTTTACACTTAAAAAATTGTTTCTTATTCGTTTCTTTCTTCTTTTCTGATTCGGTTTTATTTCGCATTTTTAATATATTTCAACTATTTTCTAGTTTTTAATTTTTTTCTATTCAAAAACAGTGAGTTAGGAGTTCTGACTAAATACTTTTGTTCTTTTAACTAACACTGGAAAAAAGTATATAAATTTAAATCAAATCAGTACGGACTAAAAAACTCGTGGTTCTGATTTTACTTTAATAATAAGTTGAACGCAGAAAATGTGCAAAACTTAACTCAAGACTTTGTTTATCGATTTCTGAAAGAACTAAGTGCTAAGTTCATAAATTATCTTCACGTCGACATGAGCTTTTGGTTTTAGCTGAATTGAGACTAATTCAAGTCAGAATTTGTTTTATTTTTGTTTAGTTGATATATTGTTATAACATAAAGACCAAATTTGATGTGTTTAAATTTTAATATGGTATCATGCGATATCAAATAATATCTTATCATACTACTTATATTATATCATCCATCACATGTTGGGGCAGAGGGACCTCGCTACCCTGTAAGAGATAGTATATGCTGGGATTCGTGATGAATAAGCAAAATACAAAGCTTTATAGCATCAGAACTTGCTTACTGGACTCGAAGCTCATCTGTACAGAAGTAGACCACTGGATGCCAGCGTAGCTACGAAATCCTTTAATCATCATTTATGGATGATTCCCGTTGAGCCCAATCATTTCGGCACAACAGAACTTCGCTTAACGGTGAGAAATAGTTTTTGCTCAGAGCTTGCTTAGCTGACTCGAACCCAATCAATACAGGAGTGGAACACTGGTAGGCAGCGGAGCTTCGAAACCCGGTTCGATTTTATTATAGTGTGCTCAAACTTTGCCAGCCTTCAATTCCCACATTGACCCACCCGTAACCAGTTAGTTAGTCCACTGTCCTAATGGATCCCTCATTCTCGATGGAATAACTGTGCTAACTAGCACTGGCACATGGTTAGTTTTTCGCTTTTAATAATCTGTCCTAATAATTTGTCGAAGTTGGTTAAAATTCTGAAGATCACGTGATATCAAAAAAAATTATATCAACGCGAATTTAAGTAGCTATATTCAGAGCAATACTTTATCAATTATATTTGAAAAAAAGAAAGAAATTAAGCGAGTTGCTTGCTCTTCTTTTCCAATAGAATATTCTTTCTAAGATAGCAAATGAGAATCACAAAAATCATTACGAGTCGCAGTCATATCGTTGACATCACATGATATGACATCATATCACAGTATACCATATGACTTCGCATGATTTTATATGACATAAATTATATCGTGTGACATCACATCAGCATATAATGTTATAAGAAAACACATTTTACAGTATAACTTCACATAATTTCATATGACATAACTCATATCATGTGTCATCACATCTTGTGAAATGAAAACCGTATTGCAGCAAATAATCAATATCACATCATATCATATAATACCACATTTCATCATATCTGAATCTTAGGTCTTATCACATCATATCATATCATATCGCATCTACATGATGATACTAGCTTTTAGTCATATCATAGCAAGCAATATTATTTTATTTAAAGCGTTGTTAGTAGCTTTTCCTCACATATACTATTTTTTCTCATATATTCACGTAAATTATGTGGTTTTTCATATTGAATAAATATATTATAACAGAATAACATACTAAAATTTTCACTTCCTGTTGGATAAATGGCAAAGGAAATGTGTTTAAAATTATAATTTAATTAAGAACGATTACCACAAAAGACACAAAAATATTATAACCACGTGATTCACTTTTGTCGCTATATAAATATTATTAACAATGACTTAGTAGTGAAAAAGGAGGAAGGTAGACATTTTTTGTTTAAACGTAAGCACATTTACGTTACCAAGCACATTTCTACGCATACAAATAAACTTGCATATAAATACTAAACAAACAAGAAAACCGATGACAAATGTGCTAAGTGTATTATAACGGTAGGAATGTGTTGTATAAAGAGGGCACAGATGACTTAAGAGGGCTCAATGCTAAAGCCAAAAGGTAATGTTTCAAAGTGGTAAGCGATACACGCGCATGTAGATGTGGCCAATTGTTTATGTGTATGTGTATTATCGAAGTTATATGAACTTCTTTAGCTTCAGAATATTTACATAATTTTTTAGAGATAGTCGGTCGTTTATTTCGCAATAATGCTGCTGTCATCTAAATTGTTACACACAAACGCACATATTTCTTTACCTATACATATGTATGTATATGTAAGAATGGGCACATATATCAAAATTCATGATAACAAGAGCTTTAAATATGTCACGTCGTTGTAACTATATTCGAATAAAATTGATGTTAAACGGACGTTAAAAATATAAGATTATCGCAACTTCTTTTAAACGACTTCTTATGCACACACACACATATACATACACGCTTACTTGTGTGTCACTGGCAAAGCATTAATAAAGAGGCATGCTGCAGTACAGTACCATCACGAGAACTCAAAATTTTTAGTGTTTACCAAGCGTAATAACTTTTATTTTGTTGAAAGCTCAACAGCCATCCAACAGCAGCAAGCAAATGTATACAAGCACAAAAGTAATTTATCTTTTTTGCAAACCATCAACTTAGCCTTTGTATGCGCAATCAACCCATATGAAGAAAGGGATGTACAACGACTTTGGCAGATTTAGTGATCAGCCGAAAGATAGGAAAATGCGACTTTGTTAGAAAAAGCAAAAAAGAATAAAGTAAGAAAGGATAAAATATTGTAAAGAAAAGACAATATCGAAGCACTTCAAAAATTTTTTAAGATAAACGAACTAAGCTTAGCTAGAAGCATAAAGCTTAAGGGGAATGTAGCATGAGTGGGATGAGATATTCAGTCATGCAAGTGAGTAGGCAAAAATAGAATGAAATCAGCAACAGATTCCTACATATTTACTTAATCGATTCAATATAATGTGGCATATGAAATAAGTTGGAAAACATACACACACATTTTTCTAAAATTCTTTTAATACAAACAAAGATTTACTCGATTATTGATATAGTAAATATCTATTGTTAAAAGATGATTGAACTATCATAGCATACATATATATAAGGGTGATCCTTATCCTTTAGGCGGTAAAATTTAGCTCGAAACTATAACATATAAATTTTGGTGTAGATTTGATGGCGACCAAATATATATATTTGTAATATTTTTGACTTATCACCATCTGGGGACTAAATAAATCACTTATTTCATTATATTACGGTGTATGATATTGAACGTTACTAGCAAAAATCTTATAACCAGAAGCCGTCAAAACAACAATGACAACGTTAGCTTCAGATAAGGAAAATCGAATGCATCAACGATGGTGTCAGCGAGAAGTGAGAGATGGACGAGCGAGAATGTCAAACACGAACCATTCAGAGACGAGTAGAGACATCACAATGTAAAACTGTCGCTCTGCCTACTTATAAAAGCTCGGCAATGGAAGGCATTGGGAAAAGTTTGAATTTGTGGCGGTGCCAAGTGGTGGCCTATGCCTATGACCTGTCTATTCGTATCTAACCACAGTAAGGAACGTTTCTGAAGGTTACCTGGGAGTCGTGACCAGGTGGTCTGAATCATGCGGATAAGCTGTCAACACTAGCAAAGTTTTGCGCAAATGTTTGCGCGGAAGTACAAGATTGTTGATCTAAGATGAACCTCTTTTGGTTGACTACAGCTGGTGCTGTCTGACAAATTTAATTACCTTGGGATTATTCTCGACAACGAGCTGTCGTGAAATCTTAATATGAGGGACAAAGCCAGGAAGGTTTCGGTTTCCTTATACTGCTATAGGAATGGCGGGTTAGAGGAAGAAACTATCGATACCGTTTTATGCTGTTGTTGTTATTGTGGTATAAAGACACTCCCCGTGAGTTTAAGGGTCGATGCTTCCTTGCCAGATATAGATCTGGTACGTTCCGGTAACAAGCACCATTAAGGTAGAAGCTCGACCATGCTGCGAGAGAACTAATTTGACCACAGTGAACCTTCTATGCCATCCTGAGGAACTCGGGGTCGCCAGAACCTCGGCTGCTGAGAAAATAGGATTCCCACGCACAGGTGAGGTTGACAATTGGAACGAAGAAGCTATAAATTGCGTGTGCAACCCCTTGAAAAGAGTTGATCTACACAACATCTTGAATTATTTGTGTATTTAAGTAGCCCCTTACGACATGCATACCTGCCACGGGTATATTCTAAGCCCCTAAACCACTGGGGTTTTATGCTCCTGCCCTTCGCTTACGAGACTCCAGCTACTAGAAGTGATACAGCTGTTAAATCTAGAAGCAGCAAGTGGCATACGGCCTATAAATCTTTTATTTTGAACCAAAAAAAGGAGTTATTTTATAACATATGTCCTGATTTTTGATTGGGTTTTACAATTTGGTCCGAAAAACAAACGCTTGGTGTTACTACGGACTCACTCTGCATATGTGAGGTTCTCCTGGACCGGCCAGTTCAACATAATCTATAATGCTGCGGCGGGTCGGAGCCCGCCAAGGTTGGTGCATTGGCTATGCGATATGGTGTTAAAACCGATTCTCTTCTATTGCGTTCTGATCTGGCGGGGAGCCCTAGACACTTCAGCCACGGTGAAAAAAGTCTCCTTATAGTGCTGCAGCGAGGCAATTGGAAAATACTGGGGGCTCTTTCGCATAACATTTTAACTGGCATTAAACGCAATGAGGTATCTGTATCCGGTTGACATTGTAGGCTTGTGAATTGCAGCTTTCAGACCGAGATCCACTCTATCCCTGCCAGGACAGACTACTGTGCGCCAGGTTTAGGTTCAGTTAACACATTCTCTACTAATTTTTTCTCAAACTAACTATGGGGTGCGAATATCGCAGTCGGTAGGTATTCGATTCTCCGGAGGATAGTTCCAAGATCGACATGTGCCTTTTGTGATAATACAACAAACTAACTCTTAAGTGTTCAAGTGAGCTTTCGCTTAACTGGATAGCTGACATCTAACTTGATTTAACCTTACTCCATTTATCGCCGGCTAAGTGATGGTGAGTGTCAAAAATTCCACGATATAAAGGTCTGCGTCGTAAAAAAAAATATTTGAAAAAAAATAAAAAATTGATAAAATATGTATAAATTAGCTAAACCTGTTGTTATTTACAGTGATTGAATTTATATGAAAACCATTCGGGAATAAATAACTGTGAAAAGCTTTTACATCGGACAGACAACGTTTTAATATACTTCCACTTCTTTTAGCTCCCTAGTGTAATTACGCTGATTGCTTAAAATTTAAAATATAGCTAGAAAGGGATGTTGCCTATAACCCAAGATCTTAACAATTCAATACAGATTTAGGATTAAATAAAATTTTGACAATAATTTGGGTTGATGACATGTTGTATTAATGGTATTTTCTAAAATCTGTTGACGTCTTTATTTGAGGTCAGTACAAAGACATTTCCAACACCAAATTGAAAAGGGCAAGCACTTGGGGTACCACGAGTTGGGAAAACTTTTACTCAATAATTCTGAAAAGTTAACAGAATTTCTAGCTACCCGTAGGCGCTTTTGTAATAAGTTTTCAATGAGGATATGGGACCGATGTAGTTTTGTGAATGAAAAGTTAATTATATAAAGAAAGAATTGGAAAACAGGTCACCAAAACATAAAAAGCAATTCTTTATTGAAAAAATGTATACATGTATACAAACATACTTACAAGAAAAGTAGAAAACAACAATACAACCTGAAAAAGTGTTTGTTAATCAATGAATGAAATACTAAATGTCTCTATTGGAAAAGTTTTCCATTGTAGAAATTTGTTTTCTTTGCAGTTATTTGCTGATTAATTTCAAAGGGAAATTGTAAAAGTAGTCACAGTTATAGAAAGCAGAATATCAAAATGTTTAATAAAAAAGTTCGTATTTGTTGTGGAGGTTTTGTGTTCTATCCGGTAGCTTGAGGTAAAATTCTAGCTTTTTCTATGTATTGTTCATAAGTATTCGTTAAAGATCCTTTTTTTAAGAATTTTTTTCGCATATGCATATTTTTACTTTGCCAGAAAGCCGTAGCGAGTTAGAGGAATTATGAAATAATAAACTGTAGCAGCTTCAAAAAAGTTACCGGTTGGAAAAAGGGTTGGGTTCCAAAAGCTGAATCAAGGTGCTAAAAAGTTACCACTCCCATTAGATAAAATGAAAAAAAAAAAAAAAAACAGTTCCGAAAAGAAGATATTGCAATACAATCAACAGTCGCATAGTCCTAGGAAGCTTCTAGTATTTGCCAAGTGGACGGAGTAATTTTATAACATAGGTCCTGGTTTTTGATAGCGTTTTTCAGTTTGGTCGTTTAAACAAAATTCTGGTAACACTACGGACTCATTCAGTCTATGTGAGCTCTTCATGGACCGGCCAGTTCAGCCTAACCTAATCTAACAATTGCATAAATAAGACCGGTTTTAAAGAATAATCCGGTTCCAAAAAACTAACAGCTTCCAAAAATATTACGTTTTAGAAGAAGTAGCCGGTTGCAAAAACTTAACCGGTTTCAAAAATATAACCTGCAAGCGAGAAACCGGTTCCAAAAACTTAACCGGCAAATATATAACCGGCAAGCACGAAACCGGTATCCAAAAACTTAACCAGCTTCAAAAATATAACCGACAAGCAAGAAACCGGTTCAAAACAAGAAACTGGTTCCAAGCAAGAAACCGGCTCAAAACAAGAAACTGATTCCAAACAAGAAACTGGTTCCAAACAAGAAACCGGCTCAAAACAAGAAACTGGTTCCAATCAAGAAATCAGTTCGAAACAAGAAGCTGGTTCCAAACAAGAAAACGGCTCAAAAAAAGAAACTGGTTCCAAACAAGAAACTGGTTCAAAACAAGAAACCGGTTCCAATCAAGAAACCGGTTCCAAACAAGTAACCGCTTCCAAACAGGAAACCGTTTCCAAACAAGAAACCGGTTCCAATCAGGAAACCGGTTCCAATTAAGAAACCGGTTCCAAACAAGTAACCGCTTCCAAACAGGAAACCGTTTCCAAACAAGTAACCGCTTCCAAACAGGAAACCGTTTCAAAACAAGAAACTGGTTCCAAACAAGAAACCAGTTCGAAACAATAGCTCGTTCCAATCAAGAAACCGGTTCCAATCAAGAAACCGGTTCCAAACAAGAAACCGGTTCCAATCAAGAAACCGGTTCCAAACAAGAAACCGGTTCCAATCAAGAAATCAGTTCGAAACAACAAGCTGGTTCCAAACAAGAAACCAGTTCAAAAAAAGAAATTGGTTCCAAACAAGAAACTGGTTCGAAACAAGAAGCTGGTTCCAAACAAGAAACCGGTTCCAATCAAGAAACCGGTTCCAAACAAGTAACTGGTTCCAAAAAAGAAACCAGATTCAATCAAAGAAACCGCTTCCAAACAGGAAACCGTTTTCAAACAAGAAACCGGTTCCAATCAATAAACTGGTTCCAAACAAGAAATTGGTTCCAATCAAGAAACCGGTTCAAAACAGGAAACTGGTTCCAACGAGAAACCGGTCTCAATCAAGAAACCGGTTCAAAACAGGAAACCGGTTCCAAACAAGAAACCGCTTACTAACAAGAAACCGGTTCCAAATAAGAAACCGGTTCCAAATAAGAAACCAGTTCCCAACAAAAATCCGGTTCAAAATAAAGATACCGATTTGTTAATAGGAACCGAACTAAGAAAAGTAACCGTTTTTAAAAATTACAATGTTTAAAGATGTAACCGGATTTAAAAAAGGTACCGGTTTTAAAGTAGTAAATGAATATCCGGCTGCAAAAATAACAGTTTATAAAAACAGTAAACATTTCGGAAAACAACATAGGTTAGGTTAGGTTAGGTGCTAGCTGCCCTGATAAGGATAGCTAACTTGGACAACACGAAGGTCCGTTGTGATACCACATACACCAAAAATAACGGTGACTTAGATCTAGCTACTTAGAGAATCGTTGGGTAGCAACGTTAAAACTCCGAATGATACCGATCTCAACTTTGGATAAATCCTCGGGAGATCCGAGTGAGTCGCGACCGAAGTACTTTCGCCTAGTTCTGACAAAAGCTGGGCAATCACGCATAAAGTGAGTTGGTGATTCCAACTCATCATGCTCCATACAACTGCAGCAGGATGGAGTTTCCAGTATATTGAGACGTACCGCATGGGTACCCATGGGGCAGTGCCCTGTCAAACCCCAATGACAATTGACAGGTGAGCCTTAGTGAACCCAATTATTTCAGCAGACCTCCTGCCATCCACTTTCGGCCAGAAAGATCTTGCTGCCCTGCAAGACGTGGTGTCCGCCCAACGTTTGCTGAGCTGTCTCGAGGACCACAGGTGGCCAGCGGAATCCCCAAATCCCTACAGCCATCTTCATCCGGATCAGTTGTACGGATGCGGGCTAAGAGATCCGCTTGACAGTTACCCGGGATATCACAATGGCCCATCAAGCACTCCCAGACCACCCTCGATCGCACTGTAGTTGAGCTCAAGGCCTTGATAGTCGCTTGGCTATCAGAGTAGATGTTAAATTCCCTAACCGTAGTAGCACTGGATAGCATTTCATCCACCGCATCCTTAATCGCAGCAACTTTCGCTTGGAATACACTGCAGTGATCAGCCAACTTAAACTTGCGGCTTACATTTAGCTCTTGACGAAAGAGCCAATATCACGAACCCTGACCAGCGACCTTGCCGCGGCCGCCTTTAACGCAATATCTACTGGATATATGTTCAGCATGACGTTCAGTGCCAAGGTAGGTGTTGTTCTGAGAGCGCCACCGATACCGATCAGTGCCGTCCGTTACACGGATATTAACATTTTGGAGGTGCTCGCCGTGTCCAGTGCTTTCCACCAGACCAGCACCCCATATAGCAGAATCGGTTTGACCACCATCTCATAAAGCCAGTGTACTACTCCTGGCGAGAGTCCCCATCTCTTTCCGATAGCCCCTCTGTAGCAGTACAAGGTAAAGGTGGCATTCCTGGTCCGATCTTCCATATTGGGTCTCCAGGACAGTTTCTTGTCCAAAACAATCCCAAAATATTTAACCCTATCAGAAAGTACCAACGGTGCCCCTCCAATCGAGGGAGTTCTGAAATCGGGCATCTTATATCTCCTTGTAAAAAGAGCCAGTTCCGTTTTTCCCGGTTTGGCCATGCAGGCGAAGATCCCTACGCAACTGGGATATCGGGGAAAATTATTGTTCTGTATAAGCTTTAGGGACTCGCTACTCATCGACCAGTCCCCATCATCATCCCTCAGATACCCCAGAGGAGCGGGATTCCTAGAGAGTATTTTTCTAAGCCTCGCTGATTCATTGCAGCCTTCTACGTTTTCGCAGAACCTTCGCCATGAATCTCGCTTGGCTATCCTTATTTCATATTTATAAATCCCCAGACTCACCTTATAGAGCTCCAAGTCCGATGGCAATTTACTCCTCCTGGCTCTGTTGAAGAGCCGCCGACTGTACGCTCTTAGGTCTTCAAGAGAATCAGACCACCAGGGCGGCTTTCCTTTCCCCCTGTAAGTTTTCAATGGACAGGACAGTTGAAAGGCGCTATTGCTTGCCGAGGTGAAGTTTTCCACCAGAACGTCTATCTCAGATTCGGACAGGTCCGAACTAACGGTAGGCGTCTCAGGCAACAGCTCTCCCAGCTTCCTACAATACAAGTCCCAGTTAGTACTTTTAGGGTTCCTAAAAGATATTTTACCGGGACGTTCTTCGTTCACCGAGAACTGAATATATCGGTGATCAGAGAAGGAGTACTCGTTGAGAACCCTCCAGCCAGATATCCGACCTTCCAATTCTCTACTAACCAGGGTGAGGTCCGAGACCTCCTCCCTTACCGCAGTAATAAAAGTCGGGTCATTCCCCCTATTACATATACAAAGCCCCTCATCTACAATAAAAGTAAATAAAGACTCACCTCTAGTGTTGGTATCCGAGCTTCGCCAGATGCTATGATGAACATTAGCATCGGCACAGATGATCACGCCAACACCTTTCAAAAAGTAGTCTTTTTTCATCTCTCGACACTACATTTTTCCGCTATTTTGGTAACTTTGACAAAATTTGGAAGTGTTCTAAATATTCCTGAAGCATAATTTTAGAGAGTTACAACCATTCAATAAAATGTACTCTCGCTTTAAGCGATTATCTGCGGAACTATACACAATACTGGTAAAGTCAATCAAACGAACGAAGCAGAAGCTTGTAATGATTTCGATGTCGTTCTATTTAAAAAGGAAATTATTTGATGTGTGCATCTCACTTCTTAATTAACAGGACTAAATTAATTAAGTTTCGCTATTCAAGCAAAGAAATGCGAGCCTTTGGTTACGTTCCGACAGGGGCCACCTTTGAATACAACGTTTCAAAAACGTTTCTAAAAAATTGCGTCCTTACAAAAAAAGGAGAAACTATTTAGTTTAACCAACATATTCATACACAAAGGAGTTCAAGTCCAGCAAGATTATCAAATGTATGTATGTATAAATAAGCACTGACATAAGTTGAATAAAAAAATGTAACAAAAAATTATAGCCAGCACATGCAGCGCATAAGAAAAATAAGTCGAAAAATAACTCTGGTGATGACGTTATTTTTTGCTCGCTCTGTATCTGCGTTTATTACAATTATTCGACTTATTTCTTTAGCATCTTTTTCACAGCGCCTCACCGCTGGGGTATGCAATTACCATTGGTTGCTATTGCGTTTGAATCAAGTCATAATGAGCCAGTGAGCAAAAAATAAAGGAACTTGCAAAAGAATGGAGAGTAATTGGTAAAACTCACTGCTTGGGGAATTTGGAATATTGTAGCAGCCGACTGCTAAGTTTCTTTTACCAAAAAGCATTAATGCCGCGGGAGGTTTCTTTCCTTATTTTCAATCAGTTGGTTAACAAAAGCTTTGGAGATTTAATAATGAAAAATACAATCAGAGGGAAAAGGGCATTAGAATTTATGCGATTGGTCAGTCAATTACAATCTTGTTTTCATTTTTTCTTAAAGACAATTTTTTATCAAATTTGCATTTTCCTTTTCTAAAATTATTCGTAAATATGTATATAAGAACATATATTTAAATATGTTTCGAAAATAAAAAGCGCTTTCCCCATGGAATTTATTTTCTAAAGACTCCTTTTGAAATATCACAAAATAACCAACTCCGTCTTATCTTCTTTGGCAACTTTTCTTCTGCTTAACTAGAAAGTTAAGAAAACAGAATTTCTTCAACACCTACAGAAACATACGCAATTGCATTCATATTTGTAATAGGTGGCATCCTCGCTTCTTTTTTTAGTTGCTGCACTGATTGTTGTATAAACGATTGGAATGGAAAATTGGCGTTAGTGTCATTCGCTTATTTCACAGAAATTCATTCAACAGTAATTTGTATTTTTGCTAGACTATTTTTTTTTTTTCATTTTGTTTTGTTATGATGGTCGAAATTTTGTGGGTATTTGTGCGCGAATATTGGCGCCATAATGACTCCACAGAAGCCAAAAATATCACAGGAGCTTTATATAAAAGTAGCAACGAGTAAAATTTATTTGTAGGTGTACATGCGGATACACATGCATTTATTTTTAGCGGCATATATATATGTACATATAAGTCTATATGTTTGAAGTATGACAATATACGACGCAATATTAATCTTTAAAACAATCGTACTTTAGCAAAGAGGTGAACATGACAGTGGAGATTCAACTGAAGAGAGCTTTCTAAGCTTAATTCAAAAAGATTTCAATTTGGACACGCGCGCAATCTGACACATGTGTCACGTGTCACATTGTTTGTCCGCGATGGACTCCTAAACTGCTGAACCGATTTTGGATTTTTTTGGGATTACACCCCCGGACACGGGGTTTCTGAGGGGGCCCGCGATTTAGAAGTAGTAAGATTTTTTTTTTTAATTCAGGAGAGTCTTTAGTTGTTCAATGTGCAATTTTTAAGCCGAATTTCAAAAGCAACGATTATCTGCATTTCGTGAAGTATAAAAATAAAAATATATATACATATATAAAAGGAAAGGCTAAAATGTGTGTTAGTTGGTCGCCGGTCGATTTTGTTCAAACGTGGACCCGGGTACCACTAGAATGTGTGGGTAATATGGATATGAAATGAAAGCTGTTGCTAAGAGCTCTAAAGTAATTTTCATTGTGATATTCGCATCAACCAGGCAAAACTGATAAATATGCATGCGAAGCCGAAATAGAGATATGAATTAATAATACCCACATACCTATTTACATACGTCCTATTCGATTTCCCTGAAATTTGGTATATAAATTTGCCTATATTAGTATTAACGATCCTTCTTTCCGGGAAGTAGACCAGAGATGGACTGGGACTGGGACTCGGAGTGGAACTGGGACTGGGACTGGGACTGAAACAAAATACATACCACCCTCTGGGACAAGCAATAAGGGATGAAAAAGAATGAATGATGAAGCGAAAAAGATAGAGGGAGGAGTGAGTAACAGGATAAGGAAAAAGTGAAGAGGGGTGGGGGAGGGCAGAGTTAGACGGAAAGAGCATATTAAAATGTATGCAGATAGGCCAACTTTAGGGCAGAACAACGTCTGCCCGCTCTGCTAGTATATATACAGAATGCTTTTGACTTAATAGACTAGCCCATTTTTATGCATACAAAATTTAGAAAGGTTTTATGAACTTCATATGGTTGGAGTTTTGTAAGAAACCGTCATTATCAAAAGCTTTATATACATAAAAGATGCTCCTTCTTCCTCTGAAACATGTCCAAAAGTAAAGGTTTCTCTTAGTTTGATGAAAAACGGTGAACTCTGTGAGAGTTTGTGATTTCTGTTCAATAAATAAGTCGAAATGAGTGAAAATGTGAGGATTGTGGAACCATTCACGTTAGGTGAATTAAAAATTTAAAAGCTGAAATATTTGCATATAAACTAAATAACTTGGTGTGGTGAAGTTGAATACATATGCGAGGTGAGGTGAGTATAAGCGATATTTGAACGACAGACCTAATTGCTAACTGGAGTATAAACAATTTTATTTGGTTTATGCCTTAGCCAATTTGGAGATTATTTTTGCACATTTTCTGCGTACTCCCTTTTGTTTATCTGCATAGTAATGATTTTCTATTACCTTTCACCTTTTACATCATTCATTTTACTCTAACTGCTATTTCAAAATTTCTCTGATATACTGTATATACGCTTTACACTGACACACTTACGCCTCAAGCGCTCACATTCGATTTCACGAAAGTCCGCATGTGACGACGAACACGAATTTGATAAACCGAAGTCACGCTCTTCACCCAAACCGGGATCACTCTCTTCACCGCACGAGGCTAAAGATGCCGAACCGGCCGAAGCGGATGCCGACGAATCAGACGATTCACCACTCATATCCGATTCACAATCGGATGAGCAAGCGTCACTATCGTGCGCGTGACCGGACGCGATTTTTGTATTAACGACGTTCAAACGATTTCGTTGATTCTCATGCTCAATTGAATTCGTATTTGTGAGTGGATAACGCGATGGACTGGCGATCACAGCCAAACCATGCACTTGCGCACTTTCCACTCCTCCCAATGTTGTACGCCTTTTTTCGTTGTACGCTTTTTTATTTTTGTTGTTATTATAATTATTATTACTCAATATAGCACGTTTTAAGTCGAGTGCTAGCGGTGCGGACGGTACTGTTGCTGGTGGTAAACAATCGAAATGATTCGTACTAGCAGCTGGTTGTTGAGTTACAACACCCGCTGGTACACCCAGCACTAAAGTAGTTTCAGGAAATATGCGATTATCCGAATTGGAAGCACCAAATTTCGAGAATAGCGAACGTGCTGAGTGTTTGTTTTTTTGCTGTTGTTGTTGCAGAAAATAATAATCACATGGCAACGATGAAGTAGCGTACAACTCTTGCGATTCGTAAACGCTACGGTAGGCGGGACGAAAAGCAGCACTACCGCTGCTACCACCACTTGCAGCGCTAGCAGCACTTAAACTGCCACTGCCGACAGCAGAACCAAAAGCGCTGCCCAAACCGCTGCTGTGTAATGTTGGCGTACTCGCTGAATTATTGTCTACGTTGCTACGTTCGCTGCGTATGCTTGTCGTTTGTAGCTGCTCGAGCTGTACACGTTGTTGTTGTGCGCGTAATTGTTCACTCACAATGCTGGCTGTTGATTCAGTAGGTGATAGTGAAATGCTTGATGTGGCTGCCAACAGTTGGGCCCCTAATAGCGGCGTTAAATTAGCTATGAATTGTTCTTGTTGCTGCTGTTGACGCTGTTCGTCCAATTGACGACGATATGCTTCAATTTGATCTGTGTTATTAGTCGCCGCTGTACTATGCATACATCCTTGAAAGAAATCCAATGCTTCGTATAATATGAAACATAGCCCAAGGACAAGGAATGTTTCCATCATATTATCGTTGTGGCCAACAGCGGCATTTTACGCCACAAGCCACAGCCAATTGACACACTTGCACGCACGCGCACACACAAACTTCTAAACAAATTTCTAATATATCAAATTTGAATTTATTTATTGTTATTTTCGCGCAAAAATATTCACTTGATGTATGCGTTTAGCGCTGTTTGAACTAGTCTTTCATTTTATTTTTGCTTTCAATAACACTTTCTCACTCGATATGTACTCAGTAGCTATTTTCAATTTATTACTATGCTTTTGCGATTACTCACGTTTATTGTTGCTGTTTTATGCACTTTTAAAAAGTCCATTTATTTAAGTTTCTCGTAAAGCATTTTGTGCTATTTATAATACAAATCAAACACATAACGTTGCTGATAAAAAATTGAGCCTAAAAGTATGCAACGAGAAATTAATTGCTTTAATTGCACTGTGTTTTGTGTATGCATTGTACACGTGCTTCCGAAAATAAATGAAAATTTGCGAGAAAATTTTGCAAAAATATAAGCTGAAGCAATGAAATAAAAACATGGTAAGAAATAAGAAATAAAAAGCGCTATTGGAAACTTAGTTGAAGGAATTGCACAAATACTTGCCTTGATTGCCGAGTTTTAGGCGGATATTAAGGAGCACCCTTTTTATACTCAGTTGAAAAGAGCTCACAGAGTATATTAAGTTTGATTGGATAACGGTTGGTTGTACAGGTATAAAGGAATCGAGATAGATATAGACTTCCATATATCAAAATCATCAGGATCGAAAAAAATTTGATTGAGCCATGTCCGTCCGTCCGTCCGTGCGTCCGTTAATACGATAACTTGAGTAAATTTTGAGATATCTTGATGATATTTGGTATGTAGGTTCCTGAGCACTCATCTCAGATCGCTATTAAAAATGAACGATATCGGACTATAACCACGCCCACTTTTTCGATATCGAAAAATTCGAAAAACCGAAAAAGTGCGATAATTCATTACCAAAGACAGATAAAGCGATGAGAATTGGTAGGTGGGTTGAACTTATGACGCAGAATAGAAAATTAGTAAAATTTTGGACAATGGGCGTGGCACCGTCCACTTTTAAAAGAAGGTAATTTAAAACTGTTGCAAGCTGTAATTTGGCAGCCGTTGAAGATATCATGATGAAATTTGGCAGGAACATTACTCCTATCACTATATGTACGCCTAATAAAAATTAGCAAAATCGGAGAAGGATCACGCCCACTTTAAAAAAAAAAATTTTTTAAAGTAAAATTTTAACAAAAAATTTAATATCTTTACAGTATATACATAAGTAAATTATGTCAACATTCAACTCCAGTAATGATATGGTGCAACGAAATACAAAAATAGAAAAAATTTCAAAATGGGCGTGGCTCCGCCCTTTTTCATTTATTTTGTCTACGATACTTTTAACGCCATAAGTCGAACAAAAATCAACCAATCCTTTTAAAATTTGGTAAGGACATAGATTTATGACGATAACTGTTTTCTGTGGGCGAAATGGGCGAAATCGGTTGAAGCCACGCCCAGTTTTTATACACAGTCGTCCGTCTGTCCTTCGGCATAGCCCTTAACACGATAACTTGAGCAAAAACCGACATATCCTTACTGAACTTAGATCACGTACTTATCTGAACTCACTTTATCTTGGTATAAAAAATGAACGAAATCCGACTATGACCACGCCCACTTTTTCGATATCGAAAATTACGAAAAATGCCATAATTCTATACCAAATACGAAAAAAGGGATGAAACATGGTAATTGGATTGGTTTATTGACGCGAAATATAACTTTAGAAAAAACTTTGTAAAATGGTTGTGACACCTACCACATTAAGTAGAAGAAAATGAAAAAGTTCTGCTGTGCGAACTAAAAAACCCTTGAAATCTTGGTAGGTATTACATATATAAATAAATTAGCGGTATCCAACAGATGATGTTCTGGGTCACCCTGGTCCACATTTTGGTCGATATCTGTAAAACGCCTTCACATATACAACTACCACCACTCCCTTTTAAAACTCTCATTAATACCTTTAATTTGATACCCATATGGTTCAAACAAATTCTCGGGTCACCCCTGGTCCACCTTTATGGCGATATCTCGAAACGGCGTCCACCTATGGAACTAAGGATTACTTTCTTTTAAAATACTCATTAACACCTTTTATTTGATACCCATACCGTGCAAACAAATTCTAGAGTCAACGCTGATCCACCTTTATGGCGATATCCCTAAATGGCATCCACCTATAGAACTATGGCCCACTCCCTTTAGTGCCTTTCATTTGATAGACATGTCATACAAACACATTCCAGGGTTTCCCTCGGTTCATTTTCCTACATGGTTATTTTCCCTTATGTTGTCACCATAGCTCTCAACTGAGTATGTAATGTTCGGTTACACCCGAACTTAACCTTCTTTACTTGTTATCTTTTGATATTATTAAGCCTAAATCAGTAAAACATGTGTAAGCGTCTAAACGTAAGCAATATTTAAATTCTTGTCTTTTATATATCCAAGAATATTAACCGATTTAAACAAAACTGATTCCCCCAGAAGGTCTTGAGGGTGTTGTCGATATGTCATTTCCTGTTATTAATCCAGCAAGCTCCAGTACTAGCACCTTCGGGCATTAGCCCTACTGCCTCGAATGGGATTTTTTTCATACTCCACAAAACTGCGCTACTGCGGGTTTTTGTAGCCTCTTGCGGCAGTTTACTCTAAGCCCCAGTACACACTGGAGAAAGCAAACAACGGGTGAAAGCAATTGTACTACTTTAGGGTTCTTAGGAAATGTAGCCACCATACACCAAGACTGGATTTTCAGCCATTCTTAGGATATAAAGAATGGAATGTCTGTACTTACGGGGAAGTGGATAGTACAGTAGGCACGGTCGGTATAAGATTGCAATACATAACTCGCCAACTTCCATCATCCAACGGATGAAGGAAACTTTGAAAAATATTCGCAGTAAAAGTTAAGCCTTAGCGCATGCCCTTCAATGCAAATATCTTCAGTCAATAAAGTGTAATACGATTTTTCATTATGTGCATGTACAACTACAGCTACAACGATTATATAACATGTGCTTGTGTATATGTACTTTGTGTAGCGTCAAAGGTTTATTGCAACTGAATTTGTCTATTTATTTGCTTTTATATCAAAATAATTTGGCTTATTGACTTTGTTGCAAATTATATTTATCTGGCAGTTACTAACAAATAGAGAACGGAGAAAAATGGCGGGCATTAAAAATCACTAAGCAATTAGTATAATATTTTACCGTTAAATTAATGCTTGGAAAAGCAAATCGAATAAGCAATTTTTGTGCGTTTTTAAAAAATTGGCTGGCAAAATTTTTAAATATTTCCGTAGAATAAACTACTTTTTTTGTGGCTCAGCAGTCTGGAATAATTCTACAGAGGGAACGGGTTTTTGATTGGGAACGTAGGGAACTGCACGGCTTTTTATAAATGATTTCAGGACTATATTTCGTTTTCGGACAATTAAAGGAGTGTTTTTTAAGGTAGTTTTAATATTCCATAACGGTGTTTTTTTTCGATAAAACTTAAATATGATTTTCTGGATCTTTTCAGGATTACGATTCATATAAGGGCGGTTTCTGGATTTTCTTGTTTCCTTCGATGCTATCTCTGGATTCTTTTAAGGGTCACTTCACTATTACTTAGGGCCATTTGGAGACTATTTTTGATACAGTTTCGAGATTGTTCGGGACTATGTTGGTATATTATACCGTTCATATAAATTAAATGGTTTATTAAGATTGGTCCTAATCTCAGAAGGAAAAGAGATAACTGAGCTAATAAGTATACCCAAATGATTAGGACGACGATCTGAGTTGATCAAGCCATGCCTATCTTGCTTGAACACAAACTTACCCCTCCATTTTGAAAACATCTTGATGAAATTCGTTTGGAGGATTAATTTCGGTGTCCGATTGATCAGTTATCGGAATCGACCTGGTCGGACCACTTTAGCATAAATCTCCCATACAACTGATTTTCGGATAAGATGGTTTTTTTCATTTTTTCCTCGGTTTATTAGCTAGGAGCTTGAAGTTTTCCAGAATGCTTACATATAAAGCATGCATTTTTGTCTGAAGAAAATGTTAGGGTCGGACGTATGCTTGATATGTCACAAACAACTGATGGTTCAGATAAGATCTTTTTATCATTTCTTCCTAACTTTAACAGATAGAAGCTTGAAAATTCACGGGATGCATGCATTGTCCTCTGAAGATCAGTCGGATATACAATATATATCCGATACAACTTATTGCTCAGATTTTACAAATTTTATGAAAATTCATCAGATTAATGTTCAGCTTCTATTCATGAAAGGTGTGAGCTTTTCGGCGCACCCGAAACAGTCTCATACTTACTCGTTTTCTACCTACATGTAGATCAATTCGGTGAAGTTTTGGGACCACTTCGGAACTTTCTCAGGATAATTTCGAGACTGACAGCATCTGACTCGGTCAATTCATCAATACTTTTGAGATTATTTCGCAATCATTTCGTTATCAAATAAGGACTACATTCTGAAATGACTGATTCTTTGTTCAGTTGCGTAGTGTTCACTGGTCTATTCTAAGATTTCTCTATCGTTTTTGAAGGTATCAACCAAAGCCCGTAACCTTACTTTAGAGTATGATTATCACAATGGGATAGATATCTTAATATGTCTATATATCAAAAACAAGAACGGTGGGAGGCCTCGAGTAAAGGGCGTTGGACTTTCACACCAGTTTGGAACGTAGCTCAATGGAATGAGCGGAAGCACGGCGAACTGAACTACCATCTCACGCAGATAATGAGTGGACATGGCGGTTTCAAAGAGTATTTATGGAAGCGTAGGATAGAGGAAGATCCTCATTGCCCAATGTGTACCACAGAGTTAGAAAACGCAGAACACGTCATGTTCTACTGCCCCCGTTTCCACGAAGAAAGACTCACCTTGCATGGAGTCTTTGGGGAGGAACCTACCACGAGAAATTTAGTTTCACATATGTGCAACAGGAAAGAATGCTGGACTGCAGTGAGCAAAATGGCATTTATAGTAATGACACGCCTGATGGATGCTGAGAGGGAGCGCAGAGAAATGCGCATGCGAAGCAGTGTCGATTAAATTGACACTCAGAGCAAATAGCGGGAACCTGGACGCAGGGACAACAGTAGGCTCTTAAAAAATGAGAAATATGGAACGCCACCCTGAAGTAATGCGAAAGTGGTGCCGGGGTGGGCGACGGTTCCAGAACGGGGGGCTGTTTTTTAGTCTACGGACACACGGTTGCTGCGACGGCAGCAATTATGGTGCATTAGGCATTTTTCAGCCTCCCCGCAAAAAAAAAAAAAAAAAAAACAAAAAAAAAAATATCAAAAACAAGGGTACAAAGGTAAAGACGACAGACGGTTTCAATTAGCGCTATGCTGCACATCCACTTCTCAATCTATTTTAGAGATATAAACCAAATATTAGATATGGGTTCATCGGTTTCAACGAAATGGCTATCAAGCAATAAAATACAGAAGTCTGCCTTCATATTTAATATAGGTAACAAATAAAAGGGGGGAGTGAGGGCTTCAACGACTTTTATGAAAAACCGGATAAGAGCTAAAACAAACCCCTCAGCAAACCTTTCAACAATTGATCAACAAAATATGTTCATTAATATTTTTCTGTAACAAGTTCACTTAGCTAGTTATCACTTTATTAACTTCAACATCTTTAGCACATTACCTAACAGTCTTGTGAAAATTACGCCGCAGCTATTCGGTTACATGGAAACTGTAAATTAATGAAAATAACACAATTTTAGTTGTGGGCTGGAGGCAGAAATTTCGTAGTACAAAAAAATCAATTTCAAGTTAGCAAAGAAAAAAGTAATTAAATATATACCAAAAATGAAAATTTGTGTATGAATAGTTGCTGCAGGCATTAGCTCCTAATCAGGGACGGAAAATAATAATTATTTTTTTTTTTTTCGTAGTCGAAAAAGTCCTGGTCAAAAAATTGTCCTAGGTGAAAATGTTTGGGTTCCTAGGTATAGCAATATCATGTCGAATCATGCATCCTTTTTATTTTTCGAACTTTTTCCATAAAAGTCCACATATAAGAGTAAAATCTGTATTTTTATTTTTTAAGTCCAATAGAATTAGTTAAACTAGGACTTTTAAAAATAAAAGTCCCGAAATAAAATTAAATCACGACTTTTATTTTTTTAAGCCGAAATAAAAGTCCCGCTTAATAACAAAGAAACGGCTTATCCGAATTAAAAAAATTTGGTACCAATCAATTCTCCTGGATTCCTAAAATTTAAAACCTTATGGACTTTTGAAAATTTCTGTTATTAATACTAGAAATTAATCATAAACAAACTAGATCGACAATTTCGTAGTATAAATGGTGAACTTGCAGTGGATTTTTGCAATAAATTTCGTTCCAATACAACTATTAGAGTGAAAACTGGTAAACCGCATTCTGCAATGATAGGAAAGCTTTCCAAAAAAGAAATGGTCGTAATCGGTCAGTAGCCACGCTCCATTCTGTATATAGAAACTTCCGCACAGAACATGCAATATTTGAGTATCTAAAGAAGCCACGTTATTTAAATTTGGTACGTAAATTACTGACATTGCATGTAGTTGATCCACATAATTTTTTTGGACAATGGGCATGGCACCAACTAATTTCCAAATAAGATTTTTTGGACTTTCAAGTGCGATAACTCGTACATACTTTGAGAAATATTCTTGCAAATTGGTAAGCGATTTCATATTTGTATTTGTACATGCCGACGGAAAAATTTTTAAAATCGAATTAAAGTCACACCCACTTGTATATAATAATATCAAAACTGGCTACTTGAATTCATTGCTAAGTACGTGAATATCTCTTGATCCAAATATATTTAAAGTTCAAAATTAATAGTTTTGCAAGGACTTATATTATAAAAGGAATAACAGTTTCAGCCCCTGCTCCTAATCTAATGTCAAAGCTTTCAACAGCATCAAAAAGCAGAATTGTATCGCCTGCAGAGTTGAGAATTCAAAAACTGAATTAAGCATCAATTAAAAAACACACCACAAGTGGCAAACTAATTTCTGACAAATCTTAAATTGAATTTTGCTTCAAGTACAAATGAATTTGCATGCAAAGTTGTCAAAAATCAATATCTAACAAAGAGGAATGCCATAATGAACTTAAATTAACTTTATGAGGAATGAAAACTACTTACAAATGCACACGTGCTTTATGTATAGATGTATATGTGTTTGTGTACTCACATGCATACACATTTTCTCTTGAATGAGATACCAGAGGAAAATAAAATAAATTTAAAAAGAAAATAATCAGCTGATTACAAAAATTTTCCAGCCAGAAGGCAGGCACCCAAGCATTGAACACTTTTGCATATTTTTTGGCGCATGACAGATATTTTTCCAAATAAAGATGCTGTCTAAGAAAACCACAAAAACAGATGCAAGACAAATTTCAGCGATTGTGATGCTGAAGTCAGAAAGAAAGCATTACGCAACTATGAAAATATTAAAATGTGAGCAAGAAGTGAGTGTGCTAACGGCTTGGAGCAGGAAAAAAATCCTTCAGAAAAAGTTTAAAAATTGCAGATTGTTCTTATGGGTTCATTGAGCTCACAGTTATCTATCTATTATTTTTCAAATGAATATCATGCAGTCGCATTTAATGTAAATTTACCAAAAAGCTACAATGAAGTTTAACTCCTACGAAATTTAATTTTCAAGCATACCAAATTTCCATTGGCTTTGTATGTAGCAATTGCCCAAATACGAAAAGTGGCAAAGTTCTTAGTTAAATAAGTAAAACTTTCGTCATATACTCAATTTTGTATGTCGCTTGAAATTGTTTTTGTTGTGTAAAAACAAAGTTTATCGTATTAACGCATTACGCCTAGAAGTATGCAAGAAAAAATGACACCTCGTCGAAACTTTGTTTTAATTTGTAAAATTGTAGTTTTCTTTTTTTTTTACTTTCAGAATGTTGTGCTGTAAAATGTATTTGCTTCTTCTTAGCTTCCTCTTGACTTAAATTAATTTTGCCGCCTACTCCTTGTAACCAAACATGCGATTTTTGCTGGCTTAAAGCAATCCAACAGTTGAGGCAATAAAAGTTCTACGCAACTAGTTCTCTTATGTATACTACGCTTTCTCCTACTTGTTTGGTTGCTGCTCTAGCTTTTCGCTATAAATAAGTGTTTGTTTTGGATGTTTTATAAAAACGTAAAAATTATTTTCCACCAAAAATGGCCAAATACTGCTTGCCATAACAAAAGCTGGCTATGTCAGTTACAGAAACACGCTCCTAATTTTAGGCAATGACTTTGAAAATGTATGGCCCTTTGTAAAAGTGACAAATACAAACATTGAGATTGCTTAGCAAATATTCACTTAAGTAAAAGTTAATGTAAATTTTAGCTATCTTTTATATATACAAAGCAGTCAAGTTAGAAATTTATGTAAAATGTTAGCCCCTTTTGCTGAATCTGTTTGACTGGGTTTTGAAAATAATATGACTTTCGTGACTTTACAAAAAATTGTGCTTAGTTAATTTTAGGTTGGTAAATGAAAGACACTCAAGCAAAATGTTTGAGTGAATTCGACGATTTTTCTGGCGAGCAAAAATATAAAGTAAAAATATTAAGAAAAAACACAAATTCATAATTCAGGGCCGGTATTACGTGTTACGATCAGTGACTGAAAACCATTTACACTCAAGCAATAACTATGCAACTGTCGAAGTTTTTTTAAAAATTATAATACAGAATGGGTCTAACGAGTACTATTTGTCACTAGTTCAAATATGCCATTAATCCGATCCGAAAAATGAGTTTCGATCACGGATCGTAAGACGTAATACGGGCCCAGGTCTTGTGCTCGAGCATTTTTTAGGCTCCTCGACATAGTTCTAAAAATAATGGCAAAGTGACTCCAAAATCGCGTGGAAGAAATTCAGAAACGGTGTTGAAAACAGTTTCCACGTTACTTCGCAACAGCCAAGAAGGGTTCCGAAAACAAAACCACTTTCTTGGAGGTACTACTGAAAAGGTCTGAAAATAAGATCGAAGTAAGTCCGGAATAGTTCACATATACTACCGCAAACAATTTCAAACAGAGAAATAATCGTGTATTTTTCGGGATATGCAGAAACTATTTTCGGGAACATTATTTCTGTACTGTTTGGAGTCATTCGGAGACATTTTTGTGGTTATATAAGGACCATTCCGGCACTATTTTGAGATTATTTCGGTAATGTATTAGGAAATATTTCTAGATTATATGCGCAACTATTTTGGGACGATTTTGGCAATGTTCGGAAAAATTTATTCATGAAAGCTGTCGGGCTGTAATTATGAATATCGGATCGTTGTCAGAACTTATTGGTTTGTTATCGACGTGTCATCGGCATACTTGGGAAAAGTTATCGATTTTTATCGAAAATATATCGCGTTGCTATGGAAAATTTATCAAATATGTATCAATAAGTAATTTTTATGATAAAGATTTGCAATCGAAAAAATATCGATTTTTTATGGAAAGTTTATCGATTTGTTAAGGAAAGTTTATTGATTTATCATCGAAAAGCTTTCGAAAAAATAAAGATTTGTTATCGATCCCGTATAAAAAAAGTATCGGTTTGCTCTTGAATAAATACCGATTCTTTATCGAAAAGCAATCAATTTGTTATCGAAAACGTGTCTGGTTTTTAGCAAAGTATTTCTGTTATTGATAACAAAGCTATAATAAACCGATACATTTTCCATAACAAATCGATATTTTTTTTATAAGTTTCGGACAGCGTTTTCTACCGATAAGAAATTGATAATCCTTAGATAACACAACGACTAAGCGCTTTTAGCGGTTCTTAAACAAGTCACGCCAGCTTTCGCTGCTTTGCGATAATTGACCCCATTTCGGAGCACTCTTGCCTCCCCCAACTCAGTGGAGCTCTACTTTTACCTCTGGTTCCAAACTGCGGGGTCCACTGAAATACTCTTTTGGCCGCAGCGTCTTTGTTCGTTCGCATAACATAAACTAGCCACCTCATACAGCCCATCATTATACTTCATTCGATAATAGCCGTCGGCGTAATGTACAGGACCATAAATATTCCATAAATCTTGCGGAGAACTTTTTTATGGAACACGCCAAGAGCCATCTTATCTTCTCTCTACATCGTCCATGATTCTGAGCCATACTTCAGGACAGAATGAGCGACTTGTAAAGCGTGATTTTTGTTCTTTGAGGGAGGTCTTTACTTTTCAACTGCATATTCCGTCCCAAGTAGCGCTTGTTGGCAAGTGTTATTCTCCGTTCGTAGGAATAGTCAGAAAAATTATCCCCAATTGGTCTCCCGAAACCAGCTCGAAGCGAAATATGGCGGTGTCACAAAAGACGGCAAGCAAGTAGTTATATTAGAAACTCTGTTGCTACTGCCCACTACACAAACAATTCTGTATTAATTAAAGACTTAATTAAAAAGATGCCAGAGCTCCTTCACAGTGGAAGAAGAAGGGTGGTCCTGTCAACTAGTTACTCAAAGGTTGCTTAGTCTTCGATCAATATTACGCATATAACAAATATATTGTTTTGAAAAAACTGTGGTTATTGAGGCATGGCAGAGATACTTTGAAAAATCACCTTTACTGGTCTTAATCTTATTACAAACATACACATAAAATGGAGCTAAAAAATTTATGTTTTTTTTTTTTTCAAGTCACTGCCAATCTGGCAAATCAACGAAAATCCACTAACGCAAAAATAATTCGTATACACAAAGTAAAAGTTTGAAGTGATTAGTGCAAAGATTTGTATGCGGGCTCAATTACTGGTGCATTCGCTTTCGCTTAGACAAACAGTCCACACATGCGTGCAAAAAGGTTTTGTATGTAAACCACACACACATATACGTTATCTCATACCAATGTTATGCAACATTGAAGCGGAAATTTAATTTTACACGTTTTGGGCTAAAGGCAGTGCCAAAACTTTTATGAATAGAATGAGTTCTCTATGCCAAAATTTGTCAATGCTCGTTGTCCTGTCCGCAGGCGCCGCTTCCGTTTGCGGCATTGATAACTATGTAAGAATGCATGTACATTAAAGCATTGTGCAGAAACTTTAAGTCTAGCATAATCCAACTAGTTTTTGAGTTTCTTTACATAAGAAGATACAAACATACATACACGACTAACCTAATTCGATTTTATTTTACGGAAATCTCTGTAATCAGCAAAGCCCACACGCTCGCCTCAAATTTTTTTATCTCCTTATGTTACATGAATCAGCGTGTACATAAACTCATATATATTTGTGTGTGTGTGTTTTATTCAAGAGCATGCTTTTGTGCAACTTTGCTACATGCTCTTCTTCTTCTTACTTTTTTAGTTTTTGGTTGTTTGCGAACTTGTGTCAGCATAAAAATATTTTTTTAGTGCAGTAACCCAAAAACTAACCATTCATTTATTTTTGCTAAGCGGGTATTTAATGCGGCCTACCAACTGAATAAACAATCAGCGATTTGACAGTTAAGGTTTGTGTGTGGTTGTTTGAAGGAGAGTTAGGGTGGGACAAAGTCACAAAATAATTTTGGAAAAAAGAATGTTTAACGTCTTTAGTGGGGTCACTGCATTGCTAGCGGTGTGCGGGAATAGCAAAACGATAAGATAGTAACTTAGTGAAAAGTTAGCTAAAAATAGGCATAAACATTTTCCATTCAAATTATTTTCAAGATAGTCGAAAATGTAAAAAAATAGAATGGAAAAAAATTTGATATCTAGAAAAAATTACAAATAACTAAAATCATATCTCAGTTGTTTAATGGATCATTTCACGTCATAAGTCATCCTCAAAGCCAACAATAAGGAAGAGTATATAGTCAAAAATAAAAGGGAGAAATAGCTGATCTACAGAAGTGGTGACTTGCATGGATATGACCAAGACAAGTTAACTCGAAGAGTAGAAGAATTCAAAAAATCGGTGGCATCGCAGAAACGCTAATAGCATATAGTGCTAGTGTATTAGTCTATCGGGATAACGTGCCTTTAAGTACTGGCCACAAGCCATCGCTAACACTTTAGGGAAGTTGTTTAGCGTTACAACAACAACTGCTACAGCGACGAGGGGATTTTGGATCAAATTGGTTAAAACAGCAAGAAAATACGTATGTGCTGCAGAAAGACCCATTGCTACCTCCTAAAGCTACTCCTTGAAGAAACATTTAGGATAACGGCAGTATTTTTTTTTCCAGATGTCTGCTGGCTAAGGTCGTAATAAACAACGCCTTGCTCTCGTTTTTGGACATACGGCGTTTTTGAGAGGTTTATCTCCTGGCTACTTGGAGTTGCAAGTTCATACGAGTAAGCTTATGCAATCGCTGAACAAAACGTTATGCCGGAAAATAATCAGTTGTCACCGGAAAGCCAAATCGGAATGTTGAGGAAAATGCCTCGAACCTATAACACGTCTGTATCAACACTGATGACACAGCAACAATAGCAACCGGAACGTATACTTTTCTAATCAGTTTGAGCTACTGAAGACTGCCTTGATCTTCCTAGAGACTGAGTATGAGAAAGCAGTCTTAAAATTAATCATGCGAATGCTGTAATCCTTCAAGTCCTAAGGCGCTATCAAATTTCATATTTCAGCCACTGCTATTTAAGCGGATGTGATAAAAATCTCCAGGGGGTAACTACCGCGTTGTTATTTAAAAATAAAAAATAAAAAATAAATAAATGTAAGGCGCGATAACCTCCCAAGAGATCTAAGGCCGAGCTCCTCTTCCAATTTGCGTCGTGCTCCTCTTGATTTTCCCTACAAATTGGCCGGACGGGACCTAAATGTTTTATGCCGACTCCGAACGGCATCTGCAAGGCAGATGAGTTTTCACTGAGAGCTTTTCATGGCAGAAATACACTCGGAGCGCTTGCCAAACACTGCCGAGGGACGACCCCGCTTAGAGAAATTTTCTTCTAATTGAAAAACCTTATTTCTAAAATTTTAATGTTGCTTACGGTGTGATAGGCGGAGCACGCTACCATCACACCACGGTGGCCGTGTTGTTATTTAAAGCGGTTCAATAAGCTGAAGAAACCTATCGAAGACAAATCTCGAATGGCTGTAACGCCATTCGCTGCTCTAAAGCAGTTGTATTAAAACTGCCGCGTTTACCATTGCCTAAAATTTACGTCAGTGGGAATTTAGTACTTTGTTATCCTTGTAGACAACAAGTTCTTTATTTAAACTTTATGCCAACATCGGCAGTGGTGTATACTCGAAGGATCTTTCACTCTGCTTAAGTATAATGGGGAATAAATAAAATGGAGCTACTAGATTGCAAATGTCTGAAAGTCGCAAGGTTTTGGCATGTTAATTTGATGGTGAAACAGGAATCAAAGCACTACAGATCAGAAGCTTGTCATCAAAGAGAAAAACCAATTGCAGATTTCTAACCGGCCTCCTAAGATAAGTAAGACTTTATTAACGACTTCGTTGAGATACGACCTTATTAACGGAATATCTGAGACACGTTCTTTTTAACAAAACTTTTAGGTGACGGCCTCACTATAAGCATAGGTCAATATAATATATAAACATGGAAAAATATAAAGGCTGCGGGAAGTTGAGTACAAAACGAAATTTGTATTTTTATTTTTTTCCATTTCTTTATTTGTGGTTTTCCTTCGTTATGCTTCATTCTTTACAGCAAAAATTTTTTTTCGGACAAATAGCCACTTCAAAACAAAAGAGGAAAATTAAAAAAAAGGGAGTATAAAGCGCGATAAGTAAAATTCTCCTTAAAAACTTCAGGCTTGAAGCCCGCTTTAGACATTAAGCAGAGTTCCTCAAATATATTTTCCGCACATGCTATTTGTGTGCCTTTTCCGTGCACTATAAATCGACCTTACCTATTCCCACTCATACTTTTTTCCTTACATTGGGCTTTTTGACCTCTGTAATTGTTCCAACATCTTCCCTTTTCTATATATCTCCCTAGACCACCGACTGTTTTTAACTCTTACTCCACCTCATAATAACCTTATTCACCCTCTTACCCAGGTTTAGAATCTCACTACTATCTCCCTCATCTTCACTCCCTTTCATATTCTTCGTGTTTATGTTATGTTAAGCATATGCTACAACTTGCCATCTTATATATTTTTTTCGATCCACACTACCCCAAAAATCTGAAAACGTTTACACAAAATCATTCGCAGCGTTCACTGATTGACAACAGACAGCGAGGAAATCAAGTCAATGGCTCGGAATCTCAGTTGTGCTCAGATCAGTTGCTGTGACCGCATACATATGTGTGTGTTTTTATACCCAGCTGTACTTGTACACAGGGTATTATAACTTTGATTGGATAACGGTTGGTTGTACAGGTATCGAGATAGATATAGATTTCCATATATCCGTCCGTCCGTCCGTCCCACGGTGGGGTATTTGATCAATCTAGCTGGCCAAAATTAAAACAGCAGTTATTTCTGTTCGAAAAGTGGTTGTCTCACATAATTTTTATGAAAGAAAATATTTCACAGGAATTCACGGTGTTCCGCGCAGAAATACTATGGATCGGGCCCCCGGTTCCGGATGGACAAGGGGTAATTTTTTGGCATTACATGAAATATGTCAATACGGGCATCAAAGGAAACGTATTTTACCCCGCATTTCTACTGACATTTTTAAGAAGGGTTGCCACCTCACCTTCTTTTTTATATTTCCTTGTATATCCACCACCATCTTGCAAACGGCTTAACCGATTTGAATCAAATTTGGTACATCGATATAGTATTATATTTTAAGACTTTTCACATAGGTGTTGTCACTGAGGGTGTTTTCACAAGGTTGCCACCTTTTGCCAATAAGGGTACCAGTCTCTTACAAAATTGATCACCACTCAAAAAATCGCGGGTATTCGCAGCCGCTTTTGTTATTAAACTTTGAAACAAACACAAGCTTATGTATTGCCAAAAAATTACTGACCTGATATGCCATGAAAAAAAGATATATCTCTTTGTTTGCAAGGTTTTTAAAAAATTTTAATTGAAAAGTAGTAGTATTACAAGTAGAATAACTCAGTTAAGACATGCGATATAAAAAACCTAACATATGAATTAAAAACGCATTTACCTGTCCTAAAAGAAAATGTAACTAGATTTTATTAAAGCTAAACAAGTGAACAAGTATTTAGGTTAGAAAGGTATATTGTCCAAATCCAAAAATACATCGAACTGCACACAATTTTTATACAACTTTAGATGTGCGCGGTTAGCTCCGTTGACGTTGCAGATGGGTTTTGGGGTATGTATATGTATGTATGTATGTATGTATATTTAAAAAAAAAATTGGAATGTTTTGAAAAAGCGACCTTTTGCCAGCTAGATTGATCAAATACCCCACCGTGCGTCCGACCATCTGCCCGTTAACACGATAACTTGAGCAAATATTGAGATATCTTCGCCAAATTTCGTACACGAGCTTATCTGGATCCAGAATAGATTGGTATTGAAAATCGGATGATAACCACGCCCACTTTTTATATATATAACATTTCGGAAACACACAAAAAACCTGATTATTTAGTAAATAATATGCCTAGAATGTTAAAATTTGAGGTGTGGACTGATATTGAGACTCTTGATAAAAATTTGAACACAATTTTTAAAATGGGCGTGGCACCGCCCACTTGTGATAAAATCAATTTTACAAATATTATTAATCATAAATCAAAAACCGTTAAACCTATCGTAACAAAATTCGGCAGAGGTTGGTTTGAAGAAAAATCAACGAAATCGGTTAAGGACCACGCCCACTTTTATGCAAAAGATTTTTAAAAGGGTCGTAGACGAATAAAATAAGCTATATCTTTGCAAAAAAACAGCTTTATGTCAATGGTATTTCATTTCCCAATTGGATTTATAACAATAAATACGAAAAACTTCAAATTTAAAAAAATGGGCGTAACACCACCCCTTTTATAACTAAGTAATTTTCTGTGTTTCGGAAGCCATTACTCGAAGAAAAATTAGTTCAGAATAGAACCATATATATATGTATTATTACGCAGCCTTGTAACACTATTAAGCACACAAAACAAACAACAACAGCATTTCAAGTGTACAGCTGGATATTTAATGTTCGCTTTCACCCGAACTTTGACTTCCTTACTTGTTATATGTATGCATGTGTATGTGTTCGTTCACCATTCCACTAAACCAAACTGAACACGTTCCGTCGCAGCTGTCGTGTATGAACTATCAAAGTGATGGTTGAAAAGATGGAAAACTTTTATAAAGTTAAACTTTGGACTTTCATATATACTTGATCGTAACATACTTTTAGGGACAGATATATATTTCAGTGCAAGGAAATAGATATACTAAATGCAGCATAAGCTTATAGATTAAGGGGTATTAAAATGATTTTTTTTTTTTTTTTTTTTGTATTATACAAAATTTATATTTAAATTTGTTTGCAAAATCCACTGCAGTAGCACTGCGTTGCTGCCTTCTTTAGGGCAGTGAAAAAAAATACAACGAATTATTGTAAAATAAATGAAAAGCAAAGGCTAACAAGAAAAAAAGCAGACAAACTAAAATGTTTCAAATAACTTGCGGCCAGATGAGCAAATAAAAGCGTATCTATATATATACAAATTTGAAAGCTGCTTTGGCACAGCTTTAGTGAATTTTTTCTCTTTAATATTACAATTATTCTATTTTATTCCCCCTTAACCTTTTTTTCTGTACTTAGTTTTTGCTTGTGGACGGCCCTAGTTCATTGCTGACTCAGCTGAATTGTTTGCTAGCTTTATTTCATATGGACCGTAAATTCTGTAGACTTGCCTGCCATATACCCAACTGACACATTTTTAGTGAGCATTTTACTATGTACATCTGACAGGATAACCACGACCGAGCTCATATTTAGACAGCTTAGTTATGTCATGTGCCAATGTGGCATTCACAAATACAATTTTTTTTGCACAATCGGCACATACATTCATACATACTTAGACGGATAAATTTATGTTATTGTTGTTGTGTGCTTGAAGTTTTGCTGCGGTTTTGTTTTTTTTTTTTTTGTTTGCATTAAACTTAAATTTACTCAATTGTATTCTTATTTTATTTTACTATAACTTTTTATTGTTATTTTATCCGTTTGTGTACATGTTTGTGTGTGTGTTAAGCGCCTATTGTTATGCAGCATTTGCGCGCGCGTTTGGTCGCAGCTTAGTCATGTATGTATAAATGAGTAATCTTGCAATTCGTTTATTAAATTGCGCTTAACATTCAACTTGAAGTCGGTGGAAGAAAAATGAAAAAAACAAGAACCAAGCGTTGAGAAAAAAAAAATAGATAAAATTTGCTTCTATAGCGCAACCAGGTCACATATATACGTGTGTAGACAATAAAAGCACATCATGCATGTGTTTAGTTAGGCCGTGGAATTAGAAAATTAAAAGCTATGGAAATTTTTTTTTGCACCCCTCAGGCAGCAGAAAAGTCTTAGAGGAAGAGATTTTCAAATGACTTCATGTTTATTTCTGCATTCATATCAAATTGTTTTAATACCGATTTAGTTCTTTACTTTGAAAATGAATTAGAAAGGTACAACCGAAATAACAACACATCATAGACTCAAAAAGGACCGATATCAATACAACTATTGATTGGTGTAGCTAGGAGGAGTAGTAAAAAGTACAGCAGCGGCGGAGAGAGAACATTGTCCTTTTTAATTTTGTAAGATTGAATGTAAAGTTTGAGACTTAGCAAATTATAATTTGATAGGTTAACAAGTTAAGCTAGGAGGAATTGGGAAAAAATAGAGTTGCAGGCTGGTGAGGTTCCGATGGCACCATGATTGGTGAAAGTATGGCAAGCTTATGTTGGTTGCACCTTATCACCGACTAGGGGAACAACTAATCTGACTGACTCGTTTTGATACCGCTCGTATCTAACTTTGTTTCATCCGTCGCATGTGCAAGTACACGGCCTCCAAAATAAAGATAATGTGTATATTTCTGTTTTCTGCTCGTAGCCAAAGCTGCAACAGAAGTCGTTTATTGCAATCATATGCTTAGCATGTACGCCTTTTTACAGGGACTGTGTAGGCAAGTCGAAATAAAATAATATAAAAACTTGGTTCGACTCTCAACGAAGCATCCCCAAGTATATCTGGACAGCACATATACGCCCATTTCTCGATACCTTTTTTGGTGTGGAGCAACTTAGGCAGTATTCTATCATGTCAAGGCAAGGCGTAATGTTTATAGCTTGTTTCACTGATTAGCGGCTTTTCGCGCTCGTTCGTTGGCAGCGTAGGTTTTTGAAACCCACGCCTCTGCTGTATACAACAGACCCAGTTTTCTTAGCTACTGTCTTCAACCGATTAAAAACTTCTGTGAAGTGTGACTCAATGCCAGGGCTTTGATCGCTATTTTACTGTAGGGGTAAATAGAGAAAGATGAAGATGTTTAAATAAGGGACGTAAAGCGAGATATGGACTTATGTTAACTTTTAAATGCATACACTTAAGGAAATAGACACCCAATCCAATACGGACTGTTGCTTAGTGCTGGGGTCTGCATTCCACAGCTCATTTGTGATCTCACTACGAAATCGAAAAGACATTTTTTTTAAATTTTTGGAGATCTTTGGTTTAAAACAAGGCTGACAATCTTCCTTAGATAAGCCTCAAAGTGTGCGTTGTTTTCAATTAACCAGCAGTCTTCCCGACGCTCATTTTTGGACATGGCCTTCAGATTACTATTCTAACTTGATGTCGCTTCAATGATAGATAGATGTAATTTTTTTGGTAGATTTGTTTATGAATGGCTCTTTTACAAACACTTGAGAAAATTTCGAGTTTCAAAATACAGTTTGGATAATAACTTAGGGCATAGAATTTAAAAAATAGTATATCTATTATAAGGTTCGCCTTAATTTTCTCTTTCCTATTCCGTTTCATGTTTTTTTTTTTTTTTTGCACTCCATTCCGTCTCTTTCCTCTTACACATCTTCGTTTTGCTCTTCCCTCCCTTCTTTCTCTTCCTCTTTTCTGTGCACTGCATATTCGCCCTTCTTACTGTAGCTTCCCCACTTCCACCTCCTCCCTATCTTTCCTTCCTCGCGCACTCGCTCTTACTTTCCTTCTTATCTTCCCTTTCCTCTTTCACTTCTAACAATCTACTTTTCAGGTTTCTATTACCCATCATTTCCTTTCACTCCTTCCCTCTCTTCCTCTTGCATTACTACCAATCTCCTTTTCGCCCTGCTCTTTCCTTATTTTGTTCCTCTTCCTTGTGCTCTCTGAGTCTCTTGCCTCTCCAGCTTCCAATTTTCACTCCCTCGTTCCCATCCATCCCTCCAACACTCCCTCTCTCTCCCCTCTTACACCTCACCTTCCACTTCCTCTTCATTCAACAACTTCTATATTTTCCTTTTACGCCTTCTCCTCCATTTTCCTCTCCTCATTTATCTTCCTCCCATTAACGTTCGCACCATTCAGCGCTTTCCCTACGATATCTCTCATCCCACTCCCCCTCCCCCCATCAAGCTGTAATAGACGGAAGTCTGTAGTAAATTTTCATTATAGGATGGGGAGCAACATTGGTGGGCCAGTGATTAAAAAACTCTAGATTTATGCTGTGAATTCACGTCGCTAATGTATGTGCTCCATACAGCTCAATTGAACTAAGTTGTGTGTAAGTTTTGTTAACAGACATCGACGCAGTATATTGCAGAACATTTTAACTTCCAGTGCAAAAAAGATAAACATACAATGTTCTTAATGTATGTTTCAAGTTCATTTTCGAGCGACAGCTTTGTTAATCAAAGATTTTGTGTATCTTCAGTCAATAAGAAAATAAAATTGATGTCAGGATTAAACTTTTATTCAAGGAAATTTACGAGACTGCAAAAGTTATTTATTTAACTAGCAAAATACTTTCGGCATGCAGTACGAGTACATATTTGCGCACATACTAACAGGCTTATAAAATGAAAAAAAAAAAATGTATTTGAAGGCACTCTTTTCAATTCCACTAAAATCGTATATTTCATAGAAAAGCCATTAAAGGGTATACAACGAATATAACAAATCGATTTATAATCCATCAAAACAGGCTACATAAAACCAAAATAAACAACAAAGAAAATCAAATAAATGCAAAGCTACAACAGCAATGAAATGTATGAAGAAACGAAAAAAAAAAAACATTTACGATATCTACACAAATATTCTGCAAATTCCTTGACGCAGGCCCATTTCGTGCAAAAAAGGAAGCAAGAAAAAAAATATTAACAGTTTTATCAGACAACTCATAGTGATCTACACTGTATGTGGCACTTTTCCGTATTCACGGCATACTGATTCATTTCGCATCCGATATGTGCCAGCAAAAAGTCAAATAGCTATCGATAACGGAATGATATTGAAAAGCCTTGTATCCGAATTGGATTAAAATGTTACGTATACGCCATGGTCACTCCGTGCAAAAGCATGTTCATTTAAGTGTGAAGGCCAAATCGAATAAGTATGGCAACACAAGAAACAGTTGCATGGCCTAGGCAACAGCACAAGGTAGCAGGGAAGGTAAGTATGTTGAAATGTTATGTGAAAGGGAAAAAGAAACAAAAAAAACTAACTCAAAGGGTAAAATAAAAGGATGAAATGGCAATTAAGTGACATACGTATTTCGGTTGTATTAAATTTGTATAAAGGAATTTTTTACATGTTTTTGTGAATTTTCGTAAGCTTAGGATAGCAAATGCACATATTTATCTCAGCTCGTATATGTAGGTTTGATAAACTTAAAAAGTATATTTGCAGCAAAATCGAATAGAAGAAGTATTAAGTTCCTAGAATCTGTCTTATTAGAAAATTACTTAGCTTGAAAGGGATAACTTATAGTGAAATTGAGCTTCAAGAGAGAAGAGCAAAATCATAATGCCTTTATTCATTATACTGTTATTAAAAATATACATATATGTATAAGAACACCTACGTTATTCAACCAAATCTAATGAGGTAAAAGCACGTTTTTTTGTTTGTTGAAAACCAACCAATTACACGTTAAAGTATCTGTACCACCTGTAGAGACGGGTACTGGTGCGTATACGTAACATTTCTTATTTTGCTATTTTATATAAAATATTTACACATGTACGAACATACAAACATACAATTGAATCTAATAGCGTTTTCTTTTCTGAAATAAATTGTTGACTAAGTAAATGGTAAAGCCTTAATAGAGCTACCCCTACCCCAGAAAATTTTGAACATTTATAGTGCATACAAAGAACATTTCAACTCCTCATATTCACTCATATTAACAGAGTATATGTGGAACTTAAGAGCGAATTGAGAGTTTCACAGAGTTGCACTGCTACAACGCCATTTTATACAGGGTAAAAGTGTAACGTGGCGGCCACCGTGGTGTGATGGTAGCGTGCTCCGCCTACCAAACTGTATGCCCTGGGTTCACACTCCGGACAAAGCAAAATCAAAATTTTAGAAATAAGGTTTTTCAATTAGAAGAAAATTTTTCTAAGCGGGGTCGCCCCTCGGCAGTGTTTCGCAAGCGCTCCGAGTGTATTTCTGCCATGAAAAGCTCTGCCTTGCATATGCCGTTCGGAGTCGGCATAAAACCTGTAGGTCACGTCCGGCCAATTTGTAGGGAAAATCAAGAGGAGCACGACGCAAATTGGAAGAGAAGCTCGGCCTAAAATCTCTTCGGAGGTTATCGCGCCTTACATTTATTTTTTTTTTTTTATGAAAGTGTAACGCTTTTGCGTTGCGAGCAGGCAACAATTTTCACAAAAGAACGAAATACCTCATAAAGGCGTTGCCTGTTTTTCAGAATATAACAACAACCCTTGCTCGGCGTACAAAAAGCGTAACACTTTAGCCAGAAAAGAAAACGCTATAACATAAGCGTTTGTAAAACATATAGCAGTCTGGTGCTCTCAATGGACTTTGTAGCGTCCAAAAAATTAGTTCACCCTCTTTGTTTTAAATGCTCAGCTTTGACTATAAAATGGTTTCAAATGTAACGATACTGTTACTGGAAAATATGAGTAGGTTGTTCCATGTAAGGCTAACACTTTACTGTTCTACGAGTTGAATATGAGCACAGTTCTTTATTCGCGCAGAAAACTAGCACAGCTTGCAGTTCCCGTGGAACACTAGCATATCTCTTGGTTTCAGTTTTTCGTAAATGGTGCTAGTTTCCAAAGGAAACGTGCTTGTCTCCCATGGGACCGACGATATATTCCTTACAACTTGATCTGGTGTAGCATACGTGCAATGCCGCTTGCAGTGTGCTGGATCGTAGCCATTCATCTTAACGGGGGTACATAAATTATGTGACGCAGAATCTTCAACGCAAGACACCCTTTTACTTCCCCCTACAAGACTCATTGTGACGCTTACTCATACTCCGGCTCCATAGACTGTGATGCTGACCTTGAACCCCTCACCTCCACGGAATTGTATTGTAACAAAGGACCGCTTTTTGATAAGTTTTTTTAGTATGGTCGCTAGGCAACTTTCTGGTATTACTTTCTCAATATTGAATGAGTCGGTGTTTGTAAGGTCTTTTGCTCATCCACTCCAAAACTTATAGGTGCAGTATTTCTGCGTAAATAGTATACCTGTGCTTATTTGTTTAAAAAAAAACTCTGTATATAAGAAACACTGTTTGGCTTTTAGCTTACTAAATTTTAAAATTGAAATTATGCAAAGACTAACAGCACTTTGTCCACCTTAGATACATAAAGAAGCATTTTTTACTCATCTGTAGAAAAAAACCATAATATCAGGGTATTCAAAAAACAATCAGACCAGTATATCAAAAGAAATATATTTGAAAAAATAAGCATGTGTGAGTACATATCTCCGCTTTAGTAGCTACGCCAGTTTAAACGCACAAAGCAAGGAATCAGCACTTGAGGAGCGCAACCGTTCAACTCCAACGCAACCGTAATATTAACTTTTTGCATATCAGTCACTATATTGAAATAATAAAAAAACAAAACAGGAACACGCAAAACTCTATTAACAAAATAATAATAACAGCCTAAGTTAAGTATGTATAATGAAGCTATACTCGACATATATACGCAACAACATCTGAGTCATAAAAGGATCAACAAACACTTCAGAAAAGCTTCATATGGTACGTGCTTTTCCATTTGCCAAGCTATTTTATGAATACACATACAAAACTATATAAAAGTAAGTAGAATTGCGTATGCAATAACGTAATCAAACTCTTCACAACTTTTTCTTTTACTTATACAGTTTGATTGAGAATGAAGAGTGTGGTTTGGCTGGTGAATGAGATACATGGTAGAAGAATAAACAAAACTACTCACTAGCAAATATATACATATGTATGTGTGTACATGATTTTGATTAAAAGTACTGCTGGGACACAGAAATCAACATTGAAAGCTTAGAAGGCCTAAAGAAACAAATAAACATTTCATTTGAAAAAATATTCTATCAAAATCGACTTGGTAAGGTTGGAAAAATGTTTAATTGGCGGAAGAGTAGAAATGAAGAATTAATTGGATTTTATGCTAATGAGAACATTCATTAAAAATTGCTAAATTATGAGATGTCATGAGGTTGTTGGTAAAAGTTTTACATTGAAAACAAACTTAGTGCATACGGTTAAAGGGTTAGTAGACAACAATGTAGACAAGCGGGCGGTTGTTATCTTTTCTAACGTACGCTGGTCCAATGAAGTTACTTTTATAGATTTGTATAAGAAAATTTTCAGAGCAATCAAAAGTCATATAGACTGATGAGTAATGCACAGATTTTCATCTTTTTAAGACAAATAAGATCTTAGGATCTGGATTAAGAGCATCATTACTAAAAACTTTTTCAGTAGCATCATCTAAGCTAAGGTAGTATGCGGGGCACTTTCAGTTGTGAAAAAAGTCATTCTAAGAGAGCCCTTTGGAATAACGCCTGACAGTGGAAGTTTTTAAACTCAGTCTCAATGACTAACTGATGCTTTCAGAGAAAAAAAATGGCAACAAATTCAAAGGGCAGCAGATTTCATTAAGCTTCATAAAAGAGCATAATTTTCTCCAGCTCTTGTGATCCTGAGGAAACAAAACTATAAAAGTGTTTACAGGTTCCAAAACTATATTTATTTCTATTCCATAGATAGTAATCGATAAACGTGTCAAATATTATTTTTAAAATCTAGGCGATGTACCCGTGGTAATCGAATGTGATGGGTTAATGGTCCAGATGATCATAGAAGCAGACAAGAGAGGGAACTCAGGCCAAGTTAAACTAACTCATGACGATACTTTAAGTGTTAGCTCGCTGTATGTTAATTAAAGGAAATAGTGAATAAGCATTACAATTATTAGTGTAAAACTAAACCAATTATTTGTACACAGTATTGCGGGTGGTTTATTTAACAAATGGGTGCAACGAACCGATAAGAAAAATTCAAAAGTGGTGAAAATTGGAATAAGGTAGGTTAGTTTGAACAGGTATAGACTGAATGAGTCCGTAGTGTTATCAGAAGTTTGCCTTAACGACCAAGCTGACAAACCCTATCAGGACCCAGGACCTATGTTATAAAATAACTCCGTCCTCTTGGCAAATACTAGGACTTAAACCACTTGTTGCTTCTAGATCTGACAGCTGTATCACACCTAATAGCTGGAGTCTTAGCCTGGCAAGCACAGTGCAAGAGCACAGAACGTGCTCCTCCAACCCGCACTTCCTACATCTGCTGTCACTGACCAAACATAATTTAAAGGAATGTGACTCCAGAAGGCAGTATCCAGTCAGAATACCCGTCATGAATCTACAGTCCTCTCTTTTTATTGATAGAAGCAACTTTCTTACGCGTTTGAACCCATGCCTTTCCCGTTTGGTCGACCATGTACACCTCCCACCTTCTCTTAACCTCGCCCAGTCTAATTCGGACATATACGAAAACTAAAATAAGAATAAACCTAGAAAATTAACAGGAATCTATAAACGTTAGATAACTAAGATTAACTAAAGTTCAGAGTCGTAACAAAATCGTCAAGTCCCTCGCTTGCGACACACAGAAGCAAAGACAAAGAAACACTCATACCTACATATTTAGAAATTGGGCAGCTGCTTGTAAGCTACACGTCTCCGATATGGTCACCGAGCTCGAAGAAATACACTGCAGGAAGCGCCGTGCATGTCAAAACACTGCGCCCAGAATTCCCAAGGGATGTCTTCTAATGCCGCCATAACAAAGCCTACACACTGAGACGAGAAAATTTGCGTTAAAGAAGAGAAACAAAATACTTTACGAATAATTTTTGCGAACACCTCTTAAATATATGAAGAGTCATCTCCGTAATCATTACGAAGACATCGCGATCAGCATTAACAGACATCAGACTTATCAATGAAGAGCCGGCAAAGCCTTTTGACGATAAATTAGCGGCAAATAAAGTTTTTAGAGTCCAATACCGGAAAGCAGTATTCCCAAGGTGACGTGCGTCTTTATGGCAATACTCCGATCTGGATGGTGTAAAAGGTTAAACTCTTACTTGTGCAGAATAAACCGCAATTCGTAGTGTGTGTCGTGCATGTAATGTGTCTCTATAAGACATAAATCATCATTTCAATTTAAGTGTGGAATAACGCTTTTAAGACCCTTGGTCCAACCCTACTAGAACTGCAAGCTTCACTGAACTTTCGCTAAAGGATATTTATGAAAATTTGTGAGTTATTGTAGATATTGAATGGGGCGAAGCTTTGTTACAAGAAGACGAAGAAGATTTATTTAAGAGCAAGATAAATGTTAGATTTAAGCTTAAAAAATCTGCTAAAGTCAAGGCTTTCCGATCAGTGATACACAAAGCTAAACATAGTTGTGTACAAATACTGAGTGTTGAGTGAGTTATCTTCTAGACTTATGCATAAAAATCATGGAATCAATCAATTTGCCGATTTGTAACGGCATTTCCCAAAGGAAAAGCTTCGTACGAAGAATTTTCATATTTTAAATTAGTGTCAAATGAACGTGGAACCCTTAGTTTGGTAATCAAACACGCTACCGATCGTATTGAGCACTGATCTCACAATTTTTTTGTTCACGCGAAATAAATCCAATCATTCTTCTTTAGATCAAGGTCAACCGACTAAAAATTATATTTAACAATACTTAGCTAATATTTGTAGTTAAAAGCCCAAGAAAAGTTTCCGAATCCTATAGCAGCTTATTTCATTCTAAATCTCATGACCGCTACCATTCCTAACGTAATTGCAATCGAGTTCAATCCAAAATCGTATTTAAGTGGCTTTATTATGCATTACTACACAAAAATATAACGAATTTGGCTGCGTGACTAGAAATGCAAAATTTTATGAAATCCTCGTTGGACCTAAAGGTAATTCATTTTATTGTAAATAAAAATTAACGACATAGCAATGCGTGACAAAATAAAACGAATCAAGCAATTCATAGCTATTTGAGCCACTATCAATTGGTTATTTGGTTACGTATACGCAGTGTAGTACCCATCACCCATATTTACATAGTTCATAGGTTAGTTACTACTAGAAAATATCAGTTGTACGTGCACGTACTACGTAAAATCACAAATCATGAAACATCTATGCATTTATGTACAGTGTAATGCATAATAATAAAGCTAAGTTGAAACAGCTAAGTCAGAACATTTACTTTTATGGCAATGGACAATGGACGATGATGGAGGCTGGCAGACGATGGTATGAGATGATACTGGGCGCGCCGGTGTTGCTCATGCATATTATGCTGATGAGACTATAATATACAAGCAATAATCATAAATTATAATAGATATGTGAATAAGTGTAAGTGGAAAATCGAAAAAAGTTGTATGTGCGTCGGTGGAAGCGGGCAATGTGGGTTGGCGCGCTGGAAATCGAAAAGAAGTGAGAAAAAAACTGAAAGTAATTTAATGTGAATTTCGTGTCGATCGAGTGCCACCATTCAAGGGCCATCAACACAACACCGCTACAACGCCATCAGCATAGTTGTTAATAACTTCATCATTGTCAATAGCTTATCATCATTACTTTTTGCCTTATAAAAAATAGAAGAAAAAAGAAAAAAACAACAAGAAAAACAAAAACAACCAATGACTCTGTTACCCATCACGCACACCATCCAGCACTTGAAAGTCGTCCGCAATGTGGCAGCATTGAAGTACTTTTCGCCTTCGCAACTTCTGCAACATTTGCACTTGAATTGGCACCATACTAGCAGCCATTCACTTAAAATATTGATTGTTTTTGCTTTTATCGCTTTTTTTGCGACAGTTCAATGATGTGCTTGGCATTTTGAACGTTTTTCGTGAATCAATTGTCAGCGTTCAAATGGAAGTGTTTGTTGTCTTCGACGCAGAAAAGACGCAAAATTTTCGCAAGCAAATGATCATTAATGAAAATGTTGATTGTTGGTGGCAATTATAAATGAGCTGAGGCAACTCTACGCCATCGTTCCTACCCATTACTTTTCAAATGATAATGTCACTTTGAAGTGACACTCAAGTCGCGTTTGTATTGGAAGCAGTAAATATAATAAATTTTTCTTTTATTTTTTCTTTTTGCATTGATGACTTTAATTTGTTACGTTATTACGTTTTTTTTTCTTTCTTATTTTTGTTTTGCTGCTCAATTACTGTCACCTATTATTTTTTGATGTCCTCTAGGGATTCTACATATTTACATTACATCAGACTTCCATTAAATAATTTTAGATTGAATAGGTGTTTCGATGTTTCAATCGCTAACTTGAAATGACGACATGACATATTTGGAATTTGTTTTTATTTTCTATGTTTTCTGCTGTCGGATTAACTTGAAAAGAAGCAATGAAATGCGAAAGGGTGTTAACCTTTTCTTTTGCTTTCTTTTTTTTTTAGGCCTGCTCCTATTAATTACCAGTATGTGAATATTAGTCTAAGTCGATTTGTATTTATAATTTACTAGCAGACCCGGCAGACATTGTTCTGCCCTAAATTTGGTCTATCTGTACACATTTTAATAAGCTTTTTCCATCTAACTCTGCACTCCCCGCCCCCTTTTCGCTTTTTCTTAATGCTTTTACTCACTCCTCCCTCCGTCTTTTTCAAATCATCTATCTCTATCTTCGTCTCACTCTATCTCTTTCTCAGTCTCCTTCCCTCTATTCTCGTCTCTGAAATTCTTCTCATTCTTCTTCATCCCTTATTTCCAGTCCCAGAGGGTGGCATGTATTTTGTTCCAGTCCCATTCCGAGTCCCAGTCCCACTCCGGGTCTCAGTCCTAGTCCTAATCCCAGTCCCAGCCCGCCTCTGGCCTAGTTCCGGGGAAAAAGGATCGTAAATACTAATATAGACAAATTTGTATACCAAATTTCAGGCAAATCGAATAGGACGTATGTAAATGGGTATGTGGGTATTATTAGTTTTCATTCAGTTTTTGCCAGGTTGATGCGACTAAATCGAATATCGAATCACAATGAAAATTACTTTAAAGCTCTCATCAACAGCTTCCATTTGATATCCATATTACACACACATTCTATGGGTATCCGGGTCCACGTTTTGGCCTATACCTCGAGACCCTAGTCACCCAGCGGTATAAAAAATACTCTGTGAGCACACATCAACAGCTTTAATTTGATACCCATAATGTAAAGACACATCCTAGTGTTACCCTGATCCACGTTTTAGCCTATATCTCGAGACCCTAGTCATAAATAGGTATGAAAATTACCCTGTACTAAAGTACTCATATACAGCTTCCATTTGATACCCATAGTATACAAACACATCCCAGGATTACCCAGGTCCACGTTTTGATCTCAATGCCGTAGCCAAAACGGGAGAAAGAGTATCCTATGTCCACCTCCTGGTTCTTAGCTACATCTACACCAATTTTCAATCAAATCGGTTCATGCGTTCTTGAGTTATAAATAGTGTAACTAACACCACTTTCTTTATATATATATAGATTTTTTTAACATGCACCTAGCGTCATTGCTTAAGACAGGTTTACAAATAAGTAAAACACCAAAGGCTTCGTGGGACTCAAGGGGTTGATAAGCGCAGTACAAAGCTTGATAGCTTCAAAGCTTCCGCAACGCAATTGTCAACCTCACCTGCGCAAGGGGAATCCTATTACAAATATGAATGTATCATACACATATTTAGCAGGTGATGCTCTGGCGACCCCGAGTTCCTCATGGAATTAAGAGGTGGGAGCGGGAGGCCTAGAAGGTTTAATGTGGTCATATTAATCGTTCCCGAGATGGTCGGGCTAGTACCTTAAATGGTGCTTTGTTACCAGAACGTACCGGATCTCTATCCGCCAAAGGATATCGGTACCACTCCCCAAAACCTTCGGCGAGTGTCTTTGTAGTTAATACAACAACAACACCAAAAGCTTCGTTAGATGGGTCATGTTAGGCGAATAAAAGAAAGCGCTCCAGCCAAGTGAATACTTCAATCGACATCGCTATTCGGAAGCAGATAAAGAGCGACAATCACTGAGTTGGGAGAGGCAGTGGGAAGAAGACTGGGCCTCCATTGGTGCTCCCAGTTGCCTTCAGTTATTCCGAAACATGAGTTAGCTCAGTGAATAAAAGCACTCGACTGTAAATTTGTGGACCTCAAATAGAAATCCACGGCCTTTACAGTCACACAATTAAATTTTTTACTATTATTTATACAATTTTCTCCATTTTTAAGAAAATGATTCCTATAACGAAGGAAAAAACCATCTTTATATTTGAAAAAACGCACGAAGTCAGTTGTGCTATTCATTCCTTTAGCTAGCTTGTTCAAAACCTCCATAGAGTAGTTTTGCTATGATGATATTGCAATGATGGACAATAGATTCATATTTGAGCGGTTTTTCATCACACTTTATCAAATTTGGTTTGGCGACAGCCCATATCATCTTTTGTAACCCTTTATAATACGCTTAGGTATATTGGTTTCATTTGGCGACCACCGTGGTGTGATGGTAGCGTGCTCCGCCTACCACACCGTATGCCCTGGGTTCCAACCCCGGGCAAAGCAACATCAAAATTTTAGAAATAAGATTTTTCAATTAGAAGAAAATTTTTCTAAGCGGAGTCGCTCCTCGGCAGTGTTTGGCAAGCGCTCCGGGTGTATTTCTGCCATGAAAAGCTCTCAGTGAAAACTCATCTGCCTTGCAGATGCCGTTCGGAGTCGGCATAAAATATGTAAGTCCCGTTCGGCCAATTTGTAGGGAAAATCAAGAGGAGCACGACGCAAATTGGAAGAGAAGCTCGGCCTTAGATCTCTTCGGAGGTTATCGCGCCTTAAATTTATTTATTTATTATATTGGTTTAACTTTTATATTTGTGTTAATGTAGGTAAATTATTTCTAATTTTTACATACACGCACCGGCACCTATCTTTTCAGATGGTATGGATATGTGTGAAAACTTTTAGGACCGCTTATACAACATTTATTCCTCATCGATATTCGATTGAGACGCAGCCTGACGTATAGCCCCATAGAGAAACTATGCTGGTATCGAGCCCATGACATGAAAGCGTGCATTTTAAATAAACTTTTTTATTGCTGAAAATCATGTTTTGATGCTTCTTTGAAGACATATTTCTATAAGTAATGCTAGTAACAATACCCTGCATTATTGCTGTAGTTTTTAAAAACCAAAAGTTTATAATTTGAGATGGAGGTGAATTTACAAAAAAAAAAAAATAATAACGTTCGCATCCCCATATATGAAATCTCTTAGCAATGATATGGTTAATAGTAATAATTTTTGCTTTCTCTCTGTTTGGGCTATTTGAAATTCATTTCAAAAAATTTTAAGGACTATGGCCCAAAAAAAAGAGAAGGCAATTTTTCCTTTAATACAGACATAGTCTTGTTGAATTTTGACTAAAAAACTTTAACAATAGCTCTTGTAGAAGAATCTTGGGATTTAAAACTATCCTAGCGGAATTTTTTGATAAAATATTGCATTGTCACCGGGTTCTGACTTATGGCTCAAGTTTCATATCTCTAGCTCACCGGGAAGTTACTCAAAAATCGATTGCAAAAATCCCTGCGTTTTTCAGGGATTTTCAGGGATTTTCGTTTATCTCGATTCGTCTGCCACCTGGCGGCATCTTGTTTTCCACGAATTGTAGTATCGTCGACTCGCAAACTACGTGCTAAGTTTGATATCTCTGGATCAGAGAGAAGTTGTTAAAAGCCGATCGCAAAATTTCCATTTTAAATTTAATTTTCTGTATATCTCGATCCGTGCGTCACCTAGCGGTTTTTTCACTTGCATTGTAATGTCTTTCAGATCTGAACTATGTTCTAAGTATCAAGTGTCTAGCTCAACTGGTAGTTACCGAAAAAGACCTTTCCGTGGGTCAAAAATTCGTATGGAAATCAGGGGACAAACATGAAAGCGACTTAATATAAAGTAATAAAAACTAAATTAAAATGAAAAGAATTATAATTTCAAATAAAAAATAAAAGCTCACATAAACGCTAGTTTGCAAGTTTTCACATATTTTCAAATAAAGCAAACACTAAATTAAACTAAAATATAAGATAATATGAATAAAATATGAAAAAAATCAGTACAAAATTCCACTTTACTCTTTTTTTTCTTTTGATTTTTATTGGCTTTTGAAATCATTTGTTACTATACGCATATTTAACGACTAACTTCTAGATTTATTGCATTGAAAATTATTTTTTGTGCAATGCTTCCAAATTTTCGATGGCGCATTCGAAATTCAAAGTATCTATGCCATTTAAGTATACTCAACTCGACTTTCAACTAGCGTTATGTCTCGCAATGAGTATATTTTCACTGTTATATAGTATTTTAAGTAACACGCAAATATTTGTTTTTGATTTATGTGTTACGTGCATATAAATTGGACTCCCTGATGAAGATGTAAAAAAGCACCAAAACGAGTAAAGGAATAGCGAATAAATTTGCAATTTTTTTGTATAAAAACTTCTCAAACAAAATTCGTACCCAGTTTGCATTTGAGTCGAACTTAAAAACTTAGTTATAACTATATACGAACATGTTTGTTAATCTTGTAGCTAAACCTGAAAACCCGATTTCTTAGCTTCGGAAATTTTCTTATTTTTTTTTATACACAAACATCTGCGTGCAGTAGATTATGTTATTTCTGTTAATCTCTTTATTTCTATTTTTATACACATCTTCTTGAACTGTTTCTTTTGTTTGTTTTGAGATAGCATCAAGATAGCCTTTATTTTTTTTGTTTTACCTTCCCTTAGCACTTGAAAGGGTGCTAACTATAATTTTTTATTTCCTTTTTTGCTTTCCTTTGCAGAATCCAAATACACTCAACCTGCTTTGTGAATTATGTCAAGTTACTCGTTTTTATTTCATTTTCATTCATTCATAAGCATATTAGGTCCATGATTTCTTATAGTTTAACAAAATAAATTTTGGAACAGCACAACAGCAGAATACCGAGAAGTTGTTAAGTCTAGGTCTGATCATAGGGTTTTCTTTTTTATTTGATTTTTTAGTATTTGTTTGTTATTGCTTTTTATTTTATAAACCCCATGCAAACTTTCAATTTCTATTGAAATACTTTTAAGAACGTTTATTTTTAATCCATTCTCGTTTTCTTAGACCTATTCAAGTGCTGGTGTCGCCATGTTATTTGCTTTTATTTCATTTTCACTTTTTCTCCCGATGCAATAAAACTTCAAAGGATATGAGATTTTTATCTTTATAACTAAAGAAATACCCAACCAAGACGCACTAAAAGTAGTAGAAAGCAGCCACAGGCTGTCGGATATGAAACCCAAAAAAAAGGTGTACGCACCAAACACACGCACTACCAAATATGTATGTATGTTTCTATATATTTACATATAAAGCAATGATTTTGCCACTGGGACATAATTAGAATTGAGGTATATACTCATTTATTTACTGGCACACTTTTTTAGTTACACAAAGTGTAACCTTTTTTCCCGGTGCGTTAATGTACGCCACTTAATGGACTTCTTCACTTGATTTCATTGCATTCAAATATATTTTCCCCAAATTTTTCAATATAACATTTTTCATTTGAAAATTTATTACCGACCATATTTTTTCACAACTTGCAGGCACAAAACAAATTTACTTGTAAACTGCCAACAAAAATAAAGAGTAGAAAGAAATTAACCGACGCACTTCCGCCGTTCAACGACCATTTAACGCCCGTATACAAAAACAGACTGAGCCATTTCGGTATTTATCCCTTGATGTTAAATACAAGATGATAAAAGAGTTTGTTGTTTTCTATTCACATTCGCCCTTAACGAAATGCTGCTGTGTAGCTCAATGAGAAGAGCAGCTAAAAAAGTTGAAGCAATCGCCTCGTGCTTCGGTAGCTATCAGACGCCTTTAAAGATAAATTGTGTGAATTGTTAAGCTCATATCATCCTTTTCATCAACGACCCGGTAGAGTGCTAACGGCAAGCTGTGAAATTCGTAAAATTTTCTCTCAGCCTGCAAAATGTTTACGAAAGAGAAGAGCGAGCGCAGCATCCGTGAAAAAACATTTCTAAGGTTGGCATGACAAAATGTGTTGAATAATAAGTGTGGTGAAATCTAAAAATGTCATAGCTGTCAGAGAAGAGAAAAGTCAATGAAGAGCATATGTTCACTTTCGCACGTTATGAGTAAAACCAGTTACTACGGTTTCACTTATTTGTCCTCCGAAGTAATTGCCATGAAAATTGCCATACAAATTTGTGCTCACCACACCTTCATACTCAATGCCTTACCGTTAAAGAGTGTAACAACTTATCATTCTTATCAATCCACTCTCTTTGCCTGTTCTCGTTTGACTTTTGGCGTCACCTATTGGTGTAATTTGCAAGCTTTCTTATCACAATATTAAGCTTTATTGCAAAACTTAGTGGCACAAAATAGCTGCACACATACATACAAATATATTTGATAACAACCCACTATACAACATTTTTCTAGCTTTGGCACTCGTCAACGTTCTTCCTTGGTTGACGCTCTGCCGCTATACGAATTTTGCAGATGAGCAAATCATCTCTGGTTCGCGATAATCGATATGAATTTGAACCACCCCACAAGGAGAATAATTTCTAATTTAAGATAAAGTTGTTCAATCAAACCGGTAAATAAAGATCTTTTTGCACCACTTAATAAAAAATCCCAATAGCGTACCAAGACTTATGTTATAGAACAACTCCGTCCTCTCCTTTTGATCCCTCTCAAGCGGATTGGCAGCAGCATTCATCGAGTGATGCACGCCCCTTGCCAACTCATCGGCCGTTTGAGCCGGCTTGAGCGAAGTCTTTCTAAATTAGCCGTAGGGAAATAACCTCATCCAACCAGACAATGCTCGATTGCGCGTAGGAAATGAGGTCTCAATATTTTGAAAGCGTGAGTGAAGGAGTGTTCAATAAATACGATGACGTTGATTCATCAGATAATGCTTCAGCACTTTGACGCCGCCTCGGCAAATCATTTTCTAAACTTTGGTTAAGGCGGAGTGTGTATAGACCTTGTTTAAGAGTGATTGCTATGCAGTAATTTCACAAGTTAAAGATTGCGATTACCAGTCTAGAAGGAATGTGATCAGCCCCTATTGCGAAAGCCTACTACCATGTCCATTATCAAGCCTCTTCATTCACAAGGCATTATGTTTACAGTGTGGGGGATGTGCAGCAAAAGCAAAGCCGAATGTCTGCAGTGTGTCGCAAGATGCAGCGTTTTGAACTTTACGGCTCCGTTTTGTATTTCAGTATGAAAATATATTTGTGCAAATTATTTGTTGTCACTCATTGTCGCTTGATCCTTTGAGGATCCCTGATCTAGATTGCTTGCGCTACATAACACTGCACAAAAGCAATTTTGAAATAAGTAACAATTATACTTTTCTGAAAGGTAGAATCACATAGATAATTTTTTTTTTGCACAGTACCACTCCCCTCTTTGGAGTTCGCAGTTGCCTTGGCCAAAAGGCACTTTTATACCATTGTATAGAATCCTGAAGGGTTTAAGCTCCGTACTTAGTAAATCAATGACGTAGTATACTTACACTAGGAAATGAAACGGTTTCTTCCTCCACAACTTCTTCGAATTTATATCGAAGGCACCATAAAGTTGACACATTCTGATGCAACATGTTGCTATGTTCTGATGAAATATGTTGCTAACGATTTTTTGACATTTTTACTTCTGCGATTAAAAAATAACGAAGGGTCTTTTTTCATAGAAATTGTGTTAACTAGTATCTTCAGCTATTCACAGAATATAAACTAAATACATACTAACGTCAAGCAAGACGATACATTGTTTAACTTCTTATTAATTTACTTCCTTTCTTTATAAGACACAAAGCAAACTTCATTCTATTCTTCTTTCCCTTACCTTGAGGAGCGTTAAAGTAAACCACAATCAGATTTATGATGAAAGAGGTTTAAAATAAGAGCACAAATTAATTAGCGAAGTTTAAAAATACAAACATTTGAATAGAATATAACAAAGGAAATAAACAACAACAACAACGCGCGTAACTTGAAAACAAAAGCCGATTACTTTGCAGGTATTTGTTGCGTTTTAGCTTAAGATGTGACCAGATATATTTAGTTATAAGTGACAAGCAGAAGTGTTACTGGCTCCAAGCTTGGGTTAAAAAGGCTACATATTTATAAATAATGTACAGATACATATAACAGCAGCTAATACTACCTTAATCCTAGTAAATTGCACCAGTACTTTTATCTTTACTCTTTTCGCAAACTATAAGTTCTCCGATTGGTTTAACGGTCGCCGCATTTCTCCCTAAGCTATCCAGGGCTTCCCTCTAAGGCCAGGCAAATAGAGTAGCGATTCGGCTTTCTGGTTGGTTTAGCCTTAAGTGAAGTTGCACTGTCGATATATATGGCGATGGTGAAACCAGCAGCAGATTCAGCTCAGGAGAATAGCTTTCAGGGTATACCTCCACTTAAACACACTTAAATTCACTCTAAGAGGCAATGATATTCTGATTTCGTAGGCACTCACTTCAAGATCTGTACATCATATCTGAGTAATGAATGATCTAACCTCCAATTGAACTTGTCCTCATCTTAAACATTCCTTGTATCTTTTCGCAATATCAGAAGAGAAAGCGTTGTCGTAACTTCTCCCAATTCGATCTCAGTTGCTAAATAAAATTACTTTATTTGTATATTTTGCTTCACGTTTTTCAGAAGGGTTCGCTTGGCCGACTTCTTTATTGTAACGTGTAGTAGCGTCAGGTCGATAATGCTTACAACACTGTTGTCTGTCGGCCAGTCGAAAGCATGTTAAAGAAACTGAGGTCGAGCCAGCAATGAATCAGAACAAGACATTTTCCTTACACGGCCACTATGATATAGTTTCGGTTTTATCCCAGGTGCGAACTTTGCTTCCACTCGAATTACAGTTAAATTCCGGGATCCACTCCTTGTCGGTTTCCGTTTTAGAATTTGGTTGCTATTTTGATTTCGATTCCGAATTTCAACTACGGTTGAATTCCTGTTTACTTCCTGTTTGCTTCCGGCTTTCGCTTCGTTTTCCCTTTCGCGTTTGGTTTCGGTTTTGATTAAAGTATTGATTCTGCATTCGTCTGATTCCATAAGTGGTTTCACGCTTAACAACAATTTTCGGTTTTGTTAATAATTTCGCATTGGACGTCGGTGTTTCTATCGGTTCCGGTTCCGTTTTAGGTTCTGGCTTTGGGTCCGTTCACTTTTTTAGTTCTATTCCCCCTTTTGGTTCTCAGTTCCAGTTTCCGATCCAACTACGGTTCCTGTTCCGCTTTTTTATGTTACCTAGTTTTCGCTCTGATTTCTTAGCTCTAGTCTACGTTTAGGCTGCATTCCAGTTTCTGCTCAAAATGCGGTTACTTTCTTCGGATTTTTGTTTGGAAGCCGATTTGCTTGTGATTTTGGCTTCGGTTTTTATTCTAGCTTTTGTCGTCGGTTAGGTCTCGATTGATGATTCGTTTTTGATTGGAAGTGCTTATAATTCCGGCTTCGAATCCGGTTTCGGGTTACTTAGCAATTTCTTATTTTTGTTCGGTTTTGCATTTATGTATTGGGGTACGGTTTCAAAGTTTATGTTCTAGTTCCGGTTGCTCCTTCTTTTTTTTTATTCTGAAACTAACTTGGTTCTGCCTTCTGTACTTTCGCTTTCCACTGCGAATTTTGATCTGCTTCCCGTTCCAGTTCTGCATACATTTCGGGAACCGACTTCGATATCTGTTTTTATTCTAATTTATCTAATTTAATGTTGCTGTTTTGAATTTTTCTTCTGCATTGGATTTGGTTCCCTTTGGGCTTCGCTTTCTGTTTTAGTTCTTGTAGCCACTTCAATTAGGTTTTCGGCTTTTTTTCAGATTCCTGCTTTGAATTTATGCCCGCTTTTGGGTTATATTTGCATACCAACACATATTTTTGTTCTAGATCCGCCGTGCTTAATCAATATCAGGTGCGGATTTCAAAAATACACATAATTTGTTGCTTGCGAGGGCTTTTTTTGTGACCTAAATACCTACACGGGTGAAACGACTGCGTTCTGAAACTCCACGCCTAAAGTTTTATCGTGTCTAACGTCACCTGTGCAAGAATATGATCCAGAACAGAAAGCAGCGAATGATAAGAGCAATTAAAGCTAAAAAGTTTCCACTACTCGAAATCAAAACTTTAAATTAAAAAGCATGAAAAACTGCCATTCAGTCACATAAATGCACACAACCTCAACAATTTCGTTGCAGTGTCGAACAACCTTGACATTTCAATTGAAGCATCGAGCTAATTGTCATCTCATATCACTTGTAAAAAGTTTCAGTTGTCATGAATGTTATCCTTAGAAGGAACCTTCCTTTGTATGTATGTATTGTCATACAAACTGATATAATAAACATGTATGTCTGTATGCCTTTACACACTGTTTAATTGCATGCTTCTGTCACTTGCTCAATTCGAAATGAAAAGTTTACTTACAAAACAAACTTTTAATTGCTAGTGGATTTTTGTGTTCCAACACTCCAACTCGTCAAAACTGGCAAATAGCAGCAACAGCATCAAACGGTGTTAGTGATGATGAGCGCAGGTTTCAAACACTTCTTTACTTCAAGCACATGAGTATCAGCGTCTCGTCGGTTTTATCTGTCTGAAAATTTGATATTACACACAAAACCTACTGCGTATTTGACAGTCGGCAAGTGACAAATAAAATGCACTGAGCAATTATTTGTATGCTCCAGTTAAGCCCAGGAACATTGGTCGTAGTCAAATTGAAAAAAAGTTGCAATGAAATGTTTGAGTTGTTATTCACAGGGAAACCAGCTAAAATTTACTATTTCTACTTACAAAGCAAACCGTATAATATGTGGTATACTTTTAGGCGTGTGAGCAAATACAAGTTTTCTTGTAAATTAATGAAATTAAAACAAAGCGATGATAGTTCCATGTTTATATTTTCCAAGAGAGCTTTTGAAATCAAATACATTTTCAAATACAGTTCGCCTTTTATGATACTATGGGATCATTCATTTTGGCTGTATTGTTTATTCACTAAATGTATTGAAATATGTAATGCGCCACGGTTAAAAACAAACATCTATGTACAGTAGCGAACACGAAAATAGCAGTGCATATTTTTTCTCAACTCGAAAACTAAGTACCTGTTCTTCATTTTAGATAATTTAAAGAAAAACTCCAATGATTTTTGTAGCTAAAACAATGTAAACTCATCTTGAAAGCGTTTTCGAAAAAATTCGAAAGTTTGATAAATTTTTAAGAAACTTTGAATTTTCCATTTATATTTTCTTTTTAATTTTTTTTAGTATTCTGCTTTGTAGCCTAATCAATTTAAGTCTAATATAATACAAGTTCCGAATTTAGAGAAACTTACAACTTGCACTTTGGCACACCGAATTGATTGCACTTATAAACTGCGCTCTAAATAAATTCAAAAAAAATTTTTTAAAAAGTAGGGAATTTTCGAAAATTTTCTCAAGGTTCTGAATTTTTTCGAAAACGTTTTTGAGATTGATTTGCATGGACTAGGTTACAAAATGCAATGGAATTGTTTTATAAATTTTCGAAAATAATAAGAAGATTTTAACTGACGAAATTTATTAAAAAATTTGCCACTGCTATTTTTTTGTTTGCTGCTGTATATACAAATATGACTTACACACTCCCACACACATTTAGATGTCTTTAATCAATAACATATACACAATTAACTAACGAATGGACTAAATGAACTCAAATTTGTGTTACTTGAGTCCTTTGTTGCAGACATCAAGTAAAACCTAATCGACGTTATCGAATTAACTAATTTACCCTAATATTGTTTTATATGCTTACCTGTATACAAGTGTAGTTATATAGCTAGACATACATACATATGTAGGTATAAAGAAGATATATATGTTTATGTCTACAAGCTTCCGAATAATTGAATTTCACGCTTCACAACTTCTTCGAAGTTGGAGAATATTAACTAAGCCATTAAGCAATTTAGGACTATACTAATTATTATATGCATGGCTGAGAGAGGACTTTTTCACTTGGCTGAAATTCGAACTAAATTTAGTTTGCCGAAACAGCAAAAGGCAAATAAAACACCACTATTACCAAACAGGAAACAATTTGAGAAATGTAATTTATTCTCTTCACTATTTTGTTTTCTTTTCTTTTTAATTTATTCTCTTTTTTTCCTTTTTTTCTTTGTTCTAAGAACAGCTTTTGCAAACCAAAAGGCAACAAAAGTGTAATCGCAGTTTTAGTGCCTCAGCTATTCCAGAGCCACTTTCATTATTTTTTTTAAGTATGAGTGGTACTCAAGCTTCTTGCCTTTATTATTTACTAGACTAAACCCGCGGCTCCGCCCGCGAAAAAAAAATTTTCCATCACACTATGTTCCTTCTAGGAACGCCTAGAATCGCTATACAAAATTTCAAGGCATTCCATGTTGTAGTTCAAAAGTTATAAGTGCCCAAACGAACAGACTTTGAATTTTATAGATATCCATTTCTAATCAAATATTCATATTTTTTTTTAATTCTGCGTGGATTTTTTAGCCATGACTGAGCGATCGTTTGACCATTTAAACTGATAATGTTGTACTCAAAGAAAGTTTAAAAATTTGAATGAGTGAAAAGACCTTTGTGGATCCTGTTCAAAGTGTGTTACTGCTGAGGTAAATCTATTCAGGTCAAGCACTATAAAATACCCTTAAACTCCAGCAAGCAAAAAAAAAAAAACAGCACCTAAAAAGACCCGCACATAAATGATTTCTTAAAACGAAAGACCACATACATATATTTCGAGAATTGATTAGACGACAAACGGAGAGCCATAATTAAGCACTATAACTTAAGTTGAAAAATAATCTCGTCGTCTTCACGAAAAACCAGAAGCTGTCTTGTACCAAGCTATATTTCTGCCGAAGCTTTGGCCTAGCTAAAATATTCACAATGTACCACACAACTTAACGCTGCAGCGCGTACGATTTCCTTTTATTAATTTTGTCTACGGTAACAGCCAAAGACAGACCCGTCCTAACTGGTTTTTCCTTTTTTGCCTCTTTTTCGTATTCTTCCTGTTTCTATTTTTTTTTTTTTTTTTTTTTTCTTTTTTCTCGCCTATGTCCTTTTATACTTTTGAGTCTTCATCTTCTTTTTTCATCTTTTTCAGCTTTCTCTTATTGTTCTCCTTCGCGCATTCTTCTTCCTTCTTTTTCTTCTTCTAACTTCCTCTTTTCTGTTAACTCCCTACCACCAGTTCTATTTTTTTTTTTTTATCAACTAATTTATAAATTTCTTTTTACTTTTCTCTTAACTCTTTTCTTGACTTTCTTCTTTTACTTTGATTTCCTCCTTTTTTAAGTTTTTTTTTTTTTTTTTGATAACTTCTTACTCCCTTTAAACATTTTTCTTTTCTGCACTCTTATTGTCTGACTTTTCTTTTTCCGTTTCTTCGCCCATTGTGCCCTCTAATTCTCCTTTCCTGTTTTTCCTTCTTCTTCTCGTGCTATTTTCTTCTCTTCTTTCCTTCCGTCTTTTTCTTTTTAATCTTCCCATTTTCCTAGTTCCCATTCACCTTTTACATTTAAAGTTTTCAATGAGCCAACGTTTTTATAACTTTTGTGTATGATATTAAAGTATTTGGTCTTAAAGTATAAACGAAAACGTCGATTTGTTTGCCCACGCGTTTTGACATATTCGCACCTTCTTCAGGGAGTTCCGGTATTAATGAGAAATTGTTTTATATTTTCTTAAATTAACAGGTACTAACTGTAACAAAACGAATTCGGTTAAACTCTCACTTTTTATACTTAGAACTTTTTCTCTTCGCTTCACTTCGTGTATACAAATTTGAAGGCAGGAACGGTATTTGTTGTGTGTCGAAGGCCACATTCCTTTTATGAATGTAATTAAGGTCCTTTATTATTCAAGTTTTGAAAAGTCAGCAGCTAAGAGAGCGTTAATCTTCTATATCTATTATATCGCTTAGGCCCATGTTAAGTCCGTGCCTGGGCAGACCTTCTCAAACTTTCAAGAGCTCTGACTTATGCTTTTAGTATATTTATTATATCTGTATAGTTATCTACTTATGCGGGATATATTAAGAGTAAAAAACTAAATCTGGAAATCAACAAAAAAAATTATATGATGAAAAAAAGAAAATATTTTGAAAATCGTTTTGACATTAAACGAAAAACTTTAAGAATTACTTTAATAAACTTTATTAGACATGTATACAGAAAACATTCTCCTAACGAACACATCACTACATTTACATTGAAAAGTAATGAATCTACTTTTCATCAAGCAGTTAAGGTTGAACCCGCCAGTCCGTAAGGACCTCACATCATATTATTATATTCATAGTGCTACCAGAGGTTTATTCGACGCTGCTTGTAGACCTGACATTTTAATTTGCAGCTATGAGACATCCTTGTTCATCCGCCTTTTCTACGACCATATAACTGGGACCCTATATTGTAAGCTTCTTGTTTTTTGCATGACGCGTATGCAGTTTGGACAGATTTTTTTTCCAGAATCTCTGCCGTTGAAAGACAATGTGCCGAAGCAAAGGCACAGACGGTTGTGGGTAATAAATCAATTAAATAATTTTAAAAACCCACTTACAAAAACAAACAACAATCACTTTTATTTGCTGCTCATTTTAATTTCAAAACTTTGCAGACATTAAAATGAAAAAGGACTGATACCTGTTAAATCATTTTATATTTAGTTCTCCATCATCGTCATTGATTGGCACTTAACCACGCAAGCGTTTTTGGTCCTTTTGTAACATTTCACGCCAGTTATCCTAGTTTAGCGATAACTGGCGGCATTTTGGAGCACCAATGAAGGTAAAGTCTTCCTCCACTTGCCTCTTCCAACTCAATAGAGGTCTCCCCCTTCTTATGCTTCCAAGCTGCAGTGAAATACTTTCCGAGCCGGAGCATCTTCGTCCATTCACACTACATGACCTAGCTAGTGAAGCCTTTCGGTTTTTATTAGGTGCTCTATCGTCATACCTGCGTAAAGCTCATACAGCTCATCAATAACCTCCATCGGTACTCGCAATCAGCATCACGGACAGGACCGTACATCTTTCGCAGAACTTTTCTATCGAACACTTCAAGAACCTTCTCATCTTCTCTCGACACCGTCCATGATTCCGACCCACCATACATCAGGTCGGTATGATGAGCGACTTGCCAATTGCCAATTGCCTACTCAGTCCAAAGTAGCACTTGTTGACAAAAGTAATTTTCGATTTGATTTTAAACCTGACATTGTGTTTGCTGTTAATGCTGGTTTCTAAATAGACGAAATCTTTCAAAGTCTCGAATTTATAACCGTCAACAGAGATGTGGGTGCCAATGCGCGAATGCGTCGATTTCTTGGATGACAGCAAGTACTCGCCTTGTTCTCATTTACCACAAGACCCACTTTTTCGAATCTGTATCTTACCTCAAGAAGGCAGAGCGCGTTTGTTCAGGCCAATAATATCAATATCATCTAACAACAAACACATCCGCCTTTTTACTGATTTTTGTCACTTTCAAAGTAAATGAAAACTACACCCTCGATTGTAGCAGCATAATAAAATTCTACAAAGAATACAAATGCCACACAAAGTGTTTTTGTACTTTTATTTCAACAATTGTTAAAGAGACATTTGCACATCATTAAAGTAAATTGCTCGTCAGATGCGTTGCTACAACTTTTCGGTTCTTGCTTTAATTACAATTACATGAGCTAATGAATTTCAATTATAAAGGCATCACCTGAATTTTAAGTTTGGTCTTAAACGGCACCCATGGGGTATGACTTTTCATTTAAAAAAGGTAAAATATTGGTAACTAAAGCGCGAAAAGGCGCTTCGAAATAAATGAAAATAAAGCAGTAATGAAAGAAAAACTAGATTTTCTGGAAAGACAAAAAAGCAAATCTCATACAAAATTCTGAGCCAAAGTAGCGCCAGTCTTAAACTGCAGTTTACATGGAAGTACATATGTACATGCATACCTGTTGATGTAAAGTATTTTTCATTTGTTTACTGATTTAAATTTAATTAAATTGAAGTATCAAGTCACTCACCTGTAAAGAAAAGAAAAATAAAATAACGATATTAACAACAAGTTCTTCAATTTAATAGCATACTTTAGGGCGCATGTACATGGTTGTAAACGATACAAAAGTTTGCTTATAATAATAAGAAAGTATTAAAAATATGAAAATAGTGAATAAAATGTAAAAGGATCTGGTAACAAGTTAATAGGGATAATGGCAATATAAAGTAACAGCAAACTTTATCTCCCAGACACACAGCCACTTCTACATTTTATGCCATGCAAATTCAAATACATACATACATATTTTATTGCGCATACAAAATGCAAAACATATCTTGAAAAAATTTATTTTGTTCAAGAATATAGTAATAAAATTTTGTTACCGCAGTAGTTTATGTGCTTCAACTTTGCTCTAAGAACCACGCTTCATAATTAAGGAAACACATTCCAAGTGGCCTTTTCAAAAAAACGGTAAGACAAAATTTTAAAGCAGATCTGGAATATATTTTCGAAAAAATTTCGGCGAAAATTAAATATGCGAATTATTCCACTTTTCTTCTCCTTCTTCTGTTTTTCTTCTTCTTCCTCCTCATATTCTTCTGCATCTTCTCATTTTTTTTCCTCTTCTTCTTCATATTCATCTGTGTCTTTTCCTTCCTTTGCTTCTTCTATTTATATTTATTCTTACTCTGCTCCTTCACAATCCTCTTCTTTTTCTACTTCTTCTTCTCCTTCTTCTTCTCCTCTTTCTTTTTTTTCTTTCTTATTTTCTCTCTTCCTCTTCTCTTTCTTTTTCTCCTCCTTCTTCTTGTTTTCTTTCGCTTCTTCTACGTCTGTTTCCTAATATTTTTTTTACTTTCCCTGCTTCTTCATCTTATTGTTCTTCGTCTCCTTCTTCGTTTTATTCCGTCCTTCTTCCAAAAAAATAAAATAAATACCTGGCGCGATTTACCGCGAAGGAAACTGTGACCGAGCGCCTTTTCCTAAATTTTTCTTTTTATCTAAAAATTGGCGGACCGTGACCTACATGCAAGGCAGATGAATATTTACTGCGCAGCTTTTCACCACTGACGAGGGGTAACCCCGCTTAGAAAAACTAATTGAATAAACAATTTTCTAAATTTTTGATATTGGATTGTTTGGGACGTGAACTCAGGACCTTTGGTGTGATAAGCGGAGCACGCTAATCCCACAACATTTCGCCCTCCTCCTTCTCTCTTATCTTCGTTGTTGTTGTTTTTTTATCCGCCGGCTGCTTGGGTATTTGAAAGATGTAGTTCTGACCATCCCCCGTAGGCCGAAATGCGTCAAATACCTTTCATATTCAGGTTCTGATTCTACACATCTGACCTGTACTTTGACTTTTGGTATCGTGGTATCGCTCTATCCACTATGTATATTTGTACGTTTGTAGCTTGGAGGTTAAGAACAATTTCATATATTCAGCTCAAGCTTATGATATTGTCCCACACTATGAACCTAACACCATTCTTCTTGCATCATCTTGGGCATAAAGCTAATAAGCTAACTTTCTACAAGTTCCATATTTCGGTAGATATCTGTCGAAACTTATTGCAACGGTCTGACTCTTAGTATTAGCTTTCTTTGGCCCCTTGCAGAAAGCCGCAGTCTTATCGTTATCTCCCTCTGGCTCATCACCCACCTCAATGTCCGTTGTTGGCAAACCACCACTTTTCATGCTCTATCTCTAACTCTACCGTAACTTTCCAGGTGGTTGTTTAAGGGGTGGCGTTTGGTGGTGGTCGGTTTATCAATACGGCTGTCCTACATTACTTACGGGGCTTATATGCTTTTTATACTCAGTTGAGCAGAGCTCACAGAGTATATTAAGTTTGATTGGATAACGGTTGGTTGTACATATATAAAGGAATCGAGATAGATATAGACTTCCATATATCAAAATAATCAGGATCGAAAAAAAATTTGATTGAGCCATGTCCGTCCGTCCGTCCGTCCGTCCGTCCGTCCGTTAACACGATAACTTGAGTAAATTTTGAGGTATCTTGATGAAATTTGGTATGTAGGTTCCTGAGCACTCATCTCAGATCGCTATTTAAAATGAACGATATCGGACTATAACCACGCCCACTTTTTCGATATCGAAAATTTCGAAAAACCGAAAAAGTGCGATAATTCATTACAAAAGACAGATAAAGCGACGAAACTTGGTAGATGAGTTGAACTTATGACGCAAAATATAAAACTAGTAAAATTTTGGACAATGGGCGTGGCACCGCCCACTTTTTAAAGAAGATAATTTAAAACTTTTGCAAGCTGTAATTTGGCAGTCGTTGAAGATATCATGATGAAATTTGGCAGGAACGTTACTCTTATTACTGTATGTACGCTTAATAAAAATTAGCAAAATCGGAGAAGGACCACGCCCACTTTTAAAAAAAAAATTTTTTTAAAGTAAAATTTTAACAAAAAATTTAATATCTTTACAGTATATAAGTAAATTATGTCAAGATTCAATTCCAGTAATGATATGGTGCAACAAAATACAAAAATAAAAGAAAATTTAAAAATAGGCGTGGCTCCGCCCTTTTTCATTTAATTTGTCTAGGATACTTTTAATGCCATAAATCGAACAAAAATTAACCATTCCTTTTGAAATTTGGTAGGGGCATAGATTTTATGGCGTTAACTGTTTTCTGTGAAAATGGGCGAAATCGGTTGATGCCACGCCCAGTTTTTATACACAGTCGTCCGTCTGTCCTTCCGCATGGCCGTTAACACGATAACTTGAGCAAAAATCGATATATCTTTACTAAACTCAGTTCAAGTACTTATCTGAACCCACTTTACCTTGGTATGAAAAATGAACGAAATCCGACTATGACCACGCCCACTTTTTCGATATCGAAAATTGCGAAAAATGAAAAAAAAAGCCATAATTCTATACCAAATACGAAAAAAGGGATGAAACATGGTAAGGTAATTGGATTGTTTTATTGACGCGAAATATAACTTTAGAAAAAACTTTATAAAATGGTTGTGACACCTACCATATTAAGTAGAAGAAAATGAAAAAGTTCTGCAGGGCGAAATAAAACACCCTTAAAATCTTGCCAGGTATTACATATATAAATAAATTAGCGGTATCCAACCGATAATGTTCTGGGTCACCCTAGTCCACATTTTGGTCGATATCTGGAAAACGCCTTCACATATACAACTACCACCACTCCCTTTTAAAACTCTCATTAATACCTTTAATTTGATACCCATATCGTACAAACTCATTCTAGAGTCACCCCTGGTCCACCTTTATGGCGATATCTCGAAAAGGCGTCCACCTATAGAACTAAGCCCCACACCCTTTTAAAATACTCATTAACACCTTTCTTTTGATACCCATATTGTACAAACAAATTCTAGGGTCACCCCTGCTCCACCTTTATGGCGATATCTCAAAACGTCGTCCACCTATGGAACTAAGGAATACTCCCTTTTAATATACTCATTATCACCTTTCTTTTGATGCCCATATTGTACAAACCAATTCTAGGGTCACCCCTGGTCCACCTTTATGGCGATATCTCGAAAAGGCGTCCACCTATAGAACTAAGCCCCACACCCTTTTAAAATACTCATTAACACCTTTCTTTTGATACCCATATTGTACAAACCAATTCTAGGGTCACCCCTGGTCCACCTTTATGGCGATATCTCGAAAATGCGACCACCTATACAACAACCACCACTCCCTTTTAAAACCCTCATTTATACCTTTAATTTGATACCCATATCGTACAAACACATTCTAGAGTCACCCCTGGTCCACCTTTGTGGCGATATTCCGAAAAGGTGTCCACCTATAGAACTAAGCCCCACACCCTTTTAAAATACTCATTAACACCTTTCTTTTGATACCCATATTGTACAAACAAATTCTAGGGTCACCCCTGGTCCACCTTTATGGCGATATCTCGAAACGGCGTCCACCTATGGAACTAAGAATTACTCCCTTTTAAAATACTCATTAAAACCTTTCTTTTGATACCCATATTGTACAAACAAATTCTAGGGTCACCCCTGGTCCACCTTTATGGCGATATCTCGAAACGGCGTCCACCTATGGAACTAAGGATTACTCCCTTTTAAAATACTCATTAATACCTTTAATTTGATATCCATATCGTACAAACGCATTCTAGAGTCACCCCTGGTCCACATTTATGACGATATTTCGAAAAGGCGACCACCTATAGAACTAAGGCCCACTCCCTTTTAAAATACTCATTAACACCATTCGTTTGATGCCCATATTGTACAAACAAATTCTAGGGTCACCCCTGGTCCACCTTTATGGAGATATCTCGAAACGGCGTCCACCTATGGAACTAAGGATTACTCCCTTTTAAAATACTCATTAACACCTTTCATTTGATACCCATATCGTACAAACGCATTCTAGAGTCACCCCTGGTCCACCTTTATGACGATATCTCGAAACGGCGTCCACCTATAGAACTAAGGCCCACTCCCTTTTAAAATACTCATTAACACCATTCGTTTGATGCCCATATTGTACAAACAAATTCTAGGGTCACCCCTGGTCCACCTTTATGGCGATATCTCGAAACGGCGTCCACCTATGGAACTAAGGATTACTCCCTTTTAAAATACTCATTAACACCTTTCATTTGATACCCATATCGTACAAACGCATTCTAGAGTCACCCCTGGTCCACCTTTATGGCGATATTTCGAAAAGGCGACCACCTATAGAACTAAGGCCCACTCCCTTTCAAAATACTCATTAACATCATTCGTTTGATGCCCATATTGTACAAACAAATTCTAGGGTCACCCCCGGTCCACCTTTATGGCGATATCTCGAAACGGCGTCCACCTATGGAACTAAGGATTACTCCCTTTTAAAATACTCATTAACACCTTTCGTTTGATGCCCATATTGTGCAAACGCATTCTAGAGTCACCCCTGGTCCATCTTTACGGCGATATCTCGAAAAGGCGTCCATCTATAGAACTATGGCGCACTCCCTCATAAAATACTCTTTAATGCCTTTCATTTGATACACATGTCATACAAACACATTCCAGGGTTTCCCTCGGTTCATTTTCCTACATGGTTATTTTCCCTTATGTTGTCACCATAGCTCTCAACTGAGTATGTAATGTTCGGTTACACCCGAACTTAACCTTCCTTACTTGTTGAAAGCTAGCTTTCTACTTTAATGCTTCCGCCCGAAACTCTTGAGCTGGAAGGTATATCGAAGAGTCCCTTCAAATACAGCTCCTGGCCAGATATTATCTAATAGACACGATTCGCACAACACCTTGGTTTAGAGTGGTTGATAGTTCTTGTTCACTGACATCCGCCACCCTTCTATGAGGCGAAATGGCGTAGATGCAACTCGCAAAACCGCTCAGCCACATATTCGGGCGCTAAGGAGTTCGGCTAAGCCCTTACACGAATGACAAGGTGCCTATCCTGGTGACCGTCAAAACATCGTTGGATTGGATATATTTTTTCCAGATTTTCTTTTTTTGTTAAGTAAAATTTTACCGAGAGGAGCATTTTTATTCAGATTCCACAACGAGGTATAAGTAGGTATGCATAAAAAAATTTAACCAGAATTCGTGTTTTTCATTAATTTATAGAAACTATCAAAAGTTTTTTACAACATATTCCTTACCTTCTTACAAGCATTTTAACATTTGGCGGTGACACAAAATTAAAATATTGCAATTTACTTTTTTCTCACAAAAATCTCTTAGCTTCATTCACTTTGCCTTTGAAAATTTGTATATTCCTATAAAAATTTATTTTCCTTATCAAACACACACAAGCACAAACGCAAATGTCTTAAGTCAATAACGTCCATAAAAAGGCATACAAAGCTAACTCAGGTAATTCTCTACAGGAGAATCAGCTTGCAAGCTCTGTCATAAGAAAGCAATAAGTAGCCTGAAGAAAAGACAAGTTCTATCATCCATACAAAATAAGTTGTTCGCTATTTACCAAATTTAGTTTTTACGAGACATTCTATCACTTTGTATACTCAGCTGTGCACAACACAAGGAGTATATTAATTTTATATGCCCATCGTTACGTTTATTATTTGGCGCTTCACCGCCTGGTATTTATATCAACAACTCAAATAAAGAAAGAAGTGAGTACCCAGTACTCGATCGATATATTTTTGATAACAAATCGATAACTTTTCCCGAACAAAACTATAAGAAAGTGGTAACAATGAGGTAACAAATCGATAAGATTTTGATAACACATCGATATTTGTTCGATGATAAATGCAGAACTTTTGGACAACAAACGGTTAACATATTAAATAAAAATCAGTTTTATTTAATTTAATTTTACGCCTAATTTCATCAATAATGTAACTAAAAACATTTTGTACATCATCAACAACAACACCTATAACATGAAACTGCCAACAAAAGTTGTGAACATGGTAAATACATATACGGAAAAACTAAGATGAAGCTTTTGAATCTCCTGATCACCATCCAACATGTATCTCTTCGGCAAAAAGGAACCGAGGTAAATAAACTAAAGACATACATACAACATCAACTGAACTCAGACGACTCCACTGCCCTCTTCAATAGCGAAGAACTCTTGACAAACAAACTTAAAACGACCATCAAAAACACACAAGTGAATAAATACGAATGTCTTAAACATAAACAAACACAACTCCTGAACATTAGACCAAAATGGATATGCAACACAACAAATATAAAAGTACCCACCAACATTCAATGGCTTCTTTCCCTAGGCCCTAAGTACGCACTTCCCACAGATATTAATAAATTCCCACTTTTCAAAACTATAGCTGATGGAGAAAATTATATTCAAACAATTAAGGATAAAGAGAAACAAGAGGTTGAAAGGAACAATTTAACGACGCTTATAAAAGATCATCTAAAAAAGGCAAAAACTTCGACTCGGGACAAATTTATACAAAACACCCTGCTTTCAACCAAACATTTTTTAAAGGAACATAAAGAAATCCTAGTCCTCAATGCCGATAAAGGCAACGTTACCGTGTTGATGGACAAGTTAGAGTATGACGAGAAATTACAGAGTATAGTGAATGATATTTCCACGTACAAAGTGTTAAAGCGGGACCCTACCAAGAGGCTACAGGAGAAAAACAATGAAATAGTGGAAAAAATGTACAGTAACAAAGTTATCGATTTGAAAGAAAAGTTTCGCCTTAATTGTAAAACAGCCAATCCCCCACGTATTTATGGTCTACCCAAAATCCATAAAGAAGGTATTCCTCTTAGGCCCATCTGATCGTCCATCAACTCTCCGTCATATAATCTATGTATATTTATCGTCCAAATTCTTAAAAATCTTACCACCTCATCTAAGTACAACGTTAAAGACGCAATAGAATTTAAGAACAAAATCAAAGACACATATGTTAAGGATGATAAGAGTTTAGTGTCATTCGATGTCGTCTCGTTGTTCCCCAGGATCCCTGTAGATTTATCCCTCGAGATAATAGAGTCAAAATGGATTAAAATAAAAGAGTACACGTCCATGACCAAAGAGCTTTTTCTGACAGTGGTGAAGTTCTGCATAAAACAGAACAGGTATTTCAAATACAATGAAAAGATATATGAGCAACGTTCGGGTATGCCCATGGGTTCGCCAGCGTCGCCCGTTATAGCAGATATCGTGATGGAGGAGCTGCTTACCAGATTCGAGGAGGATTCGGTCAACAAACCACGATTGCTCACAAAATACGTCGACGACTTATTCGCCATAGTCAGAACGGAAGACATGGAAGTAATGCTGGGCCTTCTAAATGGATACCATAGAGCTGTAAAATTTACAATAGATTGGTTTAAGAAGCCAACAGCATCCGGAAGACTCATCAACTTCAACTCGCAACACGAGAAGAAAATAATTATTAATACCGCCAACAACTTTGTGCGGCGGGTTCTTTCCATCAGCGACAAGATGTACCATAACAAAAACATAAAGATAATTAAATAGACGTTAGAGAACAACAACTTCCCCATCAAATTAATAAAAAAACTGATTTATAACCACTATTCTCGACCCAGTGGTGAAAATGTGAGAGAAACATCGCAGGATAAAATATACAAATCTGCAACATATGTCGCTGTACTATCGGAAACGATAAAACATTCGAACGTATATGATAAGGAAAACGTACGATTAGCCTTTACGTATGAAAATACGCTCCGGTGCATTTTCAGCAATGTTAAGGATAAAATATCCAAGTATGACAAGTCCGATGTGGTATACAAGATTCTTTGTAATGGCGACGGGTCTCACTTATGCCAGAAAGTATATGTAGGGACTACAAAATCTAAACTAAAGACGAGGATATCCGCTCACAAATCAAATATAAAATTAAGGAATAATTTTTCGGAAAACAAAACAGCTTTAACATCACATGGTAGAGATACAGGGCATTACCCGGACTTCGAAAATGTCACCGTCTTGGAAGAAGAGAAAAATTACAATAAAAGATTCATTTTGGAAATGTTACATATAGTAGACACACCTAATGACAAGAAAATTAATTTCAAATCCGACACTTCTAATTGTGGATATGCATACCGCAACCTTATAAAAAACAACAAACACCCCTAATGCATTTTTCAAAAACATATACATATATGTATGTATGTACATGCATATTTACACCATCGTCTTGGTGACAACAACACCAACGCTAGGATGATCAGCTGAATCGTTACTGTTTTGCCGTCTTATGTATTGATGTTTTCCAATATTTTTGTTTACAAAAACTGTTCTCTAGTTTGTTTATATTTTCTGTTTTATTATGTTCAATACCTTTGTTACGTATAATTAGTGTTAAACGATTTAGTCTTCTAATCACAGTTAAAGAAGTAAGTATTGATGTTTTGTTGTAAAATTTTTTGTTTGTGTATAAAAAAAGAGCTTTTTTCGTTTTGTGTATTTCTAGCTCCTGATGATGAATTCAGACTGAATTCGAAATATTGAGTGAAAATAAATTAAAACAAAAACATATTTATTTGTTTTATTTAAAACCGGCCTTGAGCTCAATAAAATTTTAAAATAATTTAATTTTATTTTACTTTATTTTTCTTTATTTTACTTCACCTTGTTAAATTTTGTTTATTAATTTTTTTCGTTTTCCTTTTCTGTTTTAATTTTTATTTTTTTACTATATTAGATTTTTTTTGTTTTATCTTATTTTGTTTATTATATTTCATTTTATTATAATTATTATTTTTCTTTTTTTATTTTATATAAATCCAACCAAATAATATGCAAATATGTTACAGCAAACAAAACCTTGGTAGCGTCTTTGGACAGCATGAAGGTTCGTTGTGATACCACATAAAATAAAGGTGTCGTACTTATAGCTACTTAGAGAATCGATGCCTAGCAACGATACAGTTTCTAATTAAACCAATCTCAACCTTGGATAAATCCTCCGGAGATCTAAGTGATCGCGATCAAAATACCTTCGCCTTGTTTTGTCGAAATTTCGATAATCAATTATAAAGTGCTTCGATGATTCCACCTAATCATACTCCATGGATGGGGTTTCCAGTATATTGAGCCGTACCACATGGACTCCATTAAACAATGTTAGTGAACACAATCATCTCGGTAGACCTCCGGCCATCCCCTTTCGGCCAGAAGCATCTTGCTTTCCTGCAAGAGATGGTGTCCGCTCAATGCCTGCTGAGTTGAGGTGAGGCCCATCTACGCAGGAGCAGACCATATATGGCCAACGGAATCCCGAAATCCCTGCAGCCATCTTCGCCTGATTCAATTGTACCGATGCGGGATCCTCTCGACAGTTGCCCGGGTTATCGCTTTGGCCCGTGAACATAAAATAGTTGAACACAATCGCAAGCAAGGTCAGGCACCCCCAGACTTCCATCGATCGGACTATAGTTGAACTCAAACCCTTATAGCCACTTGGCTATAGAGCGGATGTTAAATTCCCTAATCCTAGTAGCACTGGATACCATTTTATCCACTTCCGCTTTGAAGACGCTGCAGTGATCAGCAAAATATTTCCGTCCAAGTTCCACCCATCAAAAATTTAACTGGTCCCCTGCCCCAGACGAATCACCTTCAGCATTCTTACCTCGAGGAAATTACTGGGGTAAAGGTTGCACAGCGTGCAGTTATTGGCACACAATAGTCTGTCCTGTCACGAATAAAGTCGAACGTGGTGAGAAGTCCAGAGTGACCGTAGACAGAAAGCACATACACTTAGTATATCGCAAAATAAATTCACTCATTTGATTATAGCTTTTTATTTCCAACAAAATTGAAGTGTACACATCTCTTCGCACGCATGCATGCATACAAATTGTGTATAAGCTCAGGGACTCTAATTAATATGTACGTTATTTTGCTAGTATCAACTCTACCATGTAACTTGTTGCTAAATTACGCTACTTGAAGTGATAATTAAACTCTCTCTCTCTCTCTCTCTCTCTCTCTCTCTCTCTCTCTCTCTCTCTCTCTCTCTCTCTCTCTGTCCCTGTAATACTTCATACAATACCAAAACCATACCCTTTGCCTACCCTGCACCAACACCCCACAGTCTATTCCTGCATTTACATTCTACAAATATACCACTTACAAAGCCTACGCTTAAAATTTACCTCTCCATTTTGGTTAGCGAATTTTCGTTCGCTGCTTCCAATTGTTTGCGAAACACCTTTGTGTACAAAAAAATAAGACAACTTGTAACATTTTCACTTTACACATTTTTTATCTATTATATCATATTAAAAAATTATTCACGTCACCAAAATACATGATGCAAGGATCCTACTCATATTCAAAATTTAAAAAGGATAGCAATTTTTGAATGGCACATTTTAGTGTTTTTATGTGTCAGGATATTCGTAAAAATATTTTTCTTATTGCTTACGTTTTCACTTTACTATTAAATTGCAATATTTAGATTTCGTTTTATGCTGATCTTTTTTTCTTTTTGTTCCAAAATTGTCTATTTCACGTTGACAACGTAAAAATTTTATACGTTTTTTCTTCAGGTAAGTAAATACGACAAGCGAATTTGTGGCTAAAGACCACATTGGAATATCAACGATGTGAATTTCGAGCTGAAAATGTGGGTGGGTGCGCATGTGTAGGTGAGTCCGTCCGCAATGCATGGCAATGAAATGAAAATATATAAAAAAAAAAAAACGTAAACGGAACTGGTAGTTTTGAAAAGCATGTATGTGCCAGAATCCGGTGGGAGCTTTTACTGGCAAATAGAAATAGAAAGATTGTGATTAAATAACGAACGAAATTTTTTAAAGTGTATACTTTTAGTAGAAATTTACGAATGTGTTGTTGTTTACGAACGACTGACAGCATGCTTAGACTTCAAATAGAAGCGCCATTGATATTTAAAAGAGTATTGCGTTACGTTTGCTTAGAGATCTTTTGTTATATTTCACACTATTTTCCCGTACACCTTTTCAAGAATTGCGTTTGTTTTCGTTCTACCATTTTCTTCTTTTTTCGCTGTTGTTCCACGCTTAAAATTGTTACTTAGATTATGTTAAGGTGTGCGTGAGAAATTTTATTAATTCGAAGTTTGAGTCAGTTATTGAGTCGAAGTTATTGATGGTTTTTGATTACCAGAAACTACATTTTCAGTAAACTATACTCGTAAAACCGTACATAGAACCCTCGCTCCGAATTCATTTATAAAGGGTTGTTCCATGTAAGCCATCTTTCGAAATCAAGTTAAAAACTTTGCTCAACGCTAAACGAACAGGTAGACCTAAAATGTTTTAATATTTTATTTTTCAGTATATTGTTGCAAATCTTACGAATTCTATATGCCTTCTGTTGTCGTTCGAATCACTGAACTGTCGAATAAATAAACTCAAGTCTTCGGTAGGTAAAAATTATCTTTATTTACAGCACTACTACGGCATTAGAACTTCACAATTGCAATTATTCGCATACTTCACCTACAATCATTTATAAATCCAGCTAACTGATCATCAATGCATCGCTTTAATTATCTTAATTGCCTTGTTCTCCTATTTCTCCCAAGGTCTAGATTTTTTGCGAACAGCCTTCCCGATTAGTTGCTTTTTTATTTTTCTCATCTGCTGCCTCTCACATTCGCAGTTGTCTTCTATGTTTATGTGTGAGTAATGACATCTGCACTGTTTTCTGCTATGTATATGTGTGCGTAGTTGTCTGTTGTATCATCTGCTTAGATTTTTGTTGTCGTAGTGCAGCATTTCTTTAATAGCATCATAGCGATGTGCAGAAATTGCTAATATTCGCCACAGTATTATTTACATGCTTACCTCTTTGCTTTTCATGTAAGTGCAATGTTAGTTCTAAAAGGGAGAAAACCAAAGCAAAGCTTAAGTCCAGCGAAATTAAAAATTGAATCCAGTATTAAAAAAAATATTGCTCATTCCAAGCAGCGGGCATATGAACTTTATTACAATGTTCTAAAAAATTATTGTGAAAGTTTACGCGATGTGCATAATTAGTATCTCAATAAACCATTGGCACTACCTTGTGACGGAATGACTTTATGACAGATGTGATATGACTTTATGAAGGATTCGGCATAACTTGACTGACGTACAGGGGTTTGAAGAGATATGTGCTATATTATTGTGTTTTGATGTGACATGACGATAGTAGGTGTGACATTTATTTGTAACAGATGTCATATGACTTCGCGATGAACAGGGCATGGCTTTCCCATGGGTTTGAAATCGCTTGGCTTCCGACAAGTTGGACCTTGTGATCGTCGCGACATAACTTTGTGGCGGATAAGACATGATTTTGAGATGAATTTGACATGACATGACGAAGAGGACATGGCTGTTTGGTGGATGTTACAACAAAACATGATGAATTTTGCATTATTTTGTGGCTCTTTGTGACGAAAAGGACACAGCCTTGTGAAGGACGTGGTATTAACTTGGAACGGGTGTTACATCACTATGAGACCAAAGTGACATGATGTTATGACGGTTTTAACTTTTCTTTGTTCTAGATATGGAATTACTGTGTGGTGGGGGCATGGCTTCATGATGGATGTATAGGTGGTGCATTTCTCTTAAGAGGCAACGCAAAATTCTTTCTCGTGCAAGATGTTTTCCGCATCCGTTGTACCCAATAATTTTCGCTACGACGGTACGGACTGATGGAGAAATGTGTTCGTGCAAATCGGCTAAATAGTTAGGTCAAAGATTGCTCTCAAAGAGTAGTTGGAGGAGCCAAATTTTGTGGTAAGCAACTTCTCAACAGCGAACTTTTCTTGTGTCACTCCACGGATTTTATCGCTGGACGTAGCGTGGTCGAGACTTGGCTCCCGCAAGGTACTAAGCCATATAGATTGATGATCTACCTAGAGAGAGCGTATCTAAGTATTTATTTGCAGTGAATCATTTCGTGATTAATTTGGTTTCGTGGGTATCGAGCATTATACAGTCAAGTATTTTGGTTAATCTTTTCCAGCTTGAAGCTGCTACTGCTAATTACCATAATTCACAACATCAAACCGTAGGAAGTTTTTATGTGGAGGCTGGTTTTTGCAACTACTCGACAAAAGGCCTACTCTGTGCCTATCCTTCATTAAGAATGGCCCAACATGGCTTTGATTTCATGGCAAGGGCAGAGATCATGTAGCTTTTTCGTTTTATAATAAAAGGAGTGTTTAACCGCAAGATGAAAAGTTCTCTGAAGCAAATCGTGATCTGAGGCTGTATTCAGTAATTGTGAATTTTGAAATGTGGATTTTTCTTTCAAATTATATGAAGAAAAATTATACATTTTACGTTACTGAATCTATCCCCTGATGCTAACTCATAGGCGTGAATGATAGCACTTGCTGCCAAGGTCCCTTTTCCACACAAAATCCAATACGACTAAACTAAGTAAATTCTTTACTTTTATATTTTAGTTAAAATGCGTACACGTGCATTTGTACTTCGTTTACTTTGATGTTGTGGTCGTTAAAGAGAATGTATGTACTTATTTAAAACCACAATGCTCTCTTTTCTGTCTACTTACGTAGTTGAGTCTTTATGGTCTAATTATCTTTGTTTACTTTTGAGTACTGCTTTAGCAAATACCAAATACAGCTAACTAAAAAGAGAAAATCGACAACAACAAAAACACTATCCTTTTACCCTTCATAGCTTATCCCTTAGTCGTTTGTTTTATACTTTGGCATTATTAACATTTGGACCGTAAAAATGTGGTTAATGATACAGTTACAATTACCACACACATACCAATCTACATCAATATCACACACATACAAAAAACCGTTGGTGACCATGCGGCCAATGTTGTCAGTTTAGTTGCAACCCAATATCCCGATGCTCTAAAGTTAAATAATTAGTTGGCATTGAGCAGACATAAAGTTAAGTGGTTTGGAAGTAAGCACATTTTAAAAACGAAATATCTAAGAAGAGAACGGCATGTGATGTCCTCATTGGGTTGTTGACTTTCATTACAAATGAGAAGCGACATTTATTGAAAGGGAATATTAGCAACGTACTTAATACCTAAGTGTGTCCTGCATTAAAACTCAATTAAGTGTATCGTATGGTTTTTTTAAGTAATTAAGCTAAATATTTGATAATGATCATTCATGAGGATGAACCTCTTGAGAGAAATGGTGCAAATAAAATTAACAAGAAATTCATTATAAACAAGGATGCTTTGAGAGGAGGGAGAATTGTACTCTATTAAAATAGTATAGGAATATCTATGTTACTTAACTGTAAAACACAACACTCCTAACACTCTGCACATGGTAATCTTAAAACGCAATATTTTCGAAAACGACTGAACAAGAAATAAATAAGTGCATGGCTTAGGGCCACGTTCTCCAAACAACGCTGGCTGATAAAACTCTTTTTTGTTGACAAAATTTGTATTTGAAGAGCAGATAAATTTAAAACTATATGCTGAAAACGCACGAAAACGGGCTTCCTATATTTGGATAGTTTTTTCTTGGACTGTACCGAATATCTCATACCTTTCATTAATGGAGCTGAAGTGGAGCATGAAGATTAAGAATAGAAGAAAGAAGCAGAAGGGAGGAAAAAAACGAAGAAACGAAAAACTAAGATGTGAAAGAAGTGAAGGGGAAAAAATGGAACAAACCGGCAGAACCAAGTGATAGTAAAATTCGATCAGCAGACACTGTTGCCAGATACACATATTGTTTCGTTAACGGCTTTTTATAAAAAACGAAATATTCATCGAGATATCTGTTTTTTATCGGCATATGTTCGAGTCATCGGCTTGTTATTGGTTTTTAATCAGCTTATTATCGACTGCACTTTGGTTACATTTCGATAAGAAATCAACAATATTTTGTTAACAAATCGATAACTTTTTTTTAACAAATTGATAACTTTTCGATAACAAATCGATAAATTTAAAAAAAAAATGATGATACGATGATAACTACTCGAGCACTTTCCGACAGCGAATCTTTATGTGTTCGACAACAAACCTATATATTTTTTACAACATATCGACAGCTTTTCGGTAATTTATCGCTAACTTTTCGATTAAAAACCGATAATTCAAAAATAAAAAAATTGTTAGCTCCTCGATAACGTTTGGTATCGTTTACGACAAGCCAAAAAAACTCGTCTATACCTCATCGATAATACAACATTAAAAACAAATGCCGATATCCTTTCGATAACGAATCGTTAATTCTTCGAAAACAATTCGTTAACACTTGGACAATAAATTGATATGCGACGTGTTATCGATTCGGTTCGGGCTTCGGTTTTGGCTGGAGTTTTAACTTCTAATCTTTCCTTTCTTCTCCCCTGTTTTTATTGTTGTCGTAGCGATAAGGACACTCCCCGAAGGCTTTGGGGAGTGTAATCGATATTGATGGTCCTTTGCCGGATACAAATCCGGTACGTTCCGGTAACAAGCACAATAAAGATACTAGCCCGACCATCTTGGGAATGATTTGGTATGACCACATAAAACCTTCTAGGCCATAACGCCAGGAAGAAGTAAACAAACGAAAACAGAGAGTAAAATAAGGTCGCCTTTGTTAGGGTTTGGCTCTAGACAACTATCCTCTGATCCTAATCCATAAGAGTAGATGATGCATACTTTTCATCAGCTCTTCGCCTCGCAAAACTGTAAGTCCTTAAAGTAGAAGATATAGACTTAGCAACAAGAATACCGACATGATCATGATGACGATGGCGCCCTGAGTTGATTTAGCCCTATCCGTCTGTCCATGTGTGTGTTTGAAGGCAAAATTGTTCCTTAATTTTTGAGATATATTGATGAAATTTTGTCAGCACGTATATTTTGCTACCCGATCAGACATTTGATGGAACCGACAGTATCAGACCACTATAGCATATATCCCCCATAAAACAGATTTTCCAGAAAAGAGGTTTTAATGTCATATCTTTCTCAATTTATCAGCGAGATCACCAAATGCTAATGTCAATGGCATATAGTTATTAGAAAAAATCGTACAGATCAGTCGTATATATAGCAAAAATCGCATATAAACCGACTGTTCAGAAAAGAAGCTTTACGTAATTTTGGCCTAACTTGAACATCCCGAAGCTTCAAATATCTCCGAAAACTTACGGCATACATTGTCTAGATAAGTGATACATGTTTATAGTTATCTCCTGCAGACCACAAGAAACGTGAAACATTGTCTGAAGGTTAACGATCTATTTTTTATTTTATATTTATCGAAAATGTCCCTTAGGTATGTTCCTTATATAATACATCTTATACAGCCGATTATTCTGATATAACTAGAAATTATTGCTCAGCTCCGTTTATGAAATGTATGAAGCTTACCGCACAGCCGAAGATAGTCCCTTCCTTACTTTTAAAACATCTAAAATAGCTAATTATAGCACCTTAATAAAAAACCTGAAGTGTGCATTTTTGTTTTAATTTTATTAATTTTCGCGACTTTGCAACTTTTTCTGCATATTTTAATGACAGTGAGAAGATCGCACAAAGTGTTGCTCATACTCCATGTACCCTTTTTTGTTGCTCATGCGACCTGAACTTTGAGTAATTGTTTCGCCAATGCAAGCAAGCGGCATAGCGTAAAAACTGTAAAGTTCAAAACAAATTTGTCATGCAAAAGTAATTAATTAAATTTAATTGTCACGCAAACTATGTACACTTTGTTTTACTGTTTCTTTGCGAGATGGTGACAAAAAATCTATGCATATTTCTTACTATGCTTGCGCTGTATCTGATAATGAAGTATTATCAGAGCAACTTTTGCCTTTCCTAGCCAGTCGTCGTAGAATGCCATTAACAGATGTATAGTTAATAGAAAACTATTAAGTATGCAACAACAATAAAAAGTTTACATAAAATAAAAAAAATCAAGAAACGAAAATTAATGTAGCAGCAGCGTGCGCCCTACTTTGCTCTAACAAAAGAAAATATTTGAAGCTGAAATAGAAATTTACAACAACAGAAACATAAACTGTGACCACAAAGAGTTGATGTCAAAAGCAAATATTACGATTGCGAAGAAGACATAACAGGCGTGCAAAAAAGAAGGCTGGGGGTGAAAAATAAGTGGCACAATAATAGCAGCGATTCGCTTTTTTCTAAGCATTTAACCAAGATGCTGATATACATATATATTTTTTTTGGCGCTTGCTATGAAAAAATTATTTACCACAAAACTGCATTTAGCAAGAAGTAATGTTATTTTTTTACATTGTAGCAGCCATAAATGTCAAAAAGAGCATACAACTGAAACATGAGCCAATAAAAATTAAAAACTATAAATAAGTACGATGAATTTAAGTGAAAATGTAAGAGACAAAATATAAAGATAAATTCGTACATAAAAGTAAACCAGTGCACCGCATAATGCGACATCATAGTCAGGCAGCTATTTTTCAATTTTTTTTTTTTTCGAATACATAGTTTTGCACATATACACTTTACAAAAGTTGCTTAAGCATTTTGTTTAGTTATTTAAAACAACATGGCACCATTACACACATTTCAACGTCAGCCATGCAATCAACTGACATTTCTAGTTAGCCGAAGAGTCAATATTGCGCACTCAAAATGACTTGACATGAGATTCTTAAAGAAAAGTACTAGCCACTTTCTCGCTTTGAATAACGTGAAAGTGTTTTTGCTTTGTATTGCAATAAGTGTGAATCAAGTAGCAATTCCAGTTGTTAGGCAAAGGATGCCATCATACGATTTGAAATGGTCGTTAGATGCTAGCTATGTATGAGCTTGTGTGCGTATGTTTGCATTTATTTGGATTTATGTATAATTTTTGTTACTACATAGATGAACCTTTATGGTTTTGAACTGACACTGCCGTTTTACTGGAAATAAAGATCCAAATCATACATGAGCAAATGCGTGATTTTTATTACTGACATAATAGAGTTCACGAAAGCAAAGCACGTGGTTAGGTATTCAGGTTTATATTGGAATTGGCTACTTTTTAGAGTTGTGTTGCTTGTATCATTTTTGTGGATTATTTGGTTAGATTTTTATGAAGAAATAAAATGCAAAGAAATTGAAAAAAAAAATTAATTTAATTATATTAGGTTTAAAAAATCAAATGAAATAAAATAATATATATAGAAAAAAATAAAATAAAAACAAGTAAGGAAGGCTAAGTTCGGGTGTAACTTTTAAATTCCCTTCTTTTAAAAGTGGGCGGTGTCGTGCCCATTGTCCAAAATTTTACTAATTTTCTATTCTGCATCATAAGGTCAACGCATCTATCAAATTTCATCTCCTTAACTGTCTTTGGTAATGAATTATCGCACTTTTTCGGTTTTTCGAAATTTTCGATATCGAAAAAGCGGGCGTGGTTACTTACTTACGTGGAACTTACATACCAAATTTCATTAAGATACCTCAAAATTTACTCAAGTTATTGTGTTTACGGGCAGACAGACGGACGGACGGGCATGGCTAAATGAATTTCTTTTTTCGCCCAGATCATTTTGATATATAGAAGTCTATATCTATCTCGATTAGCTTATGCCGTAACGGGGTACCGTTTTGCTAACCAAATTAATATACTCTGTGAGCTCTGCTCAGCTGAGTACAAAAAATACAATAGAATAAAATAAAATTATATAAAATTAAATAACATTAATTAAAAAAAATAAACAAAATAAAATAAAACAAGTAAGGAAGGTTAAGTTCGGGTGTAACTAAACATCACATAGTCAGTTCAGAGCTATGGTGACAACATACGGGAAAATAACCATGTAGGAAAATGAACCGAGGGTAACCCTGGAATGTGTTTCTATGACATGTGTATCAAATGAAAGGTATTTAAGAGTATTTTATGAGGGACTGCGCCATAGTTCTATAGGTGGACGCCATTTAGGGATATCGCCATAAAGGTGGATCAGGGTTGACTCTAGAATTTGTTTGTACGATATGGGTCTCAAATGGAAGATGTTGATGAGTATTTTAAAAGGGAATGGGCCTTAGTTGTATAGGTGGACGCCATTTCGAGATATCATCACAAAGGTGGACCGGAGGTGACTCTAGAATATGTTTGTACGATATGGGTATCAAATGCAAGTTGTTAATGAGTATTTTAAAAGGGGAGTGGGCCCTAGTTCTATAGGTGGACGCCATTTCGGGATATCGCCAGAAGGGTGGACCGGAGGTGACTCTAGAATGTGTTTGTACGATATGGGTCTCAAATGGAAAGTGTTCATGAGTATTTTAAAAGGCAGTGGGCCTTAGTTCTATAGGTGGACGCCTTTTCGAGATATCGCCATAAAGGTGGACTGGGGGTGACTCTAGAATGTGTTTGTACGATATGGGTCTCCAATGGAAGGTGTTAATGAGTATTTTAAAAGGGAATGGGCCTTAGTTGTATAGGTGGACGCCATTTCGAGATATCATCACAAAGGTGGACCGGAGGTGACTCTAGAATATGTTTGTACGATATGGGTATCAAATGCAAGTTGTTAATGAGTATTTTAAAAGGGGAGTGCGCCCTAGTTCTATAGGTGGACGCCTTTTCGAGATATCGCCATAAAGGTGGACTGGAGGTGACTCTAGAATGCGTTTTTCCAATATGGGTATCAAACGAAAGGTGTTAATGAATATTTTAAAAGAGCGTGGGGCTTAGTTCTATAGGTGGACTCCTTTTCGAGATATGAAAGGTGTTAATGAGTATTTTAAAAGGGAGTGGGCCTTAGATCTATAGGTGGACGCCTTTTCGAGATATCGCCATAAAGGTGGACCGGAGGTGACTCTAGAATGTGTTTGTACGATATGGGTCTCAAATGGAAGATGTTGATGAGTATTTTAAAAGGGAATGGGCCTTAGTTGTATAGGTGGACGCCATTTCGAGATATCATCACAAAGGTGGACCGGAGGTGACTCTAGAATATGTTTGTACGATATGGGTATCAAATGCAAGTTGTTAATGAGTATTTTAAAAGGGGAGTGGGCCCTAGTTCTATAGGTGGACGCCATTTCGGGATATCGCCAGAAGGGTGGACCGGAGGTGACTCTAGAATGTGTTTGTACGATATGGGTCTCAAATGGAAAGTGTTCATGAGTATTTTAAAAGGCAGTGGGCCTTAGTTCTATAGGTGGACGCCTTTTCGAGATATCGCCATAAAGGTGGACTGGGGGTGACTCTAGAATGTGTTTGTATGATATGGGTCTCCAATGGAAGGTGTTAATGAGTATTTTAAAAGGGAATGGGATTAGTTGTATAGGTGGCCGCCTTTTCGAGATATCGCCATAAAGGTGTACAATGGGTGACTCTAGAATGTGTTTGTACGTTATGGGTATCAAATTAAAGGTATTAATGAGGGTTCTAAAAGGGAGTGACCCTTAGTTGTATATGTGAAGGCCTTTTCGAGATATCGACCAAAATGTGGGCCAGGGTGACCCAGAACATCATCTTTTGGGTACCGCTAATTTATTTATATATGTAATACCACGAACAGTATTCCTGCAAGAATCCAAGGGGTTTTGATTTCGCCCTGCAGAACTTTTTCATTTTCTTCTACTTAATATGGTAGGTGTCACACCCATTTTACAAAGTTTTTTCTAAAGTTATTTTTTGCATCAATAAAACAATCCAATTAGCATGTTTCATCCCTTTTTTATATTTGATATAGAATTATGGCATTTTGTTCGTAATTTTCGATATCGAAAAAGTGGGCGTTGTTATATTCCGATTTCGGCCATTTTTTATACCAACATAAAGTGAGTTCAGATAAGTACGTGAACTAAGTTTAGTTAAGATTTATCAATTTTTGCTCAAGTCATCATGTTAACGGCCAAGCGGAAGGACAGGCGGTCGACCGTGTATAAAAACCGGGCGTGGCTTCAACCGATTTCGCACATTTTCACATAAAACAGTTATCATCATAGAATCTAGAATTAACAAAAGAAAATTAAATTAAAGTAAAGTGATTTTTAATCAGTGTCCGATTTTTATCGAAAAATTTTGGATTTTTCATCGAAAAATTATCGTTATGCTATCGATTTGTTATCGGATTGTTACCAATTCTCATCGCATTGTTATCGAAAAGTTATCAATTTTCTATCAAAAATGTATCGATTACTTACCGGAAAATGTATTACATACACCATAAAACGATTTCAATTGGTTATGGCGTGTTATGGAAAAGTTATATTTTTCATTATTGAAAATGTATCGATATATTTTCGAAATGTTATTGATTTCTTATCGGAATATTACCAGTTCATTATCGCCATGTTATCGATTTGTTAACGTTGACTCATCCTCATTTTTTTAATACTTATAAAACTGAAATATAAAATCCATGACAAATATTTAACCCTTCTATGACAAACCGATAAGAAATCAATAAGCTGATTACAAGTTGACAAGTTGACGATAATTATTCGTTACGCATAATAAACCTATTTTAAAACCATATGGGTTTTTACCAATACGAAGTCGACGAAGCTCTTCTCAAAAGGCCGTAAACTACTTGATTTTGGTAAAATTACCTCTATTGTAGTTTGACTTCAACTTCTGGGCAAGCTCTAGTTAAGTTAAAAAACAGGTTCCGGGTGTACAACTATATTTTCACACATCGAAGTTCACGACTACCTGGTACTGGTTTTTTTTTTTTTTTTTTTTTTTTTTTTTTTGTATTCCATATAAAATCATGTTACTGGCTTGGCTGGTTCAACATATTGGGAAGATAGATATTTGAATCAAACGAAGTTCACCTACTTAGTTACATTGTTTGTTGTGGCTTTGCTTTTTGTTCAGCCTCGCGCTGTTTTGCGCAGTCTTCTTTTTTCTATGGTTTTCTTATACTTGATCTCTAAATCTTAGCTTTTGTTATTATTACACTCAGAAAACATTGTTTTTTGTTTTTTTTTTTCAAAATGAGAACGATTTTTTTTTTTATTCTTTCCTGGCACAATAGTAGCTCTACATCCACGTTCACAAATCAAAATTCAAAATTTCAGGACACATCTGAAGGATGTCGTCAAGAATTCACTGCGAACAAAAATATCAACCAGAAGTCCCACAGAGAATCATAGCGTCTTTTGTAGATGATCAAAATCAAGGTCTGTAAGTTTATCAACGTATCTGTTTAGATGCAAGTCGCGAAATCATAGACGACGCCGACAGCAGACGAAATACTCGTAAGATTTGTTTAGATTACGAACAAGCCTTATGTTGCTAATCTTTGACTCAACTTTAATTAAATTGAAGATCTAGCCAAGAGGGCAGTTGATTCTCTGACAGCGATAAAAATAGCTTTAGCAATGCAATCTCCGCAAAACAAAACACAATTTGTTAACCTTGCACAGCAAATTGCATTAAACTAACTTTGTGTGTTTGAGCTAAAGGTTGATAGATGGAAATGGCCTTAAGACGAATAGAATAAGAATATGCAACGGTAATATGTTTAGTTAAGTTCTTTCTCTCGCGTATATTTTAGGGCAGGTATGTGTTTATGTATATGGTACTCCAGCTCCAACATGCTTATTGAAATAAGTTTTCTGGCCGTTGGCAATAAATCCTCGCTAAGAAAAGTAGAAAAGGCGTTGCAATCAAGCTTAAGAAGTTTGAAAAGTGCAAAAATGTTATTATGTGAAAGCACTGTGTTGTACGGGAGAGAGATGTGTGTAGAGCAAGAGGCTTTGGTTGGCCAAAAGAACCATCAACTTATTTTAAACCAATAACTAACACAAGATTCATAGTTCAACACACTTTGCCATGAAAATGTTGTAAATTGTTTTGTTAAACATGCTGTTGGCTATTCATTGTTAAGAAATTTTATCTGCTAAGAAGGAATCCAGAAAAAAAGTTGTTAACTTGCAAATGACCACTGCCCTCATTTTGCCACAAAAGGATTAAAAACTAAATAAGTAGAACTTTCTGGGTGTATTTGGCATTTTTTATTTTATTTTTTTTAATTTTTTTTTATACAAAAAATATGAAAAATTGTCCATTTCTAGGATGATAGTAGCGGGTGTGGTGTTAGCATGTTCCGCCTAACCCACTGAAGATTCTGGTTTCAATTCCCGAGCAAAGCAAGACCAAAAAACTAAAAACAAGTTTTTTTTTAATTAGAAAAAAGATTTTCTAAGCGACCTCGGCAGTGATTTAGCAAATACTCTCAGGGTATTTCTGCCATCAAAATCTTCTCAGTGGAAGCTCATCCACTTTGCGGATGACTTTCGAAGTTGGCATAAAACATGTAGGCCCCGTCCCGCTAATTTGTAGGAAAAACTAAAACGAACCCGGTGAAAATTGGAAGAAAAGCTCGGTCTAAAATCTCTTTGGAGGTAGTTGCGCAGTTTATGTTTTATTTATTTAAATTTGAACCGTTTTCGTGGTACTCTGCTCCTTCCTCAAAGAGTCTTTTATACACAAATTCATATAGGTAGCCCCATATGGACTTGTTTGAAATATATTCTTTTATTTTATTTTATCAAGGCCAAATTTTTTTTTTTTTTTTTTTCAAAACATCAGGGATTTTTATTTGTCATGGACGAAATTCGGCGAAATGAAATTCTAGCTGATACTATCCCTGGCTCAGATTTTATGGTACAGTCGAACTTCCGTAACTTGTACTTCTATAACTCGAATTTTCTATAACTCGAACGAAATCGAGTGGCAATAGCCTTATGAGAGTAAATTACATACAATTCTTCTTCCGCAACTCGAACTTCCCCAACTCGAAGTTCTCTATAACTCGAACGAGCAAACATTCAAAGTAATTCTCTAACTCGAAGTTACGTTGTTTCTCTTTTTTTCTTTATATTTTTTTGAAGCTGTTAATGTACAAATAGGGGTTTCCCCGAAACAAAATTAAATTCAAAACAAAAGAGCATATTCTTATTTGTACATTAAATGCTTGTTTTTGTTTGCATAGGTTAGTCATAAATGGTAGTCATACTAATAAAGTAAACAATCAAGTGTGAATTATGTAAATCCTTTTATTTATGATAATGGCAACAAAACGTGTTTAAAATCTTTGTCGATTAACGAAAAATATAAACTGATCAAGGAAGTGGAAAATGGGTTAAAGAAGAATGAAGCTGCCGCAAAATATGGTATTCCGGCCAGCACGGTATCCACGATTTTAAAAAATAGGAAATCCATTATCATGTCAGTTGAATGTGGAACTCCTCTATGTACGAGTACTAAGATGATTAGAACTCCAAAATTTGAGAATGTCGACAAAGCAATCCTCGATTGGTTCACAGCAACTAGAGACTAAAACATGCCTATATCTGGATCAATAATAAAGGAACAGGCAAGGGAATTTGCAAAGCGTTTTGGCGATAATCATTTTATGGCAAGCACAGGTTGGCTTGATAAATGGAAGAAAAGGTATTGAACAAAACGTTTAATTGATGAAACAAATAATAAAACATATAATTTCTGAGCTTCATTTCAGACATGGTGTAGGTTATAAAAAGCGTGTGGTGAAGCAAATTCTGTGAGTGAAATAGACTGTGAAAAATGGAAAAAGAACGTTTTACCTAATTTATTGCAAAAGTACTGTGAACGCGACGTATTTAGTGCTGATGAAACAGGATTGTTTTTCAAATGCTTGCCTAATAAAACATTAACTTTCAAAAATCAGCAATGCCACGGAGGCAAAAATAGCAAGCAGCGGGTTACGCTAATGTTGGCTGCTAATATGGATGGTTCTGAAAAACTTAAAGTTCTATTGACTGGAAAAAGTGCAAGACCTCGGTGCTTTCGTGGTATTAAGTGGCTTCCCGTAGATTACAAAGCAAACACCAAGGCTTGGATGACAGGTAAATTTTTTGAAGATTGGATTCTAAAATTGGATAAGAACTTTTAAAGTTGGGGCAGAAAAATTTTATATTTATTGACAACTCACATCCGAAAGAAGTACAAAACAAACTAAAAGCTATTGAATTGGCATTTTTTCCACTGAATATGGCCGCTAAATTGCAACCCCTTGATCAGAGAATAATTCAAAATGTTAAAACTTTGTATCGTAGTAGACTGGTGAAAGAAGCACTTAAACGCATAGAGACAAACAAAAAGCAGGATATTACACTCCTGGATTGCGTCAATTATGTAAGTAAAGCTTGGAATATTAACGTCAGTAGTCAAGCAACTGCGAATTGCTTCAAAAAAGCTGGATTTGGTCAATATTCCGAATGGGAAGAGAAAGATGGCATTCCACTAATTTTGTTGAACCGTATTGATGACAATAAGAATCTTATTGAAGTTGATTTCGAAGCTTGGCTTACAGCAAACCAAGTAACATGCACTTCTAATGTTCAAGATTATATGGAAGTAGATGACGAGCTTTGCACAACTGGGTTTCCTACAGAGGATGATATTGTGGAACGTTACTTTCCTGAATCAGAGGATCCAATCTTAAGCGGAACGGAGAGTGAGGACGAAGCTTCGGAGGAGAACACTATTCATCATCCTGCCAGAATTGATATCGACAATTTTTTCCAAACATTGTGTTTATATTTGCAAACAAATGACTCTACAACCAATGAGCATTATAAAGCTTTGAACATGTTAGAGTCCTTTTTCATTGAAAATAACAAAAGAAGTAAATTTTCAGTCACTACTTTCAGAATATTTTACAGCATTGTAACTGGTTTTTTATATCTTTCTGTAAAATACTTTTTTAAATAAAAAATATGTACGTTTTCTTCATGTAATACCAAAATATTTCATAAAGGGTTTGTTTTTATCAAACAAAAAAAAAATGGTTCCGTAACTCGAAGTCTCCGTAAGTCGAAGTTTTTTTTTGGGATTATAGGGAATCAAGTTATGGAAGTTCGACTGTATTACATACAAAGTATCTGCAGATGAATCAATCGTACGAACTTCCTGACTCATGCAGTAGCTTCGAGGTGGAGATCTATGCCATAAGAGAGCAGACAGACTTCTCTAATAAGACAGTATGGCCCAAAACACCAATTTATGGATCTTTGTCGACAGCCAGACCACCTTTAAAGCATAAGAGCCCATCGGTATATAGTTGGAACTCGTGCGAAGGAGCCACGCTGGCGTCCGTAATGCAACTTTATGATCCCCTTTGCTGTGTCCATGGGCACAGCGATATTGAAGGGAACTAATTTTCAACAGAAATGACCAGTAAAGGTTCCAAAATGGACATAAGCGCGACAGAGAGCTCCATACGACCACCGCTATGTATTATCTGGAGAAAATCGGAAAACAAATCTTGGGTGAGAGTACTTACGGTTTTCATCGCAGCTCACTGCGCTATTGCGCAGATGCTCCGTCGGTGGCACATACAAACAAGCTCCTTCTGCTGATAATGCAGGGATGAGGAGGAATGCGAGGCGAACCACCATTTTCTTTTCTGATGTCCAGAACTGCAAACAAGTTGGGTCAAATTTATTTCAGGAAAGTGGATCTTTCGCCCCTATTTATGTTTATCAGAGAAATCAAGTGGTTCGTTGAAGACTAGTAGGAAATATTTTGGTAGACGAATGTGTTCCACACGGCACTCACTCAGTGCACTCGAAATTGTCCCACGTATGTCCTTTTAACTTAACCTAACCTCGCCCTACACAGAGAACAGTAAGCGTGACAGAAAGCAATGTTTTAAGGAAATTTCATTTCGAAATGCCAGCTTTTTTCAACTTAGGGTGCTTAAAGTCATGTAAACTATTAACATGAAAGTGGAGGTGCCAAGCGCATTTTCGAAAACATATGTTTAACTAGGGTAAGGTGGCAACGTTAGCCAAAAAGTTTGATTGTGAATGTGATTTTGATAGTGTCAACGTTCAAAGGAATAAATATATTATGATTCAGTGGCAACCATGAGTGGCAACTCTGTGAGATACAATAAGTTAGTATAATAAGATGAGGAGCAACCTTAGAGGACAGCTCTACTTAAAAATAAAAATAAAAAAATAAATGTAAGGCGCGATAACCTCCGAAGAGATCTAAGGCCGAGCTTCTCTTCCAATTTGCGTCGTGCTCCTCTTGATTTTCCCTACAAATTGGCCGGACGGGACCTACATGTTTTAAGCCAATTCCGAACGGCATCTGCAAGGCAGATGGGTTTTCACTGAGAGCTTTTCATGACAGAAATACACCCGGAGCGCTTGCCAAACACTGTCGAGGGGCGACCCCACTTAGAAAAATTTGTCTTCTAATTTAAAAACCTTATTTCTAAAATTTAGATGTTGCTTTGCTTCTGTTAAAATACGACTTAGAACACCTTTACTTATACACCCACATTGGCATATCTTATTTTATCGTTATTCATTATTTTTTTTTAATTTAAGGTAGGCGGTAACCTTCATCCTACGTAGCAAGATCCAAGTAAAATAGCTTACACTGAAGCGTGTTCCCAGTTTCGAGATATAAGAGGATACAAAATGGAATTTACGTTTATAATTAGGTGGGAACCCCAAACGAATATTTATTTGAAATTTGGCATTTAAGTTTTTTTCGTTTGATACGCAGTTCGGAATATTTCATCATTTTTTATACCTTTCATGAACATGAAATGGTATATTAACTTTGGTCCGATGTTTGTAACGTTGAGAAATATAGAAGATAGACTCACCATTAAGTACACCGAACTGATCAGGGTGACGAACTGAGTTGATATAGCCATGTCCGTCTGTCCGTCCTTCGGTCCGTCTGTCCATCCATCTGTCTGTTTGAACGCAAACTAGTCCTTCAAATTTTGAGATATCTCAATGGAATTTGGATCAGGATGTATTTTTGTATTATATTAGACATTTGTTGCATCCGGTAGGATCGGACCACTATAACATATATCTCCCATACAACCGATCGTTCAAATAAGACGATTTTTGTCATTCCTGCCGCAATTTAGAAAGTATAAACGTTAAACTTAGTGATTTATATTCTAATATATCATAGAATATATCCTGAAAAAACCACTTTGATCGGAGCTTATATAATTATATCCCATACAACCGATCGTTCAGATAGAAAGATTTTTGGCCATTTCTTCCTTAATTTAGAAAGTATAAACGTGAAACTAGGTGATATATATTTTAATATATCACAGAAGATTTTCTGAAAAAATCACTTTGATCGGAGCTATATATAGTATATATCCCATACAACCGATCGTTCAGATAGAAAGATATTTGGCAATTTCTCCCTTAATTTCCAATACGAAAACGTTAAACTTGGTGATATTTATTCTAATATATCATAGAAGATTTCATGAAAAAATAATTACGATCGGAGCTACATATACTATATATACCATACAACCGATCGTTCAGATAGAAAGATTTTTCGCCATTTCTCTCTAAGTTTCCAATATAAAACGTGAAACTTGGTGCTATATATTCCAATATATCATAGAAGATTTCCTGTAAAAAATTTCGATCGGAGCTATATATAATATATATCCCATACAACCGATCGTTCAGATAAGGGGGTTTTTTGCCATTTTTTTATATTTATCTAAAAATATATATTTATCTTAATATATATATATATTTCTTATCTTATACAGCGCATTATGTGGAGATTACGAATGGGATAAGGGTATTGTACAGCCCCATTCATGAAAGGTATGAAGTCTTCGGCACAGTCCCGTCCTTACTTTTTTTTTAATTTGAAATATATGGCAGCCTTCCTAGAACAACGGCAGTATCAACACCTTAAGATAAAGCATGTCGCATTTTATAGAAAATGTCTCCAAAATCGGATAGCTGTTTTCAAAACTAAAACATATATAACAAGGTATGTTGGATACTCGAAGTGGCAATCCCACTTAGAAATATTTGTATGCAACCACGCTCAGAGAAAAAACGCCGTTCTAAACTCCAGCACCACCAGACTCAATTCAAGCTTTCATGTTCTTACTTTTTTGTTCTTGAAAAACGAACGACCAATTCTTAAAACAACAACGTTATGCATGAACTGACATCATTTTCTTGAAAAGAGAACGGCTGGTCTTAAAATATGAACAAATGTTCCATTAATGAGAACAATTTTCTTAAATTAAGTACAATGTTCTTAAATTTAGTTAAAGAAAAAACAAACGATACAATTCGTGTGCGCTACAATGTTAAATACAATACTTGGCACAAGCTATCAAGCAGTTGTAGTAGCCCAGCGGTTATGATGTTGCGGTTTCGATCGCGTGGCGCGTGTTCGATCAGCGTTACACTCAAACAATTGTTTAACTTTTATTTTTTGTGCAATTAGATTTTCCATTCGCATATGCACAGATAATTCTAAAACTTGTTATAAAATACTTTAAGTATATATGCAGATTGCGTCTTCAAATAAGAATAATTTCTCAATAAGAGAAATACTTGGAAAAATGCACATGCGTTTTTTCTTAAACTTTTGGATTTTAATAAAAAAAAAATTTTGTTATGAATATTTTTTATTTGTGACAAAAAAATTATTATTATCAAAAAATAAATGGGTACCTATTGATACAAATTCTTTACCCTCCCATCAATGTTCAAGCACAAACCGTTCTTGAATTGAGAAAGAAAACTGTTAAATCGACCACAAGTCGTTCTCGAACCATGTGAACAAAAAATCTTATTTCAAGCACAAATAGTTCTTGAAATGAGCACAGTAGGTTCACACATCAATACCAAACTAGTCATAAAATACGAACGGTGTTCTTGCAAAAAGTGTTCTTAAAACAAGCCCATGGGTCACGAGTTAAGAAAAAACGTACTTAACAGACCGTTGTCAACGAATGTTCTTAATTTTGAACTTGTTTCGTTCGTTTTAGAACGATTTTTTCTCTGAGTGTGAGAATTTCTGCAGGTTTATTGCCACTTTCCTTATTTTCCAAGTAATACGTCTTTGTTTACTTTTGAACAGGTGAAAAATATTTTAAAAACAGTTTTTTTTTTTGTTCAAATAAATAGGTGACTAATATTAAAACTTCATAATTGAAACCATAATTAATGTGCTTTGTTTGCTTTGTATAAACAAATGGCAAAAACTAGAAAAATTATAACTTAAAAATAACAAAATATTGCCCAATGAACCCATAGCAAAAAAAGTTTTAAGGTCAATCACTAAAGTTGAAAGGGTTTCGGAACATTCTTTTATTTTTTTGTATCCTTCGACTGATCCCTTTCATGTTTATAACTGTACTGTACGAATAAATTAGGTATATTAACTAAACAAATTTAAGCCCTAGATAAGGATTGGATCCCCGGGAAGTCCCTTACCTTCACAGTCTTCTTCAGACGTTACACAACTCAATAATAGATACCTAAATAGATCTTTAAATAGCACCCATAAGAAACTGCATTATCGTTTTTTTATTGCACCTTTGCTGACAACGCACATTCGTAAGTATTACCCGCAATCTTGCAATTTTTCGTAGCTGACACAGAAATGGGATTTGCATCTTGTCATTGCGGTAGTGCCTATGTATATATTTATGTTATTAATTAAGTAAATAAATTAAGAGAAGTATTATTTTTCAGCAAATAAAAATGTTTTCCATGTTAAATGCGCTGAAAATTTCCGGAAAATTTAAATGAAAACAAACCAAAAACAAAAAAACGTTTGAAAAATAAATCAAAACAAATATATCTAATGCTTGGTTTTCATTAGGTCAAGATGACCGACATAAAACTGCCTCAAGCTGACCCTGACCAGTTGGGGTCAAAGGCGTTTCATCCTATCACATTACTGACTCAAAGTCGACAAAGAAGTTCTTTGTCAAAATCCTCGCTAAAATTTTGTGTTTATTTATTTCACAACCTATTTCATTATTTCCCCTTGTTTTATGCGTTCTGTAATTATATCATGGAGGATAGATAGAATAAGAGACGTCATTTCAATTTTTGTTTGTAATGTACCTGATTGGCGGGTATTAGAAAATTGCCTTCTACACATTTTTAAGAAGTTTATATTAATATATATTATAACAATCAAAATGTGTAGAAGCAATTTAAAATTACCCCTCAAATGGGACATTACAAACAAATTTCGCAAAAAGTATGAAATGACGTCTCTTATTCTATCTATCCTCTCTGATTATATGTTGATGGGACGCCAGTCGGCAAACGAAAATAAAATGCCAACATGTGAGCAAATGAAATTTTAATGGTAAATGGGCAATTGTAGTTTTTATTTATTGGTCAACTTAGATGTCACTTAGATGTAGCCTCAAAATGGATGGCAAACCATTTGACGTTGTATGACAAACCGTTTTTATTGACATGATCAACCATTACAGTGTTTTAAAATGCAGTTTCATAGCGCAAAAATGTCACTATACATATATAATAACCCAAATCCAAATTTTCTTTTTCATTTTATTAGTTAGCTTGCACCTACTTCAACAGGACGTAGGGTTATTGATTTACGAATCACACAATCATACTTCTTGTCACTACAGTAAATGCAGTGTAAAAATTTGTAAGGCTAATTTTCCTTTTAATCAGATATTTTATAGTGCTACATGTAGGATTTCTTTTAACTTACTTACTTATTTACTTAATTGGCGCTTAACCGTCTAAACGGTTATGGCCGTCCAACAAGGCGCGCCAGTCGCTCCTTCGCTCCGCCAACCGGCGCCAATTGGTCACACCAAGGGAGTTTAAATCGTTTTCCACCTGGTCCTTCCAACGGAGTGGGGGCCGCCCTCTACCTCTGCTTCCATAGGCGGGTTCCGATAGAAACACTTTCTTGGCCGGCGCATCATCTTTCATTCGCTTAACATGGCCTAGCCAGCGCAGCCGCTGCGTTTTAATTCGCTGGACTATGTGGATGTCTGCGTAAGAGATTACATCTTTCCAAAATTCTAGACTTTAATTTATGATCTAGCTATATTTTTATCTATACATCTTATAAAATAAAGTCTCTAAATGTCATTGTACGTCAATCACTTCACACAGAATACTCGGATTTTAAAACGGTTTTTTGCATTTGAAAGCTTAGCAACGTGAGAAAGACATTTACGATATAATTTGAAGGTATATATTATAGGGGCGTGGAAAATTTCCAAAATCTCATGTTAACGCAACATAAATGGTTTAAAGTTCATCATCATTTGAAGAACACACTTTCGTTTAAAATTTTGAACATTTCGTTAAAATTCTTAAACAAAAGTTCTATTTTTTGGAATGTTTTGCACTAAAGAGATTTAATCTATCTATCAATATACGTATAAAAATAATTTATATTTGCATGTGCTCCGAAATCACTCTCCAATTTTAATCAAATTTGTAGGGTCGCTTCATGGCAAACCGAAGAGAGTTACTAACAAATCGCTTCCTGGAAAGGGGACCCGGGAACGATCTATTCGAACAAACTCTATTGACGGTTCGATTTACCTGAAGTTAGGTATTTAGACATCCCTTTGCCTGGATTAGTATTTACGAGACTTTTTTCCGTGAAACGGACCAGGGGCCGACTGGGACTAGGGGAGGGACTGAGAATCGGACTGGGACTTGGACTTTGATTGGGAATGAAACTTTTGGGCTGGGACTGTAATTAAAACAGAGGCTGGGAATAAGGGATGGAGAAGAATAAGAACTAGAGAGAGAAAAGAGTGATGAAGTAAGCGATGGAGTTGGACGAAGATATAGCGGAAAAGACGGAGAGGGAGAAAGACACGCATAGAAAGAGATAGGTAGGGGGAGGAGTGAATAAAAAGACAAGAAGGCGGGAGAGTTAAAGGTATGAACTTCTTAAAACTTATGTAGATAGACCATAGTTAGAGCAGAACAACGTCTTCCTCGTCTTCTTATATTGATAGATAAAAGAGATGAAAATTTATTTTTTCACTTTTTGGAACTTTTCATGTTTCGTTAGCTTGGCCCATTTTCAACATATGCAAAAAAGTGTACGAATGAGATAAATTAAACAATACGTGTTTTATGTTTGTGTGTTTAATGATGTGTTCAATTTTTAGTTAAGATTTAAATAAGGAAATCAAAGTCGTATTGTCTGTTATTGAATCATAAAAATCAAAAAGTTTTAGAACAAAAAGTAATTCCAAGAGTAAGATGGCTAGGGACGTGATCTCGATTATGAATACCCAACAGAAATAAAATAATTAAAAAAAAGTTTTTAAGTTAAACGGTTTTATTGAAAACAATATTTACATGAAGTAATAATAATACGAAAAGCTAGAAAATAATTAGGTAGGTCCTAGGCACTAGTCATCACACTCCTTATCAATCTATGGCGTTGATCAGACAATTAAATAAAAGCGTTGGGCGCGTGAAATTTCTAAAAATGTGACTGATTAAGGTTCAGTTAGTTTTACTTATGACTATCAGTAGAAATATGACGCGTCCAGCGCTTTTATTTAATTGTCTGATCAACGCCATAGATTGATAAGGAGTGTGATGACTAGTACCTAGGACCTACCTAATTATTTTCTAGCTTTTCGTATTATTATTACTTCATGTAAATATTGTTTTCAATAAAACCGTTTAACTTAAAAAATTTTTTTTAATTATTTTATTTTCAAGTTTTTAGTCTTTATTTAATTGCCTATTATTTCTCATTCTATTTAGTTCATTTAGTGACTCATTATTACAAGGACTCTTTCCTGACAATTTGTTACAACCTAAGTCCTCAATACATAATCCTTCCAAAGACTTTACTCGACTCTGCGCCACGTATGCTTGTCCCTCATCCAACTCCAAAATATTTTGATGTCACTTCTACCGGACTGTATGCAATATTTGTTCCAAATATGAGCCAAATCGGGCATCATAGGTCGCTTTCTATTCATGTATCTATGTATTATGTGTTCCAAATATTGGCAAAATCGGACCACAAATATGATTTTCTGAATATCTCGATCCTTTCACCACCTAGCAGCGATTTTTTTTTTTTTTTTTTTTGATATGTCGCTTTCAATTCTTGTATGTATTAAGTGTTCCAAATATGAGTCAAATCGGTCCACAAATATGATTTTTGCGAACATCTCGATCCATGCGCCACCTAGCGGCGATTTTTTTTTCTTATTATTGCATTGTCATCGGGTTCTGAACTATATTCCAAGTTTCATGCTTGTAGCTTATCGGGAAGTTACTTAAATTTCAATTACAAGATTCGTTCACAACGGCCGTGCAGCCGTGCATGCGGCCATGCGGCCTGTCAACTCATAAAACCGTTTAAAAATGTACGGTGTTACTTGTAACAATAGCGCTTTTGTTTTTTATTCAAAGAAATTAATCAAAGGCTGCGCCTATTTCAAAACCACCTACGATTGAATTGGTTAACGATGCGTTCAAAGGGTAAGTTCAGTGTAGACCTTTTTAAAGCGTTCCTAATTGGTTCACTCTTATGGGGTTCTGAAATAGTCGCAAACTTTTAGTAATTTATTTAAATCCATATTGCTTAGACTTCAGCGTTCTTGATACAAGTGTGGCTATCCACTCTCCCGATATGCATCCGATTAGCACCAATTCGGAGGTAGTCATTAAGGGCCGTTTTACCATCCCAGTTAAGTTAGATTTTAGCTGTAGGGTAGCTATCTATCAGATAGATTCATTTGGCATTTATGTTTTCACCAACACAGGGAGACCAACCCCGCGTTAAATCGATAAGTTGCACAATTTTGTAGAATAAAACATCTTTTGTGAATACACCAAAATTGACCAAACAGCTTACCTTTTTGGTACACTGTGTTAGGAAATGTACAACAGAGACGCGAGTATGTATAAAATGAAAATTTCTATATCAAAGAAAAAATAGACGGACCTAAACCTGTATTGCGATACTGTCGCTTGGCGTGACTGTCTCTAATTTTTTCTGTAGGGTATGTACAATGTTATACGAATTTAGGCTTCATACTGTTTTTGTTTTTTTATTTGGAATGGTATAATTTGTTTTGTGTGTGTGTGGAATTTTCGCTGGAAATTTAGTGCAAGTATAAAAGGTGTGAAATATTTTAATATCATATTGTCAGTTTTAGTGTCGAAGAAGTAAGTGATATTTGCTTGTGATCTCTTCAAAATAATACTATACAATATGCTGAGGCTTCAATTTGCTATGTAAGTAACGAAATTAGTGTTATCCTTTCAGATTTATTGAAAAAGCTATAGTGTTGTAAATTAAAAGATATTTAAGGGTCAAAGCGTTATATTAGTAAACCACATACTGATATATGTCTTTTTGGTATAAATTTAGAGAAACATATACATCCTGTTTTTGAACTTTTCCTGTATTTAAATCACATCTAGAAACAGCTAGTGGCAGAGGTCCTAGAAAGCTTTACCAAAATGATGCAGTTATTTTGTAAGAAAAGTCTTGTTTTTAAACAAGGTTTTTCAGTCTTCTTCAAACAAACGCTATGGTAACACATTGGACTTATTAAGTCAGTGGATGTCTTCGCGGACCAGCCAGATCAACCTAACATAATCTAATTAAGCCCGATTAATCTGATTTATAATTTGCAGTACTTACCGTTAGGCTCTACATTCAATGCGCTCACACTCAAACAAAATTTAAAAATACCAACCGGATCGATTCGGCCTCGTTATCAAATCGGTAGTTTATTTCTGCAATAGGTTGAAAAACATATCTATGTATGCCTTTTCAAAGTTTTCCTGCCAGAAATTATTAGATAATTTTATTGCCTATCACCATGAAGTAACTAATTCGATACGTTTTGCAGTTACTACGGCGCTATAAACTAATTTCATAAATTATTTACCAGAATTTCAGTCTCCACGCAGATATTTAGGCGATAGTTAACTGTAACGTTTTGAATTTTGCTCTGTTTCAATAATTTATATGGCATTTAAAATATTAAGCAAAATCCCAAATTTTGCTCTAGTCTATGTATTCGCAGGAACATACGTTGGCACATTCATTTATGGGATACGAATTCATTTGCATTTATGGTTTACTTGACTTCCCAGAAGCTTTCCTGTTAACCCAGCCTTGAAAGACATTGGCGAAGTTATCTTTGCCACTTAAATGGCTTCATAGACTTCTATCCAGTTCTGCATATAACTTTCGTATACAGATATACTTTCTTCAGCGATACTTTTCGTTTTAGTAACTTTTGTTTACAAATGTTGTACCGCTTTCGTATTTAAATGTCGTTTCGTTTTCGGAGAACAGTTCTTCCCGAAAGCTCATAAGAACTCGGAACAACGTCGATATCTTCGGCGACAATTTCTTCAGAAATGTCGTATCGAATAAGTAACTTCCGCGAAAGAAAATGCTGGCAGAGTCTTAACTTCATTTCCAAGTATTTGCAACAAACAACAGAAATATCAGTACTATTGTGAAAGTAGTATACTTTCTCTGTTTTAATATATGAGTCGACACATATCAAAAGTGCCTAACTCCACAGATGGCATTCTTAGTGTGTGTTTCGTGTATTATTCATTAGTCTATTAAATCAAAAGTTTTAAATAAAAAAAATTTTACTTAGGCAATAAGATTTGTAAATTAAATTAAATCTTCGGGATTTTTTCAATATACATACTACGTTTCCACCAAACCCAAATTCCGTGTTTGTCTGTTTCGTGCGACTACTAAACCATATCTAAAAAAATCGACGGAGGTATAGAGGAAAGACTCGTTTTACCCTTTGTATCAGTAAACCGAAAAAAAAAATTTATTTCTGTCAAAAATATTTTGTGTTACACCGTTGACAAACACAGAGTTTGGATTCGGTGAAAATTTAGTATTACAATAAACAAATGTTGAAAGTAAACATAATTTATTTATATAAAAAAATATTTTAACCAAAAAAGGTACTAATATGTGTACCTAATATACCCCAACTATATATATTATAAAACAAAATCTAAAAGTTTAAAAATAAACACCATCGGACTAACGGGAATGGCAGTGTAAATGTGTGAGTTGTAAATCAAATAGCATCGTTTATAAAAATGAGTACAAAGTGGCAATTAAAGTGCCCAATAAGTGAAAACGGTAATTGGCTAAGCTGTAGAAAATATGGCATTAAAACTTTATACTGTCAACACGTTGGCAATTTTCGTTCGCTAACTGACGTCACATCAATTTAAAATGCCACATCATGTGAAACAAAGGGCAAATGAGAAACAAACGGAAATTGTGAAACCGGTTTGTAAATAAATGAACACAAAATTTTAGCTTGGGTTTTCATCACACACTGTTTTATCAAATTTCAATTATGGAACATAATGGAAACTCCTTTGACCATTAATAACTAGCGGAACAGTTTTGAGGAGTTTTGATGTCAGTCATTTTGATCTAATGAAAGCCAAGCAATAACTTATGAAAATTAATACCATTTGTAGTGTGGACACAATAATGAAAAAATTAATACTTGGCGCGATTTACCTTGGAGTAGATTTAGGCGATGGAGTGTTTGACAAACTTATGACTGGTTTTCCTTATGGTCATTCCTTAGGTCAAAAGGAATGATATCAAAAACTGCCTCAAGCTGACCGGCTGGAGAGTTGGGGTTAAAAACAATTCTATTAGGTCTGGTTTTCCTTAGGTCAAAAGGAATACATTACTGACTCGAAATCGATAAAGCAGTACGCAGCCAAAACCGACGCTAAAATCTTGAATTCATTGATTTCACAACCCATCTCATTACATATTTCTGCTTTCACACGCTTTGGCATTATTTATTGACGGGAAGAATCTGGGCAAACGAAAATAAATTGCCAAAATATTAGCAAAGGAAATTTGAATGTCAAATGTGCCATACCGTTGGGCAATAGCTTCAAGCCATACAAAAAGCAATATCAAAATCTTTATAAAGAAATTAATAGAAATTTATTTTTTGTTGATTTGACTGTTGAAACACTTAATTCCGAATCAACAACTAGTGCGAAGTTGGTTCAACGGCTATTTGTGATACATAAAAGTACAACTATATCGGTTGCATGGACGTGTAACTCGGTTGATTTTACCGGCTTTTTTTTTAAAGAAATCTTCATTGGTCAGTGTTGCCATTGTCTCATAAATTTATAATTTTCATACGTTGTCTTCTAAATTTTGCATTCGATGACTTGAGTACATTTTTCCTAAAGGGCTGTCAATTTTAAGTCTTATTTTCTCTTTTCAATAATATTTTTTGAAAAATATTAGTAATTTAAAAGTTTAAAAATATTTAGACATTTAAAATTGATAATGACACCAGTTCGAAAATCGGCACGAATGAACGATTTTTCAAGAAATGCTTGAATAATTTTAGACAGTTCGCTTCAAACGTCTCCCATTGACAAGAAAAAGGATATAAAGATAATGAGTTATGTAGATATGTTAAGCAATTCTTTTTTATTAAATAAACAAACTTCAAAATTACCAGACAAACAATCATATAAGTTAATACTTTACCAAAATTTTCAAAACAGGTTTACGTTTTTAAGAAATAGTTTAGGGATTATATATGTAAATCAACTTGCTTTTTTGTGTTTGTGGTTAGAAAAATAAATAACAAGTAAGGAAAGCTAAGTTCTGGTGTAACCGAACATTACATACTCAGTTGAGAGCTATGGAGACAAAATAAGGGACAACCACCATGTAGGAAAATGAACCTAGGGTAACCCTGGAATGTGTTTGTATGACATGTATATCAAATGGAAGGTATTAAAGAGTATTTAAAGAGGGAGTGGGCCATAGTTCTATAGATGGACGCCATTTAGGGATATCGCCATAAAGGTGGACCAGGGCTGACTCTAGAATTTGTTTGTACGATATGGTTATCAAATGAAAGGTGTTAATGAGTATTTTAAAAGGGCGTAGGCCTTAGTTCTATAGGTGGACGCCTTTTCGGGATATCGCCATAAAGGTGGACCAGGGGTGACTCTAGAATTTGTTTGTAGGATATGTGTATCAAACGAAAGGTGTTAATGAGTATTTTAAAAGGGAGTAGGCATTAGTTCTATAGGTGGACGCCTTTTCGGGATATCGCCATAAAGGTGGACCAGGGTTGACTCTAGAATGCGTTTGTACGATATGGGTATCAAACGAAAGGTGTTAATGAGTATTTTAAAAGGGAGTAGGCCTCAGTTCTATGGGTGGACGCCTTTTCGAGTATCGCCATAAAGGTTGACCAGGGGGACTCTAGAATGCGTTTGTACAATATGGGTATCAAACGAAAGGTGTTAATGAGTATTTTAAAAGGGAGTGGGCCTTAGTTCTATAGGTGGATGCCTTTTCGAGATATCGCCATAAAGGTGGACCAGGGTTGACTCTAGAATGCGTTTGTACGATATGGGTATCAAACGAAAGGTGTTAATGAGTATTTTAAAAGGGAGTAGGCCTCAGTTCTATGGGTGGACGCCTTTTCGAGTATCGCCATAAAGGTGGACCAGGGTTGACTCTAGAATGCGTTTGTACGATAAGGGTATGAAATGAATGGTGTTAATCAGTATTTTAAAAGGGAGTGGGCCATAGTTCTATTGGTGGACGCCATTTAGGGATATCGCCATAAAGGTGGATCAGGGTTGCCCCTAGAATTTGTTTGTACGATATGAGTATCAAATGAAAGGGGTTAATGAACATTTTAAAAGGGAGTGGGCCTTAGTTCTATAGGTGGACGCCTTTTCGAGATATCGCCATAAAGGTTGAATGCGTTTGTACAATATGGGTATCAAACGAAAGGTGTTAATGAGTATTTCAAAAGGGTGGGGTTTAGTTCTACAGGTGAACGCCTTTTCGAGATAGCGCCATAAAGGTGGACCAGGGGTGACTCTAGAATGTGCTTGTACGATATGGGTATCAAATTAAAGGTATTAATGAACATTTTAAAAGGGAGTGGGCCTTAGTTCTATAGGAGGACGCCTTTTCGAGATATCGTCATAAAGGTGACCAGGGCTGACCCTAGAATGCGTTTGTACAATATGGGTATCAAACGAAAGGTGTTAATGAGTATTTTAAAAGGGCGTGGGTCTCAGTTGAATAGGTGGACGCCTTTTCGAGATATCGCCATAAAGGTGGACCAGGGGTGACTCCAGAATGTGTTTGTACGATACGGGTATCAAATTAAAGGTACTAATGAGGCTTTTAAAAGGGAGTGGTGGTAGTTGTATATGTGAAGGCGTTTTCCAGATATCGACCAAAATGTGGACCAGGGTGACCCAGAACATCATCTGTTGGATACCGCTAATTTATTTATATATAATAGCCGTGTTTTTTAACACGCGTATATCCGATTACGCTTAAACTTTATATTGATTGCTAAGCGACAAACTATAAATACACGTCTGAAATTGCTGCGCATAAATTTTGTAATTTTGTTACTAAATTTCAATACGCATTATACTCAGATGTAACTGAAATATGTGTGTTTGTTTCACCCTCTACTCTAATTCTATGTATTCTATGTGTATCCACAATTCATCTCCACTGATTCAGCTATGGCCATCAGAGCGTTGCGTCTCCGCTTTTCGGTACACCCAGTTGCTGTAGCTATTTGTTTAACCACAGCCGCTAGATGGGTCTCCTAAGCATTATCTAAGCGAAGATAGGCGTTTTTTTACACGCGCAAACGAAACGTATACGCGCGTGTTAAAAAACACGGCTAATATCACGAACAGTATTCCTGCCAAGATTTCAAGGGTTTTTTATTTCGCCCTGCAGAACTTTTTCATTTCATTCTACTTAATATGGTAGGTGTCACACCCATTTTACAAAGTTTTTTTCTAAAGTTATATTTTGCGTCAATAAACTAATCCAAATACCATGTTTCATCCCTTTTTTCGTATTTGGTATAGAATTATAGCATTTTTTCGTTTTTCGTAATTTTCGATATCGAAACAGTGGGCGTGGTCATAGTCCGATTTCGGCCATTTTTTACACCACTACAAAGTGAGTTCAGATAAGTACGTGAACTGAGTTTAGTAAAGATATACCGATTTTTGATCAAGTTATCGTGTTAACGGCCGAGCGGAAGGACAGACGATCGACTGTGTATAAAAAATGGGCGTGGCTTCAACAGATTTCGCCCTTTTTCACAGAAATAAGTTGTCGTCCCAGAATCTAAGCCCCTATCAAATTTCACAAGGATTGGTAAATTTTTGTTCGACTTATGGCATTAAAAGTATCCTAGACAAATTAAATGAAAAAGGGCGGAGCCACGCCCATTGTTAAATTTTCTTTTATTTTTGTATTTTGTTTCACCATATCATTACTGGTGTTGAATGCTGACATAATTTACTTATATACTGTAAAGATATTAAATTTTTTGCTACAATTTTTTTTTTAAAGTGGGCGTGGTCGTTCTCCGATTTTTATAATTTTTATTGGGCATACATATAGTAATAGGCGTAACGTTCCTGCCAAATTTCATCATGATATCTTCAACGAATGCCAAATTACAGCTTGTAGAACTTTTAAATTACCTTCTTTTAAAAGTGGGCGGTGCCACGCCCATTGTCCAAAATTTTACTAATTTTCTATTCTGTGTCATAAGTTCAACTCATCTACCAAGTTTCATCGCTTTATTCGTCTTTGGTAATGAATTATCCACTTTTTCGGTTTTTCGAAATTTTCGATATCGAAAAAGTGGGCGTGGTTATAGTCCGATATTGTTCATTTTAAATAGCGATCTGATATGAGTGCTCAGGTACCTACATACCAAATTTCATCAAGATACCTCAAAATTTACTCAAGTTATCGTGTTAACGGACAGACGGACGGACGGACGGACGGACATGGCTCAATCAAATTTTTTTCGATCCTGATGAGTTTGATATATGGAAGTCTATATCTATCTCGATTCCTTTATACCTGTACAACCAACCGTTATACAATCAAAGTTAATATACTCTGTGAGCTCTGCTCAACTGAGTATAAAAAGTATCGAAGTAAGTTAAATAATTTTTTTTAAATCAAAAGTAAAATAAAATAAAATGCAATAAGATAATATACTGAGCCCACCAAGTTTTTTTTAACAATATAATATTATTTTTAATTAATTTTCATATTTTTTTTTCAGTATCCCTTTGTCAATTTTATTTTTTTTTACATCATCATGTTTGGTGGCCGGACAAGTTATAAAATCAGGTTGCTGTCGAACAGATATAAAATATTTGTCAAGCGTGGATATACAAGCGGTGAGATTAACTTCTATATACTTAAATAAATTAAGTGTCAGCTCTATAAAGCTAGGCCAATTTTATAGTACTATTCATTGACTTTAACACCATTTTAAAAGCTTATGTTTTAATGATTTACAGTACAAAGGTAGCTGGTTTATGCAAACTAGATATCCCTTCTGGGACGATGTGAATTACCGCTGCCATAAAACGGATTACATTCCTGCACGTAGCAATGTTCATATGGTATCAGACACCCGAATAAAAAAAGAAGAGTAAGTATTTTTATTTGCAGGCAAAGCTTTTGGTTTTAGGTGAAAGTTATGTTGTCTTTTGTGTTGTTGATTTTTCGACAGGGTGTAAAATAACCCTGAAGATGGCACAACACCGAAGCCAGTTCGTATTCAAATCAAATTTGATAAGGAATGATGGAAAATTGTTCCAATATACATCAATTACTTGAATTATAACCCTTTCCGCCATTCCTTGTCAAGCTTGGTTTGGTGACAAACCGGTTTCGAACTTTTTTTGCCGGCATAGATGACCTAGACATGCTGTTTAGGGTTAAATTTCTGGTAAAGTTAAAAATTAAGCCACAAATCAGCCAAGCAAACAATGGATTGGAGAGTTGGTCTGCTGATTGATCCCAAAAAGGATCATGCAGCCCTGGTGATTAGGGATCTAACGAATACTCAAAACCTATTCGTGTCGAAGCTGCATTGAGGACGATGAGACTAAATAATGTTGTCCCTACATGCTTTAAGGGTTCAGGGTTTTCGGGGCTAGATTATAGTATTTTGTTCTCAGTTTAGTCAGATCTGAGGTGGATATATCCATGGTCTAATTTAGTGGTATTTGCAAGCACGTCGTCGCTACGAATGAGTTCTACAAGTGGAATTCACTAGCTCGAGATTTTACTTACTTAATTCGTGCTCAACCGATTTAACAGCTTTGGCCATCCAAAAAGTAGCTCCAGTCGATTCTTCATTTGACTGACGGATGCCAATTTTAGCACCAAAGGAATTTAAATCATTTTCCATCTGGTATTTCCAGTGGAGAGGGCTGCCCTGTCTGAAATTTCGTTTAGTTTTGAGCCGCTGTCCTTCCCGATTCTAGCCAAGCTGAAGGTGTTGCTCAACGTCATTTTGCACAGCCGTATAAATTTTGCGGGGAAACCAGATGCAGACATGAGGTATATGGGCTGCTCGTTTTCAAACTGTCGAAGGCGGTTTTAAAATTGACGAAGAGGTAATGTGTGTCAATTCTTTTTTGGCGTATAGTGAAAATCTGGTCGATTGGGAATTTTCCCAGTTTGAAGCTGCAATTTGCAGTATCCCACTTTGTGTAGAATGGGCAACGAACACATGGATTCCAAGCGTGAGACATTCACTCGTCCGATCATATTTCGCATATCCGGTTGTATTTCGCACAAAGACTTATACATGCGCCTTTTATCAACTCCTCGTCGTCGTAGTTTAATAGCTCCGAACGAAAACCATCAGAGTCCGCGATCGTGTTGTTTTTAATCTGGTTATTGATATTCTGATTTCATCACAGTCGGTTGGAGGAATATAAATTCCACAAATTCATCGATTGCGGGCTCAAAGTCATCATCTTCCTTGGGCGACAGGTACATCGTTGTCTCCATTTGGAAGGTCTGAGAAGTGTTCCCTACATAATCTAAGTACTCTCTGAACATCGGTTAAAAGGTCACCGTTTTCATTCTGACAGTATTTTTCCCCGGGCTAAAAACTTTTCGTCTGTTGTCGAATTTTTTTGCTAAAATTTGCAGGCGTCATTCCTGGTGACTAACAGCTTATGCTCCTCGCACTTGTGTTTCTGCTTATGCTTTTTTCCTCCTGCAAAAGCGTCTCACTTCCTCTCTCAGCCCGCAGTAGCGTTCACATACTCTTCTTGTTGTTTACTTTGAAAATATACACAACAGTTTAACACATTTATTAGCGAGTCCGAAATAGTTAGAACCGGAAGGCTTACATTTCTGCAGGATGGACAATTTACAATTGAATATGATAATGCAGACGGTATGTTATTATAATCATATCTTTTTAAGAAATTTAATCTTAAACATTTATTTATATTTTGCAGCTTTGCCTTTTAAGTACATAATTCTAAATATTGTTTACAACGAATATGCTATCATCTATACCTGCGAGGATTTACCACCGAGTTTACACGCCGGTTAGTAATTTTTATTTTAAGTGAGCATTTCCATTTGTGTCTGTGTCCGAACGCCGCCAAATCAGGTCCCTATTATGCAAGTTCGTCACCAAAAGCGAATGGTCTCCAAGATCATTTGAGCGATATAAGTATAAATAGAAGTGGATTTCTTATTGGTGAAAAATCAGTACCAGTGAAAACCTTTCCAATCTTAATTTTTTTGCACAATGTCTTATTTTGTTAGAATTTATTTCAGCCGACTTATTCTCACTCTCTATGCCACAAAGGCAGTAAAGAAGAAGATATAACCCCACGCTAATGCGACCCTCTCACATACAGGACATGTATTTTAAAATGTATCACAATGTACAGTTGATCTGGCCGATCCGTGAGGACGTCAAATAAGATGAATAAGTCCATAGTTCCGTGCAATGTATGGAGTAAAAAAACTTTTTATACTCAGCTGAGCAGAGCATACAGAGAATATAAATTTTGTCGCATAATGGTACCCCGTAACGATATAAACTAATCGAGATAGATATAGACTTCTCTATATCAAAATGATATGAGCGAAAAAGCAATTCATTTAGCCATGTCCGTCCGTCCGTCTTCCCTTAAACACGATAACGTGAGTAAATTTTGAGGTATCTTAATGAAATTTGGTACGTACGTTCCTGGTCACTTATCTCAGATCGCTATTTGAAATAAACGAAATCGGACTACAACCACGCCCACTTTTTCGATATCGAAATTTCGAAAAACCGAAAGAGTGCGATAATTCATTACCAAAGACGGATAAAGCGATGAAGCTTGGTAGGTGGGTTGGCCTTATAACTCAGAATAGAAAATTAGTAAAATTTTGGACAATGGGCGTGGCACCGCCCACTTTTAAAAGAAGGTAATTTAAAAATTTTGCAAGCTGTAATTTGGAAGTCGATGAAGATATCATGATGAAATATGGCAAGAACGTTGCTCCTATTACTATATGTACGCTTAATAAAAATTAGCAAAATTGGAGAAGGACCACGCCCACTTTTTTAAAGTAAAATTTTAACAAAAAATTTAATATCTTTACTTTATATAAGTAAATTATGTCAACATTCAACTCCAGTAATGATATGGTGCAACAAAATACAAAAATAAAATAAAATTTCAAAATGGGCTTGGCTCGCCCGGTTGAAGCCACGCCCAGTTTTTTATACACAGTCGACCGCCTGTCCTTCCGCTCAGTAGTTAACACGGTAACTTGAGCAAAAATCGATATATCTTTACTAAACTTAGTTCACGTACTTATCTCAACTCACTTTATCTTATTGTAAAAAATGGCCGAAATCCGACTATGACCACGCCCTCTTTTTCGATATCGAAAATTACGAAAAATGAAAAAATTCCATAATTCTATACCAATATGAAAAAAGAGATGAAACATGGTATTTGGATTGGTTTTTTGACGCAAAATATAACTTTAGATAAAACTTTGTAAAATGGGTGTGACACCTACTATATTAAGTAGAAGAAAATGAAAAAGTTCTGCAGGGCGAAATCAAAAGCCCTTGGAATTTTGGCAGGAATACTGTTCGTGGTATTACATATATAAATAAATTAGCGGTACCCGACAAATGATGTTCTGGGTCACCCTGGTTCACATTTTGATCGATATCTCGAAAACGCCTTCACATATACAACTAAGGGCCACTCCCTTTTAAAACACTCATTAATACCTTTAATTTGATAAACATGTTATACAAACACATTCCATGGTTACCCTAGGTTAAATTTCCTACATGGTGATTTTCCCTTATTTTGTCTCCAAAGCTCTCAGCTGAGTATGGAATGTTCAGTTACACCCGAACTTAGCCTTCCTTACTTGTTTTATCTAATGATAATTATTGGTATTTTTTTTTTTTTTAATTTTTCTATAATTGAAAAATTTTATTTTGTTTTTGGAATATTAAGTAGAAAATTTTTCAGACAACCTGCCATAGCTGCGCACATAGATCAATTTCTATGGCAGGTTGTCTGAAAAATTTTCTACTTAATATTCCAAAAACAAAATAAAATCTGTCAGTTATAGAAAAATTAAAAAATAACAATAATTAATATTAGAAAAAAATTATTGTTCTGGCCTTGAGCTTGAATCGAACCTTGAATAGTAAGTCCTTAAAGGAAAATAGATATGCCCACCAATAAGTATACCGAAATGATCAGGATGAAGAGCTAAGTTGATTTAGGCATGTCCGTCTGTTTTTTTGTATGCAAACTAGTTCCTCAATTTCTGAGCTATCTTGATAAAATTTGGTGAGTGGGTATATTTAGGGGTCCGATTAGATATTTGTCAAAACCGACCTGATCGCGCCACTGGATTAGAGTTCAACAACCCATTTGTATCTTTAATAAAATTCGAAAAATGCAGGACAATTGGACGAACGTAGTCACAAGTTTACATGTCATTCAAAAATCTCTTATAAACATATTTATAACATTATTTTCTCTTCCAAAATTTAGAATATGTTTGGATTCAGACAAGAGTCCCTAATCCATCCCAGGAAGTTAAAAACGCTTACATGGCTGCTCTAAATAAGCAAGGGTTTTCCACAAAGGATCTCGTACCGATCTGTCAAAAGAATTGCCCAAATTATGGAAAGTCAGTCGAACAGCACCAGAGTAAGAGACAGAGGAAAAGTTTCTAATTGCTGTTTTTATGTACGGGTCCCTTTTCGCTCTTATTTGGAATACAAATCTATAAATATAGTTTTGGTTGTACAGATGAGGACTTGAGGATTCGTGCCATTAGCGAGCTTTGGGCATTATTAGTCGTAACGCTTTTGTTTAGCTATATTTTATTAAAATAATTTGTTAAAAATAAACGATTGTGAGCACACAAAGAAATCTATTTTTACTATGGCACTATTGTGAATATTTGATTATAACTAATTACCGGCAGTTGCTAACATTAGCCAGCAGATGGCAGCGCAATCGCATGTGAGTTTATAGATGTTTAATTGATAGAACAGCTGATTTCTGTTGATATTTGTTGCGCAAGATGCGCACGGGTCCGGCTCATATTAACAATGACGGGCGACGCAGATGATCCCGTTGGCATTCCGACACGACTACGCGAGGCAATGTAATCAGAAGGAATTAACATAGAAGAGTATGTCTTTCATCTTGATGGCGATGAGACAACAAAATTGGAGGAGAAAAACGAAACACCGCAGACAGTGACGAACACAGTCAAACTCAAAAATATTTTAAAACAATTTTCTTAACTTTTATTTTTCGTTCAATTAGATTTTCTATTCACATATGCACAGATAATTCTAAAACTTGTTATGAAATATTTTAAGTATATATGCAGATTACTTACATACCTGATTAATTGGCGCTTAACCGTCTAAACGGTTATGGCCGTCCAACAAGGTGCGCCAGTCGCTCCTTCGCTCCGCCAACCGGCGCCAATGAGTCACACCAAGGTAGTTTAAATCGTTTTCCACCTGGTCCTTCCACCGGAGTTGGGGTCCCCCTTTACCTCTGCTTCCATGCGGGTTCCGATATAAACACTTTCTTGGCCGGAGCATCATCTTTCATTCGCTTAACATGGCCTAGCCAGCGCAGCCTTTGCGTTTTAATTCGCTGGACTATGTGGATGTCTGCGTACAGCTCGTAAAGCTCATCGTTAAACCTTCCTCGGTACTCGCCATCGCCACCGCGTAGAGGTCCATAAATCTTTCGAAGAACTTTTCTCTCGAACACTCCCAAAGCCGCTTCATCTGCTGTTGTCATGGTCTATGTCTCTGCACCATATAGCAGGACGGGTACGATAAGTGACTTGTAGAGTATGATTTTCGTTCGCCGAGAGAGGACTTTACTTTTCAATTGCCTACCTAGTCCAAAGTAGCATTTATTGGCAAGATTGATTCTTTGCTGGATTTCAGTGCGTGCTGATGTTGTTGCTAGTGTTGATGCTGGTTCCCAAATGTAGATTACGTCTTCAAATAAGAATAATTTCTCAATAAGAGAAATATTTGGAAAAATACATATGCATTTTTTTTTTAAATTTTTGGATTTTAATAAAAAAAATTTTTGTTATGAATATTTCTTATTTATGACAAAAAAAAAACATTATTAATAAAAAATAAATTGGTGCCTATTGAAAAAAATTCTTTCCCTTCCCTTCCATCAATTATCATGCACAAACCGTTCTTGAATTGAGAACGAAAACTGTTAAATCGACCACAAGTCGTTCTCGAAGCGTGTGAACAAAAAATCTTATTTCAAGCACAAATAGTTTTTGAAATGAGCACACTAGGTACACATAAATAACAAACTGGTCATAAAATACGAACGGTGTGCTAGGAAAAACTGTTCTTAAAACAAGTCCATAGGTCACGAGTTAAGTAAAAACGTACTTAGCAGACTTTTGACAACGAATGTTCTTAATTTGGAACTTCTTTCGTTCGTTTTAGAACAATTGTTTCTCTGAGTGCACAACATGAAATGACCTTCGTCTGATACCGCGATTTTCATTTACCTTTGAAGTTTGAAAAATTTTAAATACGTGGCAATATTGAAACTTAATATGCAGCAACACATGAGTCACTTTTATCAAAATGGATTAAGCTTTTTTCCAAGCTTATAGCAGATATATATGGGAATCAATAGTTTGGGTGGCAACCTTGGGACTTAAACGTTTTTCGCATAAATCACAGTCACAAGAAATAGCCACAAAATATCGAAATTTTGAAATTAGTAAATTAAGCATGTCAGCTTCAGTGCCTCAAAAAAGAAATTGCAAAAATTCCAATTTGCGGTCTCGTCCTCATTTTCCTTGCTTTCGTTGTGGCTTGTGGCTCTAAGCTATAATAGTTACAAACGTTGGTCATCTTCATCCAACATAAACTCACTCAGAAATGTACTTAAGTTAATACAAAAAACGAATATTAATATAAAATGTTGCTATTTTCATTTATCTGTTTTTTTACTTTTAATTACTAAGCAGTAACTATAGAAGGCAAAGAAGAAAGAGAAGAGGAAAATTGATGCTTTGAGAGTTTGCAGGTGCAGTGAATTTGCAAAGAAGCCAGAAAATTGCATAAATAAAATGATCGCCTTGGCTTTAATGTAGTAAGTAGCGGTTCAAATGGTTTTGTCGGGAATACGGCGTACAGGCATGGTGCCTTGTATAAACAAATGCTTTAGTGAAGGAAGCCTTAAGCAGGGGATCAGCATCGCGGATGCACTTAATAAAAGATTCACCAAAGTATTTTTCTGCATCAATAACTTGCTAATTCATTAATTTTTTTTGTATTTTGCAGCACTAAAAGCACTTCTCATGCTCTAATGCCCTGATGATGGAATTGGTGCCGTTGATGGTAAGTAGCACAGCGCGCTGGCGTTTGCTGTCGGTGATGAAAGTAAATTAAAATAAATTGTTTAAGTTTATATAAAACTCACTTAAAATGCGTTTTAAGCAGTTGGGAAGAGAAAATAAGTTGAAAATTAGAAAAGCTAATATTTATGAAAATACTTGGGTATTCTAATTAAATAATGCTTTAATATGAAGGCCTATAAAAGCTTAAGTTAACATTATATTTGAGCTTTGTGCGCTATTTTCGCGAGAGCTGTAGTAAGTGTGCTTTTTGAAGGTATGGAATGTGAAAAATAAAATTAAAGAAAAACACTTTTTCAAAAATAAGCTTTTATTATTGGTTAATAAAATTAACTAAAAAGTAAAAAATATATTGACTGTAAAGAAATATAACACTTTATAAGTTCATTGTAACCTTTAACAAGAATTAGGCTTCTTCGTCTGCCACAACAAAATTCCATATTGTACATAATTATATATTTTTAACATTAAAACTTTACACCTAAATTATTAAATAACAAATTTTGATTTTTTATTAGCGGCTTTTAGTTGAAAGCAATAATTTCCTTTAACCTAGAGCCTGCTTAACGGAAGTTATTAAATTATTAAATCCTACAGTTTATATCACAATCCTAATTGTTCTAATAAAAGCGTGTTACATTGTGATAGCAAGAAAAGGAGGTCCTAAATGTTCTTAATTATACCATAAAAATATAATACGCTTTTATTAGAACAATTAGGACAATGATATAAACCGTAAGATTTAATAATTTAGGTGTAAAGTTTTAATGTTAAAAATATATATGTAATTATGTACAATATGGAATTTTTTTGTCGCAGACGAAGAAGCCTAATTCTTGTTAAAGGTTACAATGAACTTATAAAGTGTTATATTTCTTTACAGTCAATATATTTTTCACTTTTTAGTTAATTTTATTAACCAATAATAAAAGCTTATTTTTAAAAAAGTTTTTTTTTTAATTTTTTTTTTATATCATGATCCGAATATATTGGGGCATATTCATAATCGAAATAAAATGTGGCTAAGTTAGTTGAAGCATATTTGACAGAGAGAACATATAAAATTGTGTCAAACAGTGTTAACTAACTTAAAATCATATTTTATTGTGACTTTGCCTATGTCGCGTTCAGTTTACAACTACTAATTGTAGACCTCTGCTCTGTGGGTTAAATCTGTTTTAAAATAAAATTCCAACTTTTGCTTAGCAAAAATTCCATCTGTAAAACAATATCAAGTGCGCAGAAAAGTATGCAACTTTTAGCGATAACAGCTTAACTTCTACGTTCGTTGTATAGACAAACAAAGCGAAGTTACCTGCGTTCTTGAGCCGCTGTAGGTTATTCACCATCCCCCTATACAAAGAACATGGAAGTAAACGTGGGATTCACAACGTGGTAAGAAAATTTTCACATATAAAACGGCATTGTGAATCCAGTTCGTTAATATGCAATATAAATATCTATAGTTACAAGCAACAATCGCCTAAGTCTCAGACTCCATGGATAGGTACCGCTGTAGCTAGGCCGGGTTTGTCTAGGACTTAGGCTTTTATTGCTTGTGAGGACAAATCTTTACCGATAACTCTGTTATCGATTAGTTTATCGAATTCTCGCAAAGTAATATTGCATTGTCATCGGAGTTATACATGCGTGCAAAATTTCAGCTCAATCGGACACCGGGAAGTGTATCAAATTTAACTTGCAAGATTTTATTACAGACAGCAGCCAAGTGAAACTAAATAAAAGCTTATAAATAAATAATAAGAAAGCTGTGGTCATTTCGTTCGACTGAAGATTGTTTTTTGTGTTTGCCTAAGTGTGTACTAGCCTTAACCAACCTACATAAATCATAAATTTTGGAAAAGTTTAAAAAAAATATATAATTAATGAGATACTAAAAATTATTGGTCTTGGTAAAAAAACGTTTGAAGCAGCAATGTCGAAAGTACCTCAGAAAATTATGCAAAAAAAAATTCCGATTTCTTTCGGAAATAATTCTTAAAATAACCGGCAAAAAACTTTAAAAAACCCAGTAATTGTCAAAAAGTACTCTATTATAAATACTAAGTTACCCAAGAAATACTATGTACTGATCCTTAAAACCATTACAAAAGTATAAATCGAAAGTCCCAAAACATACTAGATGGTCTCAAAATTATATTAAGATCATCCCAAAATAGCACCGAAACAATGGCTAAAGAAAATTTGGAAATGGTCAAAATTAGTTCCAAAATTTTCCCAAAATAGTTCCGTAAATTATTCCAAAATCAATCCGCACACAACTTGAAAATGGGCGAAAAATTATATAAAGGTGATCGAGATATGATCCAAAACCAAACTATTCTAAAAAAAAATCCCAAAATAGCTCCGAAGTGATGCAGGACAGTCCGTTAAATAATTCAAATAACCTTGAAATGATTGACAAATTATCCTAAAACAGTCTGGATATGATACCGAAAGTAGTCCGAATTTGTTCTGGAACGAGTCTGAATTCCGAAGTACGCCCAAAATGATGCGGTGGTAGTCCGTGGAATCGTTCACAAATTATAAACAAAGACTTCGAAAATTACCCCGAAATTGTTGGCAGTTCGTTCCGATGTGAACCTTAAATCGTCCCGAAATAGCAGTCGAGTTAAACAGAAAAAAAAGTTATATCGAAATAAAATCGAGTTTGTCACGATTGCAACCCCGAAATTATCGTGGAGGAAATCTGAATAATCCATACCTGGAGACAATTCAGAAATCATCCCGACAACGTCTTAAATTAATTCCCATTTATACCCGAAATAATACCGAACAGATTATAAAATACTTTGACAGCTAAGAAGTGGTCCCGAAATGATTTCGATAGAAACCGCAGAGTAGTCCGAAACAGTCCCGATACGATCGCGAAACTATGCCGGTATGCATCACTGATATCTCAAACAAATATTTTTATAATGAACAAATAATAATGGGCAGTATTAAATCGATTAAAGATAAACTCCCAACAAGAAGCTATTGTCCTAAATATTGTACACGATGTTTTCAAGCATTGTAGATCGCTAATACAATGCCAAATCCACGGATTTAGTCCCCATAGAAACAAATTGCGATACAATAAAAAACTATAACGATACTTTTATGACTTCATATATATTTTTTATTCTTTGGCGTTTAATGAAATAATTTAACCGATAACTATACTAATCGGAAACAATTTACTAAAATCCACTCAAATCGATGATTGCATTTTAGTCTCGGTTTATCCACCAAAAGTTAATAAAAACAAGTAAGGAAGGCTAAGTTCGGGTGTAAACGAACATTACATACTCAGCTGCCAAATTACAGCTTGCAAAACTTTTAAATTACCTTCTTTTAAAAGTGGACGGTGCCACGCCCATTGTCCAAAATTTGACTAGTTTTCTATTCTGCGCCATAACTCACCTTCCAAGTTTCATTGCTTTATCTGTCTTTGGTAATGAATTATCGCCCTTTTTCGGTTTTTCGAAATTTTCTATATCGAAAAAGTGGGCGTGGTTATAGTCCGATTTCGTTCATTTTAAATAGCGATGAGAGATGAGTGCCCAAGAACTTACATACCAAATTTCATTAAGATACCTCAAAATGTACTCAAGTCATCGTGTTTAAGGACAGACGGACGGACGGACATGGCTAAATGAATTTCCTATTTTCGCAAAGATCAGTTTAATATATAGAAGTCCATATCTATCTCGATTAGGTTATGTCGTTATGAGGTATCGTTATGCGAACAAAATTAATATATTCTGTGAGCTCTGCTCAGCTGAGTATAAAAACGAAACAAAGGCTGCATAAGCACCTCAATGAAGAAGCCAAAGCAACAGCATTTTCGCATGTGAGATACAGTGAGGGAGTGAGTGATAACTACATGATGTAGGATGTGATACGCCCACAATCAAGAATCAGTCAAAAGTTTTTTGTACTCACTCCTACCTCTCAGCTTAGAACGATCACTTGCCATGGACAAGGGTGGTGCAATATGAGTTTGCATCCAAATTTACGATAAAAAATTTTAAATTTTTATTCGTTTTTTCTACACGCCGTGGGTGGTGTTTGAAACAAAAATCCAATCACATCATAAAGAGAATTTCGCATAATTCCCAAATAAAAAAAAAATGTTGTCACTAACAACGACGGTTTCAAGGAAATCTATTGCAAAAAAAACTTTTTGAAATAAAATAAAATGGCACATTTCTTTACGAATGAAAATTCAATGCTTTTCATGTCAAGAGAGATTAATTACTATGCTCTACATATTTCTTACACATATGTAGACTTTTTATTCTAGAAACTTGTTAAGCAAACATTTATAAATATCCTACAACACAAGCTGACAAACAACAACCACACAGTCATTTTTACATTACGCATTTTCAAACATCCAACTTTAAATTTTCAAAGTAATATTTTAAAATCAATTACGCGTAATTGAACTGGTGGCGAGAAATTTCCTGGCAGCAAAAGCTCAAATAGCCAACAATGGAAATGATGATTCGATTGTTAAAAAAGAAAATTGCAGAAACAGCCTAAAAACTGCATGCTAAGGGAAACAACTGTTGCCGCAGCCCATTTTAGCTTTCGCTTAAGTAATTCGTGGTAAGTTGAAAAAATTTTAAAGTGAAGTAGAAGGAAAGATATATGGATGTGTGCAAATGCAATTGAGCAGTTAATAGAGAAAATTGTAAAAGAAATCGAAAATGAAGTTTACATGGAGAATGTTTTTCTTCAAACAAAACTATATTGTGGACATCGACTGATGAATTAAGCTGACTGCTGAATGCAGAATAAAGTATAATGAATGAAAAAAAAATGTATCACACAGTCGCGACGTGAGTAATCAATAACGAGCATAGTTTAAGATTAAAGATTAAAATCTGCGGACTAAAGACTTTGAACTATAGATTACAGATTAAAGATTAGATATTTAAGATTAAAGAAAAACAATTAAAGAATAAAGAATATAGATCAATGATTTAAGATAAATCAAGTAAGGAAGGCTAAGTTCGGGTGTAACCGAACATTACATTCTCAGCTGAGAGCTTTGGAGACAAAATAAGGGAAAATCACCATTTTGCAAAATGAACCTAGGGTAACCGAGGAATGTGTTTGTATGATATGACTTTCAAATGGAAGGTATTAAAGAGTATTTTAAAATGGAGTAGGCCATAGTTCTCTAGGTGGACGCCTTTTCGAGATATCGCCATAAAGGTGGACCAGGGGTGACTCTAGAATGTGTTTGTACGATATGGGTATCAAATTAAAGGTACTAATGAGGGTTTTAAAAGGGAATGGCCCTTAGTTATATATGTGAAGGCGTGTTTGAGATATCGATGAAAATGTGGAACAGGGTGACCCAGAACATCATCTGTCGGGTACCGCTAATTTATTTATATATGTAATACCACGAACAATATTCCGGCCAAGATTCCAAGGGCTTTTGATTTCGCCCTGCAGAACTTTTTCATTTTCTTCTACTTAATATGGTAAGTGTCACACCCATTTTACAAAGTTTTTTCTAAAGTTATATTTTGCGTCAATAAACCAATCCAATTACCATGGTTCATCTCTTTTTTCATATTTGGTATAGAATTATGACATTTTTTTCATTTTTCGTAATTTTCGATATAGAAATATCCGGATTTCGGCCATTTTTTATACCAAGACAAAGTGAGTTCAGGTAAGTACGTGAACTAAGTTTAGTAAAGATATATCGATTTTTGCTCAAGTTATCATGTTAACGGCCGAGCGGAAGGACAGACGGTCGACTGTGTATAAAAACTTGGCGTGACTTCACAGAAAACCCTTATCGTCGTAGAATCTATGCCCCTAACAAATTTCACAAGGATTGCTAAATTTTTGTTCGACTTATGGCATTAAAAGTATTTTAGACGAATTAAATGAAAAAGGGCGGAGCCACGCCCATTTTTAAATTTTCTTTAATTTGTTGCTCCATATCATTACTGGAGATTAATGTTGACATAATTCACTTATATACTGTAAAGATATTAAATTTTTTGTTAAAATTTGACTTTAAAAAAAATTTTTTTTTTAAGTGGGCTGTACTTCATCCGATTTTGCTAATTTTTACTTAGCACACGTACAGTGATAGGAGTAACGTTCCTGCCAAATTTCATCATGATATCTTCAACGACTGCCGAATTACAGCTTGCAAAACTTTTAACTTACCTTCTTTTAAAAGCGGGCGGTGCCACGCCCATTGTACAAAATTCTACAAGTTTTTTATTTTGCGTCATAAGGTCAACGCACCTACCAAGTTTCATCGCTTTATCCGTCTTTAGTAATGAATTATCGCACTTTTTGCGATAATTTTCGATAGCGAAAAAGTGGGCGTGGTTGTAGTCCGATTTCGTTCATTTTAAATAGCGATCTGAGATGAGCACCCAGGAATATACATACCAAATTTCATTAAGATACCTTAAAATTTACTCAAGTTATCGTGTTTACGGACGGACGGACGGACGGACATGGCTAAACGAATTTCTTTTTTCACCCAGATCATTTTGATATATAGAAGTCTATATCTATCTCGATTAGCTTATGCCGTTACGGATTACCGTTATGCGAACAAAGTTAATATACTCTGTGAGCTCTGCTCAGCTGAGTATAAAAATAATTATTAAAGGTTAATTTAAAATTTTAAAAGATTTAAGATTAAATATTAAGGATCAAAAATTAAAAATTTAATATTAAAGGTTTGGGATTCAAGTTTAAAGACAAAGATTAAGGATTTAATATATGAAATAAAATATTAAAGATTTAAAATTAATTGATATTAGAGAAAAATTACACTATTTACAAATGGCGATGGTTACTAGGACATGTTTCTGAATTTCACTTCTTCATCAGCTAGATTTTCGGGAGCTGAGTATTGCACTCGAAATATCCAATATTCATACTTTATACTAGTGTAAAGGCTTTTATCCACTCAGCCATATGAATGCCCCGCTGCTCGATTTGCAATTGGTTTCCAAGTATTGCCTTTTTGTTGCTATTCCTTTATACACCTTTAGGTACATACTAATTATATATGTTTTTAATCCTAATTGTGTGGAATTTTATAGGCGCGCTATGGATAGATTCGTAACATTGGGTTTATAGCAGGGCTTTTATAAGCAGTACTTCCGCTGTTCACTATTATATCAATATTAATATCTGTATTTATTAGTGAAACTTTGTACTTTTATTAATATCAATATCATATCAATAACAAAAACAATTTTAGCATTTCTCGCTAATTAAATACATACTTAAGATTAAATATTAGCGATGCAAGATAAGATATTAAGGATTAAAAATACCGGACTAAAGAATTGAGATTAAAGATACTTGATTAAAAATTAAAGATCAAAGATTAAAGAGTAACGATTACAATTAAAGTTTAAAAATTAAGAATTAAAGAATATATATTAAAAATTAAAGATAAAAGATTAAAGATTAGAAGTACAAGATTTAAGATTAAAAATTAAATAATAAAGATTAAAGAATAATATTAATACTAAATGAAAGTGAACGTTTTGTAAAGGTTGAATGACGAGGGTGTAACCATTACGCTATGTGATAAGTGAGGAATTTCGAGTGATAAGCAATGAAAAATAAAATACGAATATTTGCAATCAAAAGCTTCGCATAATCTTTGTCCATTCGAACACACCACAACTATTCACACGACTTACATTTTATAACATTTTCTCTGTTAAAAGAATCTCATGTTAGGGAATTCAAAAAAGGGTTTCTTTTTAATTGAACTTCTAATGGCATTTTCCCAAAAAATCACCATAAAAAGGGAAAATGTATTAAAAAGCGAATACTAAACTTCAATATATCAGTATAAACACACACACACACATATCTCTCCTGCCATTTGCCAAATGAAATGAAATGAATACGGTTTGAAGAACACAATTTTTGTATTAATGAGATACTTAATACCGAAATAGGGAGATGAAAAGAAATACAAAATCAGTTAATGAGCTGAAGCATCATTCCCGCTCGCTGGACAACAACGAGTGGGTTGGACTGGTGAGCGGAATAATTTAGAAATCTGAGGGCAGGCTAGGAACTTTGGCATATGTGCACATACAACCAAAATTTGAGAAATAAAAAAACTGGTCTCATTAAATTTCTACATAGGAACCAACCAACAGCAGAACACAGCCCACCTAAAACATATCGAGAGTAAAGATATATATCAAGCTCACCTTTACAATGAATTTTCGAGGAGTCCACAGGAAGTCTACGCAACAAGATCGACCTCCATATACCATAGGCCTTGAAAGAGTTTTCTGTACCCCTCAACCAGTGCACAATCTCGATTTTTTTCGCACGGTATTTTTTTGTCACCGCTCTTTTAACTGTGGTCAAAGTTTTAAGTTTTAAGCTCCATTTTAAATTATTTAAAAATAGATTGCAGGAATTCGCAGGTATAGAAAATAGACGGGCAGACAGCTATAAAGGAAGTAGTAGTATAACAAGAATAGACGTAGCAACTTCATAAAATTTCCGCCATGTAACCATGATTACAGCTTCCTAAAGTTTCTAGAAATCACGTCAAAGCAGCCCCACAGCGAATGCAGTTACAGAAATCTAAATCATATTATTCTCTGAATACTTTGATACAGAATCGCAGGCAACTCAAAAATATTCATATACAGCTGTGAGCAAAAAAATAATAGGGAGACATACCCAAATCGTTTGACAGAGTTTATTAATTTTCATGAATTTTTTTCTAAATTCTTCGAATTTCTTAGATTTGATTAAGCTGTCAACACTTTTTGTATATGTATGTAATAGAAATAGGCTACAATGACCAAAATTTGCTTTAGTGCAAGTCAAAAGACTCCACTATTCAAGCCCTACGTTTCGCTAATATTCTTAGCTTCTTCAGGGGCAGACTGCATTTATTAAATAATAGTATAATACACCACAAACAACAACGTTGAACATGAAACATGAAAATAGAAAATTATAGAACTTAAAATTGAAGAACTTTTTGTGCAAATATCACATTAAGACAAAAACTTACAATTTATGTGTACAAATATGTAATTATAATTTACATAATGCACAGTTGTCATTATTAAATAAATTAAATTCAGGTCAAAATTTATAAGGTTTAGATACCCTTCTGTTAAGTATACTTGTCAAATTGGACTTTGATCCATAAGTAGAAAGAACCTACAATTATCATAAACATAATAAATAAGCGGATGAAATGTCATATCAGTGTCCTCTTTTTCCTGTTTACAGTTCGGCTTTTGTTTTGCATTATTCGCAAGCTTTCCAGTGTCAATCTGACTTTTCCTCGTTTTTCTTTGTCTAAGATTTTCGCATTGTTTATGTCAGCTGGCCACATGTGGCTGCTGTGCTGTTTTTGTTGTTTTTAATGTCTGCAGCATGTTCTTTTAATCTTACACCTAGTGTACGTTTTGTTGTTCCTATGTAAGTTTTATTGCATGTTTGGTTTTCTGTTCCCTTGCATTCGATTTCTTAAACTACATTGTTTTGTTGTGACGTTGGAATCGGGGTTTTTGTTTTGGTGTAGATACTTGACAGGGTTATGTTAGATTTATATGCCAAACATACGTTGTTGTTGATTTTGATTAAGCTTTTGTTAAAATTGTCTGTAAGCCTAGGTATATATGTTACACTAGGTGCATTTTTTTTCAAGCGAGCTTGAAGAAAACGCTTCAACTAGCTAAACAGTTTCATTATGCCAAAACCATACAGATGGTGGAGGTTTATCAGCTAATTGTTACTTTTTTTCGCTGCTATAACATTTCTACTTCTAGCGCAGTATGTTTTTGACACTCAACCAGACAATTACAAAAACAAAATACATGAAATGCGAGTGTTTGTTTGTATGAATGTCAGCCTGCCGCCACGCTGTTATTTTGTTATTTTTGTGTAACTGCACATTCGTATGTTCATTTCATTCGCTCGTTCACAATAGTGCCCTATTTTTAAATATGCAACACTATCAATCAGGTCGACAATTACCTAAGCGGCTTCAACTGAAAGCGCTTAGCCAACTCAACTCGATTGCTTTTCAATGTTGCTTTCCATGCAATTCGGTAAGCTAGCTAAGTCTGCCATCGGTATTTTCTGTAGTGTTGTTGATTTTTGTGTGTTTAATCTGTTCCATTTCCTGTTTTATTAGATTTTGTATGTGTGTGAGGGTAATTATTTTGTATTAATATTTTAGTGATTTTTTTCAAAATTTTTATCCCAGAATTTTTGGTGGCAAATTTTAAGCACTTTATGTATGAGGTTTTTTTTGGTATTCACTTTCTTCGAATTTCATATTTTTTTCCAAAACTTTCTCGAAATTGGTTTACATAGTCTTTGGAAAAAAATTGTCGAAAATCAATTCGAATTTCGAAGTACTTCAAACATATACTCTGCCAAAAAAAATTGTTTAAACTAAAAAACTGCTTACTTAAAAATGTCCTAAATTTCATGAGAAATATTTGAAAATTTTTATGAATATTTTTCGATTTCTTTTTTTTTTTTTTTTGTTTTTTTGTTTTTTTTTTTTTTTTTTTGTGGGTTCTTTGCATACCCGAAACTTTGCTCAGGGTTTTCTATCGATTTTCATGATTTTTTTCATTTCTATTTTATAAATTTTCCGAGTTTTCTAATTTTTTCCATGTTTGCAATTGATCTGCATAGCCTTCATAAAAAAATTTACGATAGTGAATGCCAATTTGGAGACACTTTGAATACTTTACAAAGTTTCATAAATTTTTTTAATGGGTTTTCGAAATATCTAATATCTAAAATAGCTTTCTTCATGTCTAAAACGTTTCTCTCAGTTTACTAATATTTATGAAAACTTTTAAGAAATTGCCTTACATAGTCTTCGTTATACAAATAATTAAAAATTTCTTTTAAAATTAACGAAAATTTAGAAAAATCAAAAAAATCTAATAGAATTTTCAATTGGTTTTAACTGATTTTTTTACTCACAAGTGTACTGATATTTTTTTACTCACAAGTGTACCTATAAATATGTGTTATTTCGTAAACGATAACAATCCATTCAAGATTGCATTTACTCACTCCGCCTGCAGCTGATATGTGTTGAAGTAGTAAACAAATGCAAATAAATAACAACATGTGGTGGAAGAGCACAACAATATAATAAATAAATAGCAGCAAGTTACAGCATGAAAAAGTCACAGCAACGACGTTAATGATCAACAGAAGACATAAACAACAGCAGGTAGTGCGCGCCTTAAAGGCGGCAACATTCAATAAAAATGTTACCAAACACACACACACGAACCCACCTAAGTACAAATGCAACAACGCGCATTTTATCCTTGTACTTATTTGTGACTGTTTTGAGATTACAATTTTTCTTCTTTTACTGCATTGAGCTATTAAAAACAGTCATTCCTTTGTGCGCAAATGGCATTCACCATTTTCTTCGCATTCTCATTCGCATTGCACAATATGACTGTGCAAATAAATCACAAAATTAATTAAAGCTACGAAGAGTGCAGCACCATTCCCCGCCACTACTCTTAGCTTAGCTCGGCATGTCATTTGCTTGAGTTTGTTTCTTAATCAATCCTATTCGCTGTTCTTAACAACATTTGAGGACTTCCTCGTTTGCGTATAAATGACCCCCATTTTATTTATTTGCCAACTTAGTGGACGCTTTTAACTCGCAAGGTGCAGCAACTGCAAAATTGGGATTGAAAAACTTAAATGAAAATGTAATGAAAATAAAGAAACTTAAGTACGTGTAGTAAAGCATTAATTAAATTGAGGGGAAACATGTCAAGGTGATTGTCTTTAAGATTAAATCAAACCATTTTTATATCAGCTCATGACTACGAGCATTTTTGTGCCTCAACACTGTTTTTTTCATTTATGGTTGTTATCTTTATTTGCTGCATTTTTCTTATTTCTACGTCAAAGCTGCCTATCTCTTCAACATTTATTTTCTAAGCTTAGTTTTTTTTTTTTGCCTTGCAAGGGTGTTGGGTGCATTGTGCACTCAATTTCACATACAATTATAGACATCGCCTTCGACATCAACACACACATACATATAGATACATACACATACAAAATGGAAAGTTTGCGAAATTGCAGTCTATATGAGCTTACTTTTTTGTAGAGCTTACCAGCTTTATACAATTGTTTGTATGTATGCATAAAGCAACGGAAGGATGTAAGAAAACCTTGAAAAATCAAATACGCGACGTTTTTTTATTTGACGATTGGCGGCATAAAGGAGAGCGGCTGTGAATTAACTGTTAGAAATTCTTTTGTATGTGACGCGCTGGCGCTATTTGTATTTCAGTGATAGAAGAAAAAAGTTTACATCCACAGCAGCGAATATAAAAAAGCAGTGGCAATTTTTATACTCAGTTGAGCAGAGCTCACAGAGTATATTAACTTTGATTGGATAACGGTTGGTTGTACAGGTATAAAGGAATCGAGATAGATATAGACTTCCATATATCAAAATCATCAGTATCGAAAAAAAAATTCGATTGAGCCATGTCCGTCCGTCCGTCTGTCCGTTAACACCATAACTTGAGTAAATTTTGAGGTATCTTGATGAAATTTGGTATGTAGGTTCCTGGGCACTCATCTCAGATCGCTATTTAAAATGATCGATATCGGACAATAACCACGCCCACTTTTTCGATATCGAAAATTTCGAAAAATCGAAAAAGTGCGATAATTCCTTACCAAATACGGATAAAGCGATGAAACTTGGTAGGTGAGTTGAACTTATGACGCAGAATAGAAAACTAGTAAAATTTTGGACAAAAGAAGGTAATTTAGAAGTTTTGCAAGCTGTAATTTGGCAGTCGTTGAAGATATCATGATGAAATTTGGCAGGAACGTTACACTTATTACTATATGCCTGTTTAATAAAAATTAGCAAAATCGGAGAACGACCACGCCCACTTTTTAAAAAATTTTTTTTTAATTCAAATTTTAAAAGAAAAGTTAATATCTTTACAGTATATAAGTAAATTATGTCAATATTCAACTCCAGTAATGATATGGTGCAACAAAATACAAAAATAAAAGAAAATTTCAAAATGGGCGTGGCTCCGCCCTTTTTCATTTAATTTGTCTAGGATACTTTTAATGCCATAAGTCGAACAAAAATTTACCAATCCTTGTGGCTTAGATTCTAGGACGATAACTGTTTTCTGTGAAAAAGGGCGAAATCGGTTGAAGCCACGCCCAGTTTTTATACACAGTCGACCGTTTGTCCTTCCGCTCGGCCGTTAACACGATAACAAAAATGATATATCTTTACTAAACTCAGTTGACGTACTTATCTGAACTCACTTTGTATTGGTGTAAAAAATGGCCGAAATCCGTCATAGTCGGCCCACTTTTTCGATATCGAAAATTACGAAAAATGAAAAAAATGCCATAATTATATACCAAATACGAAAAAAGGGATGAAACATGGTAATTGTATTGGTCTATTGACGCAAAATATAACTTTAGAAAAAAACTTAGTAAAATGGGTGTGACACCATGGTAGGTGTAGAAGAAAATGAAAAAGTTCTGCAGAGCGAAATCAAAAGCCCTTGGAATCTTGGAAGGAATACTGTTCGTGGTATTACATATATAAATAAATTAGCGGTACCCGACAGATGATGTTCTGGATCACCCTGGCCCACATTTTGGTCGATATCTCGAAAACGCCTTCACATATACCAGTAAGGGCCACTCCCTTTTAAAACCCTCATAAATACCTTTAATTTGATACCCATATCGTACAAACACATTCTAGAGTCACCCCTGGTCCACGTATATGGCGATATCTCGAAAAGGCGTCCACATATAGAACTAAGGCCCACGCCCTTTTAAAATACTCATTAACACCTTTCATCTGATACCCATATTATACAAACGCATTCTAGAGTCACCCCTGGACCACTTTTATAACGATATTCCGAAAAGGCGTCCACCTATAAAACTAAGGTCCATTCCCTTTTAAAACTGATTAACACCTTTCGTTTGATACCCATATTGTACAAACGCATTCTAGAGTCACCCCTGGTCCACTTTTATAACGATATTCCGAAAAGGCGTCCACCAATAGAATTAAGGCCCACTCCCTTTCAAAATACTCATTAACACCTTTCATTTGATACCTATATCGTACAAACAAATTCTAGAGTCACCCCTGGCCCACGTTTATGGCGATATCTCGAAAAGGCATCCACCTATTGAACTAAGGCCCACGCCCTTTTAAAATACTCATTAACACCTTTCATTTGATACCCATATTATACAAACGCATTCTAGAGTCACCCCTGGACCACTTTTATAACGATATTCCGAAAAGGCGTCCACCAATAGAATTAAGGCCCACTCCCTTTCAAAATACTCATTAACACCTTTCATTTGATACCTATATCGTACAAACAAATTCTAGAGTCACCCCTGGCCCACGTTTATGGCGATATCTCGAAAAGGCATCCACCTATTGAACTAAGGCCCACGCCCTTTTAAAATACTCATTAACACCTTTCATTTGATACCCATATTATACAAACGCATTCTAGAGTCACCCCTGGACCACTTTTATAACGATATTCCGAAAAGGCGTCCACCTATAAAACTAAGGCCCATTCCCTTTTAAAACTGATTAACACCTTTCGTTTGATACCCGTATTGTACAAACGCATTCTAGAGTCACCCCTGGTTCACTTTTATAACGATATTCCGAAAAGGCGTCCACCAATAGAATTAAGGCCCACTCCCTTTCAAAATACTCATTAACACCTTTCATTTGATACCTATATCGTACAAACAAATTCTAGAGTCACCCCTGGTCCACCTTTATGGCGCTATTTCGAAAAGGCGTCCACCTATATAACTAAGGACCACGCCCTTTTAAAATACTCATTAACACCTTTCATTTGATACCCATATCGTACAAACAAATTCTAGAGTCACCCCTGGTCCACCTTTATGGCGATATCTCGAAAAGGCGTCCATCTATAGAACTAAGGCCCACGCTCTTTTAAAATACATATTAACACCTTTCATTTGATACCCATATCGTACAAACAAATTCTAGAGTCACCCCTGGTCCACCTTTATGGCGATATCTCGAAAAGGCATCCACCTATAGAACTAAGGCCCACGCCCTTTTAAAATACTCATTAACACCTTTCATTTGATACCCATATTATACAAACGCATTCTAGAGTCACCCCTGGTCCACTTTTATAACGATATTCCGTAAAGGCGCACATCTATAGAACTAAGGCCCACTCCCTTTTAAAACACTTATTAACACCTTTCGTTTGATACCCATATTGTACAAACGCATTCTAGAGTCAACCCTGGTCCACTTTTATAACGATATTCCGAAAAGGCGTCCACCTATAGAATTAAGGCCCACTCCCTTTCAAAATACTCATTAACACCTTTCATTTGATACCCATATAGTACAAACAAATTCTAGAGTCACCAATGGTCCACCTTTATGGCGATATTTCGAAAAGGCGTCCACCTATAGAACTAAGGACCACGCCCTTTTAAAATACCCATTAACACCTTTCATTTGATACCCATATCGTACAAACAAATTCAAGTCACCCCTGGTCCACCTTTATGGCGATATCTCGAAAAGGCGTCCACCTATAGAACTAAGGCCCACGCCCTTTTAAAATACTCATTAACACCTTTCATTTGATACCCATATTATACAAACGCATTCTAGAGTCACCCCTGGTCCACTTTTATAACGATATTCCGAAAAGGCGTCCACCTATAGAACTAAGGCCCACTCCCTTTTAAAACACTTATTAACACCTTTCGTTTGATACCCATATTGTACAAACGCATTCTAGAGTCACCCCTGGTCCACTTTTATAACGATATTCCGAAAAGGCGTCCACCTATAGAATTAAGTCCCACTCCCTTTTAAAACACTTATTAACACCTTTCATTTGATACCCATATCGTACAAACAAATTCTAGAGTCACCCCTGGTCCACCTTTATGGCGATATCTCGAAAAGGCGTCCACCTATAGAACGAAGGACCACGCCCTTTTAAAATACTCATTAACACCTTTCATTTGATACCCATATCGTACAAACAAATTCTAGAGTCACCCCTGGTCCACCTTTATGGCGATATCTCGAAAAGGCGTCCACCTACAGAAGGAAGGACCACGCCCTTTTAAAATACTCATTAACACCTTTCATTTGATACCCATATCGTACAAACAAATTCTAGAGTCACCCCTGGTCCACCTTTATGGCGATATCTCGAAAAGGCGTCCACCTATAGAACTAAGGCCCACGCCCTTTTAAAATACTCACTAACACCTTTCATTTGATACCCATATTATACAAACGCATTCTAGAGTCACCCCTGGTCCACTTTTATAACGATATTCCGAAAAGGCGTCCACCTATAGAACTAAGGCCCACTCCCTTTTAAAACACTTATTAACACCTTTCGTTTGATACCCATATCGTACAAACGCATTCTAGAGTCACCCCTGGTCCACTTTTATAACGATGTTCCGAAAAGGCGTCCACCTATAGAACTAAGGCCCACTCCCTTTTAAAACACTTATTAACACCTTTCGTTTGATACCCATATTGTACAAACAAATTCTAGAGTCACCCCTGGTCCACCTTTAGGCCGATATTTCGAAAAGGCGTCCACCTATAGAACTAAGGCGCACGCCCTTTTAAAATACTCATTAACACCTTTCATTTGATACCCATATCGTTCAAACAAATTCTAGAGTCACCCCTGGTCCACCTTTATGGCGATATCTCGAAAAGGCGTCCACCTATAGAACTAAGGCGCACGCCCTTTTAAAATACTCATTAACACCTTTCATTTGATACCCATATCGTACAAACAAATTCTAGAGTCACCCCTGGTCCACCTTTATGGCGATATCTCGAAAAGGCGTCCACCTATAGAACTAAGGCGCACGCCCTTTTAAAATACTCATTAACACCTTTCATTTGATACCCATATTGTACAAACAAATTCTAGAGTCACCCCTGGTCCACCTTTATGGCGATATTTCGAAAAGGCGTCCACCTATAGAACTAAGGCGCAGGCCCTTTTAAAATACTCATTAACACCTTTCATTTGATACCCATATCGTTCAAACAAATTCTAGAGTCACCCCTGGTCCACCTTTATGGCGATATCTCGAAAAGGCGTCCACCTATAGAACTAAGGCGCACGCCCTTTTAAAATACTCATTAATACCTTTCATTTGATACCCATATCGTACAAACAAATTCTAGAGTCACCCCTGGTCCACCTTTATGGCGATATCTCGAAAAGGCGTCCACCTATAGAATTAAGGCGCACGCCCTTTTAAAATACTCATTAACACCTTTGATTTGATACCCATATCGTACAAACAAATTCAAGAGTCACCCCTGCTCCACCTTTATGGCGATATTTCGAAAAGGCGTCCACCTATAGAACTAAGGCTCACGCCCTTTTAAAATACTCATTAACACCTTTCATTTGATACACATATCGTACAAACAAATTCTAGAGTCACCCCTGGTCCACCTTTATGGCGATAATTCGAAAAGGCGTCCACCTATAGAACTAAGGCGCACGCCCTTTTAAAATACTCATTAACACCTTTCATTTGATACCCATATCGTACAAACAAATTCTAGAGTCACCCCTGGCCCACCTTTATGGCGATATCTCGAAAAGGCGTCCACCTATAGAACTAAGGCGCACGCCCTTTTAAAATACTCATTAACACCTTTCATTTGATACCCATATCGTACAAACAAATTCTAGAGTCACCCCTGGTCCACTTTTATGGCGATATCTCGAAAAGGCGTCCACCTATAGAACTAAGGCGCACGCCCTTTTAAAATACTCATTAACACCTTTCATTTGATACCCATATCGTTCAAACAAATTCTAGAGTCACCCCTGGTCCACCTTTATGGCGATATCTCGAAAAGGCGTCCACCTATAGAACTAAGGCGCACGCCCTTTTAAAATACTCATTAACACCTTTCATTTGATACCCATATCGTACAAACAAATTCAAGAGTCACCCCTGGTCCACCTTTATGGCGATATTTCGAAAAGGCGTCCACCTATAGAACTAAGGCTCACGCCCTTTTAAAATACTCATTAACACCTTTCATTTGATACCCATATCGTACAAACAAATTCAAGAGTCACCCCTGGTCCACCTTTATGGCGATATTTTGAAAAGGCGTCCACCTATAGAACTAAAGCTCACGCCCTTTTAAAATACTCATTAACACCTTTCATTTGATACCCATATCGTACAAACAAATTCAAGAGTCACCCCTGGTCCACCTTTATGGCGATATTTCGAAAAGGCGTCCACCTATAGAACTAAGGCGCACGCCCTTTTAAAATACTCATTAACACCTTTCATTTGATACCCATATCGTTCAAACAAATTCTAGAGTCACCCCTGGCCCACCTTTATGGCGATATCTCGAAAAGGCGTCCACCTATAGAACTAAGGCGCACGCCCTTTTAAAATACTCATTAACACCTTTCATTTGATACCCATATCGTACAAACAAATTCAAGAGTCACCCCTGGTCCACCTTTATGGCGATATTTCGAAAAGGCGTCCACCTATAGAACTAAGGCTCACGCCCTTTTAAAATACTCATTAACACCTTTCATTTGATACCCATATAGTACAAACAAATTCTAGAGTCACCCCTGGTCCACCTTTATGGCGATATCTCGAAAAGGCGTCCACATATAGAACTAAGGCCCACGCCCTCTTAAAATACTCATTAACACCTTTCATTTGATACTCATATCGTACAAACAAATTCTAGAGTAACCCCGTGATCCATCTTTATGGCGATATCTCGAAACGGCGTCCATCTATAGAACTTAGGCCCACGCCCTTTTAAAATACTCATTAATACCTTTCATTTGATACTCATATCATACAAAATAAATTCTAGAGTCACCCCTGGTCCACCTTTATGGCGATATCTCGAAAAGGCGTCCACCTATAGAACTTAGGCCCACTCCCTTTTAAAATTATCATTAACACATTTCATTTGATACCCATATCGTACAAACAAATTCTAGAGTCAGGCCTGGTCCACCTTTATGGCGATATCCCTAAATGGCGTCCATCTATAGAACTATGATCCACTTCCTCTTAAAATACTATTTAAAACCTTCCATTTGATACACATGTCATACAAACACATTCCAGGGTTACCCTAGGTTCTTTTTACAACATGGTAATTTTCTCTTACTTTGTCTCCACAGCTCTCAACTGAGTATGTAATGTTCGGTTACACCCGAACTTAGCCTTCCTTACTTGTTATAAAATTTAGTCAACAAATTTTTTTTTATTTTCGTTCATTTACGAAAAAACTCCTTCAAATTTTTTTACTGTGCCCTCATACAAACTAGTAGTCAAACCGTTTTCGAAAAAAATCGAAAACTTCAATCTTTATATTTTAGTTCAACAAAGTACAAACTAAAGGTCCCTCGACATTCGCACTCATTTTAAATAATTTTCTTCCCCGAAGGCAGTTTTATGTTTCCTTCTATATTAAAAGAATTAGCACGATTTGTTTGAAGGAAAGTCTAAAACACCATTCGAAGACATATTTTTTTTTTTTTTTTCAAAAGTTATGTATCTAAACCTATTTCGAAACTATTTGGAAGAAACAAGAAAATTCGAAATTTTTTAAAGCTTTATGAAAGTCTATAAACTTTAAAGAACGGTTCGGGTATGCTGTGACCCAATTTCGAAACATTTTCAAAAAACCTTCGGTTGTCCGGAAATCTATCCACCATCCGACTCACCGGAATCCACCACCTTGTCAACCAGTGACTTGTATCGTTTTCACCAACCTTCGGTTGCTTGGAAATCGATCCAACGATCCAACTGCCGTGTCCACCGACTCACCGGAGTCCACCAGTGACTTGTATCGAGTTCACCAAACTTCGGTTGCTTGAAAATCGATCCAGTGATCCACCTGCCGTGTCCACAGACTCACCGGAATCCAACAGCCGTATTCACCGACCCGCCGTAATCCATCAACTTGTCAACCAGGGACTTGTATCGGTTTCAACAACTTTCGGTTGTTTGGAAACCCATCCAACGGTTCACCTCCATATTCACAGATGTACCGGAATGCACCAATTTGTCAACCAGCGACGTGTATCGGTTTCACCAACCTTCGATTGCTTGGAAATCGATCCAACGGTCCACCTCCATATTCACCTATCCGTCGGAATCCACCAAATGTCAAGCAACGACTTGTATCGGTTTCACCAACCTTCGGTTGCTTGGATGCACCAGCCGTATCCACCGGCCCGCTACAATCCACCAGCTGCCCACTTGTGACGTGCATCGATTCCAGCGACCTCCGGAAATCGATCCACCGACTCACCAACCTTCGGTTACAGTCCATCTTCCATTCGTCGGCCACGTCTACCTCTCTGCAACGGTGTGGGTGTGTTTTGCCAGCAACAAATCGACGCGTGTTCATTTCAAAAGGAAATAGGTGTCATTTTTCGACTTTGGATTGGCTGAGTGCTACCCCAGCCTTCGACGAAACCCACCTTACAAAATGTTCGAACTTTAGAATTTTTCCAAAACGTTTTGAGATTGGTTTCCATAATGTCAGTTACAAAATTCACAGAACATTTTTCTTGAAATATCGAAAATAAAATAACAGTTAAATTGACTAAAAAAAATGTCACAGCTTTTTTTCTGTTGGCTTCTGTATTTATTAATGTTTAATAAGTTTTCTAATTGAAGTCCAATGCAATGAATGAATGAATGACAATGAAACACTACCCTTAACAAATCTTCACTGCAACAACCAATCCTAGAGTAATCCAAAAGTGGTGCAGTTTTTCTAAAATGGTTCTGAATAATCGCTAAGCAATACCGCAAAATATTCCGAATTCGATCTAAGCGATCCCAAAACATCACAAAATTACTCCGTAAGCTAATCTAAAAATTCTGGCACTATTTGATTTTCGATTTTAAATTACCCAGAAGAAATGGCGAAATAATTTTTAAAATTAAGTATCCCAAAATAGCGAAAAGATGACCAAGTAACTCCGAAAATACTACTGAAATATATAACTAAGGAATTATTCTAAAAACATCTCAAAAGGGACCCATATTATTGGCCAAATTTTCTTGTAAAATTACAACAAAATTCCTTTAGAATGTTCCTGAATGAATCATAAATGGGTTTAAAAACTTACAAGAACAATTTCTATATAACCACAAGTATGTACCCCCGCAAGCTAATTAGTATCAAACATAATCCGAAAATGGTCTTGGAACGTACTTAAAATTATTCGAAAATAGTTTTGCAACAATCTTAAAATAATCCGGAATTAATTCACAAATTGACGATTTTAGCTGCTTCATAACAACTCATACCAGCTATCACTGATTTGCAATAACTTACGGCAATTGGGGGCACCAAGGGAGGTCAAGTGTTCCCCCACCTTACTTCCACGACTCAAGTGGGCTGCTTCCAAACTGCGGCGTCGACTAAAATAATTTCTTGGTCGGAAATAGTCGCCTGAAATTGATCCAGACATTATTTCAGGTAACCCGGACGTAAGCTAATATTAGGAGTATTTTTTTTTTCAAGCAAGCGAGAAGCAACGCTTCAACTAGCTAAACAGTTTCATTATGCCAAAACCATACAGATGGTGGAGGTTTATCAGCTAATTGTTACTTTTTTTCGCTGCTATGACATTTCTACTTCTAGCGCAGTATGTTTTTGACACTCAACCAGAGAATTACAAAAACAAAATACATGAAATGCGTGTGTTTGTTTGTATGTAAGTCACCCTGCAGCCACGCTGTTATTTTGTTATTTTTGTTTATCTGCACATTCGCATGTTCATTTCATTCGCTCGTTCACAATAGTGTCCTATTTTGAATATGCAACACTATACAACACTATCAATCAGGTCGACAATTACCTAAGCGGCTTCAACTGAAAGCGCTTAGCCAACTCAACTCGATTACTTTTTATTGTTGCTTTCCATGCAATTCGGTGATCTAGCTAGTGTTTTAATTGTACTAGTTAGCAACGAAATACAGCTATTATTACTAAAATGACGCTGTATATATAATGTTCTCAAGATGGTTCCGAAATGATTTTGAAAGAATATAGCAATTCCCGAGTAACTTTGACATTGCCCCCAAAATTATCCCTGAAATAATTTCAAAACTCTGAAGTAATTTTCAAAAGAAAGATCAAATGATAGTTAAAAAATCCTGAACGGCTCTTGAAATCATTTCAAAATAATTCTAAAACGATCTGGAAATAATTCCAATATAATTGCTAAAACTATACTTAAATGGTTGAGGCAATATCAAAGTAAACACAAAATAGTACCCAAATAAATCCTAAAATAACCACAGAATCTAGCAATATTACTCCTAAATTACTCCAAATTTTCCAATAATTCCAAAATTGCTCGAAACAACTCTGAAAATTATCCCGAAATTTTCTAGAAATTCTTCCTCACAAGCAGTAGGCAAAAAACCTGAAATAATCTCTTAAAATCAAAGTATCTTCCAAAATATTTGCTAAATAAGGGTACAATAATCTGGAAAAGTTGTTGAATTTACTCCGTAATAATTCTGAATAGATCTTGAAATAATTTGAAGATAATTTCCAAAATTATACAATTTCAAAATAAACCCAAAACAGTACCCAAAAAACTCTAGCTCCGAAATATTTCAGCATTATGGTTATGCAAGAATATTAAAATAATTCCTAAAAATTATTCTGCAATGATGCAGCAACATTTTCTTATAATCATCTTATCAAATTATTTAATAGAATTGCTTAAAAGAGTTTTTCTTGCCAAAAAAAAACCCTAAATGGTTATATCGTAAAGAATTAACATTGGACACTTTATGGTTAAACTTCTAAATAGAGCTTTTTATAGCAGTTACCCTTTTCAACAGTCTCTTATGCTATGCTAACCTCTCTTTCGATTACGAAATTGGCTAGAAAAAGCTCAAAGCTATTTTGCAATAAAGCTTCTTTGTATCAAACAGCCTTACAGCTTGCAGACTTTTGCAGCTTTGAAAAGCTTTTAATACATACAGCTTTGCGAATAGCAGTTTCAATCACTGTTACAGTTATATATGTATTTGGAGACTTTTGTGTTCTAAAGAAGAGTAAATACACCCAAGAGCTTTAAGCTCTAAGATGAATTCACAATAAAATAACCGTTACTCGTCGGTTATATCGATTTTGCAAATATTTAAAGCGGTCCATTTTAAATAATTTAAACTAAAAATTTCTTTATTTTTGGCTCTGCAGTTTATTTTAATTTCACAGTAATTTTTTTTATTATTACGAAACAAATATTCGGGAAGATTGTGATATATTGCAGGAAGTGATGGCGATGCATAACGCAGATTCTAGGTTCATACATACATGTAATTGTTCAAAATCAATGCGAACAAAATGAGTCCTTTAACTTGTACAGTTTTGTAAAATTTTTGCGAATTTTCGAATTTTTTTGAAAATATTTTCGAGATTTGTTTTCATAGCTTCCGTTACAAAATTTTTAGGCGTTTCCTTCTTAATTGTCGGAAATAAAAAAATTGAATTATCGATTATTGATGAAATTTTACAATGTTTGTATTCCCAGACGTATTTGCAACCTAAGTTAACTTCTAACAAAAAATTATTATATGATTTATTTCATTAGTCATTCAACGTCTAAGCTGCGACAAAGTTAAAAAATTAAGTTTAGCAAGATAGAGTTAGAGATTATTCTGGAAATGAAATTGAAATTCGAGAAAACGAGCACAAAAATAACAGCCTTATATCCGGTCGGATAATACTCTTTTTATCATTGGAAGGCAGCTCGACATATGGTAAGTCCCCGATGGTTTTGGCAAATGTTACCGGTGTTGCTGGTAATTTTCCGGATATTGATCCGGCTCGTTGCGAGAGCAAGCAGCATTAGACCGACCATCTGATTTGATGTAACCACGTTAAGCCTTGCCGAATTATGTTGTTTCGCAATATTTGAATATTAATTGAAACGAGTTCCTGCGATTTGATGGCCCTCAATGATCATGAACTTTAGGTAGTAGGGAGTAAAATTTTTTGGAATTATTTTGCTACTTTTCACCACCTTAGTAATGAATTGTGGACCCCTTTACGGGAAAAGACAAAATTGTATATACAGTTGCTCAAAAAAAAACTCAAATGAAGTGGCTCGCAGCTTAATTGATAAATTTCATCTAAAATATCGCAAATTCCATAACAGAAATCACATTCAAAAAAATGTCAAAAGTTATTCAAAAGTAAGGAGAATAAATAAAAATTTTCAAATTTTTTTTTTTTTTTTTCAGAATTTCTAGAAAATTTTTGAGTAGGCAGTTTTGTAGCCCAATAAATTTTAGTATAATAAATAATAGCTCAAAATATTTCCTGAATTTTCAGAATTTTCAGATTTTTTCCGGCGTGGGTGTTGAGCAATTTCCCATATATAAAATGCATTTTTGTCTATGCGATGTATGGAAGAAATTGCTCAACACCCTCGCTGAAAAAAATTCAGGAAAAACTTTGAGCTATTATTTATTATACTAAAATTTAAGGGCTAAAAATTTTAATACTGAAAAATTTTCTAGATATTGTGAAAAAAAACTGAAAATGTTGATGTTAATTTTTGAAATTTTGATTAATTCTCCTTACCTTTGAAGAACCGTTGATATTTTTTTGAATGTGGTTTCTGTTAGGGAATTTGCGATATTTTAGATGAAATTTATCAATTAAGCTGTGAGCCACTGCATTTGAGTTTTTTTCAGCATAAACCAAGTGTGTACTTACTTAATTAACCTATGCCTGTATCTCCACATGACATAAGAAAAATTTAAAAGAAAGAGAAAAGGAGAGGAAAAATGAAAATTATAAAAGAAGCGAAAAAGCGAAGGAAAAGTATAGGAAATTACACGACCGCCGGAAAAGTAGAGGGAACAATAGGAAAAAAAGATGGAAGGGTAAGAGTGTGAAAAAAGGGTAGAATTTATAGGTTTACAAGCTTCAGGGGATTGTAATAGTGAACCGGAAACTAAAATAAAAATAAGGCAAGAAAGAGTAAGACGAAACGGATTAAGACTGACAAAAGAACGAAACGAAAAAACTGAAATGAAGTTTATATAAATGGAAGGCAGAGATCAAGAGAAAATTGAGACAGAGCAGAGACAGATGGACATACAGAAAAAATTCTGTTGCTGTTGTTGTAGCGATAAAGACACTCCCCGAAGGTTTTGCGGAGTGTTTTCGATGCTGATTATCCTTTGCTGTATATAGACCCGGTACGTTCCGGTTACAAGCACCAATATGCTAGCCCGACCATCTCGAAAACGATTTAATATGACCACATAGAAACTTCTAGGCCTTCCCGCACCACACCCTTCTTAAGGAACTTGGGGTCGCCAGATTCTCGCCTGCTAATTATGTGTTTGATACATTCATATTTGTAACAGCATTCGTCTCGCGTAGGTGAGTTGCGAAAGCTGTAAATTGGGCTTATCAACCCCTTAAACCACTTGAATCCCTATATAAAAGTTCTAGGGTATGATTTTAGTGTCGCAGGTAAATAAATGTTCAGTTAGAACAAATTCTGTCACATTTGGCAAGAACTCTAGAAGAATTTCATGTAATTCCATGTGTTTCTAAGGCTGGCCTCTATTATATAAAATAAAGATCTTCAAGCGCGTTATATTTTTAAATTTTCACCTCTTTTTTCTTAAAAGGCCTACCTGAGACCCGTTATCTACATAGCTAAATGTCGGGTCGCGTTACCGTGTATCATCAGTCCCTAATTTTCCTTTTATAAGCCAGCCAAATATTCATTCGCACAAAAAGTGATGTTCAACGTCGGAAGTTCAGTTAACGTCAAACGTTTGCTTGTTTGCTCGCAGAAGCTCCGCAATTCTGGTGCAATCATCACATATACGGCTGAATAAAGAAGCTTAAAGGATTATGAGACCTTTGTCATTACACTTCAAATTAACATATCAAATAAATACAGTAAATATTAAATATTAAAAAATTTAAAACGCAAAAAAAAGTTTAACATTAACAAACTAAGTTTCTTCTTTTTAAGTGAATTTCCAAGACTCTCACAAGATTTTTCAGTGGCGACGTCTTCATATAATGCGAATATTTTACCACCAATTCATATCTTAATATTTTGAAACAGAGAGGTGGTTAAACAGCTTCTTCTTCTGTTTCTTCGCCAAATGTGTTAATATCTGCTTCAAAACATTTACGAAACTATCCGAAAGATTTTAAAAAATCTTTCCCAGGATCGTTTTCAATGAAATCGATGTCACAAAAAAATAAAAACAATTGGAAATCGATGTTAATAACACTTCCAATATACCAAATACTAATATCACATTCTCTTTAGTCGACAGCCGCATCGCTGGGCCTTATATCTGTGGTCATAAGTCATAACAACCTAAGTTCTATGTCATTGAGTGGTTCTATAAAACACTTTAAATATTCAGTAAAATGGTCAAATATGCACAATTATCATTCAAAACCAATATTCCTCACATGGAAAGATGCATATGTTTAAAATTTTAAATTCGCTTGGCTATATTCAGTGAGTATAAAATGCCATAAAACAATTATTTTGTGAATCATCCTAGATCGATTTAAGATAGCCTTCCTTGTGACCACGGATTTGATGCATGATCACCGGTAGAAATCTATCTTCTTGGTTTTTAGTGTGGTTTGGTAACTACTAAGGTCAAAGTAGCAAGTTTCATCTTAGTCAAACCGATACTTTAGTTTAAATTTGCTCTAAAAAATCAGGGGTGAACTATATTCAATTTAAACTGTAATTAAAACTAGCACTAAAAAAACGGACTTATGTCTTAAGCTAAAATATTCATTAACTCGCTTCACATAATTTTCATAGGCAATAATATTAGGAAAAATATGTGAAAATAAAGAATTCGGGGATCTTGTAAAAGAGATGGTGGTCAGCTACTTTCTCCTAACTCCCTCCAAATAAGGTTTCTTGAAACAAAAAGCCTCCATACAAATCCAACTAAGTTTTCATATCCAGTATGCTTTACAAATGAAAAGATTTCTAATGCAGTTTCAACTCCTCTTTTTAGCTTTAATACGAGGGAAAGCATTTAATTACAGCAACAAATATCACTAAATAACAACTACACATACAACAATTGAAACCGCATAACACTATCTCTGAAACAATAAAACACTTGACTTCACTTCACTTTGTCAGTCTGCATTTGATTCTAAACGCTTTTGTTAACAATTCTATTTTTTATTATTTTTTTTTTTTTCATTTTTATTATCACTTATCCTTAACCATTCGCTTGCCCATCTGATTATATCTATGTGCCAATGTCAGTTTGTATTACAAGTCAATGTCAACTGGCATTTAAACAAGAAATCTTCAACTCACACGTCTATCGCTTGCATTTTGAACAACAAAGACAACAGACAAATAATTGTTGTCATTTATCGTATTCATTGTTGCATTGTTTTTATGTAGACCTTGTTTTTGTAGTATTTATGTTACTACCATGTACAATAAAATTGGCATGATTGCAATGAGAAAATGTTTCTTTACGTGCGTTTGTGTGTGTTAGGAAAGTTGGCGCTTTCTTTGTTGATGTCATTTTCGCATTTGCAAAGGTGTGATTATATAAATTCGGAGCAATTAAGCAATTTCTTTCAGCTCCTACTTCACTCTTCTACGGTTGTGTTTATCTGTTTTTAAATATATTTACTTAATATTTAGTTAATCGGTTCAGACGGTGATTAAGCGGAGAATTGCAGTAAGGTTGTGGTGTATTAAAGTGGAATGTGTCTAATTAGATGGTAATTTGGGTAACGAGATGTCTACTTTAACCAATATTCGATGCGTTAAAAAACCTACATCACAAATATGTTCTGATTTAAGTGGTCGATTACCTTTTCTGGTATAAATTGTGTGACTTTGATTGTTGCTTAACAATTCTTGATAGAGCTCCGCCCTAAAAAGAACCTATCTCAAACAAGTAAGGAAGGCTAAGTTCGGGTGTAACCGAACATTACATACTCAGCTGCCAAATTACAGCTTTCAAAACTTTTAAATTACCTTCTGGGCGGTGCCACGCCCATAATCCAAAATTTTACTAATTTTCTATTCTGCGTTATAAGGTCAACGCACCTACCATGTTTCATCGCTTTAACCGTCTTTGCTAATGAATTATCGCACTTTTTCGGTTTTTCGAAATTTTCGATATCGAAAAAGTGGGCGTGGTTATAGTCCGATTTCGTTCATTTTAAATATCGATCTGAAGTGAGTGCCCAGCAACTTACATACCAAATTTCATTAAGATACCTCAAAATTTAATCACGTTATCGTGTTTACGAACAGACGGGCGAGCGGACGGACATGGCTAAATGAATTTCTTTTTTCGCCCAGATCATTTTGATATATAGAGGTTAGGTTAGGTTAAACTGGCCGGTCCTTGAGGACCTCACATAAATTGAATGAGTCCAAACTGATAAACCCTATCAAAAACCAGGACCTATGTTATAAAAAAACTCCGTCCTCTTGGCAAATACCAGAAGTTTCCTAAAACTTAAGCCACTTGCAGCTTCTAGATCTGACAGCTGTATCACTCCTAATAGCTGAAGTCTTAGCCTGGCAAGCGCAGGGCACGAGCGCATTTCCTACATCTGCTATCACTGACCAAGCCTAATTTAAAGGCATGTGACGCCAGAAGGTACCCGCCCTGAGTCTACAGTCCTCTCTTTTTAATGTTAGAAGCAACTGTGTTAGTCTAAGGTTGTAAGACCTACACATAATCTTCGACACTTTACAGCCCCGCGCTTGAACCCACGCCTTTCCCGCTTGGTAGAACATGTGCACCTCTCGCGTTCGCTTAATCTCGCCCAATCTAATTGGGACATCTACGGAGCAAGCTTCAAGGGATGCGCCCTTTTTAGCTATTTCGTCCGCTTTTTCATTCCCATCTATTCCCATTTGCCCTGGCATATGAGTTTTCTATGAGAATCTTTTCACGGCAGAAATACACTCGGAGTGCTTGCAAAAGCACTGACGACGGCGAACCCGATTAGAAAAACTTTGCTAAATTGTTGATGTACGGATGTGTGGTAGGCGGACGAAGAATGAAGAAGAATACGAAGTAGATCGTGTAAGAGATCCAGCTTCTAAGAGGCGGAAAGATAAAGTCCCTCTCCAGAGAGACACGCCATGTTTATGACATATACATCTAAATATGGAAGACAGGCGTCAGTAACAAAGAAGCTAGTACGATTCTAGGGGTTGTGCAACTTCTAGCTTCTCCAACACAATTTTTAACATCGCACACCCGTGGTGAATCTTTTTTATTTAGCAGAAGACAATTATAAACATGTAAAATAGATTTAAGTTAGGCTTAGGAAAGCCGTAATAAATAAATACATTACATTACATTACATTACATTCATACCCTTCTTTTTCCAATGAGGTTAAAGGAGGAACGGGGTAAATCTGCTTTACTTCGACAAAGAATAAGGTCAGGAGCTCCTAAGTAGAGCGCCTATTGAGCGCAGAAAATTTTTTTGGTCATATGTCTGTGGAAATGTAGATTGAGCGCTTCTACACTCCTCTCAGGTTCAATAATAAAACCACCTTGGAATGGCTAGAGGGAGTTGTTCCAAACATGACGGGGCTTGTGCTTGGTGCGTTATTAATAAATTTCTAAACGAGGACGGTTGAGTTTAAAATGTTTTCTTCTCCTACGCTGACCAGATCGGATCATAGGACAGAAATTTTGGTTGGTTCCTGAACAACTCAAGTATTTGCTAAGTGGTTGTTTCCTTTTGGCCGTCAAACAAATTCTGGTAACAACTTTAAACAAATTGAGTATTTGTATGGTCTTAATTAACCGGAAAATTCAAAATATTCTAAGCTAACCATAAATTTTAGGGGAAAGGTAAGATATAGCTTATCTTCAAAATTATTCAATGAAACATTCTTTTTAAAAAGTTGACACAGAATAACAACATTGGCCTAAAAATGCATACAGCACTTAATTTATTTCAGTTTTCTTAGCACTAAGTCTCAGTAAGCAATTGTACAAAAATCAGACCCTCAAAGCCCGTTGGTAGGCTGTCGATATATTTTTTGGTTGCTCTTAACTTTGCCACTCACTTTTCAGCTCATTTGCATATATCGACGAAACGGAAATGCAAAAATCCACTACGTAAAAGAACCAAATGCGTCACGCATTAGCCAACCTAATCGTAACCGCATTGACTACATAGTGCATTGAATACGTTACATTTGTTGTTGGATTTTTTGCTGCCGTTTTAACTACCAACCTCAACTTCAAATGAATCTTCCTTTGGCTTTCTGGCTTACTTTGAGCGCATACGGTAATGGCAAAATACAAAAAAAAATTTCTCAGCAGCAGCAACAGCAAAAACAAGGGAAGCAGCGAGAGAAGCGTAATAATTCCAATAACAACAAAGCAGCTTTAAACAAAGTGGCAACCACAATACTAACAACGATGACAGCAAGCAACAATAGAGCAAAGAGACAAGGCAAACATATAAACAAAGCTATAAACTTTAAGCAAATATACTACACACACCCATACATACAAACATCATTCATAAACACATCGTATGCAAATAAACAACAAAGTGACAGGGAAGCTAGCAGGCAACTGACAGCTTCACAAAATGTCACGTGAATTGTGGCTCTATGAAGAAGTAAAAAAAAAAGTAAGGACGAGACTGTCTTCGGCTGTGCCAAAGACTTCATACCTTTCATGAATGGGGCTGTACAATAATTTTATCCCGTTCGGAATCTCCAAATAATCGGTTGTATAAAATAACAAAAATATAGTGAACATACCTAAACGATTTTTAGGAAAAATATAAAATAAAAAATGGCAAAAAACCCTCTTATCTGAAGGATCGGTTGTATGGGAAAGGTATATGCTATATACATACAGCTCCGATCAAAGTGATTTCTTCAGGAAATCTTCTATGATATATTAAAATATATGTCACCGAGTTTCACGTTTATACTTTCTAAATTAAGGGAGAAATTACCAAAAATCTTCCTATCTGAACGATCTGTTGTATGGTATGTATATTTTACTAGCAGACCCGGCAGACGTTGTTCTGCCCTAAATTTGGAATGTCTGCATACATTTTAATAAGCTTTTTCTGTCTAAATCTGCCCTCGCCCCTCTACACTTTTTCCTAATCTTTGTATTCACTCCTCCCTCCGTATTTTTCGCTTCATCTATCTCCATCTTCGTCTAATTCTATCTCTTTCTCAGTCTCCTTCTCTCTTTTCTCTTCTCTCAAGTTTTTCTCATTCTTCTTCATATCTTATTGCCAGCCCCAGAGGGTGGTATGTATTTTGTTCCAGTCCCATTCCGAGTCTCAGTCCCAATCCCACTACGAGTCTCAGTCTCAGTCCCAGTCCTAATCCCAGTCCGTCTCTGGTCTACTTCCCGGAAAAAGCATCGTAAATACTAATATAGGCAAATTTATATACCAAATTTCAGGCAAATCGAATAGGACGTATGTCAATAGGTATGTGGGTATTATTAATTCATGACTTTATTTCGGATTCGCATGCATATTTATCAGTTTTGCCAGGTTGATGCGACTAAATCGAATATCACAATGAAAATTACTTAAAAGCTCTCAGCAACAGCTTTCGTTTGATACCCAAAATACACACACATTCTAGGGGTATCCGGGTCCATGTTTTGGCCTATATCTCGAGACCCTAGTCACCAGTAGGTATGAAAACTACCCAGTGTCAAAGTACTCATAAACATCTTCCATTTGATACCCATATTGTACAAACACTTCTTGGAATTACCCGGGTACATGTTTTGGTCTATATCTCGAGACCCTAGTCACCAGGTATCAAAGTACTCATTATGTAAACCGTCCCCGTGGAAAAATACATATATATACCAATTTTGATAATAATCGGTCCAGTAGTTTTTGAGTTAATCGATGACATACATACAAACATTCATTTTTATATATATAGATATATGGCTAAACCGATTTGGGATTTCAAAATCAACTAACCATCATATCTCCTTCCTGTATCTTTCCTAAAAATTTCATGACAATCTTTCTATCCGTTCTCGAGTTATGGAGTGACAATCAAAATGTACACTTCTTTATATATATATAGATATAGCTCCGATCGAAATGATTTTTTCATGAAATCTTCTATGATATATTAGAATATATATCACCGAGTTTCACGTTTGTACTTTCTAAATTGCGACAGGAATGATCAAACTCGTCTTATCTGAACGATCGGTTGTGTGGAAGATATATGTTATAGTGGTCCGATCCTACCGGATCAGACAAATGTCTAATATAACACAAAAATACATCCTTGTACCAAATTTTATTGAGATATCTCAAAATTTGAGGGACTAGTTTGCGTTCAAACAGACAGACGGACGGACAGACGAAAGAACGTGCATTACGGGAGTCCCTGTCGTAAAGACTTACCTCCGGTGTAAAACACAGATCAATGTCCGTTGATCTTCGGCCCAACAAGTTGGTACCAAATCGGTGAGCTGGGGTGTTCAAGTCAACCAGCGTCGGTTTGGCCGAGGAGGACTATCCATCCTCCTCTTCCATTTTCGGGTAATGGCACCCGGTTGCACGGCAACTCCACCGCGAGTTCCGTGCTTGCCTCAGAGTCCCTCTTTCATTGATTTTGATATCTCGATATCTGATTAACAAGTTAACCAGATTGAGATATTGTGTTTTTGTCGCAATTTAGGAATGTGACCAACCTTTTCTGTTCTGCAGTGTTACAACAATGTATAAATACATTGTTAACGACGGAGCTTGGTTTTGCTTAGATATTGCTTAAAGGGCCGCACTACGTTGACAAACAAAGTGAGCTTGGCATCCAATTATGCTCCGTCTTAAAACTCCATCACAATTTAAATCAAGGGATGTGACCAACCTTTTCCGCACACAGACCTGTGAGTGCCGAGTGCCCGCCTCAACAATGCCCCTCGACATCGCTTGAGGCCACACTACGTTGACAAACATTGTGTGCCATATTGTCTACTATTGGCTTCCATTTTTGCTACTAATTTCGCTCCAATTTCCACTCAATTACACAACAATTATGCTCCGATTTGCCTCCAAATAAACTCCTACCACAATTAAGGGATGTGTCCAACCTTCTCCGCTCACAGACCTGTAAGTACCGAGTACCTGCCCCAGCAACATCCTTGCATTGCAGTCCGCCACACTGCAGTGATTTGACAACGTCAAATCTACCACATATAGGATGTGGCCATCCACACAGCGAACGCCTCCTATTCGCTTACGCAGTCTAAAGCAGCCTCAAACATCTCAAAACACGCGATGAGCACCGGCCCACTCGTACAATTATCGATTGTTTTTCGGCTGACGATAGACATGCGTTCCTTCACCATCTTTCGTCAACTTATTTGCAGCATATTTGTCACAAATTAAGGGATGTGACCAACCTATCATCTGCCCCTCAGGGTCAGTTTCTCAATGAAATTGGGACTGCCGTGGCAAGCATGAGACCGAATTCCCTTGGGTCTTAGGTCCCCAAGGGAAAACAAGTCTACTCAGAGCGTGTGCCATAAGTGAACTCTATTTGAAACCACAGCCACCGCGATGCTCCCACAAGGGGGCCATCCCGGGACAGGAGGTGAGACCTGAGTACAAAGCATCGTTCGATGCAGTGCACCAGATCACACTGGCTTCTCCTGCTCCCGCGGTAGCAGTTTTTATAAGACCTTGCCTAGGGTCCCACAGGGTGATACACCGCGTCCACCCCGCTACCTTTCGAGTAAAACACCTTACTCATGGATTGGGTACCCATGGTATTATGGTCGCCTTTTACGACCGGTATACCTACCGTGGGCATATTCTAACCCCTAACCCATAGGGGGAAGACGGACGGACAGACGGACATGGCTATATCAACTCAGTTCGTCGCCCTGATCAATTCGGTATACTTAATGGTAAGTCTATGTTCTATATTTCTCAACGCTACAAACATCGGACCAAAGTTAATATACCATTTCATGTTCATGAAAGGTATAAAAACAGTTAGTGCATCGCTTTATGTGCGGCTGTTTGTGGTGGAGCCTGTGCAAGGACGAACAAAATTGAATGCCGAATAACAAAATATACAATTTGTGTTCCCCGATGTGCGTCTGGACCAATGAAAACTTACACACATATACACGTTTTCGATACGTCTGTGTGTGTAACTATGTTTGATATGCAAACAATAATAAATCGAATAGGATTTATTGGTGTCATAGCGTGCGCCAGCTGAATGGAGAAGAGAAAAAACAAAGCAGCTATTTTTAAACTTTTGCTTGTTTTTTCGTATATCCTGTGGTTGGTAGACATTTCTGTCTAATTTTTTAATTTTTTTAGTGCACACTCGTCAAGCGAAATATTATGCAAGATAAATTCAGTGCTAAGAATATGTCTTCTGCAGTTCATATAACTAAGTGGTAGTAAACAACCTCACAACAACTATTGTATCGATTCCAATTCGGCCTTAAATGCTTGCTGCGAGCTATGATATTCTTTTTTTAAGGAAAAGCTTAGACTCTTCACTGAAACTTTTCGATAATGTAAATGCACTATGGCTTCAGAAGCAGAAAAATAAAGCATATACATAATGTGCTGGACATTGAAGCGAGAGCTCAATTTAAGAGGGCCTTAAACATGTGAGTACTAAAGAGACCTCCATAATAATCCCTTTCTTCAATCCATATCTATAAGCGTAAAAGTATGTATAACGTAACAAATACTAGAGTGCCAAATATGATTAGCAGAGATTCCGTCTGGTCGTCAAACAAATTCTGGTAATCCATTGACATATTCAATAGTGACCGGCAATTTCAGCCAAACCTAACTTATGAATAACAATTTTTGACCTATTTTATGTGCCTCAACGGCAACAAAGCTGTAGTTCAGAGCCATTTCCTAGCACCGAATGAAGAAGCAATGACAGCTAGTGAAAAGTCAGCTATATTTCGTAGAGATTTGAGACCGAGCTTCTCTTCCAATTTGCGTCGTGTTCTTTGTTAATTTTTGCAACAAATTGGACCTAGGTGTTTTACGCTGACTCGGAACTTCACTTTCAAGGCATATGAGTTTTCACTGGGAAGCTTTTCACGGCAGAAATACACTTGTAGCGCTTGCCAAATCACTGACGAGAGCGACTCCTCTTAGAATACCTTTTTTTCTAATTGAAAAAACTTGTTTTGCATCTTTCGATAATGCTTTGTCCCGGGCTCGAACCAAGGATTTTCGGTGTGATGGCGCTACCACACACCATGCTTATGTAAATTTGGGACAAATGTATGTTGTTGACTTGAATTATGAAACTCGGACAAATACAACGTCTGCTTTGCGCTAAGGACTTGAGCAGCTTTAACTTATATCTAGTAAAGACGAGTCATACGTACACTTCAAAGTCCTACCCAGAAAAGCGTCATGTGTAGTGGAATATAAGGGAAACTAACTGAAGGTGTACTGTGAGTGCAACGTTTGTCGTAAATAAGCTTTATAAAAGAAGGTATTTTGAGAACCATACTTCCTATGGGCCTAATAAATCAGCATATATACATCGGCGAGTGTTGATGGTACCTTACAGTTTTTCGTCAGCAGATTTTTTCGACGTTTTTCTTTTCAAATATCTTTATATTTTTTGGGGGGTACAAGAGGGCAAATTTTTTAATGGAAATGGAAAATCTCGCTAACTTTTCAAAACTAGACTACTGACTTACTTTATTGGGGGAACTACAGGACTTAAACATTTATAGTGCTGGACTGACATATATAAATAAATAATAAATGCAAGGCGCCATAACCTCCGAAGAGATCTAAGGCCGAGCTTTTCTTCATATTTGCGTCGTGCTCTACTTGATTTTCCCTACAAATTGGCCGGACGGGACCTACATGTTTTATGCCGACTCAGAACGGCATCTGCAAGGTAGATGTGTTTTCACTGAGAGCTTTTCATGGCAGAAATACACTCGTAGCGCTTGCCAAACACTGCCGAGGGGCGAACCCGCTTAGAAAAATTTTCTTCTAATTGAAAAACCTTATTTCTTAAATTTAGATGTTGCTTTGCCCGGGGTACGAACCCAGGGCATACGGTGTGGCAGGCGGAGCACGCTACCATCACACCACAGTGGCCGCCATACTGACATATATAACCGTCATTTTTTCGCTAACGCTCCTTCTATTCTTCAACTATTTTTCTTTTTAACCTCTCCCTTTCTCTTCCTTTCGCTATCTCCACCTTCTCTCTACCCTCTCTTCATATCACTGCCTACCTCTCATCCTCACTCTCTATACCTCCCCCTCTATTTCTCTCCTCCTCTCGCGGTCTCTCCCAACCCTAATTGTCTTCCACTCTCCATCCCTCTCACTATATCTTTCTCTCTATCTCTTACACTTTCTCTCTTTTCTTTCCTGCGCCCGTCTTTGTTCTTCACGTTCTTTTCATTCTTGCTCCTGCTTTCTTTTCTTCACTTTTTTTTCGTGTTCTTTTGTTTCCACTTCCTACTCCCATTTTTTTTGCTGCTTTCCCTCCTTCCTTTTCTCTGGCCCTCTTTTCATCTTTCCCCTCTCTTTCTACTTCTTCTGGCTCTCTTCATTCCTATTCCTGCTTCCATTTTCTTGTACTTTTTTAATTTTCACTCCATTCACTTTTTGTCATATTTTCCTTTCCCTCCCCATCTTTTCTTTTCGATCTTTCTATCGCTGAGACGCTTCGCTGAAATCAAAGCAATTAAAATCTATGTACAAATTTTACACGATATCGCAACGTAAAGAAAATTTTTTTCAAAGATAGTAAGTTTCTGAAATTACTGGGGAAAGTAATTTGAAGCTTTAATTGTATATAACAGATAGTGAAAAAAAGAAATACCGAAAAAATGTCAAAACTAAATAACAAGTCGTAAATACAACCCATTCTTCCCAGCACGCACACCTGCTCAATTTTGTAGCATACATTAAAGAATCACCGTAAGGACATTCATATATGTAAATATATATGCAAATGCTCAGCAGACCAAGTATGTGTCAACGCACTGAGGTAGTAAGCAAGCGTGGGGCTCAACCGGCGTATACGTATGCGGGTTTCAACCTTACCTAAAATTATGCCGTGTGACTCTGAAGGTATAGCAATGTGATCCCGACGGACGTAGAGCTTAGTGTTCAACCTAACTACCGAGGGAATATTTGATGGTAGTATCGGGGAGCAACTGATACTTAGACGGTCGGCTGAGTGCGGTTAAAGTCCCACTCTAACTTTGATGCTTTCGATGCTTCTTTCGCTGAAAAATAAAACAAAAATACTTTCTATGCATAAACAAATTTTAAATCAAAACAGCCCTTGAGATTTCAATGTCAAAGTGTTTGCGGGAACAACTTGAGTACCGCATAATTATTGCAGCTTTTGCTTTCCTTGAATAAATTTATGTAATTTCGTTTTCCCCCTTTCAACGCCTAAAATTATGCAATGGCATAAAAATATGAATATGAATTTCACGTGCAATTAATATACATATAAGCGTAAAACAGAAAGTTTCATAGTTGTCGGAGCGCTTAATATTAGAAACTCAAAGTTATAATTCACAGTGAGCGGTGCTTTATTTTAAAATCTTAGGAAGCAGGTAACATAAAATATGTGACAAAAAAATAAATAAAATTTATAAATAAAAAAATAATGAACATGATTAGCCTGGTGTTATTGGGCCACTTGAGGGCAGTGCGCTGCCACAACGTCCAGTTATTATAATGCGAAGCCAAAATAAGATAGCAGAAAAGAAGGGAATTCTTTTATTTGATTTGTCATATTATTTTTGCGAATATTAGCTGTTTCGATACTGCACTATGCCACTAGTAATAAGCGCAAGACAACAACAATAGCAAGCCAAACATATAAAATAGAAAACGGCCACACATACACGTACACAGCAAGAAAGAACTTACATTGTGATGTGTGAATAAATGCAGGGTGTACCATGGCTCAATTATATGGTTAGCTCATCTTATAATCTAATTATTTATTCGACATTGCAGTGATTCGAACGATAATAGAAGGTGCAGAATTATCGAGAATTTCCTAAAATTTGCTACATTATATTTATCTCCTGTTTTTGTTGGGTTAAAAATATTTATATTTATTTCGTTACATGTAGAACTAAAAACTGGGTCATACAAAATAATTTTTACATCACAAACGCGATGCAGTTTCAGAGATTATTTCAAAACTGCTAACTGATGCGTAGATTTTTTTGTTTCTGGAGATCCCAAACAACCAATTTCTGCTATCTGCCTTTTGAAAAAAGTTAATTGACGCCTTTTCAAATATTAGTACGCAATCAAATTAACCTCACAGTTACAGTTTGGGCGTTGTGCTATCTTCAGTGTAGTTTTCCGTTCTCTGGCATTGAGGATGACACAACGCTGAAAGGGTTTGTTTCTAAACCAAATTTGGCCAAGTATGACGCAGAATCGATCCAGTATATATCAATTATCTACCCTGTCGCAAAATCAACAAAAAAAGTTAATCAGGTTTAAAATGCTTTAATGATGACGAAAATTAAGTAAATTTGGTGCATACTTTCAGGCACATTATCCATATTACGCCTACATTGCCGGGAAACAAAAAATCATTTTTGCTAGTAGTCAGCTCGTGACTATTTACCGACATATGTATATAATATAAAACATGTAAGGAAGGCTAAGTTCGGGTGTAACCGAACATTACATACTCAGTTGAGAGCTGTGGAGACAAAATAAGGGAAAATCACCATGTAGGAAAATTAACCTAGGGTAACCCTGGAATGTGTTTGTATGACATGTGTATCAAATGGAAGGTATTAAAGAGTATTTTAAGAGAGAGTAGGCCATAGTTCTATGGATGGACGCCATTTAGGGATATCGCCATAAAGGTGGACCAGGGCTGACTCTAGAATTTGTTTGTACGATATCGGTATCAAATGAAAGGTGTTAATGAGCATTTTAAAAGGGAATGGGCCTTAGTTCTATAGGTGAACGCCTTTTCGAGATATCGCCATAAAGGTGGACCAGGGGTGACTTTAGAATATGTTCGTACGATATGGGTATCAAATGAAAGGTGTTAATGAGTATTTTAAAAGGGAGTGATCCTTGGTTCCATAGGTGGACGCCGTTTCGAGATATCGCCATAAATATGGACCAGGGGTGACTCTAGAATGTGTTTGTACGATTTGGGAATCAAATGAAAGGTGTTAATGAGTATTTTAAAAGCGAGTGGGCCTTCGGTGTATAGGTGGACGCCTTTTCGAAATATCGCCATAAAGGTGGACCAAGGGTGACTCTAGAATGTGCTTGTACGATATCGGTATCAAATGAAAGGTGTTAATGAGTATTTTAAAAGGGAATGGGCCTTAGTTCTATAGGTGAACGCCTTTTCGAGATACCGCCATTAAGGTGGGCCAGGAGAGCCTCTAGAATGTGTTTGTACGATATGGGTATCAAATTAAGGGTACTAATGAGGGTTTTAAAAGCGAGTGGCCCTTAGATGTATATGTGAACGCGTTTTCGCGATATCGACCAAAATGTGGACCAGGGTGATCCAGAAAATCATCTGTCGCGTACTGCTAAGTTATTTATATATGCAATACCACGAACAGTATTCCTGCGAAGATTCCAAGGGCTGTTGATTTCGCCCTGCAAAACTTTTTCATTTTTTTCTTCTTAATATGGTAGGTGTCACACCCATTTTTTCTAAAGTTATATTTTGCGTCAATAAACCAATATAATTACCATGTTTCATCCCTTTTTTCGTATTTGGTATAGAATTATGGCATTTTATTCATTTTTCTTAATTTTCGATATCGAAAAAGTGGGCGTGGTTATATATATGGGTTTTGCTCAAGTTATCGTGTTAACGGCCGAGCGGAAGAACAGACGGTGGACTGTGTATAAAAACTTGGCGTGGCTTCAACCGATTTCGCCCATTTTCACAGAAAACAGTTAACGTCATAGAATCTATGCCTCTACCAAATTTAAGGATTGGTAAACTTTTGTTTGACTTATGGCATTAAAAGTATTCCAGCCAAACTAAATGAAAATGGGCGGAGCCACGCCCATTTTGAAATTTTCTTTTATTTTCGTATTTTGTTGCACCATAGCATTACTGGAGTTAAGTGTTGACATAATTTACTTATATACAGTAAAGATATTAAATTTTGTTAAAATTTGACTTTTAAAATGATTTTTTTTAAAAAGTGGGCGTACTCTTCATCCGATTTTGCTAATTTTTATTTAGCACATATACAGTAATAGTAGTAACGTTTCTGCCAAATTTCATCATGATATCTTCAACGACTGCCAAATTACAGCTTGCAAAACTTTTAAATTACCTTCTTTTAAAAGTGGGCGGTGCCATGCCCGTTGTCCAAAACCTTACTAATTTTCTATTTTGCATCAAAAGGTCAACCCACCTACCAAGTTTCATCGCTTTATACGCCTTTCGCAATGAATTATCGCAATTTTTCGGTTTTTCGAAATTTTCGATACCGAAAAAGTAGGCGTGGTTATAGTCCGATATCGTTCATTTTAAATAGCGGTCTGAGATGAGTGCCCAGGAACCTACATACTAAATTTCATCAAGATACCTCAAAGCTTACTCAAGTTATCGTGTTAACGGACAGACGGACGGACAGACGGACGGACGGACGGACATGGCTCAATCAAACTTTTTTTCGATACTGATGATTTTGATATATGGAAGTCTATATCTATCTCGATTCCTTTATACCTGTACAACCAACCGTTATCCAATCAAAGTTAATATACTCTGTGAGCTCTGCTCAACTGGGTATAAACATATGCCTTAAGGTATGCGTAGTAAAACGCTGGCTCCCTCATACCTCTTTTGCGTATGGCTCTGCAACTTTAACGTTGCTTCCGGAAGTAAAAGGGTTACTATCACTATGCTTGCTATCGCCCCGTAGTTTTGGGATATTTATCCATAGTTCAGCTAAGTGTTGGTGTTTGCAGGCACGCAGATGTAAATATATGTAACATACACTAAGCTTACGATGTTGCCTTTCACATATGCTTTCACCCAGCCTACAAACTTACCTCTTTATTTCGCATGATAGCAAGTATGGGAGCCTTTAAGTCGGAGTGTTACACAAGTCCGTTTGGTCTTTTTCAAAAACCACCTGGAATAGTCAGTCTTCAGAAATGTACATATTTAACCTATAATAATTTTACACTTGCGGTTCAAGCTGGGTAGGTTATCTAGTTCTGCTGTTTAGCCTACTTCCTGGAAATCACCAGCTTTCCAATATATGCACATTTATTCCTGTGTTTATCTATTAGAGTCAGTTAGATCGAAAAGACCTGGTTTTCCAATAAAACTAATGCGTGTTCCTGCTGACTAGCCGGTTGAAAATCCTACTATCCAAGCACTTGATTTTGCCACTTACTCGGGTTAGTTTGGTGAGGCTCCATATGTTCGCTTTTATTTTATCAGGTCGGTCAGAAAGCGTATGGTTTTGTATGGAGCAAGCTACTTCAGTTGTTAGAAAGCACTGGTTTCCAGTCGATATCTCCCATGAAGTCTTATCGTCATAACAAAATTGTAATTATGTTGGTACAGTTGGTAGCACTTTTAATGTTTTTATTTTTTATTGTTCTCACTCTTATTACTATTTAAGCCTGCTCTTATTATTTAAGTCTGTTCTCCTAGACATACTTGTCTTTGTCACTCTGTCACATTTAGCCGTTACGGTAGCAGAAAATCAATCAGAAGTCAAGGCTGTATCCAGCATGCGGTTATTGATGTGCTGGTGTACAGTAACAGGGCCTATACACAGATCCACCTCCTTAGTCTTGCATAGCATTGATATTACTTTCCTTCCCTAACCGCTCAGTAGTCACCAGATCTCTCGCCGGTCACTCAAAAAATTTTGCTTTGCTTACGATATGCTCCAGCTTGCACATTGCTTGCCTGAGTGCTACCTTAGACGTTCAGAAACTCCCCCTTGTACTTAAAACTCGACCCACTGTAATTTATAGTCAATAAATTTAATAATCGAAATGAAAACTGAACAAATTTTTCTTTCTTAAAAATAAATTACGAATGCGTTTTCGCATGCACGAAAGAATTAAAAATGTATATCCTCTTTGCTATAGCAGAATAGGTTAATTACTCAGCAACCAATAACGTTTCGCCTACAGCAGCAATTATTTCATAATTTTTAGCATATTTTAGATGAAAATTCCCCTGTAAAAATAAACTAACTAGGAAAAGGCGAGAAAGAAACAAACGCAAACATAACAAATGGTTGACTTTCCCTTTATCACCAGACAGACTGCGAGTCATGAGACTACCAACAATTCAAAACCCATTAACGTGAGAGCGCTAACAAATTTAAAAAAGTTGCGCCAGCTAACTAACGAGCATGCCAGTCTACTCCTTAGAAAAGCTATGCTTCGCTACGCCAATGAAGCCCACGAGCCTGAAAGTCGTATCGATGCGTAAAATGAAATAAAACACCGAGCGCTGAAGTTGTAAAATGAAATCCACACATACACACGTTTCAATCGCTTGCAGGCATATCGCTGCATTAAGTGCTGTGAGTGAACACCCAACGTAATACTGGCTGCTACATGCAAAATTCGCTACAACCGATGAGATAAATTGCAATTTTCTAGTTTAAAACTCAAAGAAAACAAGCAGCCTGCTAAAGAGCAAAACACAGCGCGTAGAGAAGGTAAAACCCTTTGCGATGAGTTATGTACAGAGATGGCGCATAGCTGTCACGCATGTTGACTCTGCGGCGTAACTGTGAAATATGAAGTAATAGAAAACTTCAGTGGAATATGAAAATTCTAGCTAATTTATTTTTCCTTTGAAAGTAAAGTTTTTATAAAGTCTTATTAGCGTAACTCAGCTCATAAATTGGCAGGTGGAGAATGTTAAGTGGATGGAGAGCAAATATGTTGTGCATTTCAAAAGAGAAGAAGGACAGTGGGAGAGGGTTAAAGCAAAAAAAAAATCTGAGGCGGCGAAGAAGCGCTAATGAGGTGAATGAGAAGGGATAAATGCACTAAATGCACAAATGGTACTTTGCCTTAATTTCAAGGATATAAAATATACTTTAGATTTGTTGTAATCTACTAATAAATAAAAATTTACTACCGTTACGTTCAATTACAAAAGCAACAGTTGCAGCGTTAAGTTGGCGTTGCTTATGTTTCTTCTTTCCAATCAAAAGATGTAATAATCTGTAGGAATTACTGAGCCAGTTTTCAAAAAATTCAAAAGAAGGACCCAACCAATGTGCCAGTAAACAACCCGTAAGTAAATTTTATATTTCCATTAAAATAATTTCAGTAGAACCAATCCTAAAGATAACTTGTTTTAAGTAAAGACAAAACACAAGGTTTCTCTTTTCCTCCAACGCGTTTCGATGAAATTTTTTCATCTTCATCAGGGAGGCTGTTTATTTATCACAAAATATGACATAAAACAAAACAAATGACGCTGGAAGCTCTACGAATACAACAAAAAATCAATACTGCAATGAATTTCAAGGAAGACGTCAACAATATAAACTGCGCTTATATGACGGCATTATCAGCAAATGAACGAAGCAGGAAACATGAATGGAGGCAGTAAATTAAATGTAAAGTTTTGTTTATTTATGTGTTAGATGTAAAGTTTCAATGTTATAAATTGAATGTAAGTATTATGTTAACAACAGAGTGATGTGAATAGTGTAATTCTAACTAATGTGTTAATGTTTGTGTTGTTTTATGTCATATTTTATGATAAATAAACAGTCTCCCTGATGAAGATGAAAAAATTTCCTCGAAACGCGTAGGAGGAAAAGAGAAACCTTGTGTTTTGTCTTTATTTTATCGGCCGAAAAGCTCCAAATAATTACAATTGTAACAAAAATTTGGCCCAAAATAAATATATAACTTATTTTTATTTTCATAACCGTTAACTTTAGTTATTTATTCTTAATTTGTTTCCTACTTTTGAACTGGTTACAGTGGGCAGGAGGTTTTTTAACCGATTATTTTCTTGCACTTATTTGAGAATATTATTTTTTTCAACCAGCTTCACTGTGCAGCTGGGTTTGGAACCGGTTACTTCGTTGCAAAGTATTACTCTTTTCAAGGCAGATGCCATTTTACATCTGATAACATGTTTGGAACCACTTATTTTCTTGTATTCGGCTCCTTTTTCAAAACCGGGTAGTTTTTTGGAACCGTTTACTTTTTCTAAACAGATAGCTTTTTTAATGGCATACTTTTTTAGAATAAGATTCTTTTTTGTATCCTACTTTACTTTTTTATACTATTACTTTTAAGAACTATTCCCTTTGTCTAACCATTTATTGTTTTTCAGCTAGTAACTTTTTTATCCAACTAGTAACTTTGTAGCCAAAGAACGCGCCCGCCTCTGCCCGGCTAAAACCAAGGATCAAAAAATTCGAGTAGAGCTACGCATCAAAAGGCAACAATCACAACAGACTGCCAACGATTTTACAACTGGACTCTCGAATTTGCTCCCTGAGGGCACAGGTCAACCCGACGGAATGCAGACGCAGTGGGAGCATATTTTGTATCGCCGCCTAGGAAAACATTGGCGACCACGAAAAAGAACTGGTGGTGAAGAATGCCACGTTGCAACCGAAAGAAAAGACACTGCCTTGAGGGCTACGTTTGAAGCGAGCGCAAAAAGAAAAATATGCGAACGCCACCGCGATTTAAAAACGGAAGCGGAGCACTTTTACAGCAAGAGCTGCTAGCCACCAGGAATAAAGCGAGATAGTTTTTCCAAAAAAGTTGTGGGAGTGAGAGTAGGAAGGCATTTGGGAGTGAGAGAGAGAGACAATGGATATAATGGATTTAAAAAAAATAACAGGAAAAATTGAGGATAGACTGGTAGAGAATGGGATAGAAATTGAAGAGGGGAAGCGATTCTCAGCTTCTAAATGTAGACAAACCAATTTTCGGTACGAATGGAGATTGCCGGGAACCTTATCAGAACATAGTTTTTGCATGTTATTATGATATGATAAAAGAGATAATAACGGATTGTGTTTACTAAAACCTATGCTGTGATAAGCTTACATATCTTTTTTACCACAATAGCCAATCTTTTGCTTCGCTTGATTTCATGTGCACTTACCTGTAAATAGAAAAAAGTTACACATGAATTAGTAAACGAGGAAATGATTAGGTAAAATTAACTATATATATACGATATATAAATAGCAATAATATTCAGGGTCGTTATTAGACTGGGTCGATTTATTAACCGAATATTTTTTTATTTTTTTTTTTCAAAAAACTGCTATCGTCAACGTTTTTACAACAGTTTGTTGAAAAAAAAATACTTTTTGGGTTTCGAAAAATTTACCCTTTCGCCATTTTTTTCGCAGGTTCGAAAATTATTTTTTTGGGTGTGCGTAGTGGAACTTTTTTTTTTTCCTGAGCCCAAATGCTATTGAGGAATCGATGGCGCGATATCGGTTAACTTTCGTCCATACAAATCGACCCGGGTTAGTCGTTATCCATTCGAGCAGGCTGATAGATGTGCCTGTTTGAATAAACTCAACACAACTGTCATTGTATTGAATGTTTATACCTTTCATGAACATGAAATGGTATATTTACTTTAGTCCGATGTTTATAACGTTGAGAAATATAGAAGATATACTCACCATTAAGTATACCGAATTGATCAGGGCGACGAACTGAGTTGATATAGCCATGTCCTCAAATTTTGAGATATCTCAATGAAATTTGGCACAAGGATGTATTTTTTGTATTATATTAGACATTTGTGGGATCCGGTAGGATCTGACCACTATAACTTATATCTCCCATACAACCGATCGTTCAGATAAGACGATTTTGGTCACTCCTGCCGCAATTTAGAAAGTATAAATGTGAAACTCGGTGATATATATTCTAATATATCATAGAAGATTTCCTGAAGAAATCACTTTGATCGGAGCTGTATGTATATAGTATATACCCATCCCATACAACCGATCGTTCAGATGAGGGGGTTTTTTGCCATTTTTTTATTTTATATTTATCTTAAAAATCGTTCAGGTATGTAGATCTGTTCACTATATATTTCTTATCTTATACATCCGATTATTTGGAGATTACGAAGTAGAGAGAGAATAAATACAAAAGCCGACAATATTCGTGTGTATAATTTGGTAGCTGATCTTAAAGCAGTTAATAACAAATTGGTGTTGGAATCTGCAAATATGAATTCGGCTCTTCAAAACATACATAGCAACCTACTTGAAAAAGATAATATGATTACTTCTCTCACTGCTGAAGTAAAGATACTGCGAGACTCTTTGAATGCCGCTCTTGATAGTTTCAAGCATAGAGCTAACAAGAAAGCTGACTACTCTTTGTTGCCCGCTAATAATTCGTCAACTTATGCTCCTACTACAATATCTGTCGTTGGTACACATTCATACGCACATATTGTCAATCCGAATAAGAGTTTCCCCACACCCACCCTGTCATCTACCATTACAAAATGTAATGATGTTACTCATGCAAAAACAACGGATAGTTTAATGCAGTCAACGGTGTCATGCGCTGTGACGTCGACATTAACAGATGTTATTTCGTCGTTTGCTTCATCTCCTGTTCCTAATACTAGTGGTGTTAATGCATGTACGCTGATAGAAAATGCCAATGCTTGCGCTACCTCTACGGCTGCAGTGACTGCAGTACCAGCATCAGCTGCTTCTGTTTCTTCTCATTTGCGCTCCGCTGAGACAAATAATTTCGGTGATAATGCGCAGTGGGAGAAGGTGACGTACAAACGGACTAGCAACAATAATAAAACTCGCGCTGTTACGACTACAGTGACTGCGGCTACATTATCGGATGTTGCTGGTTCTGAAATAATTACCGTGGATGATAAGCCCACAAATAATAATAATAATAACAATAATGCGCACGTTCGGATTAGAGGCACTAATGCAAGCACGGACCTGATTGTTGCTGACCGCTACAAATGGCTTCATCTGTCCTCCTTCTCGCCATCCGTCTCTGAAGATGATATCAAAGATTATGTGGCTAAACAAATCGGTTTGGATAAAACGTCATTATCATGCACTAAGCTGGTAAAAAAAGATGCCGTACTCTCATCGTTGCATAAGGTTAATTTCAAGTTGGGAGCCCCTGAGTCCTCCTTGAATCCTCCTTGAAAAATTATTACGCCCGGAAATCTGGCCAACAAATGTTACAGTGAAGCCTTTTCAGAATTTTCGCAAGTCTCTGCGAAAACTATCGCGGACGTAGCTAGTACCAACCACACGCTCATTAATAATGATAATAGCACTAGTGCTATAAATAATAAGTTGTTAAGTATTTATTTTCAAAACGTCTCGGGAATGCGTACAAAAGCTAGTGACGTATTTTTAACTTCGTCTCGCTGTGAGTTTGATGTTTATGTTATTGTGGAAACATGGTTGAACAGCAACTTCGCGGATGCTGAATTCTTCGATCCTAATATCTATAATATATATCGAAAAGATAGAGACGCAAATAAAACAAATTGCTTGAGAGGTGGAGGCGTTTTAATTGCGGTGAATCGGATGTTCCGTTCTTTTTGAGTCCATTTAGAAAATGATGATTCTCTCCTCGACCAGTTGTGTGTATGCATCTTTGGAAGTCTCGGTAAATTATTCATTTGTACTTCTTACATTCCACCTTCCAGCCCCGATTCTTTATATGCTGCTCATACAAACAATATTGTGAATCTTTATGAGAATAATGAAGAGTGTCATTTTTGTATTTTGGGTGATTTTAACCTCAATAAAATTGTATGGTCAAATTTACTTGATAATGGTATCTTAACACCAACAAGGGTGAATAGCTCGCACGAAATAAATTTTATAGATAGTCTTTTCAGCATTAACTTAACCCAAATTAATTCATTTTACAATGAGCTTAATAATATTTTAGATCTTATCTTTGTAGATGAAAACTTGATTTTTAGTGTTTCGGAGGCCACTTTCCCTATATGCAGGTGCGATATGCACCATGTCCCACTCTCCTTAACTCTGGAATTTTTTAATTTTGTATCAGGCCCGAGTATAATCTCCACTGCAAAGTTTGATTTTCGTGCCGCCGATTTTAATGCTTTAAATGAAAAAATTTTGGATTTAAATTGGAATTCAATTTTCGCCTCTAAAAGCGTAGCGGAATGTTACGATGCCTTTCTTCTTAATATACTCGAAATTTTCTCTGATAATCTACCCTCACTTCCCGCGAGAATGCATAAACTTCCGTGGTATACGAAAAATCTAAAAAAGCTTAAGAATCTTAGAAATAAACATCTTAAACTCTATAAAGCTTCGAAGGATGTCTCCCATAAAGAAAAATATATTTATTATAGTAAAAGCTTTAATGTACTTGACAAATTTTTATACAAGCAATATATTTCTCGGTATGAAGTAGAGATGAAGGAAAACCCTAAGGCGTTCTGGAGATATATACGATCTAAAAAAGGTTGCTCTAATATCCCAAATTGTATGTCCTACGGCGGTATAGCTTCTGAGAGCTTATTGGATACTGTTAATCTTTTCGCAGATTTCTTTAAATCAAACTTCGTAACCAGCAACCCTGCTAATAATTTTTCCGCCGATGTCGAACAAATGGTTGACTTCGGATCCATGTTAGTCTCAGAGGAAGACGTTATGAAGGCCATCCTAGCTCTGGAAACGTCGATAAAAAGCGATACTGACGGTCTTTCGTCGTTTATTCTAAAGAAATGTAGCACGTCGTTTTGCGTCCCATTAAGTTACATTTTCAATTTTTCCCTAGCAAGAGGTGAGTTTGTTGATAGGTGGAAAATAGCCTCGATTTCTCCTATCTTCAAATAGTAACTAACTACAGACCCATCTCTAAACTGCCCACTTGCTCTAAGCTCTTTGAAAAAGTGGTAAAAGAGAAGCTATCCTTTGTAATAAAAGGTTCCATAGATGAGTGTCAACACGGGTTTGTCAGTGGTCGCTCCACAGTTACGAACCTAGCCTCATTTTCTCATTTTTGCATTTCGTCTTTCAAAAATGGACATCAAGTTGATGTTGTATATACTGACTTCGCGAAGGCATTTGATACTGTCACCCACAGCATACTATTAGGCAAGCTTGAACTATTGGGTTTCCATTCTACCTTTTTACGTTGGATTGGGTCCTATCTCACTAATAGAACCTCGTTCGTCGAAATTGAGAATACCAAGTCTTATTCATTCATTGCCACATCTGGGGTACCTCAGGGTAGTATTCTCGGGCCAATTTTATTTCTTTTTTTTATAAATGATATAGGAACCTGTTTTAGGAGTTCAAAATACCTGCTCTACGCAGATGATCTAAAAGTTTTTAGAACAATTTCGAGCATGTCAGATGTGTGTCTTTTACAAGATGATCTAAATAGATTAACTAATTGGAGCATTATAAATAATCTACTCCTTAATATAAAGAAATGTTTCTTTATGACGCTTTCGAGAAACCTCTATACGATTAATACCGCGTATTCAATTGCTGATGATAATCTCTCTAGCGTCAGGGAATTCGTTGATCTTGGAGTAATGTTTGACTCTGGTTTTACCTTCGCGAATCATATTAGCTCCATTCTTCCTAAAGCCTATTCCAATTTGGCTTTCCTGCGGCGATATGGGCGAGCTTTCAAAGATCCATACACCAGAAAAATTTTATATAATTCTTTAGTTCTCTCAAAGCTGGAATATGCTTCCATAATTTGGAACCCAATTTATTCCTCTCATTCTCAAAGACTGGAAAGAGTACAGTAAAGTTTCACTCGATTCGCACTCCAACCGCTTAATTTTTTAGAACCAATACCTTCTTACTGCGCCCGCTGTGCCCTCATAAACATGAAGTCGCTTGCGGCCAGACGTTATATTCAATCTCTGCTGTTTGTGTATGATCTTATATGTGGTTGGGTTGCCTGCCCGGAACTACTAGCGCAAATTGGCTTCAACGTCCCGAGCAGAACCCTTCGTGCCCAATATCCGTTCCACGTGAAAGTTATCGGAGCTAACTATCACAATTTTGATCCAATCTCTAGGGCCCTCAGTGAATATAACAGGATCTTTTTTAGCCTTGAGCTTGACTTCGCACTCCCGAGAGCGTCCTTTAGCGCTAAGCTTTACTCGTATTATGTATAAAATAAATTTATAGCATTTAAGTTGAATGAATGTACATCTAGTCTGTAAGATTAATGAAATCATAGACTAAAAAATAAATGAAAAAAATGAAAAAATGAAAAATGAAAAAGCAGATTTTCCTCGATTTCTAAATGAGCGTAAGAGGAGATGGCCCGTAATCAGAGTCGCTGACTAAAATAGCCTTTAGTTAAAATCTTGCCTAAATTAAAAATGGGATTTAAAATTTTGGTCTGTCATAGACATATTAAACACAGTTTTCAGCTAAAATAAGCATGGACAGGGTATCCGAAATGAAAAAAAGGTATTGATTTGCGCTATGAATACATTTTTTAGAAATTTTAAAAGTTTACCCTGTTCCTTATAACCGTGGTTACTTGACTCCACGTATAAAAAATGGTAATTTTTTACTTGACAAAAGCTCTTAAAATACCACAAAAATTGCTAAAGTAGTACCTGAAAACGCGTTTTGATCATAATCCGGTGGCGAATAATTATAATTAAATTCTATTTGAAAGATATTAGCAAACGTTTTGTAAAAATTCACTGTTTTTATCAGCCGTCAATTTAAAATTGAGTACACAATCTTTTAGTTGAATATGAACATACTCATTTAAAGAGAATTTACTTAATTTCGTTCTTAAAAAATTATTTAAATCTCGCAAAATAAACGAATAAGTAGTTAAAGCGGATTTGGGCTCCTTAAAGCCAAGGAAGCAACCAATCTATCCACTCATCCACTCGTATTCATGTTGAATAGTTTATATGGTTTGTAGGAATGTTGTAAAGAAAAGTTGTTTTCATTAAGACAGATGTGACGGCCAAAATGTTAGGTGGCCCTAACCGTTAAAGCCGCTTTATATTAAATTACCCGAAACCGAATAGGGATATCTCTAACCTCTATACTAATAAGTATGCAGGACATTCAATGGTAATCAGGTTAAATCAAATTTAGGTTTGTCTTCGCAAAGCCAGCATAAATAAAGGGAGTTTTGTATAGTTTTCCATAGGAAAGAAATGACCTAGAATGTTGAGCCATTGTACGTGGACATGCAAAGTGTAAGTCCCTTTTACATCAGAAAATCATTGAACTCAAGTCGATCATGACATAGACTAAGAGGGTGATAAAGGGGGGAAGTTGTTCAGCAGCGCCCGTACCAAGCAGTTCCTAAAAATTTTGTTGCTAATTCTAGTTGTATTCCGTATTTTATTTCACGCTTTCTTTTAAGAGGAATTGGCAAATGTAAAGGGGACTAGAAGACACAAAAGGAAATGCCAGCAGAATTGAATTCAAGAATTTTGTAATTTACTTCAATAATAGAAGTCGGATATAAGAAGTTGTTCTCTTATTAACAGATATTCACAAACAACCGAATAATTACCCTCAAAAATATATTGACAGGGTACATGTATTACTTTGCCGCCTTCGGATTATTGCCTCCGAAATTAAAACGCGTCATTTGATACCTCTCCCGAAATTTTTTGATATGTATTAAAAATCGACGTCTGAGGTAAATAATTCCTTCCGTTGAATATTTATTTGTAAATTTAATGCCAAAATCAGTATAGGATGCTACTTTTTCCTCAAAAGATACTAAAATAGCAAAACTCACAAATATGTTTCTTTGAATGCGGAATAGTCTTAATTAAAGATTTCGCATATGTGGAGCCAAGTAACCATCGTACATTTTAAGATTGTGTAATTTTCGTTGCGTGGCGGCCACCGTGGTGTGATGGTAGCGTGCCCCGCCTGCCACACCGGATGCCCTGGGTTCAAACCCCGGGCCAAGCAACATCAAAAATTTTAGAAATAAAGTTTTTCAATTAGAAGAAATTTTTTCTAAGCGGGGTCGCCCCTCGGCAGTGTTTGGCAAGCGCTCCGGGTGTATTTTTGCCATGAAAAGCTCTCAGTGAAAACTCATTTGCCTTGCAGATGCCGTTCGGAGTCGGCATAAAATCATGTAGATCTGGTCCGGCCAATTTGTAGGGAAAATCAAAAGGAGCACGACGCAAATTGGAAGAGAAGCTCGCCCTTAGATCTCTTCGGAGGTTATCGCGCCTTACATTTATTTATTTTTTTTTTTTTAATTTTCGTCACAAACATATTAATACGCATTCTAGGTATAATAAATTTGCTCCTGCGTATATTTGCTTGTCGGAGAAGCCTTTTTTCACTTCCATTTAAGTTCATCGCGTTTAAACAGCAAATTGTTTAATTTCTCGCAAATTTTGACAGCAGACCACCAACTTAAAACCTATTTTAAAAAATTTAAATCGGGCTCATGTCATTTTAAATTTAAAATACTTTTTTAGAGATAAAATAGTGTTTAAGTGGACTATAACAGATTTCAAATGATATTTAATTTAGAACCAGGTTTAAACCAATAAAACTCTATTTTATTTCGACTATCATTACGGGCCGATGAGTTTATGCAATTTGCTTGGCACAAAAGTACGTTTATATGTATGTGTGTAGTTTTAATTGGTTGCACACCTACAAATGCGTACAGTAACAACTGCCAATTAAGCCATACAAACATGCAGTAATCCATACATATGTATATGTACGAGTCGTTTCAGTCAAATTTTGTCGGCTCGAGGCAATTACATTGTCGGTGATATTTTACTTTGCTCTGTACTTTTTGCATTGATATTATTTAACTTTTTAATTCGTCTGTTTACGTACATACATATTTGTGTATAAATTTTGTATTTTCATACTTGCGGCGGCCGCCGTAGTGTGGTGGCGTGCTTCGCCTACCACACAGAAGATACAGGGTTCAAGTCCCGACAAAACAACATCATAAATTTAGAAGCAAGTTTTTTCAATTAGAAAAAGGGTTTTCTAATTGTGGTCGCCCCTCGGCAGTGACTCGGCAAACACTCCAAGTGTATTTCTGCCATGAAAAGCTTTTCGGAGTAAACTCATCTGCCTTTCAGATGCCGTTCGGAGCCAGCGTAAAACATGTACGTTCCTTACCGCTAGCTTGTGGCAAGCATTAAATGGAGCACGACGTATATTGGAAGAGAAGCTGGGCCTGAATCTCCTCGGACACTCGGTACATCGCGCCTTGTATTTATTTATTTATTCTTGCGGCTTTATCGCAGGCCAATTTAAACTGTCCTTTGTTTATCCATTCGGCTGCCAATTGGTTTTATCACTGCCTTAATTAATTGGTCATGCCAAACGAGATTTTGCCTGCATATTTTAATGTAATTAGGATTAAAACTTTTTTTTTTTTATTTGTTTCTGGAATTATTATTGTATAGATTGTAATTATTGATTTTATTGCAATGAAATGCATTTATTTCGCAAACTCGCTTTCGCCTCGTACCACGAAAAGTTTCAACCTGTGTACTTAAATCATGTATCTCCTATACAAATTTTGCAGATTTTTTAGTGCAAAATTTAAATTTTAATAATTAAAAAAAAAAAAAAAACCTAGTTCGGCATTAAAAAATACCTAAACCATTAAACTTAAAGCAAACTGGCTCTACAAGATGCTTGCACTTAAAAAAACTTTAAAGGCAAATAATGTGGACTTATGAGGAAACCGTAGTGATGATCGTGCAACGCCACGTAATAAGTTGACTTTAAAAGCCTTGAGTTTGGAGCAAAAAGGCGGCAGAAATTGTCAGATCTCGAAGCAGCAATTAAACCAGTTTCCAGATAACTTCTGAAATTTGCCAAGAGGACGGAGTTATTGTATAACACAAGCCCTGACATCTGATTGAGGCTCTTTCGTTTGGTCACCAAACAAATTCTGGTAAAACTATAGACTCATTCAGTCTATCTTAGGTCTTTTTGACCGACCAGTTCAACCTCACTTAACCTGTTAACAAACTGAAAGACAAATTCGGTAGAACTTTTTTTTTTTTTAAATAATAATTTTTTCCGGTGTGCCCCGGCTCTCAAACCAGCCGGCCCTTTTAACAAACCTAAGGTATTTTCAAGCTCTTATTATGACTTCTTTTATATTACCAGTAGCCGAAACAATTTGACTGCCAACCGGTTTTATATCTTCAGCGATAATTCCTAATCCTGTTTTCGGACATCGATCGAACTTCTTATAAATAATAATTTATATAATTTCCAGATTATCGATTAAGATCCTTTAACTATGTATGCCGATAAATATTTACTCTAAATTGTCTATCAAGGCATCTGGAAGAAAATGTTCGTAAAAAGACACAGATTTTTTTTTAGCTATCGGCAGCGTCACCAAAAAGCAGTGATGTAGATTCTGATTTCAGTTTGTATGGCGGGGGGTACACCAATTTTTCGAATGGGCCGAAGTATTCGGCAAAATTTGGCATTAACAATATTGGCAACTATCAGTTTGCTGGAATTATTATCTTCAGTGATATTTGATTTCACATACATATGTTGGTCTCTATTTTTAATGCCACGCCATATATGTAAGTACCGATATTATCCGCTTAGCATTGCAGAAACTCTACTAAGGCTTGGTTTCCTCCAAAAGCGATGTCGCTATATTACGATCGCTAATCAGCGGCCGGCATACTCACCGTTTTCAGCGGCACCGCATTGTTGAAAACTACGAACGGTTACGGCAGACGATTCGCAAAATTTTACTTTGCAGTTATGCGTGTCTTTTTTTTTCTTTAAATGAAAGTACAATTATTTGACAAAATATTCACCGCTTTGAGAAAATCGGTGGCAAAAGACGGTGATGAACGAGTTGCTACCGTCATGACGGCCGTAATATTTATTGCCCTGCCGCTATATTATGTTGCGGTGAACTTCACCGTCTTCTTAGTTTCCACATAATTACTTTTACACTGCAACATTTTTGACAACATTACCGCTATGTAACGGCCGCTATATAGCCGCACCGTTTTCGAGGAAGCCAAGCCTTTACACTCAGATTGATCCAAGATGCAAATTTTTGCTTTCATCGTCAGCGAATCAGGAAGATTTTCTTTCACGGATCGTTGTTGATACCTCCTAATAACTATCATCTTTTTAATTATTTCTTAAAAGCAGTTATTGTCGTTCTTCTTTGCATCAAAGCCACAAATTAAGCGACCTACGCTGCTGAGGAATAAGTTTGGCATTTTGTGTGTCAAAATAAAATAAAAGGAATAGAAACAAAAAGGGAACACTTAGAGATCAGTTGCAAAGCAAGCAGAGCTGCATTCTTATGGCTGAGTGGTTAGAGTTCTTTACACTTGTAATAATGTTGGAGATTTCGAGTTCAATACTCAGCTCCCGAGAAGCTAAATGATGAAGAAATGAAATTCAGAAATTTGTCCTAGTAATCATCGCCGTTTGTAAACCTTGTAATTTTTCTCTAATATCAATAACAAAAACAATTGTATAAAGCAATTTAAGCATGTCTCGCTAATTAAATACAGATAAAATAAAAATATTTTGCAATGTAAATAATTTTTTTTAACCGGATAACCATTTGTAAATTACGAAGTAAAAAGAAAAATTGAAAAAATTTTCAAAATCAAGCAAACTATTCTCTCTGCAACCTAAAATGTATTTCTTACTGTTGATTGAACAAATTCCAGTTAATCAAACAAACAAGGAACAGTAAATTAGCAAGTCAAAAATTATATATATCTGGGTATTGATCAAGCCGTCTAGACAGATAATGGAAAATGAAAAACAATAGCAATTTGTGTTAAACGAAGTGGCTTCAAGTGCATTATATACGTATGTACAATAAAACGATAGAATATTAATTTATAATAATAACAATACCCAACGGATTAATACCCTCCAAAGCCCGCCTGACCGGCGCGAACGGCGCATCCGCATGAGGCACCGATTTGTTTTTGTTTTTGCCGAGTTGTTGATAGGCGGAGGTTTGTTAAGCGTTGAGATCTAAAACTCCTCAGCTACAGAATAAAAATCATCAGCTGAGTACTATACATAAGAGTTAGAAATTATACTTATACGTACTACATTGTTAAATTAGAGAACATTTTTAGTTTATTTGATTGCTTTTTTTTTTTTTTTTTTTTTTTTTGTTAGGAGTTAAGATAAGATAAGACAGTTTTCTTTATAGTAAACAGTGAATCCGTTGTATCAAATGAATTAGAATATAAATATAGCATTAATAGAATAGCAAGAACAGAATTGGACTAACGTGACTGCCCTGTGGGACGCCAGAGAGAACATGGATGATATTTGAAAGAGTATTTTTAAAAATAACTTTTTACGTTCGACCGCAGAGATACGACGAGATCCACTGGGTGAGACCAGGTTGGAAGGCAAGCCGATCCAGCTTGTAGATAAGTAAGGAGTGGGATACTTTATCAAATGCTGAAATCAATATAAATAACATCGGTGTGAAAATTTTCTCTAAATCCATTAGAAACTTGAGTTGTGAATTCAAGTAGATTTGTAATGGTAGATTTACATTGCGGTTCTGCAATCAAAGCAGAAATGGTATATGTTAGCTCATTGGTAACGATAGCTTCAAACAACATTGGGATGGCCGACAACTTTGCTATTCCTCGATAGTTTTCTGCACACGACTTGGCAAACGACGGTGCATAACTCGTTGAATCAACGGTAGACGTTCCAATCCGAGAGGAAGAGTTGCTTGTGCTCCATCAAGCAGAAGATGCGTGGATAAAAGGGTAGAGCTGAAAAATGTCTACGATTATGTGCAAACCCTTCGATTTCAGATTCAAAAAGTTGCTCATAATTTTAAAGAAAGAAGACATAAGGATCATGATGGGCATACTAAGTGGACACTGCTTTATAGTAAGAAGTCCATAACATGCTTTATAGTAAGCTTATGCTTTATAGTAAGAAGTCCATAATTAATGTCACCACCATCCCTCCCCCACTGCCTAGTTCCATTGAACTTGGGTTTGCCAGAGACAGACAACAGGATTCTTCACGGTTAAGTGCGGTTGAGCATTGTTTATGTCTTGTAAGCCAATATAGAAACCATTTTCGAAAAAATTCGATGCTTCGAGAAAACTTTACGAAAATTTGGAGGTTTCTGAAGTCATATAAAGTTCTCTCAAAATCCGAATTGGTTTTCTAGAACTATGTTTCCGAAGGTTGTTATAGATTTTTTTCCATATAAAAAACTAAGCATTGCACATTTCGTGTGTGTGGAGGGAACTGTCAAAAATCCATAGAAACATTTAAGAGGCCTATTCACTTGTACTTTCCTAGACTAAAACTAAGTTAAATGCAAGCCTCCGAATCTTTACGAAATTTTTTTTGAGATTGGTTTGCATAATTTCAGTTTGCCAGAGATTTACAGAAGTTTTTTCTGAAATACTCGAAAGCAAAAAAAGTAGAGTGTAGTTGACGAAATGAAATAAAAAGTGTCACTGCCATTTTTGAGCTCGCTGCTGCACATACATTGAACGCTTGTTGAATTTTTTTGAACAACCAGCTTTAATTAAATTAAATATTCTCTGCATGCAAATGCGCTCAACTAAAGCCATCTCGCGTGAAGCTTCAAATGTCATTTGTAAAAAAAATCGGTTGTCAGTACAAAAAATTTACTTAAATAAAAATATAAAAATACTTCGAATACACAGTAACCAAACTAAATATTTACACCCACTTGCGGTGAAATCTGTTACCCGCAAAAAGGTACAAAAACAATAACAATAATTGAAGGCAGTCACAGCCATAAATACAGTCACATATATACAGATTATGTGGCATTGAACACAAAAACAACAAACCACAAAAAGGAGCGCCATATAAGTAATTAATTATGGAGTCATCACCTCCTCTCATCGATTGAATAACCGGATGATGTAGTCAATGTAGGCGGAAATATGGCGGTGAAAACAGTTATGTAAATACACCCACAGACATTGATGGCCGTCTATTCGCATATTTATTTAAACACAAACACACACACACACCTTTGCAACAAATTGGAATGAACCAAAGTCGTATGGCGCTCGTTTGTTACAACATTCAAACATTCAATCAAATCAATAATGTCAAACTGACCATCAAACCGTAATGCAGACCACACCGCACAGTGGCACTTTTGCTTAGTTTAGAAGCGAAAAAGAAAACATTTTCAAGTCATAAATATTTTTTGGTTATTAAAAATCTAAACGTAATTATATTATTTTGCAAGTATTCAAAAGTATTTTGGTTGAGTATTTTTTACGAAATTATGAGCTTATTAATGTGAATTATTCTTGTGCTGTAAATATATAAAACCGTGAAAAGAAAAGCCTGCCAAAAGTTTGAAGCACGCTGTACCACAATAGTTTTTTAATTTCTACAATAACTCAATATTATTTCATATAACTCAAATAATTAGTAGGTCCCCCTTTTGATATAATGACCATTACGAAGAGGAAGTTGTATGAAGTGCGGGTTGCAGAACGTGGCCAAAAGCAAAACGATAAAGCCGCTTTAGACCACGTGTGTAATGTTTTAGGGAGGGAGTAGATAGAGGCTGTCTGATGAATGCTGCAGTGAAGTTCGAATTTTTTTATTAAACTTTGTACCAGATGGATTCAAGTGAATTACACCAAAGTTAATTTTCTTGGAAAGTATGCTTCATGGTTTGAAGAAGATAAGAAATTTAAATATAGGTATGTTCAATTGTGAACAAAAGAACAAGATAAGGCTATAAGAATGTTTTTTTTTTTTTTTGTGGCAAATTCAAAATTTTTGGAGGGGGGTTCAATCCCCCAAACACCTACCCCCCTTCGCCTATCCTCACTGAAAGGGAGTAAGGCATACCAACATATACACTTGGTTTGAATGAAATATATTCATTTTTCAGTGAGTTATTAATTTTTCGCGTCTAAATGATGCAAATATGCCACTGTGCGCCGACACAGTCCCCGCCTTTTTTTTTTTTTATTCAGTAGAAAACATGAAAAAGCTGGAGCATAACCACTCAACAACATGACATAGACATGCCGCAGTTGGTTGATTAATACATTTTCTAGAAATGGAAACAGCTTTTTATTATAAAAAAAACCATATTTTAACTTTTTCGAGAATTTTATGTATAAGGTCAACATTACAGACACTCAAACAAAACGAAGAGTTTTGTTGCGACTGACAATATGATAATGTGCAAGATAGAAAAACTATTTTCTATGTTTGTTTTGAAAACTCATTTCCCACAATCAAGTTGGCATACAAATTATGTATTGCCGCTTACTCTCATTGTTTATTTCTTGAATTACTTTATATTTTAATTAAATAAAAAAAAAAAAAAAAAAAACAAGTAAGGAAGTCTAAATTCGGCTGAAACCGAACATTACATACCCAGCTGTACACTTGAAATGCTGTTGTTGTTTGTTTTGTGTGCTTAATAGTGTTACAAGGCTGCGCAATATTACATATACATATTAGGGTGGGTCGATTTAAAAATCGCTCATTGCTCTGTGAAAATCGTATTCCAGGGATCAAAATAAGAAACTTTGCCGAAGGAACCATACCTCTAAAACGAACTCAGATGTCACCCCCTTTGGGTCGAACTTTAGGGTGAGGGCAATTTCAATTCTACCTGCTGTGTCTTGTGGTGGCTTAAAAAAAACAACACAAGCAATTTTACGATCTGCAATTGTGTCACAGTTATACCTTCATTTTTTAAAACGGTTGAATAAAAAACCTACACAACTATGTTTACGACATGCAAATGCATCACAGTGATGCCTTGGTTTTAAAAGGGTTGTAAAAACGCTAATTTCTATTAATTTTTTTGTGTTGTGTTTTTATGTTCTGACTAAATAAATTTCTAAAGAGAAAAATAAACTCCAAAAAGAAAAAACATAGGCATTTCAAAGTGGGATTTTTCAAAATTTGCCCCTACGACCCAAAGAGGGGGACATCAGAATTCGTTTTAGAGGTATGGTTCCTTCCGCAAAGCTTCTTATTTTGATCCCTAGAATATAATTTTCACAGAGCAATGGGCGAGTTTTTGCCTCCCCACAAATCGACCCGGCCTAATACATATGGTTCAATTCTGAACAAATTTTTTTTCGAGTCATGACTCCCGAAACATAGAAAATTGCTTAGTCATAAAAGGGGTGGTGCCACGCCCATTTTTAAAAATATGAAGTTTTTCCTATTAATTGTTATAAATCCACTTGGGAAATGAAATATCACTGAAATAAAGCCCTTTTTGCAAAGATATAGCTTATTTTATTCGTCCACGACCCTTTAGAAAATCTTTTGTATAAAAGTGGGCGTGGTCCTTAACCGATTTGGTAATTTTTTTTTCAAAGCATTTTTTTTTTTATTTATTTAAAGGCAACCTCACTGCCGAATTTTGTTACGATAGCATTAACGATTTTTGATTTGTGATTAATAATATTCATAAAATTGATTTTATTCCAAGTGGGCGGTGCTACACCCATTTAAAAAAAATTTTTTTAATTTTTATCAAGAGTCTAAATTTCAGTCCACATGTCAAATTTCAACATTCTGGGTGTATTATTTACTTAATAATCAGGTTTTTGTTTTTTCCAAAATGTTATATATATAAAAAGTGGGCATGGTTATCATCCGATTTCGCTCGTTTTCAATACCAATCTATTCTGGGTCCAGATAAGCGCGTGTTCCTAATTTGGTGAAGATATCTCAATATTTACTCAAGTTAGCGTGTTAACGGACAGACGGACGGGCATGACTCAATCAAATTTTTTTTTCGATATATATCTCGATTCCTTTATACCTGTACAACCAACCGTTACCCAATCAAAGTTAATATACTATATGTAAAAGTATAGCTGGGTATACAAATAGTATTTAATTATACGGTCATAACAACGTTCTTTTTCCTCAAGCCATCGGAGTTAAAGAAGTGCTTTCACGGTACTGGTCAACCTTCGCTTTGCGACCACCTTGCACCACAACTGTTTATGTTATCACGCACGTCTTCCCCTTAAATTAAGAAAGGCTGACTGCCGTAGGACTGCACAACCGCTTCCAATTACAAACGGCTTAGGCTGTAAAGCGATATGTTAGCACAAGTGGCCTTTAGGTGAGGTGCAACCTCAGCCCATAGATTAACCTACGAAGTTGCGGATAGCTTAACTGGATTTGTAGATGATCGAGAGAAAGACATAAATTCTTTTGATACCAGACAGAAATTCAGCGCATTTTCATCTTAGCAGAAAACCACTTTTGGCAGCTAGAGCCAGCTAAACACAAAAATATTTATATGAACTCGGCTTCCAATGTTTGCTTATAATTTCACGTTTTCTTGCAACATTTTCTTATTTTTTATTTTTTTATTTCCTCCGATTCTTAATAGCTTAGCAACATGGAACAGAAAAAAAACGAAATAAAACCACAAAAAAACCAAAACCACATCTTCATTTGCTTTCACAAATGGCCAGCTTATTTGAATATTTAATATGACAAGTTGCTATGGCTTACTTTTGCCAAGGTGTAATATAAACATATTTTTGTAAAAGTTTGTTTAATATTTAGCAGCCACAGAATTCAATTCACTTTGGAAATATAATGTTGTTGTTCTAGCAGCGCCTCGCCCCATCCAATAGTGCAATCACTCACACATTTCCATTAAGATCCTCTAACGGGAGTCCGAGAAAACTTGCTGTTTCAATAGCGCTTGACCAAATAGGAGAGGCGTCGTTACCTGTTATGGATAGGTTGCTTCCCTCAACTGTGAGCTTAGGGTATTTGTTCTTGAAAACGGGGTTCACCGTGGAATTTTCGTACTTATTTGACGACTTTTTTAGATGTCTATGAGCCGTATGTTGCCGTTTTTCTTCATACAGCTGACTTTTTGATTGCCGAATTTCTTTCACAAATATAAACTTTCCTTTTGTTTTGAAATCCCTTTTTAAAAACGAAGAAAAAATGGAATTGATTTTGTTTCATTGAAACGTTTCTCTTAATCAAGACAAAAAATTAGCGGCCGCCTTGGTGTGGTGGGTGGAAGATTATATATACAACTTCCGGGCAACATCAAAAAGTTAGAAACAAGTTTTTTCAATTAGAGCAAAGTTTTACCAAGCGACATCGCCCCTTGGCGGTGATTTGGAAAACACTCAAAGTGAATTTCTACCATGAAAAAAATTAGAAAATTTCATGGTGTAACTGTCACGGCAGTGGACTTCTAGTTGAGTTCCACAACTATATAGTCGAGTACTCTTATTCACTGAGCTTACTAGCGCATGTAAATATTCCGAAAAATATTCAGCCAAGTATTCTTGAATGAAGAAAAAATGTTCCTCAAAAGTTACATAAAAATAAGAAATGCTTGCCCATTTCATTAAATTTTTCCTCAATTTGAAGAAAACTTTTTTTGAAAATGTGCTTTCCCGGTTTAGGTAAGTATTTTTTCGGAGTGTCTGCTACTTTTTTTTTCTATAGCCATTGAAGTGAAGATCGAATCGAAGTACAAAGTTTGGTAGTATATAGTATTGTATATAATAATACTAGCACACCCGGCAGACGTTGTTCTGCCCTAAATTTGGCCTATCTACATATATTTTAATAAGCTTTTCCGTCTAACTCTCCCCTATCCCTCTACACTTTTTCCTAATCTTTTTATTCACTCGTCCCTCCGTCTTTATCGCTTCATCTCCATCTTCGTCTCATTCTATGTCTTTCTCAGTCTCCTTCTCTCTTTTCTCTCCTCTCAAGTTTTTCTCCTTCTTCTTCATCTCTTATTGCCAGTCCCAGAGGGTGGTATGTATTTTGTTCCAGTCCCACTCCGAGTCTCAGTCTAAGTCCCATTCGTAGTCCTAATCCCAGTCCCAGTCCGTCTCTGGTATACTTCCCGGAAAAAAGCATCGTAAATACTAATATAGGCAAATTTATATAGGAAATTTCAGGCAAATCGAATAGGACGTATGCAAATAGGTATGTGGGTATTATTAATTCTTGTCTTTATTTCGGCTTCGCATGCATATTTATCAGTTTTGCCAGGCTGATGCGACTAAATCGAATATCACAATGAACTTTAAAGCTCTCATCAACAGCTTTCATTTGATATCCATATTGTATAAACACATTCTAGGGGTACCGGGTCCACGTTTTGGGCTATATCTCGAGACCCTAGCCTCCCAGTTGTATGAAAATTATCCTGTACTATAGCACCCATCAACAGCTTTCATTTGATATCCATATTGTATAAACACATTCTAGGGGTACCCGGGTCCACGTATTGGGCTATATCTCGAAACCCTAGCCTCCCAGTTGTATGAAAATTATCCTGTACTATAGCACCCATCAACAGCTTTCATTTGATATCCATATTGTATAAACACATTCTAGGGGTACCCGGGTCCACGTTTTGGGCTATATCTCGAGACCCTAGCCTCCCAGTTGTATGAAAATTATCCTGTACTATAGCACCCATCAACAGCTTTCATTTGATATCCATATTGTATAAACACATTCTAGGGGTACCCGGGTCCACGTTTTGATCTCAAGACCCTAGGCACGTAGCGAAAAAAGGTAGACGTTGGCCGATTTCAGACCAACGCAATATGCTCACAAAATTTCATGAGAATCGGTTCAGCCGTTTCGGAGGAGGTAAGCCTCTAAAACCGTGACAGAAGAATTTTATATATTAGATAAATATATCACCTCTCTCAGGAAGAGCTCGTTGAAATTATTGAGAAAGCTAGTGTATTTAAGATCTTGGTTAGGTATTAGATGCTCTGGTAGGCGAAGCTTACTTGGACAGCATTAAGGTCCATTGTGATACCACATAAAATAACGGTGACATAGCTATAGCTACTTAGAGAGCCGTTGCTGAGCAGCTATATTGTTTCTAATGAGACTAATCTCAACCTTGGATAAATCCCCTGGAAATCCAAGTGAGTCGCGTTCGAAATACTTTCGCCTAGTTCTGGCAAAAGCTGGGCAATCAAGCATAGTGTGACCCAATGACTCCACCTCATCATACTTCATATAACTGCAGCAGGATGGAGTTTCCAGTATATTGAAACGTACCGCAGAACTCCAATGGCCATTGATAAAAGGGGCGTAAGACTACACAGCATAACAAGACCAACTTTCTGTCATGATGTACGCAACAATTTGTCTGACTTTGTTTAACCCGTTCACTCATTCTATTCCATACAGAACAATCTAATTTTGATGGGTGTGTTATTGTGGTTCGCTGAAAGCTCTTACATTTCTGATTTTTCTTAACGTTCACATGGTTTTATTACCGTACATTTAGCAGTTTCATGTAGTTGGAATAAATACCCGCATACCAAAATTCATCAAAACCTGTTTACTTATTTTCGAAAAGGTGCTTCGTATACCAACAAATAAAATTAAAAATAACTAAAAAGTTTTTGCATGATTTGATTCTTTAATGGGCATACCTGAAAGCTCTGGCTAAAGCAAAATTTCATGCAATAAACGGCTATTTATTACTTTTAACGTATAACTTTTAGCAGTTTTGCAACATTCCACCTTCACTCCATCACTGAGAAACTCTTTAAAAATTAAAATTCTGCTATACACTCATTTTTTTTTTTAAGCTTTGTGGATTTTACAACGCAAACATTGACTTCAAAAGTAAAAAGTTTGCATTAACTGACCAACTGCCAAAGAAAATCAACACAACAACAACATCAAAATCACCAAACATACAACTTTAACTGCAAAACAAATATGTTTGTATGTAGCTTAGAAAAGTTACTCATACGCCATGTATGGCCAATAGCAAATTCAACAGCAAATGCCATATGATCGTAGAGCATTCAAAATAGCAAGAGTGTAACAACAACAAACACAAGCTTTCTAATACACATGTCATTGCTTAGTCAGCTCTAAACAGACATGCAGTGAATTTGTGAGTTTTTGCGCAATTCAGTTTGCGTCAGCTAGCAGAGGGCGCTGCTGCTACTTTATGATGTAGTTTTCGTTGATGGTTGTTTACAGTAGGTAGGTTGTTAGCTTGTTCGTATGCATGTTGTTTTTTACTATTTTTTTTACGTCTAAACTTTGTAAAAAGTTTTACAAATTATATAGAGGGTCATGTAGATCATATCGCTGGTGGTCAGTTAGTGCAACAAAAAATTATGTATACTCTTGTGTAAGTACGGTTGAGCTTTCCCACTCATTGTTGGATATTCATACAGACAGTTTTATAATACAGCTGCTAGTTAAATAATTGGAGCCCCATTTAACGGTACATTTATGTTTGAGGCATAACTGGAAAGAGAGTAGTGTAAATTTAATTGAAAAAAAAAAAACAACTTTTGCAGGTCTAACACGTATTGAGATATCTGGAAATTGAAGCGAAATTGAAAAATTTGCTACAGATATGGAAGTAAATTGGCGGTAGGCTAGAGACATAAACTTTATAAATCATTTTGTCCAATGGTATGCGACACAGACACAAAAGATGTCTGCTTAGTGACGCACGGAACATTTGTATGGAAAATGTTTGCTAACTTTCATTAAAGGACTCTAATTTTTCAGCAAGATACTGTTGTCCGCTATTTTCTTTTTTATTGCTTCTTTGTTTTTCATTATTAGAACTTTATTTAACTTTATTTTTCTCTTTCGTTCATTTATGTATATATACATATGAAGGTATGCTTTGTTGTTTATTTTTTTCATATGTGAATGCTTCCATATTTGCTCATTTTTGCGCTTGCAAATTCTTGTTTAACTTTTATGCTTTCCATGTGAAGTTGACGTTTTACGTGTTTCACAAAAAAATTGCTTCCATCAAAAGTCCATGAAACTTCAAAATCGCAATGGCAATGCTTCCACACCCTGCGTCTGGGCATATGCATTTGTGGTCGTTGTTGATACTCTGGTGATTTATACCGTTTGTGAATGCGGTCCGTTCTTTGTTTGATTGAGCTTGCATATTTTTTTTTTTTTTTTTTTGTTGGCAAGTAGTTTATTGCACAACACAACTTGAACTTGCGGTCAACGGAAAAAGAAGTTCAAACAAATATGTTTGTATTGAAATATATTTATGTGCCTATATTAGGGTGTCTATTACACCCAACTTGGGTGTCTTTATTACAGTTTTTACTCGCAGATTGTACAATTTAACATTAAAAGATGTTTTGTTTGCTCCAAAATAAAAATATCATAAAAATGTTAAAAACTAGAGATTGAAAATAAAGCATTAAACATTAAAGACTAAAGATTAAATAAGAAAAGATGAAATATTAAAGGAAAAAGGTGAAAGTTAAAAGGTTAAAGATTTAAGATCAAATATTTAATACTTATATAAGATTGAAGATTAAAAATTAAAGATCAAAGATTAATGATTAAAGATTAAAGGTTAGTGATTAAAGATCAAAGGTTAAATATTAGAGATTAAATATTAAAGATTAGATTAAATATCAGATTAAAAATTAAATGTTAAATATAAAAGATTGAGAATAAAATTAAATATTAAAGATCAAAGACTAAATATTAAAGATTAAGAATGAAAATTAATGACTAAATATTAAACACTAAGATTGAAGGATGAAAGTTTAAAGATTAAATATAAAGGATAAAAGATAAAAGAGAAAAGATAAAAGATAAAAGTTAATTGATTAAGAATTAAGGATTAAGCATTAAAGTTCAAAGATTAAAGCTTAAAAGTTAAAGACTAAAGTTAAAGTGTTAAAGATGAAAATCTAAAGATTAAAAAAATTAAAGATCGAAGATTACAGATATAAAATAAAAGATTCAAGATTAAAAATTGTAGATAATACATACAAAATTTAAGTTTAAAGGTTGAAGATTAAAGAGGGGGAAATTACAGATTAAAGATTAAAGATTAGATATTAAAGATTCAAGATAAAAATTAAAGATTAAAGACTAAAAATTATACATTAAAGATCAAAGACAAAAGAATAAATATTTAATATAAATGATAAAAGATTGAGGGTTTAGATTAAAGATTAAAGATAAAACGTTTAGAATGAAACTTAATTAAGAAAGAACATACCACCAAAAAATTTAATTAAAAACACCGCAGCATCATAATTAAAAACACTGTAGTATCACGCACACAATAAAAGTTTAATAACGTGTGAAATTGCAAGGATGCAGCTCAATTGCCTCTTAAATATTGATCGCAAGATTATACCTACCCACTTCCTTTCGATTTTTTTAAATACTCCATCTGTTTATCCCCTAGCTCAGCTTTTTATTTATTTATAAAGTAAAAAATTAGTAAAAAAGTAAATAGCATGTTTCCACGTCTTGTATGAATATTTTCCCCTTTTGTTGTATTGTTCCGGTCCTGTAAACTATGTCAGTTTGCAAGTTTATAGCTCTAAGGTAAGTTTATTAAAACATACTTAAAAGTCTCGCCACAGATATCGCCTATCAAAATTGTTCCCCTTAATTTATGCTCTGTAATCAGTTTCTCAAACAATTTTAAGGTATTCAGTTTCTAGATCATTGGGTAGTCTAACAAAAATGCACCTCATGATTCCTTCCAATCTGAACGATTATATTAAATATCTCGATTCCTGCAGTACACGTGTGGAACTTCAAATCACTTCTAACCAGCATTTTCATAGCTCACCCCGAAGCTACTTAAAAACCGATACCATAATTCCAAATCTTGTATTAATTTCTTAATAACTATATTCACCAGTACGCCATATAAAGGGGCATTTTCTCTCTTTTTTTAAAAGTGTCGCTGTGCCTTAAACTATGTGTCAAGGTTCTAGTTCAATGAGTCAATGAGAAGTTAATTGAAAAATATCGCAAGACTCCAGATACTCTGAATGAACTTTCTTATATCTTAATATCTGGCTCTCTGCTTGATTATAAATATTGCATTATAACACTGTTCCAGGCTATGTTAAAAGCTTCAAGTCTCTGGTTCTAAATAGCACATGCCTGGCGTCAACTGGCTACCATTTTTTCAACATGTTTCATTGTAATCGGATTCTGCACAAAGTTTCAAGACTCTACCTCCACGGGAAAACACTCCAAGTAATTAAATAAGAGGCTTTGAAAGAAGAAAATATAGGGTGGAAAATAACAAGCACCCTCATAATCATACGGGTATGTGTGTGAATGACCATAACGCAATGAAAGTAAAAAAAAGCTTCCCCAGCTTTTGAAATGACCATGAATCACATGACACAAGAGATTTGCTTTGCATGATAGACACAAAAGAGATTCACTGTTGCTTTCACGTTCGCCATACCCACAGACAATCTTCTTGTATTTGAATATACTCTGGTACACATGCTGCTACACTATTGACAACATTTTCGTTTCCTCAAACTGGCGATATTTTTGTAGTCTACCATAGTTAGGCAGATTGCACTAAAGTTGTCTTTCACTAAGTATTCCAGTACAAATATAACACTTGGACAACAAGCTAGTAGTACTATCACTATCACTTTCTTCACTTCTAGTAGGTTTTTAAATTTCAACGCAAAGCTCAAAGTTTGGCAATCGTCACACCTCTAATGCCATTGAGAGGCTTAGCACCGTTTTTACAAGGAATTGTCAATGTTTTGTCAGTGTTCTTTTCAGGTACTGGGATATGCCTCAGTATCTACAGCCATGCTCTTGTAGACGCAATTCAGCCAAATGACTATCCAGGTGCTCGTAATGAGATCTTCCTCAACATAATGGTAAAAAACTCACTCTTCACCTGATCATAGATACTTATACATAGATACATATGAAAACGAATTAGTGAACACAACTGATTTCTAGAAAGGAATCGTTTAATGAGAAGTGTGACAGTATTATGGCTTAAAGCGGATCGATTCTTGTCTTAGGTTCGCATCAAAGTTCCTTTAAAGCTCGCTAATAAAGAATTCATTATTCTAAGTTTCAATGCGCTGTGCCAAACTATGTTAAGTTCGTAGCTAAAAAACTTTGAATCACGCAGTTGTGGGGTATTGATACAAAAAAGAGCAATATTGTTTATTCAACTCAAACCACAACCACAACAACAGCTATTTCATAGCTAACATTGGTAATAAAAAAAATTATTTTAAATATATTTAACAAAACTGCACAATTTAGTTTAGTTGAGGTTGGGTTACATTGAACTGGCCTGTCAATAAAAAACTTACATAGACTGAATATGTCCACAGTGTTACCAGAATTTGTTTGACGACCAAACGGAAGAACCCCAATCAGTTGCCTGGACATAAGTTGCCGTACTCTTGGCAATACTAGAAGTTTTCTAGGACCTTGCCTAATTGCTGCCTTGATATCTAACAACTTTGCCGCCCCTAACAGCTGGAGCCTTGACCTGGCGAGCGCAGGACACGAACGCAAAACGTGCTTAATCCTTTCTTCCCGCAGCTCGCGCTTTCTACGTCTGCTTTAACTGCGTAGGCCTAACTTAAAAGCATGTGACGCCAGAAGACAGTGTTTGTCTTCATTGAGATGATCCAGTTTGTGGGTCTGACATCGTAGGATTTACACATGATCATCGTTTTTTAATTCCATCACTTTTATTCATCGTTTGTCATTACCTCTATTATCATTGGTTTCATCTGCAGGTCTCTATCGTTCATTCACGCTTTACCTTCCATCAATCCTTATTCACAATCTGAGACTTTTTTGTTTTACCAGCGCTGGACTCAATCTTAGTCTTTCATATATCACAATACTTTTCATGAGTCCTAACTCAACATTTTTAATTAAATATTTTTCATCATTTATCACGATTTGAACCATTTATAGTCTCCCCTGCGATAGTCTGAAACTTAGTTGAGCATTCGTCACATCACATTTTATCAATCGTGATTTACTGTTTAAAAAAAATTCATGTTTAAGCATTATTTATCATCATTTGGAAAGGTCAATTTTAATTCTTCGATTCTACTTCATCATTTGTATGTATCCTTCATTATGATGTGAGCAATATTTGGTCATATCTACGAAAGCCTAATACTCAGTCGAGCATTCATCATATTCCATTCATCAATCTTTATTAATAGTTTTCAATTCATCACTCCAAATAATTACTTACTGAACTATTTTTGGTTTTATCTGCGGTGAACAGGGGCCGTTCATTCGCCACTATTACTTCCATGATTCTACCTCATCATTTCTATGCATTTTTCATCACATCATCTTTAATCAATCCCATCTCTTCGTTTTTAATTCATCAATTTTGTTTATCATTCGCTGCCTTAGACTGGTATTTGAGATCTTTGGTGTAGGAGCACTAACCTGCATTATCTTATATCATTAAAACCACTTAACTTCCTAAGCTTTTCAGCCACTGCTTAAACTTAAGATAAATATTTGTTTAGCTTAAGTTGTGCTTCTTTGTAGTTCCAATCTTTAAGCTGAAATCTGTTTAGCAATTTTCCCTACAAAAAAATATCTTACTTACTAATTTTTCTTCTTTTTTTTTTTTCTTTTACATACTTTTCTCTTTTTTGACCACTCGTTTTTCCTTTATGCACTGATACATAAACATTAATATAATTATGAATACAAATTTAGGCACGTAAAATTATGAGCGCTATTTCTTTCATTCCTTCAACCTGTGAAGTTGTGCCAGGATGCTAACTTAGACAAAATGTAGGCAAAACTGGAGAGAGAAGAGTCCATGTATCATAAGCCAATGCTGTGCTGTGGGTTGCGCTTCGAAGTTGCCTTTGTGATGTTCGTATTATTGTTATGATTGCTTAAGTAGAGTTTGATGTGGTGTTACCGGCTGTGGTCACCCAAAGGCTGCTTCCTCTTTTTATACACTCAAAAATTTTAGCTTCATTTCGCTACACTGACGTTGTAGAATTTGCTCGTCCATGTTTCGCTGATCCTGTTTCGTTTTTGCAAAATTCTTTTATTAAGTTTTTTTTGTTTACTCTTGTATTGCACTTCTGTTTGCGGTAAAGTTATGTATTTCGCTTGCCTTGTTGGAATCAACCATAAGCCTTTCTGAGGCTAAACCGAGCAGGCAAAGTATGCCTCAGTTTATGAAATACATTTTGTTCTTTTTTTATTGGGTTTATTTACAATTTTAAACATTTCTATGCCATTCTGTATACGCCCATGGGATAAATATATATACATTAGACTGGGTCGATTTATTAACCGATATCGCGCTATCGATTTTTCGATAGGATTTGGTTTCAGGAAAAAAAGTTCCACTACGCATACCCAAAAAAATAATTTTCGCGCCTGCAAAAAACAAATGGCAAAAGGGTCAATTTTCCGACAAAAACACTCTCCGAAACCCAATAAATATTTTTTTTTTTTTTCAAAAAACTCTGTTGTAAAACCGTTGGCCATAACAGTTTTTTGAAAAAAAAAAAAAATATTTTTTGGGTTTTGGGGAGTGTTTTGGTCGAAAAATTTACTCTTTCGCCATTTTTTTTTTTTTTGCAGGATCGATATTATATTTTTGGGTATGCTTAGTGGGACTTTTTCTTCCTGAGCCCAAATCCTATCGAAAAATCAATGGCGCGATATCGGTTAAATTTCGTCCATACAAATCGACCAAGGTTAGTATACATATATATATATAATTTTCAATTTTCGATTTCCCTTAGTTGCTGCTTGTTGGGTTACTTGAAGCAAAATCATTCATATTTTAAAAGCTAAAACAGTGCTCTCAATTTTTACATTTTTTCCACTCAATTCAATTGACCAGCCTTTCATTTGTTGAACTCTTTTTATTTTCATTCTTTACATCGCTCGGATTTTGGTCTGTCTAGATTGTGCCAGGACGTTTTTATACTCAGCTGAGCAGAGCTCACAGAGTATATTAATTTCGTTGGCATAACTGTAGTCCGTAACGGCATAAACTAATCGAGATAGATATAGACTTCTATATATCAATATGATCTGGGCGAAAAAAGCAATTCATTTAGCCATGTCCGTCCGTCTGTCCGTAGACACGATAACTTGAGTAAATTTGAGGTATCTTAATGAAATTTAGTATGCGAGTTCCTGGGCACTCATCTCAGATCGCTATTTAAAATGAACGAAATCGGACTATAACCACGCCCACTTTTTCGATATCGAAAATTTCGAAGAACTGAAAAAGTGCGACAATTCATTACCAAATACGGCTAAAGCGATGAAACTTGGTAGGCGGGTTGACCTTATGACGCAAAATAGAAAATTAGTAAAATGTTGGACAATGGGCGTGGCACCGCCCACTTTTAAAAGCTGGTAATTTAAAAGTTTTGCAAGCTGTAATTTGGCAGTCGTTGAAGATATCATGATGAAGTTTGGCAGGAACGTTACTCCTGTTACTATATGTGTGCTAAATAAAAATTAGCGAATCGGATGACGAACACGCCCACTTTTAAAAAAAAAAATTTTATAAGTCAAATTTTAACAAAAAATTTAATATCTATACAGTATATAAGTAAATTATGTCAAAATTCAACTCCAGTAATGATATGATGCAAGAAAATACAAAAGTAAAAGAAAATTTAAAATGGGCGTGGCTCCGCCCTTCTGCATTTAATTTGTCTAGGATACTTTTAATGCCATAAGTCGAACAAAAATTTACAAATCCTTGTGAAATTTGCTAAGGGCATAGCTTCTATGATGATAACTGTTTCCTGTGAAAACGGGTGAAATCGGTTGAAGCCACACCCAAATTTTTATACACATTCGACCGTCTGTCCTTCCGCTCGGCCTTTAATACGATAACTTGAGCAAAAATCGATATATCTTTACTAAACTGAGTTCACGTAGTTATTTGAACTCACTTTGTATTGGTATAAAAAATGGACGAAATCCGACTACGACCACGCCCACTTTTTCGATATAGAAAATTTCGAAAAATTTAAAAAATGCCATAATTCTATACCAAATACGAAAGAAGTGATGAAACATGGTGATTGGATTGGTTTTTTGACGCAAAATATAACTTCAGAAAAAAACTTTGTAAAATGGATGTGACACCTACCATAATAATTACAAGAAAATGAAAAGGTTCTGCAGGGCGAAATCAAAAGGCCTTGGAATCATGGCAGGAATACTGTTCGTATATATATATAAATAAAGAAAGATGATGATCTAGGTCACCCTGGTCCACATTTTGGTCGATATCTGGAAAACGCCTTCACATATACAACTTAGGAACATTCCCTTTAAAAACCCTCATTAATTCCATACCAATATTGTACAAACACATTCCAGAGTCACTCCTGGTCCACCTTTATGGCGACATCTCGAAAAGGCGTCAACCTATAGAACTATGAACCACTCCCTTTTAAAATACTCTTTAATACCTTCCATTTGATACCCATGTCATACAAACACATTCCAGGGTTCCCCTAGGTTAATTTTCCTACATAGGTATTTTCCCTCATTTTGTCACTAAAGCGCTCAGTTGAGTATGTAATGTTCGGTTACACCCGAACTTAGCCTTCCTTACTTGTTATTACTTGTATTTGCGATTATGTTTGTATGTACATAGCTTCACTGGTTTTTTTTGCTAACTGAATAGCATATGAAGTGGCAAAATTTTTTTATACTGTGCTAGATTCAGTTTTAATTGCTTGTGGATACAAAATACAAGGGCATAAACTACAAAAATATGCACTTATTTTTGTTGTTTTAATTTAATAACTTATTCACCTCTGATGCTTTGTAGATTTTGAAATGATGATAAGGCACGTTACTATCCAAATAATTAATATCCTGTATATTCCTTTCAATTAATATAATTCTTTCCTTTGTATTGATTTAAAAAAAAAACTTTTTCAGGTTGAACATTTTTAAATTTCTTTCAAAAATTTCTCGAACTATGCTATATTGAATCTCAAAACTTTCATTTAAAGAAACTATTATTCAAATGAAGACCATTACACTTTTTCAGCCCTAAATTTTAGTCCTGAACCAATTTAATATAGTTCACTTCCCATTTCACACATATAAATTTCCAATTTGTATTCCTATTCAAAACATCAAAATACACTAGAAATATTCTTTGATAAATTGTAAAATGTTAAGTCCTATTTTAATACAGCAATTTTTGTTCCTATAACTTTTTTGCAAATATCTCGAAATTTGGCAAATCTGGCATAAACTTCGGAATCAGCATCCCGAAATACATATTCCAGCATAGTTACCGAGCTACCTTGAAGGGAAATCTGCCTTGACATTACCTTTGCCCTTAATAATGTTCGTTTGATGACCTTGTTTGAATCCTTGATAGAAGCTGGGCTTTATCGGGCTCTGGTGGAATTTTTAACTAATTCCAGAAAACAGAGCGATTATTTACTATGAATATTTATTGCTCATACATTATATTTGACCTTGCCGGTGGGCAGGTCTCTGCTTCCACCAGAAAAAGATGCTTCTGCTCACAAGCCGATACAAAATACAGCTCTTTAAGGCCTCCAATATGAAAATGCAACTGAAACTCTTTAGGGAAGTGAAATATCTCTTCAAAATTCTGAACACCATACTCAATCAAATCCGCCATCAATCAAAGATGTCAAACGAAGTAAAACAGTTATTTCGCTAGACGCTTGCAACTTGCCAAGTGTAAGATGGCACAGCGTTGTAAAATCTCTTAACTAAACTGAATTGTATCTTAAATTTTTGTGAACTCAAAGCCAGCTGCTGCATTTGCATTTTTTGCACATACTCGTATCAAGTTTCATCGGTGTATCGGTCATTGCTATTTATTTTTCGAAATTTTCGATCTCGAAAAAGTGGGCATGGCTACCGTGCGATATCGCCAATTTTCAGTAGAGATCTGTTCTGTGCCACGATAAGCCAAATTTCCTATAGATATCTCACTCGTTGCTCAAGTCATCGTGTTAACGGACGGACGCACGAACATGGCTAAATTAAAATTTTAATCGAAGCTAACAATTTTCGATTACTTTATGCCACTGCGCACTACCGTTATCAAATCAAAAAGTGTATAATTTGGATACAAAAGTTACACTGGCGGTTACCCAAAGCAGAAACTGGGTTCTCTCTGAATCAAATTTGACAAGGAACAACGGAAAATCGTTCTAATATACATTTATTTATTAAGGTCCTAAGTCGATCAGTATTTTAACATGTTAAATACTGTACTGTTCGCTAAATAATGTACATTACAGTACTGTGCATTACGTAATATACATATATAAAATTCCTTTTTTTCGTTGTACTGTACGAGGCATATTGTATATTACAGTACTATACCTAACGTACATTTTACGTAGTAAATCTTATATGCTTTACAGTTTTGTCCGATACATAATGAACGAGTATTGTACTGTACTTGACGATATAGTACAGTAGATTACGTACACTATGTTTCGTATATTACAATACAGCACATATACATTACGTACCGTACAGTGCAGTACATTGTATGTAAATAAATTGTCGTAAAAAATTGAAATGTATTGTACCGTAAAGTGTATTATGTTCGTACCGTACAATACTGTACAGCCCAGTACGTTACCGCCCTCTGTTTAAATCTTCCTCATTTGGTTGTTTTGACTTTGATCAATAACAGTTATAATACACCAGCCAACGTGCAAATCATTATGAGCAGTTTACAAAAAACCATGTTTTTAACAGAAAAAGCTTTTTAAAAGTGAACTGGCGCGAGTTTATTTCTACCATGAAAAGCTTTTTATTCGGAGGAGAAATGAAAAGCTACTCATCTACATTCCAGCCGCCGTAACACGTAGGTCCCGTGACGCCAATTTGCAAGGAAAATTAAAAAGGAGCACAGTGCAGAATTGAGGAGAAGCTCAGCCTAGATATCTTTAGACTGAAGTTTCACCAAGCAAAGATTTTGTTTAGTCATTTGCACTCCCTGCAAATTTAAGCTAAATTGTTTAACCAAAATATAAACAAGTGCTCATTAGAATGAAAACCAACAATTGCGATTAATTTAAATAATTTAGTTTAACAATGTTCATATCAAGAATACATATCTACAACGATTTATATACATACATAATTAAGTACTATTTTATCATTTCATGCGGTTATGTGTGTGTGTGTGTGTGGGTATGTGTGTGTGGGCTAATGCATACAAGAACTTTAATTTGCATATTAAAAACCTAGCCTTAATGGCTAATAAATATTAATTACAATAACAAATTCACGCATAATTACCAATGTGTAAACTCAAAACCACACATTCCCAAACATACATACATATGTGTTAAGAGGGAAACAAACAACTTTGACTTCAAATTAACCCGGGAATCATAAAAGTCTGCACAATTTGCAATCACATTTATGCATATTTCAGAAAGTAGTTGACTCCATTTGGCATTTGCACAAGGGCAGTGAAAAACCAGCAAACAGCAGCCAACAGCTAACGACCAACAATGAACAATGGTAAAAATCTGAGCAAAAAAGCAAAAACAAAACCACAACAATGCAAGGATATTGGCAAATGAGGAAAGAAGCACAAAGAATAAAGGGCGAAAGTGGAAAGGGCAGTGACGTTGGTTGAGGAGAAATGTGTCATGAAAATATAACGAAGTCACAATAATTTCGCTTTTAATTACATTTCATATGCCAACATGTAAATATGCGACCATGCATATGAGCTTATATAGGCATACATTAGAGTGGCGCAAAAAACACTCTTTTGTTTTTTCTTAATTTGATCAAAGAAAAAACTCCTGGAATATAAAAAAGAAATATGGGCTCTTGATACTAAAAGCAAGATTAAGCACAGCAGAGCTTTAAATTTTCACTCAATTAAAATTTCTTGCAAATATTGGGGAAAATATTTTTTTTTGCCCCACCCTAATGTATATATATGCGTAAACAATATAAAATTGCACAGACATGTGCGCCCTTCCATTGTGTATTTATTTATTTAATATTACTACATATCTGTATGCATTTTCTCATTTACGCAAATACTTTTTTACCAGTACAATATCACTTAAACTTACAAACACTCTTAAAAAACGCCGGTGAGTGTAATTGAGATCCACCTCAAGTGGCAGATTTTTTTGCCAGATTTGCGTGCGAGTCAACAGTAAAAGAAAAATTGGATGGTGGAACAACATATAAAAACAGAGCAGCATACATCTGAAAGAGGCTTGCATATTTAGTAATCTGCCATTACTTAAGGTTAAGATTACATGTGAATTTCCATGAAAATAAATATAAAATGCAGAAGAGTAGCACGTCGCAAATTTCTTAAACATGCAGCAACACTACTGGCAATGCTGTGTACCGTAAGAGGACTTCTAAAACTACACATTAAATTGGAATTGAAAACGTCTTTTAGACATCCCGATTACGAACCGAAGAGATGCTTTTTATACTCACTTGAGCAGAGCTCACAGAGTATATTAACTTTGATTGGGTAACGGTTGGTTGTACAGGTGTAAAGGAATCGAGATAGATATAGGCTTCCATATATCAAAATCATCAGTATCGAAAAAAATTTGATTGAGCCATGTCCGTCCGTCCGTTAACACGATAACTTGAGTATATTTTGAGGTATCTTGATGAAATTTGGTACGTAGGTTCCTGAGCACTCATCTCAGACCGCCATTTAAAATGAACAATATCGGACTATAACCACGCCCATTTTTTCGATATTGAACATTTCGAGAAATCGAAAAAGTGCGATAATTTATTACCAAAGACGGACAAAGCTATGAAACTTAGTAGGTGAGTTGAACTTATGACGCAGAATAGAAAATTAGTGAAATTTTTTAAAATGGGCGTGGCACCACCCACTTTTAAAAGAAGGTAATTTAGAAGTTTTGCAAGCTGTAATTTGGCAGTCGTTGAAGATATCATGATGAAATTTGGCAGGAACGTTACTCCTATTACTGTATGTATGCTTAATAAAAATTAGCAAAATCGGAGATCGACCATGCCCACTTTAAAAAAAAAAAATTTTTTAAGTCAAATTTAAAAAAAAAAGTTAATATCTTTACAGTATATAAGTAAATTATGTCAACATTCAACTCCAGTAATGATATGGTGCAACAAAATACAAAAATAAAAGAAAATTTCAAAATGGGCGTGGCTCCGCCCTCCATAAGTCGAACAAAAGTTTACCAATCCTTGTGAAATTTGGTAGGGGCTTAAATTCTATGACGATAACTGTTTTCTGTGAAAAAGGGCGAAATTGGTTTGAAGCCACGCCCAGTTTTTGTACACAGTCGACCGTCTGTCCTTCCGCTCGGCCGTTAACACGATAACTTGAGAAAAAATCCATATATCTTTACTAAACTCAGTTCACGTAGTTATCTGAAATCACTTTGTATTGGTATAAAATATGGCCGAAATCCGACTAGGACCACGCCCACTTTTTCGATGTCGAAAATTACGAAAAAAGTGATGAAGCATGGAAATTGGATTGGTTTATTGGCGCAAAATATAACTTTAGAAAAAAACTTTGTAAAATGGGTGTGACACCCACCATATTAAGTAGGAGAAAATGAAAAAGTTCTGCAGGGCGAAATCAAAAGCCCTTGGAATCTTGGCAGGAATAATGTTCGTGGTATTACATATATAAATAAATTAGCAGTACCCGGTCTGGGTCACCCTGGTCCACATTTTGGTCGATATCTCGAAAACGCCTTCACGTATACAACTACCACCTCTCCCTTTTAAAACCATCATTAATACCTTTAATTTGATACCCATATCGTACAAACGCATTCTAGAGTCGACTCTGGTCCACATTTATAACGACATCCCGAAAAGGCGTCCACCTATAGAACTAAGGCCCACTCCCTTTTAAAATACTCATTAACACCTTTCATTTGATACCCATATCCTACAAACAAATTCTTAAGTCACCCCTGGTCCACATTTATGGCGATGTCTCGAAAAGGCGTCCACCTATAGAACTAAGGCCCAGTCCCTCTTAAAATACTCTTTAATATCTTCCATTTGATACACATATCATACAAACACATTCCAGGGTTAGCCTAGGTTCATTTTCCTACATGGTGATTTTCCCTTATTTTGTCTCCACAGCTCTCAACTAAGTATGTAATGTTCGGTTATACCCGAACTTAGCCTTCCTTACTTGTTATGAATGAAAATGGCACCACTTTAAACTAACATAAGATCCATTTACTTTATCAAGAAGAAATATCATCCCTCGGACAAAAAAAAATGGATTTACTCCGCTCAACCTTCAGAAACATTTTATTTCCAAGTACTTTTTTAAGTAATTTGTATCCCTTCATAAAGCCAAACGAGTAACCAGATCGTATGAGTAACCCGACTGGCTGCAAAATAATTTGTGCACAGGTATAAGTATTTACCTATTTTGTGTGCAGTTAATATATGAGCCGTTCACTGCACAAATCGACTAACTCCACTTTTTGAAAAATCTTAAATTTATGTGTAAGAGCACTTGGTATTGGTATAAATTTTTTGGTCAATGAATAATAAATAATTTATCTCAGAGGACACTTTGATTAACTCCGTACTGTAATGGAAATCGTTTTAATAATGCAACTTAAATTCACTAGCAAACGCTGATTGATAACGGTGAGTTTTTTAGTGCCGTCTTATCAGAATAAAAGTAAAATAAAATTGTCTAATTGCCGTAAAATCAAATACTCGTGAAGTCAGATTAAGAATAAAGTTCAATTTGGTATATTTTAACTTGTACGGTGTACTTTTCTAGTTTTACACCAACATGATGATCTGCTGAAATTCACTCCTCCTGTTAATCATGATCACTTTAAAAACTTGCGAACAAATCGAAATGACGAGTCCTTACATACACCTGTTGAAGAAGACATCATTTATACTGCTGGCAAATTAATCACAAATACTAATAAATTATAACAGAACTGTTAATATTAATTTTCAGGAAAAATTTGTAATAAAAATATCTAATACTTAACTTTTTCTGTGAGAAGAAACTTAAAAATTTAAACACTGAATTTAAATGTATAACTTTTTCACTTGCCAATTCGATTAACTCCACCAGCCACATAAAAATTGTAAGATTTCTGGCTATAGTTTTTTGGCTAGTCTTTCTTTACTTTACTTTTAGATGAAAGCTACATCTTTTTTTATGCATTATACAATATTTATTTGAAATTACATTATAAAGGTAATATTAAAAAACAATGCACATTATTTCATCGCATTTCTCTACTCTCTGTTTTATGGAGTTAATCGTTTTGTGTATTGAAAGTGTCATATTTATGTAAGGTTATGCAGCCGAACATCAGTTTAACATGGTATTATACACAGACAAGCTAAACAGAATGAAATGAGCTCACCCTGCTACAAACCTCATACAATAATTTTATATGAACAACTCGTCAGCGAGCGGCTTATCGTCAATGTGGTGCTATTTTGCTAAGAAAATGGAAAAATCGTTATGCAGCTTACAAGAGCGGCAGGGAACCAGCAAATACAACACTTTGCAAAAAAAACTTCTAACATAAAAACAAGCAAAGATTTGATGCTCGAATACAAATCGATGCCAGCAATGCCATAAACAATGCTCCATTGGTTGGTAAAGAATTTGTAAATTCTGCTATGGAAAGTACTTGACCAACGCGCGCTTATTGTGGCTGCATACAAACCGCGCCAGTACACAGTGGTCGGTCTTATATGGAGTTGGTGGCCAAAAATACTTCCGGTAGAGATATCAACGTGAAACTATAGTTGCAAATATGTGAGATTTATTTTTTCAATAAAGTTGGTGCGCGTGATACCTTCATACCGACCCACAACCACCCACTTTCACCGCATGCATAAAAAAGAAAGTAGATGTGGGAGCAAAAGTTGTAATATGTGTGTATAGCAAATACAGTGTTTAATAGGATTAAATAAAGAAATTAAAATTTATTAAAAGATCTTGTATACATAACAATAACAAAACAATAAACACGCACGAAAGTTTAAATTTGCAATGCGTCGACTGGATAAAATAATGTGGTATGTTTCATAAGCGTACATATGATATACGACAATAATTTATCAGGTTGACGCTATCAGAAAACTGTCGCAAAACATAGTTAGTGGCAGAAAGTGGCAGCTGATTTAACACTTTAGAATCTTAAAACTATGACTAATATAATAAGAAATAAGTTCCAACGTGAGTAAGACCAATCTACACAGTAAGCATAAAAAGAGGTTAGAATTTGTTGATTTGTATACATTAATTAAGTACTACATAGATAGGGACACAAACGAGCTACGGTCATTCTCGCTTCGTAATTTTTTTCGTTCTAATCCTATTTTAAATATTTTCTTATTATTTTAGCTTGTGAAGCATTTATACACTTTCAGGCAGCCCGCCGGGAAATGCCGTGTCGATCGTAGGTTTTAATTGAGTTAGAATGGAGAAAATAAATATCACCGTTACTAGTCTGCTAAGACATGCGCCTTTCCTATGTAAATTTCATGTCAGATTTTAACAGCATGAAAGGTCGCTCTTTATCTTCCTTATGTATGTCCATGAATCATGAAATCTGTAAAAACCAGATGAGGTAATCATTTAAGTACAAATGTTTGAATAATGTGAAGAATAAATAAAATTGTTGTCCCACACCCACAAAGATGTTTAGTCCTTTCCGTTCGCACATCTGCGCATAGCTACAGATATTTTGTGAAGTATACGCTGCTGACAAAGTGATACTTATCACAGATGAGTTTCTTCCACTTTACGAAATTTGGCGATGGTCCGTTAAAAACGGACTGTGGGTGATTTTTACAAAAATTATGCTTGAAATCTGTACAAGAAAATCCAAATATTGTCTCCTTCAAATTATTGAAAATGAATAGCACAACGCAAAATCTCTTTTCTGAAGGTAAATTAAAACAAGTAAGGAAGGCTAAGTTCGGGTGTGACCGAACATTACATACTCAGCTGCCAAATTACAGCTTGCAAAACTTTTAAATTACCTTATTTTAAAAGTAGGGGGTGCCACGCCTATTGTCCAAAATTTTACTAATTTTCTATTCTGCGTCATAAGGTCAATCCTCCTACCAAGTTTCACCGCTTTAACCGTCTTTGGTAACGAATTATCGCACTTTTTCGATTTTCGAAATTTTCGATATCGAATAAGTGGGCGTGGTTATAGTCCGATTTCGTTCATTTTAAATAGCGATGTGGGATGAGTGCCCAGGAACGTACATCCCAAATTTCATTAAGATATCTCAAAATTTACTCAAGTCATCGTGTTTACGGACAGACGGACGGACAATGGATTTCTTTTTTTGCCCAGATCATTTTGATATATAGAAGTCTATATCTATCTCGATTAGTTTATGATTACGGGGTACCGTTATGCGAACAAAATTAATATACTCTGTGATCTCTGCTCAGCTTACTTTCCAATCTGCGCTCCACTTCGTTTTTATTTTTCCCAAAACTTCGTGGGATAGGACCAACCTATTTTATGGCAACACCGAATGGCATCTGCAAGACAGATGAATATTCACAAATTACTGCCGAGGGCGATTCCGCTTAGACAATTTTTTTCTAAACTTTTGATGTTACTTTGCCAGAGCCTTGAACCCAGCACGTCCGGTGTGGTAGGCGGAGCGCACTACCATAACACTGCGGCGGCCGCAAATATCTTGGAATAATTATCGAGCCTTAATATTGAAGACAGTGAATTTCTTTTCAGGAAAGAGGCAGGAAATCTTCCGAAGTGGATATAAGTGAGATGAGCTGTTCCGTGAGACCAACACTGAGTGAACAACCACCGAGTGTAATTGTTCCATTTGAATAGTAAAGAAACGAGCTCCACTCTCAACTTAACGTACATGCAGCGAGAGCACAACGGCCGTCATCACGGGTGCTTCGACTATGATGCATTTCAACACGGTACCTTTGAACAGGGTGTCAGAATAAGCAGGACGAAGAGCGGACTATCGTTTTCTTTGCTGATATACAACATCAAATTAATTATTCGGATCTTAGGTAATTGCCATGTTGAAGGCTCATGTCTCCGGCTTGTCAGGACATACGAGAACAAGTGGTGGAGTACGTCTATAAAGAATCATACTACAGGCAAATCAGGCTCATTTTCATGCAGCAGATCAAGCAAGTGAAGTATAGTAAGGTTATGTTATAGATGTTTAAGTACTCTATTGAAATAAAAGTTTGTCACTGAGTTATCGATTTTTTATCGAGAAGTTAATGGTTTGTTTTCAAGAAGTTATCTGCTATTTATCGAAAAGTTATTGGTTTGTTATCGAAAACTTATCTGCTACTCATCGAATAGTTATCCATTTATTATCGAAATGTCATACATTTTTTATCGGCATGTTATCAATTCCTTATGGAAAAGTTATCGATTGTTACATAAAAAACCTATTTGTTATCAAAAAGTTATCGTATGTTATCTAAAGGTTATCGGATTTTTATTGACTAATTATCAATATATTTTCAAAAAATTTTCTTTTTCTTATCGAAAGATATCGGAGTGTTTTTGTATCAATTTGTGATCGAAAATGTATGTTATCGGTTTGTTGTTAAAAAGACATCCATTTGTATCGAAAAGTTATCGATTTCGTTTCGGAGTGTTACCAATTTGTTATCGGCGTTTTGCTACTGTTATGAAACAGAAACTAGTAAAATTTCAATTTAATACCGATGATCTATCTCGCTCTTGATTATAAGCCAATAATTAAACAATAACTTGTCGATATCGGTTGCTAAAAGACCAAATTTAAAATTTTGAAAGTTAGCGCACTCAGCGTTCTGTGAAATACTATATTATATTCCGCCTGTTAGGTCAAAATTGATCGCCGAAAAATTTCATACAAAACGTTGTTGATATGTGTTCATTCTTCATTAAAATACCATAGGATTTATGATGGCGCCTTAATATTTTGTACGAATACTCTTTCTTGTCTGTTATTAGCAAATGCTCCAAGCACTTCCGAAATGAAGTGTATTTGCGGATTTTCAGGTACTGAATAAATATAACAAATAATATACTGACATTTTGTAGAAGGATACCACAATTTGTTAGTGTGTATGCAAATTAATACCCCCCAACCAATGCAATACATGTTGGCACAAGCTTTGAAAGTCTATGCTTCTCGTACCTAACTTGCACATATCCATAAGAAAAAGTATTTTTTTCATTTCTGTTCCACAATTCAATTGGGTATTTTTGTTTACTCTACTCTTCTAAGAGCCCGCAGGAATTATGAAAATGCATTTTCACTACGTCGTGTTAGTGTGGCTCTTTTTAAGTACCACTGTATGCTCGGAACCAACCAGTTTCACGCAAGCATATCCGTTCCATATGAAAAGACGAGTACCGATGCGTATACGTAATATTTACTTTTATACTCAGCGTGCTTTGCACACAGAGTATATTAGCTTTGATTGGATAATGGTTGGTTGTACAGGTATAAAGGAATCGAGATAGATATAGACTTCCATATATCAAAATCATCAGCATCGAAAAAAAATTTGATTGAGCCATGTCCGTCCGTCTGTCCGTTAGCATGATAACTTGAGTAAATATTGAGGTATCTTCACCAAATTTGGTACACGAGCTTATCTGGGCCCAGAATAGATTGGTATTGAAAATGAGCGAAATGTGATGATAACCACGCCCACTTTTTATATATATAACATTTTGGAAAACACAAAAAACCGGATTATTTAATAAATAATACAACTAAAATGCCGAAATTTTACGTGTGGACTGATATTGAGACTCTTGATACAAATTTTTAAAAAAATTTTAAAATGGGCGGGGCACCGTCCACTTGTGATAAAATCAATTTTACAAATATTATTGATCATAAATCAAAAATCATTCAATCTATCATAACAAAATTCGGCAGAGAGGTTGCCTTTACTATAAGGAATTCTTGGAAGAAAAATTAACGAAATCGGTTAAGGACCACGCCCGCTTTTATATAAAAGATTTTTAAAATGGTAGTCGACGAATAAAATAAGCTATACCTTTGCAAGAAGAACTTTATATCAATGGTATCTCATTTCCCAAGTGCATTTATAACAATAAATAGAAACAATTTCAAATTTAAAAAAATGGGCGTGGCACCGCCCCTTTAATTACTAAGAAATTTTCCATGTTTCGGGAGCCATAAATCGAAGAAAAATTAACGTATCGTAATAAAATTTGGTACACAAATTTTCCTAATGGCAGAAAATATTTGTAGTAAAGTTGCCACGGCAACTTAGATATAAAACAAGTTTAAAAGGGGCGTAGACTAGAATAATAAGCTACAACTTAGCAAAAAATAGTTTTGAATCAATGATATTTCACCTATCAAGTTTTATTGTAAGAGGAAATGGGAACACATTTTTTTTTAAACGGGCGGTGCCACGCGTTATGTAGAAAAGTAATTTATCTGAAATGAAATGTACAATTCAAGCTCACGCTGAGTATATAATGTTCGGTTGCACCCGAACTTAGACACCTTTACTTGTTTAGTTATATTTTTTTAAGTGTTATATACATACAAAAATACAAGTGAAGCTTATTTAAGTGGATTAAAATGGTATACTTTTTTGGCGGGTATATGTCTGTTATATGAGTAAGTCGGTGTACGTTAGCAGCCGGATTGCGTCGCCTCAAGTGCGCTTCAAAATATGGAGTGCGAAAATATTGAGTTTGCAATTGCAAAAGTGGAAACAGTTGAGATTAAGCAAAAGCAAAAACAAAATATTTATTGAAGCGATATGGATTAGTTAACATAAAGTGGTTAAATATTTAATATGCAAATCCAACAAAGTTCATGAGCTAAACAAACAAATATTATTTTGTATACTTTATCAAAACAAAGAGTAAAGATATTTAAATAATTAAAATTTAATGCTTTCTATTAAAAATTTGGTCACTGCACAAACTCATAAGTAACTCGACTTCATTAGAGGTTTTATTATAAGAAGATTCCCATAACTCAACTGCTTCTTAGAAGACGTAAGCGCTGCTTCCCAATTAGTAGACACAAAATCGTTCTACGTCACACGCTGAGATCGAGTGATGCTCCGCTTACTTTCTTACATTCATTTTTGAATACACCTAGAAAAAAAATTTGGAGCAAATTACAGTCGGACAGATAATATTAGTATAGATACATATATAACCGAGCGTCTTTCTTGTTGTTCTATAATTGGTGCAAAAATGCGTGTAAACCCACTGACTTAGTGTGTGTTGATTTTTAGACCTTGGGACATGCCACTTAATAACGCCTATCGATCAATATAAAAATCCCATAGTCATATAGCACACCTAGATCAAAACTGCGATCAATTAAAAAAATAGCAATTTTAAGAAATCGCGCAAAACAGACTGCCAATTTTTATTTTTGATAAAGTCTTTTCTCGTTGGTTAGTGGAGGTATAGGTAAATCGAGTATACGCTTAGAAAGGTGTCAAATTGTGGAGCTCGAACGTACCCACAACTTCTTAATTTTAAATTTTTGAGATAGCTACGTATTGATATAAGATGAGATATGAAGATATGAGACGACCTTAAACCTTGAAGTAAGACTGTTCAACTGGCTACAATTCCAGCAAAATGAAACGACTCGATCAACTTTAATGCAAGGTCTGCTTCACTGTGCTATAAATAATGTAATGTGCTAGTGAAAATGTTAAGCCAATGCGATTTTGCGAAGTTTGCAGCACTTGCCATATGGAAGAAAAATAGCAGAGAGAAAGGCTGCGCAGCCAAGTAGTGTCGTTGATGTCAGTGAGCACCCCCAGCTACGTCACGGCGATTTACTTCATCCAATCAGGTGAAGGTGGCTTTGATAATCACTATTTTTACTGATGAACTAAAAGTGACACATAAAACACTAAAATTAATTTATGCACCTGATTTTCCATGTTTTAGCACAACCGCTTTGGTGCGTATCTGGTTCCACTTGGGGTGCCGATCTCGACTAAGGGGTCAGTTCCGATTTTACTGGTTGCGGTTTTGGTTCTAGTTCTGGTTTTGATCCCAGTTTCTATTCGATTTTAGGTCTAGTTTCTGTTTCACTATGGTCACCAACAACGGTATATTCTGAGCTGGTGCTTATCGGATTCATGGCAGGTTAATTGCGATCCATAACCAAAAGCGCTTAAGTTTTCACTACATATATGGGTTTAAATTATTTACTCAAAACTATCGACTATTTCAAAACCACCTACCATTGATCCAGTTGAGAGCACGCTCAAAAGGCTACCAGAAGATACAACTGCCATTTGGTAGGCCATCTTAGTAGTATAAATAAAAATAAATGTAAGGCGCGATAACCTCCGAACAGATCTTAGGCCGAGCTTCTCTTCCAATTTGCGTCGTGCTCCTCTTGATTTACCCTACAAATTGGCCGGACGGGACCTACATGTTTTACGGCGACTCCGAACGGCATCTGCAAGGCAGATGAGTTTTCACTGAGAACATTTCATGGCAGAAATACGCCCAGAGCGCTTGCCAATCACTGCCGAGGGGCGGCCCCGCTTAGAAAATTTTTCTTCTAATTGAAAAACCTTATTTCTAAAACTTTGATGTTGCTTTGTCCGGGGTGTGAACCCAGGGCATTAGGTGTGGTAGGCGGAGCACGCTACCATAACACCATGGTGGCCGCCAATTTTAGGAGTATAGTTTTGCGTTATTTAGAAAATTGTACGATTTTCCATAGGGACAGTAAATAAATTAATTTAAAAAAAACCCTTGCTATGAACAGAAGACTAAACCGGCGATGAATAAGTTCACTGTGATCAAGTCCGCGCTGGGTTCTGTGTTGAGTTTGATTTTTACTTGCGAACTCGGTTCCATTTTTGGTATCTGATGCGGGTTTAGGGCTGGTTTTGGTCCCGGTTCATACCGCTTTTGTTTTCAAGTTGTGAACACTCTCCGGGTTTCGGTCCAAGTTTCTGCATAGTTGCGGGTATTGTTTCGGTTCCGGCCCCAGTTCTGGAGTAATACGTAGATCAGCAAGTTCAGCGTGATCAAGTATTCGGATTCGGTTATGATTTGGGTATGGTTCTAGTTACGGTTTGGTCCGGGTTAAGATCTGCCTTCTGTTCGGGTTTGCCTAGCTTTTGGTTTCAGTTTCGGTTATGGAAAAGGCATCGGGTTTCGGTTCAGGTTTCAGCAAAGTTTCTAGTTTTATTTTTGTTCCAGTATCCATTCTGGTTTTGTTTCCAACGTCTGCCCTGCTTGGGTAATCGTGCCAAAGCTGCTAGCTTTCTTCATCCACATCATTATCCGCGTGCGATCACTCACTAATTATCATCAGAGTCCTCTAACGGGCTTCCAAGTAAACCTCCAGCTCCAACAGGAAATACATTACATATGTCGGTATTGATTCTCTATAAGTAAGAGTTCAACCTGTAACAGTATTTAGTGCGAAGTTAAATCAGAGTGGCTCATGTCACACTGGGTTGTCTGCTTTCTCTTCTGCAAGAGTTGGATAACATTTAAATCGAGATCATTCATCCTTTCTATGCCCTTAAATTGCTGGCCTACTGAGCAATAAGTTGGTCTCGTAACGGCAATGACGCTTAAATGTACATAAGACCTATGTAGGGATTTGTAAAAATCTTGCCTGAAATTACTTGTGAGTCATCAATTCCAAAATGTCAATACCAAATAAAATCAAGCAGATTAGTATAAGTATATCAAATATATACATATTTTCATACTAACATACCAAAAGTCTAACTTCAGTGAATACGCCACCAATAAAAACTGTCAACACCAGTTGACTACGTCAAGTCTATGATGAGAATGTGTAGCTGTAAACTGGAATTTTAGATAAGTCAAAATTATAAGTATATGTCTGTATACGCACTTTTGTTTGTATGTGAGCGTACAGAAGTCTAGTTGCATGAAAATTACATAAGCGATATCAACACAAGCGCGATAAAAGCGGTGTAATGGAAGAATCTTACAGTTTTTGATCGACAATTTACGCTCTAGATTGCGGAATAAATTGACAACCGACATTTCGTTCATTCCTGAAGCATATTTGTTTATGTATATGTGTGTGTATGCACGTGTATTGTAACAATGGCGCGATGGCACGTCTACAGACGCACCAATTAATGATTAAAATACACATTTTGCCACATTCGAAGGAAAACGAATGACAACCACAGCAATGGGTTTTTCTTACCCACTTAACGAAGATATCAGCAGAGCCTCTGTAAAGCAGACGTGAAGCAATTTGATGAGAAGAATTTATACCTACAAATACAAGTAAATGGGGTATAAACGCATTTGCAGTATAAGTCACGTTGCTTACATTTAGGCTTTGTTGGAAATAAATTATTTAAATAACATACTCTCTTTTTTATGACTGACTACTGGTAACCCGAGGGCATAAAGACAGCGTAATGATACCAAACTGGTGATGTAAATTTTCTCGCATGAATACAAAAGTGTGTAGCACTGATGTTTATTGCACAGAATGGGGAATGTTCGTATTATATATTCCAACATCTGTTTGAATAAATTGAAATGAGTGGAATGAGACTAAAAATTTAACTTTAGGTAAGGTAGCTTTGAATTACGTGTTCAAGGTAAACAAATCCCGAAAAATCCTGTAACAAATCCGTTAACAAATACTTTTAATAAAGCTAATGCGAACAAAAAAGGAAAGTAGTGTCGCTACGAATGCAAAAAAAAAGTTCAAATATGTAAACGAAAATAAATACAAGTAAGAATATAGAAACAATTTTGATTATTAATTCAAACATTACTAAATACAAATACGAATACGAATGCGAATTCAAAACCAAATACAAATATTAAAATTAATGCGAATACGAATAGGAATACGAATTGCAAATTGAATACGAACACAAAGACGAATATGAGTACCTATAAGATTACGAAGACGAATCGAATACAAATACGAATAAGAATTCGAATACGCAAACGACTACGAAAATGAATAGCAATACGAATACAAACACAGTTGCGAATACGAATAGGAATGCTGATGCAGATACGAATACAAAAACAATACGAGTACGAATACGTATAAATCGGTGTGCTAAGTGGTGAAAATTAAAGAGAACCGATGAGCGTAAAAATTGTGTTTAGTGGCGAAGCTCCTCAAACAATTGATCCTAGTCTTATTCGTTCTTAAGGCGATGGGAACAATTATAGAATATGGCACAAGATTGAAAAATTTCTTTTCACCTAAGCCCACAAGCGGGCACTACAAGCCGGTAGGGCTGTGTGGCATCGGAGATATGGAGAAGGCAGTGAACAACAAGAAGAGCTCAGGATACCTCAGCGGGTTGAGCGGCATACAAAATACCCGTGGCAGGTATACCTGTCGTAAGAGCCAACTAAAATACGCAAGTGATTCAAGGAAAGGTGCTCAAATTCGCTTTGAAGGCCTACTCTTCAAACGTGACCAAGCGGTGCAATTATTGACCAGAACACAACGTCGGCAAGAAGGTGAAGTGTCGCATCTCTTGTGGAGCTGAAGCTGCAGACAAACGGAAAGTGCTGCTAGGATAGTGCGAATAGTGCTATTATCACTGCAAGAGGACGATTAGGTTGCGTCATATCTATGGGAAAAGAAGAACCTCGCTTGAAGAGCAAGAACGTTCGCTTGTATCCACATAAGATAACGGTAGGTAATTTTAGCTATAGCTACATAGAAAATCGCTGCAAAGCAAAATAATGTGAAAGTACTAAGATGATTTCACTTCTTTATCCCCTATACACCTACAGGAGTAAGGGTATAACAAGACAAATAGGATAGAAATCCATTAGCCAGTGACGCAACAGAACTCGAATTTTTAACTTTCGATGAACATCCGTGAGCCCTGATAGTTTAGTTAGACTGCCTGCTACATTGCAAGCGGTAGCGAATATCTAGCATATTTTCTAAACTTACCCGAAGCCCACCTATACAGGAGACTACCAGAACTATTAATTTTCAACGGCATTCCTTAATTCGTATCATATAAATATTTGCACGCTAAGGGATACGCGTTTCCCGGGATATCGCTTTGGCTTGTGTGTCAGATTATCCTGAACCTAAAATAGTTCGACGCTAGCTCAAGCGAAGCGAGACACCTTGGCTGAATCCTTTAACTTTTGAACTGGCCAATCAGCAGACTGTATTTTTCTCATTTCCACAGTAACTGGAAGCATCGCCTGCACCACATTCATAAACGCGGCAGCTTTTTTTGGAAAGCGCCGCAGCAAACAGGCAGCTAGAAACCGCACTGTGAAAGCAGTGTTACTTTAGACATACTTGCAGAATGGAAAGTTATGTTCACAACGCAGATTTATTTAAAAATTGGTCAAAATTTTATGAATCTAACCGTACATATAAGGTTTTCTTTGACTTAAAAAGGTAACTTTCATTGCACCTGTACACCTTCAGATCAAACGGAGAATAATCCTTACCAACAAGTGCTAGTTTGGACAGAGAAGGCAATTTAAAGATAAAGTATTTCTCAGAACAGACCAAATCTATCCCGATGCACGGCGTGGAGTCATGGACGGTGTCGAGAGGATGAGATGGCTCTTGAATTGTGCGAGAGCAAAGTTCTTCAGAAGATTTAACTCTTCTATACCAAATTATAAAAAAATGTTACGTATACGCACCCGTGTCTGTCTTTTCAGTTTGCACGGGTATGCTTGCGGATAAGTTTTAAACATAACTTAACATAAAACATATTGCTTAAATTTATTTGTATAATGCCATACAATATTTACCGCAATAAATTGTCAAGATTTTCCTGTGATCTGTTCAAGAAAACTCCTACTAGGCCTATGCAGACATTTCAGTATTATATATACCGACAAACAAGAATACACGGCAATTAAGCCTTGAATATTTCCTTGCAAAACGGAAGTATTGTTTTAAAGATAATGCAAATATCCGGTTAGCATAATAAAGAACATTAACGACACAAACAACAACAACAAATTACGTGCTTATAATGTTGTGTAAACGGAAATATAAAAACTGACAGGATAATATAAACATTTCTGCAGCAACAGTTAGTTGTTTGTTTAACACGCTCGCAATGTAACGAGATAATGCTTGATAATTATAAGCATTGCATTGAAAAATAATTAAGGGCGGGGGTGTTTATGACTACGTTGGGGATCTTATAGTTTTGAAGAATGTTACTGAAATAGTAACGGATTGCACTCTTTAGTAGTAAAATGATGATTTCGTTGACCCTACCATAATTCCGAAATAAACCCTAAACAGTCTTGAATCTATCGACTCTGAGGGACCGTAGGTAATTTTGAAACAGTCCCGCAAAATTTGCAATACTATTCCTGAAATAACTCAGAAATAAATACGAGGTAGTCATAAAATGATCCCAAAAAAGTTTCGATGTGATCCTGAAGTTAATTCTGAAATCACTACAAAATAGTATGGAATGATTTGAAAGCAAATAAAATAGTCAGGAGCTAGTCCCTAAATGATTCTGAGATAGTCCAATGAAATACGCGAAATTATGGTGATATATGTAGCTCCGAATAGTACAAGATATTATGGAGAAATAGTTCCGGAATGTTTTCATATACCATCTTAAATTCTTCCAAGAGAAATCCGAAAACGACTCGAAAACACTGAATTTTATGCAGCTTATTTACAATTACAAATTAAGCTCAAATAGACTAATGGCGAAAAAATGCCAATATACTTAGTTCCGAATTATTTACTTATTATTTATTTATTAGTCTACAATTTAAAAATTTATACAGACTAAAATGTTCAATTTTCTTAAAATATGTAATATATGCGACATAAATAACATATTTATTCTACAAATGTATAAGAAGGATAGATTGATGTGCATCAGTTCTTATACGTATGCCCAAGCAGGCAGCCGTCGTGAGGATCTCTCAAGGACGAGGATTGCTCAGAAAGGACCTGCCCGTACCCATTAGGGAGCCAACGCGAAGTGCTCATGAGGGAGCTGTTTGCCCAGTAGGGGGCTCTCGTGAGGTGTAATGTATGTTGTAGATGACGTAGTGATCAGTACGTTTTTGTAATGTATTTATTAGGCGTATGATCTTATCACACTTTTATGTGTTTTGATTTGCGTGTGCTTGCATTAGATAAGCATTTTCTAATTTAGGTTAAATAGTATGCTTTTTTTTATTAAGAAAGGCGAGTCTGAAATATCGAAATTGATGTAGTGGTTGTTGAAATCCCGCCACAAACAACGATAAGCTTCGTGCATTTCAAAATTAGATATGCATGTACTCAGAAGAGTGATTGTCTTGATGACCTCATAGGGACATTAATCTTTATCTCACTAAGTAAAAATGGGATATTCACAATCCCTCCCAATAATTTCACCGTGAGCAATAAACCCAACATTTCCCTGCGGCTCTCAAGGGAAGGAAGGTCAATAAGCTTCAACTGGCTAATTAGGATGGAAGATTCCTTGTTGGATCCCACGATAAGTGATTTAACGCAAAAAGCAGGAACTGTTTTTGAACCGATTCCAGCTTGTCACGATAAATCCGATACCGTGGGTTCCAAACAATTGACGCGTATTCTAGTATCGGTCGAACTAAGGCAGTAAATAGTGTTTTTGTGACGTAAGGGTTCATAAATTCTTTTGATCATCGTTTAATGAAAACTAACATACCTCTAGATCGAGTCACACAAGTTTCAATATGATATTTGAAGTCTAGTTTGTGGTCCATTGTGACACCGATATGATTTTCTATTAAAACTCACGAATTTGCATTTGTTTAGGTTGAGGGCCTTGCACCATTAACCTAAGCTATCCAAATCGTTCTGAAGAAGTAGTCTGTCTCCAGGGCTTTGAATGGGTCTAAAGAACTTTACATCATCGGCGTACATTAAAATCTCGGAGCTAGTTAACATACTTGGAAGATCATTGGTAAATAATAAAAACAATAGCGGCCCAAGATGTCTTCCTTGAGGTACGCCAGATGTAAATTTGATGAATTGCGATGAAGCGTTTTTAAAGATCACTTTTTGCTTGATACCAAAACTATTCAAAAACATCTCAAATGATCAAGAATAACTCCAAAAATTAGTCTGAAAAAGTTTTGAGTGGTCCCGAAATGATACCGTTAAAAATATCGGAAAATTAATTCTAATTTATTCTGAAAATAATGTCCAAATTATTCGAAGATAGAAACAATCGAAGCAATCTGGAAACTAAATCCGCAATATTATCCTGCTATAATCTCGAAATATTCAGCAGATAAATATCAGAAAATACTTCGGTAAAGGGTTTCGAGTAAAAAAAGTGGCTATTCGTGCGTAAAGAAATTTTTTTATCGTCTAGAATGAAGCGCAATGAAGAAAAAGAAATACAAAAACAGAAAACAATTTTTCTTCCAATTCAGACAGCTTTTTGGTATAATCCCAAACGAAAATCCCAAAATAGTTAAGAAATACTCCTGAAGTGATCCCTAAAACAGTCTCAAAATAAGACAGAAGTAATCTTAGGTGAACTCTCTAATTAACTGAAATTGGTTCCTATATGTTTCGGAAAAAAACCATAAATGATCCCGAAATAAATAATAATGAAACGCAGTAGTCACAAATATAAACGATCCACAACTCTATTTTTTTCTTTCAAAGTTCTCTAGAGACCTCCATCTACAGCAGCGAACAAGCAAAATAGCGGGTGCTTAGGAGGGAGCTTAGAATATGCCCAATGCGATTAGAATACCCAAAGGATTGCCAATTTATAGTTTCTTCTCCAACGATTCAAAAGGAATCAAATAAAACTCTTTCTATGGGCTAAGGATCACCTTTAAGGACCCCTTTGAATTAATTTAAAGATATTCATTCAAACATATTTATACAATTTAAATATTGCAATATGAACATATCCATTTCGCCTATAACAAGCTTTAAAATAGTCAATTCGCCTTCACTACAAGCTCTTATCATTCACATTCACAATCCAATGCGTTATTGCCCCTTAATAAAGTGCGTGCAATATATCAATTTTGTATAAAAAGGAAATCCCATTTCACGACAGCACATTCATTTTCACCTACATGTATCACACGCACAACAATAGCCAATTTGTAAATAATATCTTGCAAATTCATCATTTTCATTCATATCATTGTTTGTGAATTTCAACGTATACAATTAAGAATGTCTTTGTATGTGAGAAATATTGCTAGCCTGGTCGGCATATTCACCAAACTTAAGGCAATCACCATTGTTGAACGCAGAATACAGCTACAAGTGAATGAGTTGAAAACAAGAGAACATTTTTATCATAAATATGAATGTTGTGTGTGTGTGTGCACATTCGAAGTACACTTTTATTGTGTAGCATGAACAAATTAGCAAGTAGTGTATGTTTCATTGAAAACATATACAATATGAAAAACAAGAGTCAAATTTAATTCATTTTTTGAGTAGCTCAATACAAGTCATAAGCGTTATTGTTGTTCAACGTGATTGTGGCACAACTTAAAAAAGGGAGTCTGTGAATCATGAGCTAGGCTTATCTGTTAGAGTGAATTTTGAATAATTGGACATTGCATCCAAATCTTGTGATATAAATATTTTTTTTTATCATTTGGTCATTGGAGCTTCAGTGACATTAAATTTTTTGCATTTTATATAAAACTTGCTATTTTGGTAACATTTTCCTGCACTGAGTTTCATGAATAAATTCTATAAGTTTTTATAGCAATTTGTATTTATTTTTAATTTTTTCTCTGCATATTTAAATTGATTTTTAAGCTTTCGTGAATGTGCATATTTTTTCTATAGCTCGCCAAATTGAATTATTGTAAAAGCTTTCGTGCATTTATTATGTGCGTACGTGGCGTAAGAGTGATTTTTTTAGGTGCTCTGCTGCAGCTATACATAAAACAAGGATGCATTTTTTTATAGATACACATGTGTGCATGCATACAAAGGGATAACAAGTCATGAATTTTGATTTTTAAATTTAACCAAAGCCTTTATCATATTGTCACGAATATGAGTGACACTAAGTGATACTCACATCCCTAGTCTGATGCTAAGTAAATAAAGTCACAACACCAATAAAGCAAACAGTCACTTGTATCTACATAAACGAATCAATCATTATGTCTACACATATGTACGTACATGCAGCTGAGAAGCAACGCACAACCACAAGCATATATCTGAGATACTCCCGAAAGTATGCAATGAGAGAAGCTATGAAATCATGAAATTGTAGTTACAGCTGAGAAATTTGATAGCTGATGGCCAACTAGTAGATTCTGAAAATGGAAGCGCCTAGAAGATGCGAACGAGGAAAACAAAGAGTATAAAAGGCAGCGACAGATAGAGGCACTAGGGTCAGTTTCAATTAAGCACGTTATCTGTCGGGCAATAGTAGAGTTATTTATTCTGAAGTACTTTAATAAAGGCCATTTTGCATTATTAAATATTGGAGTGATTTATTCAACAGTTTAGTTATTCGAACTTAGCAGAAGGTTGCAAATAAGAGGATATGCAAGTAAATTCGTTACAATATTCACCGAACTTAGGTGCACAATTACTTAAAATACATCTAGATTGAGACCAAGCAGTAAACAAGATAACAAACGTTTATATATTGCGCTTTATCTTTAAATATTTGTGTCTAATAAGCTGTTTAAAACAGCTTTTATTTGGAGTTCAAAATTAAAATTCATCAATATTATGACTTGTTATCAAAAGAAGTGATTTAGAATTTTTAATCTCCTCTTCAAGCAAATTTATGCGAAGAGATTTTAGGCCGAACTTCTCTTTCAATTTGCGTCCTGCTCCTTTTTTATTATTCTTACAAATTGGCGGGACGGGACCTACATGTTTTATACCGACTCTGAACGGCATCTGCAAGGCAGATGAGTTTTCACTGAGAGTTTTTCGTGGAGGAAGTGCACTCGGAATGCCCGCAAACACTGCCGTTACGAAAATTTTCTTCTAATTGAAAAAACGTTTTTCTAAAATTTTGATATTGCTTTTACTCGGCGCGTGAACCCAGGATATTCACTAAACACAGCGACTTAAGTAAATTTTGAGTTATCTTCTTGCTTTAATTTATGGGTTTCTTAGCACTCATCTCTCATCGCTATTTAACATCAGAAAGATACACGCCCTCTTTGTATATATGTAACATTTCCGAAAAGACAAAGATCACGATTTTTCAGCAAATATTGCATCCTTAATAACATAATTTAAACCTTTGAAAATCACAAAAAATGCTTCAAATATCATTAGTCAATAGGCTTGGAAAATGGCAGGGCTTCATAATATTTACGAAGCACTTATTTGCTGCTCCTCTAATTGTTACTACTCTTTAACAATGAGTTGTCTGGCCTCTACTCGCTTTAAAACTGTAAGTAAAATTCTTGACCTCAAATAAAATTGCATAGATAACGCTGCGGCCTAAGCAAGAGACTACGATCTGCTACGACAATTCAACCCACAAAATCCTTATTAAGAAAGCTAAATTCAAAGATCAGACAGCTTGTATAGTAACATGATGATCCAAATGGGAGTAGCAATTAAGGATGTACCACCTGCCATTGTTGGTCGTGATGTGGGCAAACTCTAGCCATTTGCGAAAGCCATATGAAACCCGAATAAACAAAAAATCGCAAGTGCTCCTGCTGGCAATTTGTTATGAGTCCTTCGGTTGGCAAGATCAGATTTCGAAGTGTAAGACGCCGGCATAAGTGCCCAGCGGGGTATGTGGTTCACAGTTATCGCAAAACAACAATAACAACGGCAGAACGACATAAAAACAAAACAGCACAACTGCATAAGTTCTCACTAGGCATAGTCCTCGATCTCGATAGCATGATCTCGGGGGTCTGAATATCAGTGGATGTAAATTGCGCAATGTTTTATTTATTTTATTCTAATAAAACATGCCCAATGGTGTCATAAAATGAAAACTAAATACAAGATCAGATAAGATATAGATAGAAGCTCTCATCAGAGTATATAATGTTCGGTTACACCCGAATTTAAAACCCCTTACTTACTTGTTATTTTGTTTTATTGGCTTGGTTGTCTGAACTTTGTTTGAAGTTTCAAGTTTTAAGCCAAGGGAAACCACTTGTAAATTGATGGCAAGACTTCCTACCCTACTCCACACAATTTTCGGAATGCTTCGACCCGTGCGCCACCTTTAGGAATTTTTTCATCCTTTTGTTGCCCTGTCTTGAAACATGTATGAGGCTGCTGGTTTATAGCTACGGGAAGTTCTTAAAACTTGATAGAGGAACTCCCAAATATATCGCCTCGGGTATCAATCGCATTGTGATGTAGTGCACAATCACGTGTAAGGTATTTAATTTGTAGTTCAATGGCATGTATTTCAGAAACTTATCGCAAAATTTCATCTGTTCGTACTAATTTTTTATTTTATCTCAAACCGCTCCTCACCAGCGGAAACCTTTGTTACTTTTGTTAAAATGCCCTGATTAAAGTGTCAAATTTCAATCGTGTCAATCAAGAGGTTGCTCAAAAACCGATCCCAAAATTCGGGATATTCCGTTGTTATATATTCGGCATGATTTTGAAGATGTATGTTATTACATATAATATTTCTTGCATTGCCTGCAAACATTTCATATTCACTTTAAAATGTTTAAAGTCATCCTTGCATATCCTAGGCAGCTTCTCTTTCATGTTATACAATCTTGAGTTTACTTTCATACTCCAATCCGAAAGTTCTCGGCACGTTTATGACTTTTGTCACAGACACTTGTTTTCTCTACGATGCGAATATTACATGCGTTATTGTGTGTACCATTTCATTCGCGTTAATGTTTAGTATACCAGTTCACAGTGTGGATGCAAATGGCATTCTGAACTTTGCTTTTGCAACCGCTTTTCTTAGCGCCGCTTACGCATGTTTGCATGTAAATAATGTGCAAGCAATGGAACTGTAGAAGACTTTTTCATTCGAGCGTTATGCCTGCGATATCATTTCTAAATGTCATAAACAACACATTACGAAAATCAATTCTTCTTGAAGTAATTCATGCACTTTTTAAACATTCATAAACGATTGGTAATTTGCTTTCAAAGTTAGAAATGAAAAACAAAAAACGAGTTCCAGGTAGTCGTGAAATTCGGTCAGTAAACATAAGTGTGTACATCTAGAAATCTCGAGTTTGGATTAACAAGGGCTAGACCGGGGACTGAATTCATATACCAGGAACAAATATACACATCATCAGAGTGTGCATCTAAAAAGAGCGAAACATTAATTGTTTCGGTTTAGTTTCGTCTTATTCGGGATTCATAGAGAATCTTTTCAGAATGTTATCTGGACCCTTCATGGATCGGTTTATGATCTTATCGGAATGCTTTCGTACAATTTGGAATCAGATTGGTGTTATTCGATATTAAACAAAATTTCTATTACAAATTTATAATACGCCGATCATAAATTGCTAGCTTTTCGATAACAAATCGATAACGTGCCTACATGTCGTCGATAACAAAGCGGCAGCGCTCCGATAACAAATCGTCAATTCTTAGATAACAAACCAATAACTTATTGTTAACAAATCGATAACAATGAAGCATTAAAAAGTTAAAAAAAGACAAACACAGCGTTGTATTCTTTTGTAAGCTCATTAAACATATTTGAACAAATCGATTGTTTCAAAATAACAAACTGATAATTTATCGATAAAAAAGAAAACTAGTCGATACAAACCCGATAATTTTCTAGCTACAAATAAAATCGAAAATAACTTGACAACTCGTCCGTATTGTTATCGAAGAGTAACAACTTTTTGATAACGAATCGCTTATCTAACTCGTCGAAAAGAAATGAAAAGAACGTCAAAAAGCCGCCGATCACAAATCGATAGTTCGTCGATAACACGCGAACGAGTAACACTCGTGGATAGCTAATTAGTAGCACTCCGAGGACAAGTCTTCCAATAAAAGATCTATTTTTGTTTACAAATTGATAACTTTATGATTATAAATCGACAACTCGTTGATAAAAATAAATATAAGCCGTCATTAAAATCCAATAACTCATCGAGAACTATTGGGATTGATAGCGCATTTACAAGAATTCGATTAAAACTTAATAAATTTATATCTCGTCGATAACAAACAGGTAACTCGCCAACAACGCTTGTTACTGGTAATAATTTGATTAAAATTTTTTGAGACTAACAAGGTGACATCCGTTTCGATTATACCGTGTATATCTCTTCAAAGCATTATCTCTTGGGAATCATGAATCTTGAATAATAACAAATAGATAATAATTTGTAAAGCCTTCGATAATAAATCTGCAACACGCACGTCCGATTTCCATTCCGGTTACCGTTTTGTGTTGTTCTTAAGTTCTAAGAGAGTAAGTACTAAGAGAACCCCAGCGTGTTAGGGCGTTTAGAATATATCCGCGGCAGGAATTCCTGTCGTAAGAGGCGACTAAAATAACCAAATGATTCAAAAGGTGTCCAAGTTCTCCAACACAACTGTCGACCACACCTACCCGTAGCGAAGGGATGGCCTGGCGGGGTCCAATGTGGTCATATTAAATCGTTCCTGACACGGTCGGGCTTGTTCCCCAAGGCCTTCGGGGAGTGTGTTTATCGCTCCAGCAACAACAAGAGAATTTACTTATACACTAGATACTTTTTTCATCCATGAATGCTTTCATAAAAACTACTGAAAGACTTATCAGAGAAATCAATAAAAGATGCGTAAGCGATTGAGTGTTGATGATGAAATAAATCTCTTACGACCGCAATCGTAAAATACATACAAACTCATACACGGTTTGAAGCAGAACCACCTCATTCACCAAACAAAATTAATAATTCAAAACGAAGGCAAAACGAAAAGCAGTCAGAATTCATATCAATTTTCACGTGAAAACCCAACTGGAAAATATTGAAGTAAATACGGCGCAAACACGCCCTGAATACTGAATAGCTCTTAAAAATTTTACGAAAGCAATAATGCTGAATCAATGCATTTTCCTGCAAAGCATTTGCGTATCTATGAATAAATAAGCAGAATGAGAAAAGACAATCACGCAATGGCGTGCGTATGCGAAATGCTTTAAAAATTTATGCTTATCACTTTCAAGGGTCGCTAAGTTATAACATGAATTTGAGAGCTCAACTCGACATCAATGCAATATTTCGAATGAGCAAATGTGTATAAAAGCATGTGTGTGTGTGTGTAAAATGTTCGTCATGTAACCACATTATGCGGTTGCAAATTATCTGCTCATCAAGCGTATGAAATCTTGAAACTACATACACCAACGCACTCAAAATCTCATCTTTACACATGCGTGCGTACAAGTGTGCATATGTGTGTGTGTGCGATGCGCATATAATATTGTGTATGTTATCTTTTGTGATATGTATGTTTAGGTGTTCATATTTGCATATAGTTATACATCTCTCCCCTCTTAGTAACTAAAGTTGCTAGGAAAATTTGGGTACACGCTATTATAAAACTGTGAATACAACATTAATTGCTGCAAAGCTTTTTAAATAGTTATCAAAGTTTTTAAATTTCTTTGGTAATCACCGGTAAACATCAAACAAAGCTGTAGCGGAGAAGTTGTTTTAGGTTTAAAGTAACGTTTTTGCTCATTATGGTAAAAATTTAAGTAAATACTCTTCTTTTAAATTTATTTCACATATCAATGGCGCGAGCAACTGAGTTTGATAGTTTTCTATGCATAGTTTTAATACTTCAGCACTTGAGAAGAATATATGATCTCAACTCTAAAACTATCTCATCTCAGTCAAGGATATAGTATTAAAGAATTTGTATATAAAAACAAATTTTTACCTGGCGCGTTGCTGCCGCAGAAAAACTATTTTTTTTTTTTTTGTAAAAACAATTTTGCTGCGGGATAACTCATGGTGAGTTCTTTTATTTTTACCCACCACTTCCCCTCTCCTTTCTTCTAAATTTATCGTAATACCTCCCTGTCCACCCTTAAATATATTTTCCCTCTTCCTTTCCTATCCCTCGCTCCCTTACTATCATTTTCCTTCCCTTCTCACCTCCATCTGGTTCTACCTCTGCCTTGTGCTGTTCTTTCCGTGTCCCTTTTTCCTTTCTATGCCTTTAAATCCTTTTTCTTTCACCACTATTTCTTTATCCAGCTCAATTTACCACTCCCTCGACCCCTCTCTGCTATTAAACATAAATACGATATTTTCATATAGACTAATAGATCGATCCTTTATCCAAGTACTTCTTATATAAGTTAGGCAAAAACCAAACCGCATCTTAAGAAAAATTTTATCGAACAGGTCTGTCCCTGGTACTTGCTTCAAAAGCGTGCCGAAGTGTCACGAAATCCCCAGCTTAAAAATAATCTTCAGAATCCCCCAAATTTAAATCGAAATAAAAAGCAAGAACAATTGAGATCGCTTTTCCACGAACCAAACAGTAAAAGAGATTTTTTTTTCCGAAATTTATATACGGGAGTGCCGTTGCTTTGCTATGTGAGCTTACATAAAAGAGAATGAGAAAGAGAGAGCAATATGACGATTTTGTATATTCTTCAAGCGTGGCTGTTTGCAAGCTAATCAGGCTAATCGATGCTTGGCTTTGTTGAGAAAATAAACAATTAAATTAAAATTAATACGATTATTTAATAATTTGGGAAAAATATAAACAACGTGACATCAGAACGGACAATCCTGATGTCCCGTTGTTTAAATTTTCCCAAATTATTAAATAAATTATAAGATTAAAAATTGCTTCAAATAAATGTTTTCATACATTTAAAAAAAACAATACGGGCAATCCCCGATTAAATCATACAAACAGATTAATACGAACAAGTAAACAAGTTTTATTTCGCGTGAAACCTGACGTTACCTAATAGACAGCTGTGCACTTTAAACGCTGTTGTTGTTTGCTTTGTGAGGGTATTAGTATTAGCGGATAAAAAAGCAGCTTATCAGTTGTAGCTATGGAAACAATTTGTATGCCAAATTTCGTTCGGATTAGAAGATTTTTGTTCGACTTATGGCATTAAAAGTATTTTAAAAAGCGTAACAAAAAGGGAGCGGGTAACACCCATTTTCAAAATTTGTTTAAGTTTTGTTCTTAGCTCAACCATACCACTACTGAGGTAGAATATCAGTCAAATGTAGTTAAATACTATAGAGTTATGTAGAGCAAATTATATTAAGGTTAGACCTTTAGGAAAGGCTTTAACCAATTTTGATTATCTTCACTCATTATATATAATTTGGCAAGGATAGCGTCTCTACCAAATTTCAATGTAATATCTTTACCGGCTTTTGATTTACGGCTTGTTAAACTTCCAAATCTTCCTCTTCCAAAACGGTGGTGCCAAGGCCGTATTTTTATATTTTTTGGAATTTATATTTTGCATCATAAAACCAATCCACCTACCAAATTTCATTAGCTTAGCGGTATTCCTTTTTGAATTATCTTATTTTTCCATTTTTCTAAATTTTCGATATGGGAAAAGTGGGCGTGCTTATACTCCGATTACACTCATTTTCAAGACCAATCTATTCTGGGTCTAGATAAGCCCGTGTACCCAATTTGGTGAAGATGTCTCAATATTTGTTCAAGTTATCAATACAAACGGACGGACGGACATGGCTTAATAAAATTTTTTTTCGATGCTGATGATTTTGATATATGGAAGTCATTGAAAGACCTAGCCCATCGAAGCAGCCTTTAGTTGAAGTAAGAGCTGTAGGAGAAGTACACGCGAATTTCATGGCACCACAATCTAGCTTGAAAACGCTTCAGCAAATTCAACCCACCGCAACCCGTTAACATTTGATCAAGTGGGGCAACAAAAGTGTGTAAGCAGCAATTACTTCCACTAAGTTTTGTGTGTTCAAGGTAAGGTTGAACTGGGCATTCAGCAAAAACCTAACTTAGCAGAAAAATGTAAGCGCAATGAAGTTGTTAAGCGGCTGCGAAATAAAATACTTGCTTTGTAATGCGTTCATTCATGCAATTCAATTAAATGTTTTCGCCGATGTGTGAGTTGTATAGCTCTTCTGAAGTGTAACTTTAGGCGCAATTCGGGGAGGTTTTTTACAGTGGCGACAGTTTCTATTGAAATGCTAGCGAGAAGTTTTCAAATATATGTGATATATTGCTTAATTTTTATTTATTTATTTTTTTTTTTGCTCAACAGATAATTTCAATGCAAAATTTAAAATGTGTTACTTATTATCCAAGTACACAGAACTTTCTATAAATCTCGAGCCCAGCATAGCTTAACGGAATTATTTCACGTAGTTTTACACAAACGAAATAAGAGCATACTAAGGGATATATGCATAAGGGATTATAAAAGCAATCTAATTTTCGAAAGCGTACTTTCATTTATCTAATACCTTGATTTATTTCAGAACTATAATGATAGAATTACTCAGTTCAAACTCATTAGGTCAATCCTTAAGGCAACCAACAGCACAGTCCACAAATACATATATAGACAGCAAGAAAAATAAGTAGCAAAATAGGCAAATACCTGGAGCAATTAAAAAAAAAGCATTAACTTAATTGCCTGCCTCAAACTTTTCTGCTATAAAACTCAAACTCTCTAATTACAAACTCACAACAGCCCAAATCAAAAAGATAAACACATAGCAATGAAAACAACAACAAAACTGAATCCCTTGGCAACACCCTCTGGCCTCATTTGGTTAACAAAAGCTCTGTACAACTTACAACTTGTAAAAGTCAACAACGAACCCGTTTAAGGACAAAATTGTCAGCAAAGAAGGAAAAATTAAGATTAAAGAAAATGCAAAGGAATGAGAGAAATGTTTTTTGTGTTGCGACAAGATTACCAAGGCAGCCATCCGCCATTTGTCGTAGTAATCTCACACAAATCAACAACAACAGCAACAGAAATAGGTGACACTAAAAAAATAAGCGTTGAAACAGCGCAGACATTAATTATCATGACAACCCGAAATCTCCTTTTTCGGCATGCACCACTTTTAACGCAAAACTTTTTTGTTTTGCTCTTAATTCGATAGATTTTTTTTCGTAATTTTATGTAATTTGTGTACTAACTTCTCTAAAGTCCTTTGAGGATAATAATATATTTTTCAGCGTAACTCAGGGACCGAAACGGTTGTTTATTGATTGTACAAAAAAAATTGAAAATGAGCGAGTTGGAAATTAGTTCAAAGCTAAAAAATATATTTAAATAAAATTTTTTTATTTTTTGTGCATTAAAAAAGACTAATCGAGTTAGTTGAGTAATCAATAAATCGATTACTTATTTACTTAAAACCGATGATTAATCAAATAATTTTGAATAATCAATAGAATAAGAATTTACTAATTCACGGGCAATGCATTGATAAATTAATATATTATAATATAAATAAATTTAGAAAAATTCGAATTTTAGTTTATCAGTCCTAAGTTATGACTTGACCATTTTAGTTTATTTTTTTTAGTCAGTAGTAAAGTTCATTCAAAAATAACGCTATAGTGTATGGTTCCAATACTATCCATTTTTTCTTAAATGTAGACTGGGAAAATATTTTATATCTAAATTTTTGGATTACAATTTCCAAAATGGCAGCCAGCTATGCTCCCTGGTATTATTTTGTTGCTGCTGTAGTTGTCGTGCGACTTTTGTTTATACAAAGCCCTTTCGAATACTTCTTTAACATGTATATCTGCTATATTTATATTTAATTGAGTGCACTTACGAAGGTTAATTTGGTCGATTTTATCCAAATTATTTATGTCAGAAAAGCTGCTTTACTTTGTCAAATCAGAGACGCTTAGTAATTATTAAGAGCTTAGTTCCATTCTTGTTTTTGCTGGGTCGAATTGGACTCTCTGGCTTTAGCTTTCACTGTAAAAACACACATGAATCTATATTTGCACGCATTTAGAGCGGCAGCAATGTCACTAAGCTGGTTAAGCTTAGTCTATATATTGGACATTTTTGCTAATTCTTCCCCAGTGCAGTTTCCTGCTAAACCACTTTAACTTGTGATGCACAAAATTCGTTTAATACACCGAGAAGGCAGCTCTTGCAACGACAATCTCCAGTCTTTTGCTACCTTCTATAATGAGTTCTTGCATTGGTCGGTCATGAAATCTATTTGAAGAGCACAAATTATCATGAATTTACGAATCTAATAAATAATAAAGCAGCTATAATGTAATATCTCTTATGGCTGTAACTCCTGGCGGAGGTATGCTACAATAGTTACAAGACACATCAACGGTCTAAAATTATATTTAACACACACAATATATTATTCGTCTATTCTTCACTTCTTCTTTATCCTTTTCTCTACATCTCGTACGACATATCTTTTCTGTGCTTTCTTGTCTCTTTCTGTGTCGTGATTTCTCTTTCCCCTCATTTTTCGTTTTTCTTCATTTTCCTATCCATACTTTTCCTGTTTATGCCCTTGTTTATTTCCACTTTTTATTGTCTTTTTTTCCTTTTTATCCATACCGTGCTTGTTTATGGTTTCTTATTATTGGTTCTTACCATTCTTCTTCTTCTCTTTGTTTATTATTTTTTTACTTTTCCTCGGTATAGTTTAAAATATCTGGTTTCAGCCTTTCTTTTGATTTAATTCTCCTCTATTCTTTTTATTCTTTTTCCAACTTCAACTTCCTTTTCTTTTTGTTGTTCGTCTTTCCTCCTCCTTTTTCTCTCTTTTTCTCTTCCTTCGTTTTTCCCATTCATGTGTTTTTATACCTTTCATGAACATGAATTGGTATATTAACTTTGGTCCGATGTTTGTAACGTTGAGAAATATAGAAGATAGACTCACCATTAAGTATACCGAATTGATCAGGGCGACGAACTGAGTTGATATAGCCATGTCCGTCTGTCCGTCCGTCCCTGCGTCTGTCAGGCCGTCTGTCTGTTTGAACGCAAACTAGTCCCTCAAATTTTGAGATATCTCAATGAAATATGGCAGAAGGATGTATTTTTGAATTATATTAGACATTTGTCGGATCCGGTAAGATCGGACCACTATAACATATATCTCATATACAACCGATCGTTCAGATAAGACGATATTGGTCATTCCTGCCGCTATTTAGAAAGTATAAACGTGAAACTCGGTGATATATATTCCAATATATCATAGAAGATATCCTGAAAAAATCACTTTGATCGGAGCTATATATCGTTATATCCCATACAACCAATCGTTCAGATAGAAAGATTTTTGGCCATATCTCCCTTAATTTCCAATATAAAATCGTGAAACTCGGTGATATATATTCCAATATATCATAGAAGATATCCTGAAAAAATCATTTCGATCGGAGCTATATATAATATATATCCCATACAACCAATCGTTCAGATAAGGGGGTTTTTTGCCATTTTTATACTCAGTTGAGCAGAGCTCACAGAGTATATTAAGTTTGATTGGATAACGGTTGGTTGTACATATATAAAGGAATCGAGATAGATATAGACTTCCATATATCAAAATAATCAGGATCGAAAAAAAATTTGATTGAGCCATGTCCGTCCGTCCGTCCGTCCGTCCGCCCGTTAACACGATAACTTGAGTAAATTTTGAGGTATCTTGATGAAATTTGGTATTTAGGTTCCTGAGCACTCATCTCAGATCGCTATTTAAAATGAACGATATCGGACTATAACCACGCCCACTTTTTCGATATCGAAAATTTCGAAAAACCGAAAAAGTGCGATAACTCATTACAAAAGACAGATAAAGCGACGAAACTTGGTAGATGGGTTGACGTTATGACGCAGAATAGAAAATTAGTAAGATTTTGGACAATGGGCGTGGCCCCGCCCACTTTTACAAGAAGGTAATTTAAAAGTTTTGCAAGCTGTAATTTGGCAGTCGTTGAAGATATCATGATGAAATTTGGCAGGAACGTTACTACTATTACTCTATATGTGCTAAATAAAAATTAGCAAAATTGGATTAAGAACACGCCCGCTTTTTAAAAAAAAATTTTTTTTAATTCAAATTTTAACAAAAAATTTAATATCTTTACTGTATATAAGTAAATTAAGTCAAAATTCAACTCCAGTAATGATATGATGCAACCAAATACAAAAATAAAAGAAAATTTCAAAATGGGCGTGGCTCCGCCCATTTTCATTTAGTTTGTCTAGAATACTTTTATTGCCATAAGTCGAACAAAAATTTACCAATCCTTCTCAAATTTGGTAGGAGCATAGATTCTATGACGGTAACTGTTCTCTGTGAAAATGGGCGAAATCGGTGGAAGCCACGCCCAGTTTTTATACACAGTCCACCGTCTGTCCTTCCGCTCGGCCATTAACACAATAACTTGAGCAAAATCCGATATATCTTTACTAAACTTAGCCCACGTACTTACCTGAGCTCACTTTTTCTTGGTATAAAAAATGGGCGAAATCTGGCCATAACCACGCCCACTTTATCGATATCGAAAATTACGAAAAATGAAAAAAATGCCATAATTCTATACCAAATACGAAAAAAGGGATGAAACATGGTAACTGGATTGGTTTGTTGACGCAAAATATAACTTTGGAAAAATCTTTGTAAAATGGGTGTGACACCTACCATATTAAATAGAAGAAAATGAAAAAGTTCTACAAGGCGAAATCAACAGCCCTTGGAATCTTGGCAGGAATACTGTTAGTGGTATTGCATATACAAATAAATTAGCAGTACCCGACAGATGATTTTCTGGATCACCTGGTCCACATTTTGGTGGATATCACGAGAACGCCTTCACATATACATCTAAGGGCCACTCGCTTTTAAAACCCTCATTAATACCTTTAATTTGATATCCATATCGTACAAAAACATACCAGAGTCACCCCTGTCCCACCCTAATGGCGATATCTCGAAAAGGCGTCCACCTATAGAACTAATGCCCCCTCTCTCTTAAAATGCTAGTAACACCTTTCGTTTGATACCCATATCGTACAATCATTCTAGAGTAACCCCTGGCCCACCCTAATGGCGATATCTCGAAAAGGCGTCCACCTATAGACCTAGTGTCCACTCCCTCTTAAAATGCTCAGTAACACCTTTCGTTTGATACCCATATCGTACAAACATTCTAGAGTCACCCCTGGCCCACCCTAATGGCAATATCTCGAAAAGGCGTCCACCTATACACCTAATGCCCACTCCCTCTTAAAATGCTCAGTATAACAGCTTTCGTTTGATACCCATATCGTACAAACATTCTAGAGTCACACCTGGCCCACCCTAATGGCGATATTTCGAAAAGGCATCCACCTATAGAACTAAGGATTACTCCCTTTTAAAATACTCATTACCACCTTTCATTTGATACCCATATCGTACAAACACATTCTAGAGTCACCCTGGCCCACCCTAATGGCGATATCTCGAAAAGGCGTCCACCTATAGACCTAATGTCCACTCCCTCTTAAAATGCTCAGTAACACCTTTCGTTTGATACCCATATCCTACAAACATTCTAGAGTCACCCCTGGCCCACCCTAATGGCGATATCTCGAAAAGGCGTCCACCTATAGACCTAATGTACACTCCCTCTTAAAATGCTCAGTAACACCTTTCGTTTGATACCCATATCGTACAAACATTCTAGAGTCACCCCTGTCCCACCCTAATGGCGATATCTCGAAAAGGCGTCCACCTATAGACCTAATGCCCACTCCCTTTTAAAATGCTCAGTAACACCTTTCGTTTGATACCCATATCGTACAAACATTCTAGAGTCACACGTGGCCCACCCTAATGGCGATATCTCGAAAAGGCGTCCACCTATAGAACTAAGGATTACTCCCTTTTAAAATACTCATTACCACCTTTCATTTGATACCCATATCGTACAAACACATTCTAGAGTCCACCTGGCCCACCCTAATGGCGATATCTCGAAAAGGCGTCCACCTATAGACCTAATGCCCACTCCCTCTTAAAATGCTCAGTAACACCTTTCGTTTGATACCCATACCGTACAAACATTCTAGAGTCACCCTTGGTCCAGCTTTATGGCGACATCTCGAAAAGGCGTCCACCTATAGAACTAAGGATTACTCCCTTTTAAAATACTCATTACCACCTTTCATTTGATACCCATATCGTACAAACATATTCTAGAGTCACCCTGGCCCACCCTAATGGCGATATCTCGAAAAGGCGTCCACCTATAGACCTAATGCCCACTCCCTCTTAAAATGCTCAGTAACACCTTTCGTTTGATACCCATATCGTACAAACATTCTAGAGTCACCCTTGGTCCACCTTTATGGCGATATCTCGAAAAGGCGTCCACCTATAGAACTAGGGATTACTCCCTTTTAAAATACTCCTTACCACCTTTTATTTGATACCCATATCGTACAAACACATTCTAGAGTCACCCCTGGCCCACCCTAATGGCGATATCTCGAAAAGGCGTCCACCTATAGACCTAATGCCCACTCCCTCTTAAAATGCTCAGTAACACCTTTCGTTTGATACCCATATCGTACAAACATTCTAGAGTCACCCCTGGCCCACCCTAATGGCGATATCTCGAAAGGGCGTCCACCTATAGACCTAATGCCCACTCCCTCTTAAAATGCTCAGTAACACCTTTCGTTTGATGCACATATCGTACAAACACAATCTAGAGTCACCCCTGGCCCACCCTAATGACGATATCTCGAAAAGGCGTCCACCTATAGACCTCATGCCCACTCCCTCTTAAAATGCTCAGTAACACCTTTCGTTTGATACCCATACCGTACAAACATTCTAGAGTCACCCCTGGCCCACCCTAATGGCGATATCTCGAAAAGGCGTCCACCTATAGACCTAATGCCCACTCCCTCTTAAAATGCTCAGTAACACCTTTCATTTGACTCCCATATCGTACAAACACATTCTAGAGACACCCCTGGTCCACCTTTATGGCGATATCTCGAAACGGCGTCCACCTATGGAACTAAGGATCACTCCTTTTCAAAATACTCATTAACAGCTTTCATTTGATACCCATATCGTACAAACACATTATAGAATCACCCCTGGTCCACCTTAATGGGGACATCTCGAAAAGGCGTCCACCGATAGACCTAAGGCCCACTCCCTCTTAAAATGCTCAGTAACACCTTTCATTTGATACCCATATCGTACAAACAAATTCTAGAGTCAGCCCTGGTCTACCTTTATGGCGATATCCCTAAATGGCGTTCATCCATAGAACTATGGCCTATTCTCTCTTAAAATACTCTTTAATACCTTTCATTTGATACACATGTTATACAACCACATTCCAGGGTTACCCCAGATTGATTTTCCTTATTTTGTCTCCATAGCTCTCAACTGAGTATGTTATGTTCGGTTACACCCGAACTTAGCCTTCCTTACTTGTTTATTTTATATTTATCTTAAAAATCGTTTAGGTATGTACATCTGTTCACTAGATATTTCTTATCTTATATATCCGATTATTTGGATATTACGAACGGGATAAGATTATTGTTCAGCCCCATTAATGAAAGGTATGAAGTCTTCGGCACAGCCGAAGACAGCCCCGTCCTTACTTGTTTTTTTTAACTTCTCTTCCTCTCTTTTTCCCCTCTTTTCCCTCATTCTCCTTCCCCTTGTTCATTTGATCTTTTTCTCCTTTCTCCTCTTTTTACTTTCTTTCTTTTTCTCCTTCTTATTTTTAATATTTTCTATCTTCCTCTCCACCCTTCTTCTTCATTCTTTTTATCCCTGTAATTCTTCAGCTTTTTCCTCTTTCTTAATTTTTTTATCATTTTTATTTTTTTTTCATTGTCTTCTTTATCTCTAACTTCTGCTTCTCGCTATTTTTCTCTATCTTCCTTTTCATCACCTTTTTCTTCTTATTCTCCTCCTTTCACCTCTTGTTTTCTTTTTTCTCTTTTCCTCCTTTTTCTGCTCCATTTTCTGTACCAGTTTTGTTTTTCTCCACTCCTCCTTCTATTCCTTTTCCCGATTCTTCAACTTCTTTTTGATTTTCATATTTTTCTTCATCATCTACGTTTACTTCTTCTCCGTCTTCTTCTTCTTCTCTAAGTCTCCTTCTTATTATTTTAGTCGTCTAATTATTCTCAGTCTTTTTTTCCTTTTCTCCTTCTTCTTCCTCCTCTGCCAGTTCCTCATATATTTCTTCTTCTTTTCCTACTTCTTCCGCCTGCTCTTTCCATATTATCATGCTATGTATCGACCTATCCAACACAATACCAAGGCAGCCAAGTGACAGCTTTCATCTTTCAGTTTTGAATTTGTTAACTACAACTGCAACATAAACAGTTATACGAACTACCAGCAACCAAAATCTAATTTCCCGCAACTCACACACACATGCACAGCCATGACCGCAATGCATACAAATATGCAAATGTAGTTAGCCTGATTATTATTTCGAGCAACATGTTGGCATGTTGCTGACACTTTTCTATTGCTATTGCCACTAAACTGATGATGCGCAAGAATTCTTAACAACGCTCCAAATGTCGAATGAAGAACTAAGCAGATTCTCTCATACACCAACAACAATATTTTGCAAGAGACATAGAAAATTATGTTTAATGCGGGCGAAATACAACAACAACGTATAAGGCTTTTGACGCATCGAGCATGCTGTATGATTATTTCTTGTTATGTTAGTTTGTGTGTGCAGATGAATGCGAAGTGTGTTGATATTATTCACCTGGCTATTTTGCAAAGCTGTTCATATGTTGCGTATACGCCACGTATGGCATTGATCGAGCAAGCGCATTAGTAATATGTATTATGCCATGTATGTGTGTGTGCATATGATATGCAGAGACGTATGGCATTTCAATTATGTCATGTGAAATATTTCAAGCACACTGCACTCACATACACATACTTAGTTGTTTATTAAACGTGTTTTCATACATACATGTAAATGCGCATATTCTTAGTTATGTGTAATTCACATTTTGCGTACGTGCAGGTGTCAATTGCCGCACCTGGAAAATTAACTACAAACATATTATAACAAGATGAGATTTAAAAAACATGAAATATGTTGTCATAAATGAGTTTCAGAGGAAAACTCAATAATAATCAAATAAGTTATAAATACAATTAAGTGTCTTGATAAATTTGAAAATCAAAAAAATTAACTTTTACTTAAAATCCCAACCAATGAAATAAACTATAAGCCATATTTCCGTTTGATATAATGGAATATCGTCCCACGAGCAAAATCTAATAATAATAATAATAGCAGTAATTTTGGGCGAAATATCTCAAAGAAGAGTACGAACGAGCTTCTTTTCGAATGTACTTTATCCCACTAATTGGCGAACTTACATATCTTATTCCGATTCCGACCGGCTCTTGAAGTAACATAAGTTTTTGCACGCATCTTTTTGCTAAAACGATGTCAAAGGCCGATCTTTCTAAAGAATTTTTGATTGCACTTTTCTCGAACTTAAACCTAGATCTTAGGGGAGCGCCTTAATTCCATACCACGACAACCGCCAAAGCAAAAGAACGAACAGCGAGTGCTACAACAAGAAGGAAAACGTAAGCAGAAGGTATCGAAAACTCAACAAACACGTGTATGAAAAAACAGCATTGGTTTAAACGAATATGAGTTTCAGAGGCATTTTAAAAAAATTTCCAAAAATTTCCAAAAATTTTGAAAAGAGTCCTACTAGAAGTTTGCTCAACGACCGTAATGAAAAGCCTTATCGGAAACCTATTTGATAAAATAACGTCTTCCTTTTGGCAAACCATAGATTCCTAGGACCCATGTTACTTTCTGCATATCTGATCTGATATCTGTGCCATTCCTAGTAGCTGGAGTCCTAGCCTGGCCAGCGCAGGGCTCCAAAAAAGTGACCTGCTTTAAAAAAAGCTTATTCAAAAAAGTGACGTTCCCCAAAAAAGTTACCGATCCTTAAAATAACCGGTTCCAAAAATTAACCAGTTCCAAAAAACTAACCGGTTCCAAAAACGCCACCGATTTTAAGAAAATACACGATCTCAAAATTAAAAACTGATTCAAAAAAATGATCGGTTGCAAAAAAGAAACCAGTCCCAAAAAAATTATCGGTTACAAAAAAGTAACCGTTTCCAAAAAAGGTACCGGTTTCAATAAAGTAACCAGTTTCATAATAGTAGCCGATTCAAAGAAATAACATGCTTCAAAAAAGTAACCGTTTTCAATGAAGTAACCGGTTTGAAACAAGTAATCGGTTCTTAAAACATGACCGGTTTGAAAGAAGTAACCGGTTTGTAAAAAGTAACTGGTTTCAAAGAAGTAACCGGTTTCTAAGAAGTAACCGGTTTCAAAGAAGTAACCGGTTTCAAAGAAGTAATCCGTTCGAAAAAAGTAACTGGTTGCAAAGAAGTAACCGGTTTCAAAAAAGCAACCGATTCCAAAAAAGTAACCGTTTTCAAATAAACCGGTTCTATAAAAGTAACCAATTCCAAAAAAGTAACCGGTTTCAAGGAAGAAACCGGTTCTATAAAAGTTACCGATTCGAAAGAAATAAAGGTGCTGCTCTGATCTGGCAAGCACAAGGGAAAAGTAAAAGGATCGAAAAAAGTAACCAGTTTAAAAGAAGTAGCCGGTTTGAAAAAAGTAACCAGTTTCAAAGAAGTAACCGCTTAGAATCAAGTAATCATTTCAAAGTGACGGGTTCGAAAAGGCAACCTGTTGTAAAGAAATAGCCGCTTCGAAAAGTAATTGGTTTAAAAGGAGCAACCGGTTTAAAAGAAGTAACCGGTTTAAAATAAGTAACCGGTTCAAAAAAGGTAACCGGTTTAAAAGGACTAACCGGTTAAAAAAGTAACTGGTTTAAAAGAAGTAACCGGTTTAAAAGAAGTAACCGGTTTAAAAGAAGTAACCGGTTCGAAAAAGGTAACCGGTTTAAAAGAACTAACCGGTTAAAAAAGTAACTGGTTTAAAAGAAGTAACTGGTTTAAAAGAAGTAATCGGTTTAAAAGAAGTAACCGGTTTAAAAGAAGTAACCGGTTCGAAAAAGGTAACCGGTTTAAAAGAACTAACCGGTTAAAAAAGTAACTGGTTTAAAAGAAGTAACTGGTTTAAAAGAAGTAACCGGTTTAAAAGAAGTAACCGGTTTAAAAGAAGTAACCGGGTTAAAAGAAGTAACCGGTTCAAAAAATTTAACCGGCTTCAAAAAAGTAACCAGTTAAAAAAGATATCGGTTCGAAAAAAACCACCGGTTCCAACATCGTATCCAGTTTGAAAATTATAGCCGGTTGCAAACAAGCAACAGTTTCAACGAAGTATCCGGTTTAAACAAAAATAACCGATCAACCCAACCTTACTTACCTAACCTTTTTATTTTTCATATGAAACATTTTCAAAGCTGAAAAGCTTAGATTTATCTTAGGCAAATATTTTCCAAAAAGGAACCTCATTTGATTCCACTGCATAAGAGAAATATCATAACTTTAACTTTTTAAGTAATCACTTTTGTATACCAGCAACCTATCATTTGTAGCAAATTTGACCTTTCCTCATTTTATTACCTCTCAATCACTTTTATGTTTGTGTAACATTTTGGTAAAAGCATTTTATGTAAACAAGATTATATGATTCTATTATCTTCACCCACACAGATGCACATACATATGCATTGGGGTATGTACAGATACATTAGAGTATTTATGACGAACTAACACATGCATACTTATGTGCATACATAAATACTATAGCAGAAATACAAACACTTACAGCAGCGGCAGTTAAAGCACTAAATTTGTTATCAAGCTTCACTATGCCTCATAAATGTCAGGCAGTCTGTCGATAGCAAAATTGATTAGGCACTAACAATGTCAAGTGCAACAAGTGGGCGTTCGTAATAAAGGCGTATGTGGCGTCAATATTTAATCTCTGACCCGCCAGCTCCTTTCACTTTCATTCAATTAATTTGCTTTCTTTATTATACCTCCTACTCTTTTGCTTTTTATTATGTGGACACTCAGACCGTATATCATTGTTGTTATTTATCGTCATATGCGCCTAACAAAACTAAGCAGCATTTATAAATATGTTGCTAATAAATTCGATTTTTATGACCTTTTGAGAGAGCTTACACATGAATATCCATGCATGTGCTGATCACCTGATTGACAGTACTAGGAAAGCCTTTAACAGCGCTTCTAACAATTTGTAAGACGAAATTGGATTAACGAAAGTTTCAGAAAGATTAAAAATACTCCCTCCTAACCTCGCCGGATATGTTAACGGTTGTTGTATTTGGAAGGTTTTTAAGTAAATTATGGGGGCGTAGAATTAAAATATTATCAAACCTACAGCAGCGAGCATGACTATAGCAGTATTAATTCTTACAAAAATCGGCAGCTTTTTTATTCATAATTTTTTTTTTTTCATAGTTTTAGTAAAAAGATTCCATAAATTTTGTAACTGAAACTATGCCAACCAAATTCAAAACCATTTTGAAAAATTGGAAAATTGTAGAAATTATTGCAAATATTTCGAACTTTTTATTCCAAGTTTTCAGATTTTTTTTTTTTTTTTTTTTGAGTGTTCAGTTTTATAACCCAATCAATCTTAGTACAACTTGGTACAAGCTATACAAAATTCACATTGATTTTCGATAATTCTGTTTCCGAAGAGTGCTTATAGTTTCTTCCATACGAAGGGCGTATTGCTTTATATTTTACATGGAAGAAAATCCAAAACGTGCTTCGAAAAAAAATTTTCAATAATCAACGTGAATTTTGTCAAATAAAGAATTGATTGGGTTATAAAGCTGCGTACTAAAAAATTCAGAAAAGAATAAAAAATTTCGAAATTTTAGTAAAACTTTCTCGAAGCCTAGCATTTTTTTGAAAATTGAGATTAGACTGGATTAGCACAGAGCCGTAGAGAGAAAATCCGGGACCGGGACTATTTATGGGCCCCCTATAAAAAATCCACTAATACATTGCATTAACTTGAATTAATGACGTCTCATTCATGAATCATTACACTGCGTTACAAAAACGAGCTTTAGTTCTGTCCTATGAACCAAATATACTTTTTCGGAGAAAAATTAAGGAAAATCTGAGAATTGATAAACATCTATTTTTTTTTTTTTAATTTGACGTGATACAGACATTTCCACGAGTCTGCCTGCAAAAATTCAGTTCGATTGGATCACGGCGGACAGACGGACACTACGAGTTTTATCTATATATATAAAAATTAAATGATGTTCGTTCCTGTCCATGTTTTGCTGCCGATACGAAGCCAATTTTATTCGTTCTTTTTTCATATTATAGGGATCAAATAGGGGAAGGTTTTTAGCATAAAAAAAATTTTTTTAAATGTCTAGGCTCTTAAGATATAGGTCAAAACGTGGACCCGGATAATCCTACGATGTGATTGTCTAATATGGGTATCAAATGGAAGCTTCTGATGAGTTCTTTAATATGGGGTACTTTTCGTATCTCTAGGTGACTAGGGTCTCGAGATATAGGCCAAAGTGTGGAGCCGGGTACCCCAAGAATGTGTTTATACAATATGGATATCAAATGAAAGCTGTTGATGAGTGCTTGAGTACATGATAATTTTTCGTACCCCTCGATGACTAGGGTCTCGAGATATTGGCCAAAGCGTGGACCCAGATACCCCTAGAATGTATTTATACAATATGGATATCAAATGAAAGCTGCTGATGAGTGCTTTAGTACATGATAATTTTTCGTATCCCTCGGTGACTAGGGTCTCGCGATATAGGCCAAAAAGTGGACCCAGATACCCCTGGGTGACTAGGGTATCGAGATATTGTCCAAAACGGGGATCAGAATAAATTTATGATGTGTTTTTACATTATGAGTACTATATCAAATTCAACCAGATTAAGTTACGGTCCGAGGAATACATTTACTTACGGGATGTAGTGAGTAACGATGGAAATGCGAATGACATCAGTAGAATGATCATATTACCAGCAACATATAGTGGTAGCCCGCGACACATGCATGAATATGCACAGGATGCCATGGCGTATGTTCGCGCTCATGGACGGCCGGAACTGTTTATTACTTTTACATGCAATCCGCAATGGAGTGAAATCAAAGACCATTTGTTTCCTGGACAATCCCTAATTGATCGACACGACATAACTGCACGTATTTTTAAACTTAAACTAAAATCACTTATGGACTTTATTGTCAAACATAGAGTCTTTGGATAGGTGCGTTGTTATACGTATTTCGTTGAATAGCAAAAGCGGGGATTACCGCACGCACACGTTTTGATTCGGTTGGTTGATAAAATTACACGGGATCAAATTGATAGTGTGATATCAGCTGAAATACCGGATCAAACGATTTATCCAGATTTGTTCGAAGTCGTCACAAAAAATATGATACATGGACCTTGCGGTGCATTGAATGTGAACTCTCCGTACATGATTGATGGAAAATGTTCGACACGATACCCACGAGCATTAATTTCGGATACGCTCACAGGTGACGATGGATATCCGGCATATCGTCGTCGATCCACTGATGATAATGGTAAATCAACGATATTTAAGATGGGAATCAAATTGAAAAAAAAAATTGACAATCGTGGGATTGTTCCATATTGTCCATTGCTGTCCAAAACATTCAAAGCGCATATTAACGTGGAATACTGTAATTCCGTTAAATAAATTAAATACATTTGCAAACATGTAAATAAAGGAAGCGATATAGCTGTATTCGGTGCAGTCCAAAATGACAACGACGAGCGCTTCCCAAGGCAGTCGGTTCTATGTACCGTAGCGGTTCGGGAATTTTCCCGACCAAGGACTGTTATTTCAGTGTAACCCCATTTAATTTGTTGCGTCCCTCCCACAAATTTCCCAGCAGCTCCTTGCAGCAGTACTGCTCCATATTCTCTTGCTCCCGGTCCTGAGAAATGGTTTTGCTGCATCTGCCGGATAAGAATCTTTTTACGACGGTCATACTCTTGTCAGTGTGTTTCGTGTAAGGGATGGTTGCATCGGACAGGTTGTTCTGGGCTAGATCCCAAAACCAGACGTCCCCGTAACCTTCCAGCAGCCTCGCTGCTCAGCAAGCCACAACAACTACCCGCTGCTGCTCGCGCTCCACGGCGCCACCAACTCATACGGCTGCTCCCACTCATACCTACAATCTCCGTGGTAGGGTCGGGGAAAATGCCCCCGTCTTCGCCCCCCCCCTTTTCCGACAGCAATTGAGTAGGTCAGGGAAACAGACTCTTAGTCCCTACCTCCCTTTGCACCGTTAAAAAAAATTATCAAATAGATTCTATGTAATAGCAGAAATAATAGGAGAGATTATCAAGTTGATAACACATACAAAATATTAAATTAATACTTGTTAGTATCAAATCATAAAGTTCGAAAATATCAAATTGCCAATTTCGAAAATATCAATTGCATAACACGGTTGATGAAGGATAATTGATACTCGAAAGTTGCATATTGATGATTATTTAGCATCGCTCTAATACCAGCTTTTTTTTGAGTGTACGAGGAAGCCACACAGTCTTTGGAGGTGCCATGAGTTTATTGGCTGAACATTTCAGGCAAACATTACCTGTGATCCCAAAATCCACGGCTGCAGATGAAATCAATGCATGTTTAAAATCATCGTATTTATGGAGACATGTAAACACGCTTACACTTCCTACAAACGTACGTGTTCAACTACAAAACGATCCGTCAGCAGCTGAATTTTCACAGCAATTACTGAAAATCGGAAATGGCCAAATGTCTGTCGATCCAACAGGAATGATTACATTTCCTAACAATTGCTGCACTTCTGCAAAGTCTAAAGAGGCATTGATACAGAGTGTATTTCCAAACATAGTTCAACATTACAAAAACTATGATTGGCTCAGCGAAAGAGCAATTTTAGCTGGGAAAAATAAGGACGTCAATGATATAAATGCGGCTATTCTGTATCTAATACCTGGTGACATAGTTGCATATAAGTCAATGGAAACTATTACTGATCAAGATGATGTCGTAAATTATCCAACTGAATTCTTAAACTCACTCGATTTGCCAGGCCTACCACCCCATAATTTACGATTAAAAATTGGATCACCGATTATTATGCTGCGCAACATTAATGTGGCACGACTTTGCAACGGTTGTGCTGTGAAGAAGCTAATGGGTAACGTTATTGAAGCAACAATTTTGAAAGGGAAGTACAAAGGAGAAGACGTTTTGATACCCAGAATTCCACTGTTTCCGACGGATTTACCATTCCATTTCAAACGTTTGCAGTTCCCTATTCGCCTTGCCTTCGCTTTGGCAATTAATAAGGCGCAAGGACGTCTCTGCAAATGTGCGGTAATAATTTAGAATACCCAATCTTTTCTCATGGACAATTGTATGTAGCTCACGAGTAGGCAAAACCAAAAACGTTGTCTACCAAAAAGTGTTACAATAATGTTCGAATGAAATTGTATCAAAGAATTTGCTTTGTTTCGTAATAATTTTATTCTTTTTCAGCAAATCGTTGAATTTATTACCTAGCGAAGCGGGCGAGGGTACACTAGTATCAACATAATCGCTTTAAATGCAATACACCGACAAACACACAGATTAATAACATGGATATGAGCTTACATATTTTTCTAGTTTCCAACCCAATTCTCTGCAATATTTTCAAGCTCAGCGAGATCGTGAAAAACACTATTTTTCCTTAGCGCACTTTACTTTTCATAATAAATGCAACAAAAACAAGAAGATGAAATAAACAAAGAATATGGCGGACTTCACTTTTCTTCACACACCCATACACACACACCACACCTTTGCGCTTATTTCCATGCTCACAAATGCAAAATGTTGAATTGAGAAATTGCAAATGCTTACACATTAGAAGCTCTAAAGCGCACATACATGTACATATATGTGCGTATGTGTGTACACGTAAGTTTACATATTTCACATTACATTTTCAAATTTATGAAAAAAATTGTGAGCGTGACAACAGCAATTGTCATAAGTGCCAACTTAACTGGTGTGAAACAAAACTGAAACAAAAGTAAAAAATTAAGAAAAGCATTCAAAGTGCTCTTAGACATTTTGTGTAAGCTTTTAACATATGCTTTCATTATTTCCCTGCAGGGAATACAAGCCAAAGGGGAAAAATGTTGATACTGGATTGTGAAAATGCCTTGCAAGCTAAATATTACAAAATATTTAAGGAGTTACGCACAAATACCAACCATGAGGTAAATAGGAGAATTAAAACTCTTTGTACAAACGCGGCCAGAAATCAAAAGGTTCCAGGGCTCTTTACATATGTATGTTTCACACTACTATAATGTGTGAGTGAAATAAAAAAATAGCAGACCAAAAGTCATACGATTCTCTTCATTATCTTGGTATATGATTTCCTGCAGTGACTAGTGGGAAAAAAAGAACGTAAACGTATTTCCGTGAGGGATTTTAAGTAATTATTATGAGACTGTTTAGTAAGTGCACTTTAAGTGATGGATGCAATGCACACTTCTATTTACGAGTTAAAATGCATTAAGAAACAAAATTAAAGAAAACATTTCTCTTATGAGAATAAATTAGAATTTTTTTGGCACATTTAGTAATACGCGACACAAATTGATTCGCAATGAATTATGCAGAACAAGGTAATAAGGAAGTGCTGTGATATATTGAAAAAAAATTATTTTTTTTATGTTACGGCATGTCACTTCATCTTATGCTACATCATGCTTTGTTGCGTAAAGTCATGCTCCGTTATGTTATGTTATGTTATGTTATGTTATGTTATATTATTTTGTGTTATGTTATGTTATGTTATTTTATGTTATGTTATGGTACGTTATGGTATGTTATGTTATGGTACGTTATGGTATGTTATCTTATGTATATATGTTTTGTTATGTTATGTTATATTATGTTATGTTATATTATGTTATGTATCTATGATTTGTTATGTTATGTTATGTTATGCTATGTTATGATTTGTCACATTATGTTCCGTTGATAGGCAATTGCTTATATCACAATGTTAGTTTCAGAAAGCCTGCAGCCGACCTCTGCTGGATGGACATCGTCAGTGACAGCGCTCAGCCATCGCGGAGACAAATGAGCTAGCTGCAAATTACTTGTCAGAACTTATGTTGCACAATCCAACAAATGTCTCGAAAAAAAGCATTTTTCCCACCGGATGGAAGATAGCATGGCTAGTTCACATTTCAAAAGGAAAAGGAAACTACATTTCTCCATTGCCTTGCAGCCCACTGTACTTGTTGTACACTGAAGGCAAACTGCTGTAGTGAGCCTGAAGCAACGCCTGACGGGAACAGCAGAAGATATGAGTAAGCCGTTTTACGAAAGTCACAGGTCAATAATGATAGTTCTGCTGGTCACGTTAAATGTCAAAAATGCGTTTAACTCAGCCAGGTGCGACGATATGCTTGAGTCACTAAAACGCTCTTTGAAGGTACCGCAATATCCTCTGGAAATATTATACCGGTATTTTTAATACAAAAACAACCACTGTAAAATAAAGGTACGGTACAGGCGGAGTAGCCTAGAGTTCGGTACTAGGTCCCGAAGCTGAAAGGTAGCACAGCTAAAACTACGCAAGGTGAAAATTTGGCAACAAGGTTTAAGGCTCGGGGCAGCTTTGTTGCAGGCCATATGGCCATAACAGTATAGTGTCATCTAATATCGAGAAAACGCAATATATTCCCGTGCCTGAGCTTCGAAGGAGATCTTGGGGCTACAACTGAACGGGAGAGTTGGTGTCAGGTTGCAGAAATTGCAGAACATACTATACATGTGACCTGGAATCATGAAACGATCCTTTTGTGCGAAAATAAGTTTTCGATAAAAACGCGTTTAAAGTTTTTTTTAGCTTGACTCTGTGTAGGCTGGCCGTTGTGAACGAATTTTGTAATTAAAATTTAAGTGACTTCCCGAGAAGCTATAAGCTTGAAACTTGGAACTTAGCTCATAACACGATGACAATGCAAATATAAGGAAAATATTTCCGATAGGCAGCGCATGGATCGAAATAGTTCAAAAAATCGTATTTGTGGTCCGATTTGGCTTTAAATGTGATTTGTGAAAAAACTAAGAAAGATAGAAAACTGCGGTTTGTTCTATTGGAAAGTGCTTTAGATTTTCCTACAAGAATCGCTCAAAAAGCGATCAACGGCATTTGCGCACAATTGGGCCGTTTCATGATTCCAGGTCACATATGTGTCTACGGATGGTTCCAAATTAATGGAGGGGGTCGGGTTAGATGTTTACTGTGGCGATCCAGAAATAAGTACACAGGCTTCCATATTACTGCAGCGTCTTTCAGGCCGAAAATAAAGACGTCAAGAAAGCAGCAGAAATTCTGGAGGGAATGTACTTACGCTGCAGTTGCGACAAACGAAATAGTCTCACACATTACTTCTTCAAAAAGTGTTCTGGAATGTAAAGAAGTATTGGAAAAATACATCTATAATGGGTTCCTGGTCACAAGTGGATAGAAGAAATAAAAGGCCGATGAGTTGGCATAGAAGGGAACAACATTTGCTAAATTCACGATAGACGTCCCAATCCGTTTGGGGGAAATCAAAAGGAGACAGGAGTTGCATATGGTCCATCAAACAGAAAAGGTGTGGACAAAAGCGTGGGGCTGAAAAATTTGTAAGGTCATTTGCAAAGTCTATGATATTAGACGCACAAACTGGCCCATATCTCTAAAGAAAAAATACTTTAGGCTCACGATAGGCATACAAACTGGGCACTGCCTTCTGGCGTCACATGCTTATAAGTTAGGCCTCATTAGTAACAGCAGGCGTAGGAAGTGGGACCTGCAGAAAGAAGCGACTGAGCACGTTCTGTGTTCGTGTTTTTCGCTCTTCGTCAAGGCTCCAGTTGTTACGGGCGGCAGTGTTTCCAGATCTTGATACAGCAATAAACCTGGGTCCTAAAAAACGTATAGTATTTGCCAAAAGGACGGAGTTATCCGATAGCACTATGGACACACTCTATGTAGGGGGTTATTGACCGACCAGTTCAACCTAACTTAACTGGGAGCCATTTTTAACCAAACACAGTTGATTTCGTAAATACCTCCAGGATAGGGGGGGGGGGGGGGGGGGGGGGGGGGGGGTAGAATTTTAAGCTGAAGCCACATCTTCTTCGAATGCGAATGCAGCCGCCCAGCAGCGAAGGAAGGTTGAAGGATACTTGTGGTTTATCTCCAGGCAGTGTCAGTTATGCCATAACTTACTGCAGACAGCTAGGACACGGTCATCAGAATAGTGAGACATATACTTCTCAGCAAATGAGCGTAAGAGTAGCCATGGGGCTTACGTAGCGCTCACTCGTACCCGGAGTGAAGCTAATGTTTGTCCCAGGCACGGAAAATTTTTCTGGATAGTCTCTAATTGAGGCTCGAGATATCCCGGTCAGCGCATAAAGCATTATATTAAGCGTTAAAGCTTTAACGTTATGTTATATTATGATATACCATGTTATGCTATGTTATATTGTGCTAGCTTTTGTTATGCATAAATATCACTCCGTTGAACATACTCAATTGAATTGAAACAGTTTTAAATTTCATTAGAACCAACTTTATAACTTAAGTCAACTTATTAACATTTAAATTCGATAATAGAACCAATTGTTTACACTACAATCTCGATGTATAAAACACTACGGCAATAGTAAGCCCAGATGATGCTTCATCCCAACAAATGTTCAATAAAAATGTTATCCCATTTAAATACGTATGTAAGGAATATCTACCCAGTTATGCAATTCTTTGATAACAGATTAGTTGAAAGTACATACCTGCAATGAGAGGAGAAAAATATTATGTTATAACTTTTTTGTTAATAAATTAGCACAAAGCAAAATACAATTTTAATAAGAATTTACACAAACTGAGACTATGATATCAGTATTTAAATAAAAGAAAAAACACGAAACATTTAAAAAAATTGAAACAATAATAGTTAAAATTGTATCATTCCACCAACGTATAGATTAAAGTATTGAAAAAATGTCATTTTTGCGATTTTGCATGTGAGCACCAAGTGGGAGGCAAAATATATGTAATCACATCTTTTTGTATCCCTAAGACCCGATTTTTCAGTGCGAGTGTAAACTGCAGTTAAAGTTGACTAGAGTTTAACCTTTCTACTTTATTCGATAACATAAAAATTTGCTTAAGCGGCCGAAGTGGCAGCGCCAAACTCTAGTCAAATTTAAGTGGAGTTTAAACTCACTCTGACAAAGCGGGCCAATAATAAATTGGCGATGAGCAGACACTCACGCATTTGCTTAAAATAGCTTGCTCCTAGCACTAAAGTAGATTGGAAAAGCGGTTTTTTTTTTTTTTTGTTATTCATGTAAAAAATGTTTTTTTGCCAAAATTTAGCACACATACCATTCGAACGGCCAACTATAGACATGGTAAAATTCAAACATACCGCATATTAAAATAACTAAAAAATATATATATTTGTATATGACAAACGATTAATTTGACTTTTTTCCGCTTTTAAATAACAACTTTTTACTGCGTAGTCATAATGGAAATAAAATTGAGTTCAAACCAGAGATCTGCTTTGAGTATTAATAAAATTAGTGCACTTAGTCACGAACCAAGAAATTGTGTATAAATGTGTACTTAGTCAAGTACAGAAACATACTAAGAGTGATTAGCACATAAAATAGAAAATTCATATGAGTGCCCCGCAACGCATATGTCCCATACATATATGACATCGTTGAGTATAAACTGAAATCATAGTCACTCTAACTCAGTAGCACGTTGGTTTCGTATGTAATACACTGTATACTTCATTTATTATCGGTTTTACTTTAGCGCTGTATTCAGTTTAGTTTCGTGTACATCGTTGCGTTGCTAGCGTCAGAAGACTGCTATGACTTTATTAATTTTATTGCACTGTTAGTCTTACTTATTCCAATTAGTGTTTTCGTATAACACAGTTGACTTTCTTGCTCCATAAGACAATTGAGTACTGGACTGCTTCGTGGCTTATGAGCGGTTATTAATTTTACGAAGCATGAATGTATAAATGTGTGTTAGTGGATATAAGTGCTTGATATTCTTTGCTTGCATACGCACTAATACTCATTTTTTGGTTAGTCCACTAATAACTTTAAAACGTGAATAATTGCAGCTCACTGGTCGATATTTGTATGTTATATAAAAATTTGTTTTAAACGAAATTAAGCACGCAATATAACAACATACACAAGATTTATATTGTGATAAAGGTTAAAATGTACACATTTATCATCTCTGCAATTGGCTATAAAAACAGAAAGAAAAATCTGATAAAATTTTAAAACTTCATTTGAGTTCGTTCTCAATGCATTAAAAAAAAACCAATTTAATTCTTCATTTTTTGAAATTTCTGCTAAAACTTTGTTTTAAACAGAGAATTGCCTTAATGAAATTTTGTCATAACAAATTATGCATTCCTCGCTCAAAAAAGGAACTCATCCGATTTACTAGTAAGAGCTATTGGCATTTTAAAAATTGGTTTCGATCATGGATCATAAAACACGATACGGTCCCTGTTTCCAGAAAAACAAATATTACTTAAATTGGAAAATTGTCATAAAAAAAACGAAAAGAGAGTGCAGCAAAATAACTGTGTTGTAAATTATTAAATAAGCTGAACAAATCTACGGCGAGGGGATATTCTTGATATATCAAAACTACAACTTAGACTGTCGAGACTTTTATTAGTACAGTAGAAAATCGTATTAGATTCAGTTAACAAATTTCAAATATGAGCGCTGCTTACGAATGTTTTTGTGTACTACAGTTCGCCCAGTGGATGAAAATCAACCACTAACGACGTCGTTATATCCTTTCTTTCCTTGCCTTCCTTTTCATTCCGTTCCGTTCTTTTTTCCTTTCCTCTATTTCCATTTCTTTTACGTTCCTTTCTGTTTATTTTTTCTTTTCTTCTTTCGTTTTCTTTCCTTTCCTTTCCTTACCTTTTCTTTCCTTTCCTTTCTTTTTCTTTTCTTTTCTTTTCTTTTTTCCCTTTCCTGCTCATCCTTTTTCTATGCTTTGTTTTCCTTGTTTCATACATTTTCCTTTTCTTTATTTACCATCATTTAATTTAATTTACTTAATTTTTGTATTATATTTTATTTTTGTTTAGGTTATTTAATGTTGTTCTGTTTTATCTTAGATTTGTTTCTTCTTTATTTAGTTTTTTACCAATATTTTTTTAGTTTATCCTATTCTTTTAATTTACTTAATCTTTGTACTTTTTTTAATTAAATTTATATAATATTTTTTTTTTGGTTTTTTTTTTTCATTCTATTTTATTGTATTTTACTTTATTTTATATTATTTTATTTAACTTTGTTTACTTAAAATTTTCTCCTTTGAGGGTTTACGTTAAATATCGGTTATAAACAACAAGATATTTAGTGCTATTTAATTCTATTAACTCGTTACATTGGTTTGGTTATACAGCTATTGGTAAGATTTTCTATAAATAACTACATATGTATCAGGTTTTTAATTTATATAAATCATCGTAGATTAGTGTATGCTTAAGAATTTCCTAATTATAGAGCTTGTCGATAAAATCACAGCCTTCTGTATCGCTCGTCGCTTTTCGGTGAGTTGAAGTTTCTCAATGCTACAGTTTAGTGATTTTGGGATAACTCCAGTTGAGGATATTATAATGGGAATTATATCGACTCTGTGCAGTTTCCACATCTCCTTAATTTCGTGTGCCAGACTTTGATATTTTCTGAGCTTCCCGCATAGCACTCCTGTAGGTTCTGTGTATTTGGAACACCTATGTCTATTACGTAAGCCTGATTCTCCTGCTTATTTACGATCGTTATATAAGGTCGGTACGATCTGTTAGAATAGACCGGTCCCAATACATTTTGAAAGCCCTGTTTTCTAGCGTTGCCTCTGGGGTATATGTGTAGTATGGGCATTCCGCTCTAATTAGATCATAACACAGAATGTAACACATGCACCGGTTTGTGGTGAATTGTTTCGGGATGCCTTTGGCATCGTCTACAATTATCATTTTCAATAGCAGCTCGCATTACATATTTGCACTGGTTCCTTGTTGCAATAACCTGGTCTTGGATGGCCAGCATGAACCCCTCGGTTTCAGCGTAAATACCAGAGTGACTTAACCACTCATTGGATGCTGATTTGTCCACTTCTGCATATTCCATAACATATACGTGTCTTCCATGAATAGCTTTCATTTTCCACTCTTCTATCAGAGCCTGTATGTGCTCTCGATCGGAGAGGAGCTCGTGCGTCGTAACATCATGCTGGTTTAGTGGGGAATACTTTAAATCCGCCTTGCATATCGTTTCTAAGAGGGGGGTGTGTTTGTTTTGGAAGTATATGCGTAGCTTATGAACACATTTCTTGTGCAGATGTTTTATATCTACCATGCCTCGGCTACCATCCTGGCGTGGCAAGTAAAGGCGTTCTATCGCAAATTTAGGGTGATGTGCACCAAGTTTTGTTAGCAGCGTCCTTGTTGCTCTTTTCACTCTCTCCAACTCAGTGTCCGACCATTTGATTGTTCCGAAAGTGTATATTATTTTATTTTATTTCACTTTATTTTATTTTATTTTATTTTACTTTGTTTTATTTTTAATTTTACTTTATTTTTTTAATTTTATTTATTTTTTTAATTTTTTTATTTTATTTTATTTTATTTTCTATTTTTTTTTTTTATTTATTTTATTCTATTTCATTTTATTTAATTTTATAAAAATTAATATTGGCCTTTAATCTTTAAATTTATTAAACTATTTTATAAGCTCGAGGCCTTATCCACATAAAACACAGTGTATATATTTTATATTTTTATTTTCGATATATCGACTTCAGTCTAAAGTCATCATCAGGACTGTGAAACAAAAAAAAAAATGTTTACAACATTTTCAAAAATGAGTTTATGATTAATTTTTAAAAATGTTGTAATTATTGTTTTTGTTTCACAGTCCTGATGATGACTTCAGACTGAAGTTAAAATATCGAAAATACAAATATAAAATATATACACTGTGTTTTATTTAGATAAGGGCTCGAGCTTATAAAATAGTTTAATAAATTTAAAGATATATTTTAATATTTTGATGCAAAACAAGAAACCAATAAATGTAGCGCACGATATACCTCCGAAGAGATTTAGGCGGAGCTTCTTTTCCAATTCGATTCGTGTTCTTTTATATTTCCCACAAATTGGCGGTATGGGACCAACTTTTTACACCGACTCCGAAAGGCATCTGCGAGGGAGATGAATATTCACTGAAAAGCTCTAATATTTTGATGTTGTTTTGCCCGGGTCTTGAACGCAGGATTATCGGTGTGGTAGGCGGAGAATGCTACCACCACACCATGGCGGCCGCAAAATTCTGATACATTTTAGAAAACTTAACCAATATAAAAAAAAATAAATGTAAGGCGCGATAACCTCCGAACAGATTTTAGGCCGAGCTTCTCTTCCAATTTGCGTCGTGCTCCTTTTTAATTTTTCCTACAAATTGGCGGGACTGGACCTACTTCTTCTATGCCGACTCCGAATGGCAGATGAGTTTTCACTGAGAGCTTTTCATGGCAGAAATACACTCGGAGTGCTTGCCAAACACTGCCGAGGAGCGACCCCGCTTAGAAAATTGTTCTTCTAATTGAAAAACCTTATTTCTAAAATTTTGATGTTGCTTTGCCCGGGGTATCAACCCAGGGCATTCGGTGTGGTAGGCGGAGCACGCTACCATCACCACGGTGGCCGCATACCCACCCATTAAACAATTTCAATTAAGTTTTATGGGTTTCGAGCCAAAAATGATATGCTGACAGAATGTAACAAAGAACAGACCATAATAGAAGTTTTGTAACATTTTCCTAAAGAACTAACAAGCACAGCGTGAAAACCTCTACCATGTTACGTTTTGTATATGGTTATGACACCAGTTTGCTACTGACATATGTTAAAGCTTTACATTGTGTATATGCTACAATAACTTGCCGCAAACCAAGTTATTATGCACGTCAAACTCAACAGAAAGCCTTTGGCTGCAGCAAAAAAAATATTATATTAATAAAAAGAAATAAAATAAAAAACAATGCAACATAAAATAAAAATTAGATATTGTGTAATACAGATACATGTGCATTTATAAAATTTTGGATCCTGTGGAACGGTGCAGCCGCTGACGCCGAAGCATTTTGTATGCATTTAGTGCAACAATACACAAAATGCACTTGAGTGAGCAATCAATTTTTATTCGCTCAAATTCAACAAGCGAAAAGGAGGAAGTGGGGGTGAAAGCATGTTAAGTTCATAGCGCATACAAGCGAGCGGAAAGCGAGTGTGTTGAGCAACAACAGAATGGAATGACATTTTAAATGCTTACATGCCTTGCATGAGGACTGTGACATATGTATATAAATAGCTTTCTGTGGACATCCAAGTAAGTACCTTTATAAACCGTCAACGAACGTACTTGCACTTTTCCTTAACAATGACAGTGGCATTTGGCGCATTTTCTCTTATTTCATTTATTTATACTCATGTTATACGTATGTAAGTGTTTTATTTTATTTTGTTAGTCCAAATTGTACCATGGACTTTGATTGCTGGTAGTGTAAAGACTAGTTGCCGAGCAAAGAACTCAACGAACACTGACACACATATGCGTGCCAAAAGAAAATGGCAGCAATAAATGTCAGGTCAGTATGTAGGACATAAGCATTTTATTCTATATTTCTCATACGCCCCCGTTTACAAAGCTATTTAACTAGTCAAAGTTAGCCAGGGACTCACTACGTTTTAGGGCACAAAATTTTAAATTGCCACATATGGATGTATGTCTTCCATGTAGGCACAGTGATGTGAAAAAATCGTAGTACAAATCAAAAAAGATTTGTTTTGAGAATTATGACAGATTATTTGCATAGATAGACATAAACACATATATTTTCAATTTCCATTTGGGTAGCAACGATCTTTGTACTTTTATTAAACCAGAAGTGTACCAAACCAGTTTTGTATGGCTTACGCTACATTTACACTGGCCTCATATATGTACTTTCAAATTAGTCATTGGAAATCGTTTACAATGACCTTATTCGCAACTTACCTAAACTTCGCTGCAAGTCTCAACTGCCAGGGCACTAATAAATCGCAAGAAAATGCACTGACAACAATTCGCACAATTTGAGACATCCTGCCTCTACATTAATATGTCCTAGGCATGATTTTTGTTATTGGTATTGTACCACTCCTCTACAATGCAGAAGATTGTATGTGTACTATATTTAAAATGCGTGAAAATGGGATAAAACTGAAATAAGCCAAGAAAGCAAATACAACACAATAACCCAATGGTTAGGCGATTGTGATTTCAGCAGTCTGACCGCGGTTCGATTACTGGTTAAACCTGTTGAAATAAATAAAACATTACGAAATTGCCTGATGATGATGACGTGGCGATTTTCGAAATGGTACCATCGCAATATGCCAGTAAATGTTTCCTATTGCGCCGACTCCGAACGGCATCTGCAAGGCAGATGAGTTTTCACTGAGAAGTTTTTCATGACAGAAATACACTCGGAGTGTATGCCAAACACTGCCGAGGGCCAACCCCACTTAGAAAAATTGTCTTCTAATTGAAAAATCTTGTTTCCAGATTTAAATTTTTAATTATTCGTTTATAACTTTGGTTTGTAACTCGCTTGGATTTTTCTGGTTTTGCTCGCTTCAGCTTCCATGCTCGTCTTTGATTTTAGTTCTCGTTGCATTTCCAATTCAATTTTTGTTGTAGTTCCTAATTCAGCTCCAGCTCGATTTTGTTTCCGAATCCAGCTTCGGTTTCGGCTCCAGTTTCGATTTCAGTTATAACTTGTACCCACATTTCGATTCCGTTTCTAGTTACATTTCATTTTCGGATTTGCTTCCGTTTCGATTCCAGCTAAGGTTTTCGCTTATGCTCCCCACGTTGGTACCATCTTTCAATATTCATTCCTTTTCATCATTATGTTGCACATCCTCCATTTTTTCAGTGGTTCTCGTCACAGATCTCATTTCCTCTCCTCATTTCACTCGCATTACTCTCTTTGTCTCTCGCTGGACCTTTTTTTTACCGGTTTTAATATCTTATATACCTCACATTTCTCTTTTCCTTCCCGACACTTTCCCACTTTCCTCGAATACTGTCGGATATCTCAAATGTATCCGTTGCTCGCCATCTATGATTATGATATAAGCATTTTAACCTCAACGCCATCTATTGAGTAAAATTCTAAATCTAAATATTTCTAGAAATTTTTTGTTTGCAGTTTGCACCATAATTGCTGGCGGCTGTTGTTCTTGTTGTTGTTGTTGTTGTTGTAGCGATAAGGACACTCCCCAAGGCCTTGGGCGTGTTATCGATGTTGATGGTTCTTTTCCAGATGCAGATCCGGTACGCTCCGGTACCAGTCCTGGCCATCTCGGGAATGATTTGGTATGACCACATGCGACCTTCTAGGCCAGAACAACCTCACACCCCCTGGATCCATGAGGAGTTCGGGGTCACCAGAGCCTTGGCTGTTAATGAAACAGGATTTGCCACGGATAGGTGAGGTTGACAGTTGGGTTGGAGAAGCCAAATATTGCGCTGGCAACCCTTTGAAAGGGTCGCGCTACAGATCCCCTTGAATATATTTGGTATTTTAGTCGCCTCTAACGACAGGTATACCTACCACGGATATATTCTAACCCCTATCCCGCTGGGGTATTGCTGGCGGCGCCACGCGTGGCAACACCGTGTTTTTTTAGACAATTTACGAAAATGTTTGTGAAGCGGAGTTTATGCGTAGAGCCGCTCGTAAGTTATTTGCTTATTTCCATTTTTTACTTTTTTATTTATAAATATTTTGCTACTTTTTTACCCACAACTGTAAACACATATACAATTGCTTAAGCGTGTGTGCTTTATACCATTTTCGCGTATTTATAGGTCAATAGATAGATATATTGAAATGTTGTTGTGGTCAACTGGTTCCTCGTACGCTCGTAAGAGTAAATTCCTGATGAGTCGATAAATTCGCAAAAGCATAAATGCTTTCTAAATGGCTATAGGCAATTGCTTTTGGCTTCATTAGTAGGCAAGTGTGCCATTGGTGGACGGCCATAGCTCTTTTAATGTACGTGAAATGTCTATGTAAGTGTATACATAAATTTATTTATGTGTGGAAATGCGCACGTGGACTAAAGAACCCCACGTAGAGAGCATAGCAGGTAGGAAACATTTTATGCTGCTCCCTGTGTGGGTATTCAATTGTTATGGCACTGTTGGCGTTATTGAGTTACAAAATAAATCGTGCCATTATTAAATTTTAAAGTGGAATTTGTTATAAAATATTAAAGATTGTATAACAGGGCCGTTTATGAACTGGCGTATAGTTCCCTCTGCATTATAGGAGTGCATGGGAACTTTTGACATTTTAACTCGAGTAAATTTTTATTCATTTTGAATACCCTCAGTGAACGCCGCGTGGTGGCACATTCGTTCAACCAGATTTCTTCCCAGTAGTCTTCAACAAAGACAAAGTTGGGGACACCCGTTAGTACTTTTACTACAGATTTGTGTAGCTTGAGAATGAACCTATTACTCTCTATTCACGCATGGTTATACGGACCTGCATACCTCAAAATCATCCTTTGCATTACATTCCTCAGTTTTCTTCAGCAGATAATCAGGTGGTGGTCGTTTGGTGCAGTCTGCCTCGTCTATGTCCATTTCGGAAACTATCTTCATCTGCAAATTTATTCCCTACAATAGCGCTTAGCCCAGCGATGACCAATTGACGCAAGGAGGCTCGACACCTCTACACGATACCCGCCTTTATTAATCTAATACCTTGATGTCTGAGGATGCGCTGTTTTGGATTAGTCTGCTCTCTCAGGAAGTCAGGAAGTCAGGAAGTCGGTTCGACTTATTTTCCAGGAAATTATTGGAGGGCAGTCCTGCTTCAGTTACATGTTCAAGACGCCCTTTTAAATTGTTATGCCCCTACATCTATCTACGCCTTAATGTCTTTCCTCCCTCGAATGATATCCTCTGTTGGGCACCTGGAAGTCAACAACTGGCCTGATATAGTCTATGTCAGACATAAAGTCAGTTACAACCGAGGTTAGTCGACCTCTTGCCATATCAACAAACATTGTCGGGTGCCAGATTCGATTGATTTATAAATGCTTAATTATCTCATTTTTGTTCCCTTTTCGCTGCCAAATGCTACACAAGCACTTGTAGAAGTATCCAGTAACGATTAAACTTAACTTTTTTTAGTTGTGCTTCTTTGCACCTTCTTAGCCCTCTGTTGTCTAGCGCATTCTAGGCAAAAACTTCATACGTTAGTATGAGGCGAGTAGGGTTTATAAAGTCCCAAAGCGAGTTGGTATCTCGGCAGAAGCCATTAAGAAAATTGTAAAAATACGTCCAACGATCAAGCTGCTAAACTAACACTATGTATCGCAAACGCCGTCGAACACGCTGGAGATCTATCACCCAGGCAGCACGGCTTGAGGAACGGAATGTCGTCGTAACATATCCAGCTTCAAAGTGTCTGCTGACTCCGAAAGTATCATGCCGGCCTGCACAAGGAAAAAAAATTGATACTCCTAACAACACCTGCCACCAGAAGTTGGCTTTGTAAGCATGTCTGGCGATATATCCTCAAATAATGTGGAAAGCTATTTAGGCGTAAGGCTAGACTTCCAACTTATATACTTACTTACTAACTTGCTTGCTGATTTTATTGGCGCCTAACCGTTTAAACGGCTATGGCCGTCCAACAAATTGCGACAGTCGCTTCTTCCACAATCTTACAGGAAAACATCTAAGCGGCCTGGCAACTTCGTAGAAAGCACACTCAGAGCAAAACAAAAGCGGGTCTTGGACGTAGGAACAGCAAAGTGCTTTTAAAAATGAGAAATATGAAACGCCATCCTGAAGTAATGCTAAAGCGGTTCCGGAATATTATACTACGGTTCCAAAAGATATATTTTTAGGTCCACGCTTATTATGTTGCAAAGGCATTTGTCATCCTCACCCGCTAAACAAAAAAATTTAACGTGAACTTGGGAAATTCAACATAATCTTAACGGAAGAGCTTGTCCTCTAAACAGCTCAGGGAACTAAGTTTTCCCTCTCCTTCTCACTTTCCCTCTATACCTCACGAAATATGTACATATAAGCCATCCAAAGAGGCTTAAATTCGAATATATTTCATTAAATCTTTTCGAAATCGTCATAAGCACTAATATTTTTGCACAATATTGCAAATGGCTCAGCGTATGCACAATTGAAATAAAAAGCATAAAAGCTCTGCCATAATCTTTAAAAAATTCTTAAAATTTTACGATTAATTTATTGCTTACTTTGAATTTATCGCATTTCCCCATACAAAGGATTAAAATTGACTATGAATAGATATTCAAACTTTTGCTGTATTTTTTTTTTTTTTTTTTGTTTTTTTATGAATTCCAACGTTTATATAATGTTTTTATACTCAGCTGAGCAGAACTCAGAGAGTATATTAATTTTGTTCGCATAACGGTACACTGTAACGGCATAAACTAATCGAGATAGATATAGACTTCTATATATCAAAATGATGTGGGCCAAAAAAGAAATTCATTTAGCCATGTCCGTTCGTCCGTCCGTCCGTCCTTGAACACGATAACTTGAGTAAATTTTGAGGTATCTTATTGAAATTTGGTACGTAAGCTTCTGCGCACTCATCTCAGATCGCTATTTAAAATGAACGAAATCGGACTATAACCACGACCACTTTTTCGATATCGAAATTTTCGAAAAACCGAAAAAGTGCTATAATTCATTAGCAAGGACGGATAAAGCGATGAAACTTGGTAGGTGCGTTGACCTTATGATGCAGAATCGAAAATTAGTAAAATTTTGAACAATGGGCGTGGCACCGCCCACATTTAAATGAAGGTAATTTAAAAGTTTTGCAAGCTGTAATTTGGCAGCTGAGGATGTAGTGTTCGGTTACACCCGAACTTAGCAATCCTTACTTGTTTGTTTTAAGTTTGCACTTACAGGCATCGCATCTGTGTCAACTCATATTCATGTATCACACTCTAAACAAATACCTTTTGTAAATACATACATATATATGAAACGAATAAAAAGTATCTTACTAAACAATGTAATAAATACTGAAATGACGGTAAACGGAAATGTGTTGATAGCAACCAATAGCATCAGCTACACATTTATTCATTTATCTCTGTGTCGTTGTAGCGCCATTTTGTGTATAAATATTTATTGAGCAATTATTGACTAATTGTGGCAATAGCTGGGGAGGAGAACAAATAAGCGAGATAGAGAGACAAAAGCAGAAAGTTAAGCAAATAAATCGAAGAGCAATAAAAGAATGAGGAAAATGAAAAATAAAATAAATTGTGGAAACTCTTAATTGAAGCACAACAAAAATTGTTGCAGTTATTTAAAATATGGCTGTAATATGAAATTTGGGAATTCAACTATTTTTTTAAAAGGAAAACCCTGTTTCCAATTTAACAGCGCCATTAAATAGCGTATTTTATTTAATGGCATATTTTTGAGTGTTTATTGCTTTGAAACTAAAATAATATCTAAAAGGCCATTGCTCGAGATCATAGTTGTTACGAATAAGCATTAAGGTGGGTTAGTAATTTTAACTTATATTAAATTATAACTAATTCTATGTTCCTTGAACGTTGCCTTTTGTAGTCTCCTCGTTTTTTGTGGTCTCCTCGTGCTTCACCTTTGTCTTCTTCCTCTACTTCTTCTTATTTTCCTTTTTCTTGTTCTTCCTCTTCTTCTTCATATCTTCCCTTTATCTTCGTCTTATTGGTTTTTTTGTTCTTATTTTTCTTCTCCTTTTTCTGCTTCTCCCTTTTCTTCTTTATCTTCTTTTTTTCTTCTACTTTTTTATCTTATTCTGTCTGCTACTTCTACTTTTTATTCTTTTTTTTCTACTTCTTATTCCTCAAGTACCAGCCAGTGCAACCTACTCACTTTCTTTTTCATTTTCCTTCTTCATTTCTTTCTTTTTCTTCTCTTCTGTTAAAATTTTTTCCTTTTCTTCTCCCTTTTTCTCTTCCTTATTCCTTTTTTCCTTCCTTTCCCCTTTCTTGTTATTTTCATTTATTTTTCATCTGCCTTTGTTGTTCGTTACCCTCTTTATTCATTCGCCCTTCTATTTAATTTACTTCTTCTTCTTCTTTCTCTTTTCCGTTTCCTTCTTCTCTTCTTTTCGCATTTTTCTTCTCTTTCATTTTTGTGTAGTGTTTTTCCTTGACCTCCCTCTTCTCATTCTTCTGTTTTGTATTTTTATTTTTTCCTCGTCTTCTACTTCTTATTATTATTCGTCCTCTTCCCCTTGCTTTTCCCAAGACTTTTCAAAAATCATAAAAGATGTTAGAAAATTGCCTTTTTATGCTGAGCCCACCCTAGTGCTTAAAGAAAGCCCTTCACAGTAATATAAAACTCACTGGAAACAACTGCACAAAGCCACTCACCGCATATAAAAAAATGTCAATGTAATAAAATTTATACACGTTTCATAACCTACAAAAAAGAGTTCTATCCATTGGCTCTGCATACCAAACAAATTCGAACCATAACGTGACTTGGCAAAAGTGTCAACAGAGCTAAAAAACAAAAATATTTTAAAAAACATAAACATATTCGAAATATGCTGGACTACCTGTCTTATTCCATGAACGATGCAAAATTATTATATATGTATATGCATTATGGTGATTCCTCCTTATTTTTGCACCTTTAAAAATTTGTATTGTTGAGGTTTTTTTCCACCACGCAAGCCACGTCTGGCTTCCCAATTGTTCACCAGCCTAGTTTTGTCTCTCACATGTATTTGCTCTTACTGCGCATTACACAGCCGTTTATCGTTACCTTCTTCTGAAAGGGTTCGCATATTCAAGGTACATGCACTTTTGAAAAAATAATCCGAGACTTGCTCATCTTTCTCTTTAAAACGTGATTTAACGTGGCGGGTCGAAAGTCGCATAACCCAATTACGGGATTAAGAAGTGAATGCACATTTGAACGCTTTCTTCAAGATAGATGCTGATTTAAAACCTCTCTATTACAGACTCTATAATTAAGGACGAACTTGCAAGTTTAAAAAGCGGGATAAACTCTACCCAGGCAATCTCTTTTTTCTAATTGTCATCCGCGTTGATGCAACATCTTGTACTTAGATAATAGGCCTAGCAATTTGAAGGATGAAACTCAGACGACTCTTACGCGTTTCACTTGACATGATTTTACTTGACTTGGTTTGACTTGACTTGACCTGACTGGGCTTTACGCTTACACTTAAATTTACATTCGAGATTTCCCAAACCCTGAGCAAATATTAAACATATATACTTTAAAAATTTTTCTGCAACACCCTAATGCACATACAAATATGTATATATTTAGTTTTATAACTAAACCTTCCTTGCACAATATTTTGTTTTTGCCTACTAAGCTGTTGTGAGAAAAATTTGGGCCTACATTTTGGCGCGCTTATACGAGCCATCTGCTTCTTTGGTCACCCCTTTTTCATACAACTAAGGAACCACGATTTTCAGGAAAGCATTTAAATATTCAAAGGTCGGAAAAGGGCTGTATAGTATAGACTGCTGACAAGCAGACTGGCTGCTCGTTTGGTTGCCGTACCCGCTTGTCTAATTTAGGTACCCAACAGGAAGCGCGTGCGGTTTGCTCAACACATTTAAAACCGTGATTTATGTGCGCATGTGGCGACAAGGACATTCAGCATGTTGGACAGTGCTTGCGACAAGGCATAAGACGAAGTCATAAAATGCGGTAAAAGCACAGTTGCAGATATTTTAGAGCAAAGTTTTTCGCTGTCTTTTTTGGGGTAAGTAGTTAATTTACTGTGTAAGTTTTCGGTGACAATTTACACTATAGCCATGTAGTCAGCTGGCAACTGTGACGGCTGTAACAATTTTAGTAGCAGGAAATTAGAAAATTACAACAACAATATTTGAAATGGATGTAAGCTAAACAGAGTGTTAAAGCTCTTGCAGCTGATAAAGTACAAGGACTTTAAAAGTTATCCTTAAAATATGTTCTAAGTAGACATAATTTTGTCGTTGTAATTGTAATTAACTTTGAATATGCTGTAGAGGATATTGAATAACTTTATGTTTACTAGAGGTAGAAATTTGCATGTTTATTCATCGTTACTTGTAACATGCTTTCAGCTTTGTCGTGGGTTAGATGAATCACATGGACTGTTTCCTTTGAATGAGCTTCCATGAGAGTTTGTTAACACCAACTGGCTTAAATTGATTTTAAACGGTTTTATTTAGCTTGACTTGACAGGCAGGCCGCACGCCCGCATGCACGGCCGTTGTGAACGAATTTTTTAATTGAAATTTAAGTAACTTCCCGATAAGCTACAAGTTTGAAACTTGGAATATAGTTCAGAACCCGATGACAATGCAATAATAGGAAAAAAATTGCCGCTAGATGGCGCAAGGATCGAGATATTCACAAAAATCGTTTTGTGGTCCGATTTGGCTCATATTTGGAACACATAATAGAGACAAGAATAGAAAGTGACCTATGAAAAAAATCGTCGCTAGGTGGCGCAAGCATCGAGATATGCACAAAAATCATATTTGTGGTCCGATTTGGCTTATAGTTGGAACACATAATACATACAAGAATAGAAAGCGACCTATGAAAAAAATCGCAGCTAGGTGGCACAAAGATCGAGAAATTAAAAAAATCGTATTTGTGGTCCAATTTGGCCCATATTTGGAACACATAATACATACATGAATAGAAAGCGACCTATGATGTCCTATTTGGCTCATATTTCGAACAAATATTACATACATTCCCTTAGTTGGCTTAACAAGAAATACCTTTGACAAAAATTTTATTTAAAGAGCTTGCCCTTTACACGCTCGCTCCAAGGGTCAGTGAGCGAGTGAGCTTGTGCATCGAACTGCAAAGTACGAAATTGCCATTTTGTATAGATTAGATGAAATTAAAAGAGGCTACTGAAAATCAGAATGAACCAGGGGTAGTAAGTATTACTTTTTTGTCAAAATGAATACTTAATTTTCAGTGTGTGGTATTGGTATATATACGGTATCGAGTACCAGACAATTTGTAAGCGTAAGATTTGTTATGATGCATGGAATAATAGAGAATGTAAGAGTAAAGGTCAATACAACAATGTACGTGGAGAGTTGAAATGAGCGGAATCATATAGCACGTCACCTATATAAGAGTTATAGTTGCATGCATGTGCGCGAAGAGAGGTATACACTGCTGTTTTGTTAAGATCGATAAAAAACAAAAAAAAATTGTTTGTAAAACCAAGAGCACATCGAATTGTCAACAAGTAAGATATAGTTGTTAAAGACGAAAGTAGCAAATTTTCAGTCAAACAAACCATCGCTGTAAATCTAAACGGTTAGCGCAGCGGGCCTAAAGCGTACTGCAAAATGGGTCTATCTGTGCGGCTATGGCAGGTGTCTGAAAGATTTCTATCGCCTACTCAAAACTAAAAAATATTTTTTTAAATAAAAAAGTAAACTTAAAAAAATTATCTTCCAGACATATGTACATAACATACCTGATGTTTACACATGGAACTTCACGAGTACTTTGGTACTACTCCTTTTTTTACATATACATATACTATTTTAAATTTAAATGCGAATTTTCGAAAATAAAATCGCCTTAACCCCAAAAAATGTATCACCTTTGACTGCTTGTCTTCGTTTGAACAATTTTTAAATTAAAACTTAAATAATAACTGTTAAGTTCGGTCCCTGGGACATACACATTAGCAATCACTTTCATGTGAGCGCCATTTGTGGTGCTGCATTCATTCATTGCTGTAGTTAAAAAATTTGATGCACTTAATTAAGGACTTCACATGAACTAATGGATGCCGCAAGTGCACCATTTGACCACAAAAGTCAATAGATGTATGTACGTATGTGAATGCTCATCTGCCTAGCCTGTTTACGAGTTTGCTTTAAGTCTATTAAGGAGAAATATTGAAATAAAATGGTTCGAATATTCATAGACTACGTCATTAAGACCAACCAACTTGTTTATTATGAAGTGTAGAATATCATTACAATTCGTCATGTTTCTTCCAAAGATTTAAGGCAAATCAGCCTATCCTCGTTTCTCTACCTAAGAGGCAGTATTCCTCCGAGAGCGATTTTTGGCATCTCAGCACGCCTATTTTATGGGAATGTCTACGAAAACAGCTCTTAAGTAAAGTACAGCAAGGTATCATGGAAGTTTATTAAGGAGGTCAGGGCTAGGAAAGCTACCGTTGTCCTTGTACTGCTATTGAGGTCCAATGGGCAAACGTTGTGGGCTCTGTTGTTGTTGTTGTTGTAGCGATAAGGTTGCTCCCCGAAGGCTTTGGGGAGTGTTATCGATGTGATGGTTCTTTGCCGGATACAGATCCGGTACGCTCCGGTAACACAGCATCATTAAAGTGCTAGCCCGACCATCTTGGGAACGATTTATGTGGCCACGTTAAACCTTCAGGCCATCCCTCCCTCCCCACCCCAAGTTCCTTGAGAAGCTTGGGGTCGCCAGAGCCTCGTCTGTTAGTGAAACAGGATTCGCCGCAGATAGGTGAGGTTGACAATTGGGTTTGGAGAAGCTATATATTGCGCTGGCAACCTGAAGGGTTGCGCTACACAGCCCCTTGAATCTGGCATTTTAGTCGCCTCTTACGACAGGCATACCTACCGCGGGTATATTCTGACCCCCTAACCCGCTGGGGGGCGTTGTGGGCTCTCTCTAAGGGTGGTATATTGGCTGTGCGATATGGTGGCATGCTCAATTCTCCTCTATGGTGTTCTGGGCTGGTGGAGAACGGTTAAAAGTTTGGAAACTGGCGCAGCTATTGACGATGGTTGGAATAAGCGACGCCCTTCATACATCACCTACACAGACATTAAACGCTATGCATCGTGACTGCAGTCAAGGCGACAGTACAGCTCTTTGACGCGGTATCTAAGACAGACTAATGTGCGCCGGCTTCCTCTCCTGTGACCATATTCACTCGTTGGAGTTGGAAATTAATAAGGGACATGATTCTGGCGTAGATCCAGGCTTGACAGGAGGATCGGGGGTGGATTATGTGGTGTGTGCTAGCCGTAAATTTAAGCAGCCCGATAAAAGCCGCGTTTTTCGCGCGGGGGTCGATGCTAGATGAAAAAAACAATTAGGGTAGATGAAGATCGGGAGTATGACTAGAAATCAAATTACTCGAAAATGTTCGAACTTGATCTCGAGTGCATCAAGCCTACCCGGACATTATGTGCTTGCTGATCTTAGGTTGAGGTACCTAGTGGGACTAGCATACCAAAAATCGGAAAAAAGCTCGCTCTAAACTTTCCTCGAGTTAGAAGGCACCCTTATTCTTATGAGCTCTAGTTTTTTGCAGACGATGACTTCAAAGTGAAGTCGAAATATTAACGAATAATTAAAATAAAACAAATTAAATTAAAAATTAAAAGTGTTTTATTTACTCCGGCCTTGAGCTCAAAAATATAAAATAACAGCTCTAGTTTTCCTAAAAATTTACAAAGCATTACATTATAAAGATGATAGTTTGTTTATAAGGCTCGCCGCGCAAATAAGTACTGTTGAAGAGACGATTCTAAAGCTTTGCTATACGAGCTGCTCATAAGACTTTTGAACATTTTTTTTTTGTCCGTTTCATGCTACATCGAACCCTCTTCCGCTCCTCTAGATCCACCACTGCTCTGATTTACACATATTAAATACATATGTAGCCTTTCATAAATGTTTTTCAAATACAGGAGGCACAAATTGAAGATGTTTTTTAAACTGCAGGCTTTTATGCGTAGCCAATTTAAATGGATAGCACGGCATGATTTATTTCCATTTGTCCACAACTGGGCTCAATGCACTTACATACATAGAAAAACATACAACGGATTATATGTGCATATACTTTTTTCATATTGTGTCTTATCTGTATTCGTGAAAAGGTGATTTCGAAAAGTCATATCTGCAAAAACAACGGCACGCAAAGGCATTAACGTAGCCGAAACAGTAACCGTAATTGTTTCCATAACTGTAACTGGAAGCGTAGCAGTGGATGTTACCGTAACCGTAACTGATACCGTAGCCGCAACTGTTGCCGAAACTGCAACTGCTACTGAACCTTTTTTCATAGCTAAATTCGTAACCGTTGGTGTAACTGTAACCCTTTCCTTAACTAGACTCTTTACTGATATCGAACAGTCTGCAATACTGTTACCGTAAGTTTCACCATATCCTATTATAGTGAGCGTTATCATAATTGCACTCGGTAAGTAACTTAAATCAACTACATTGGGCACAAAATAATCTCGACCCATAAACGTAAGTGTTGCCACATCTCTAACCCGACCTCTACTTATAATTATAACCGTAACAGTAACTGTAACCATTACTGTAGCTAGAACTTTGGCCATAACTGCACTGGAGAAGTTAACATAATCTTGTACGTTGTGGCTAGAATAACCATAACTCATACGTTCCCGTAAAAGTGATCATTTCCGTGGCTCCCAATGTGAGGGTAGCAATACCCGTAGCCTTAGTTGCAGCGGCAAGCAACTGTAGCATTGACGACAGATGTAAGGCCAAATTATGGCAATAAAAGCCTAATAGGTACGGCTTACCCATTAACACAAACCAAACCCGTAACAGATACTGCTACTGTGATCGTAACCCTTAAAAGACTTAACTTTAACTTTCTTCCTATAAATGTGAGTGCAACTCTTAAGAGATTTAATTTATTTTGCACTCTATGTATGATGTGTAAGCATCGTTGCCCGCGGCATGGGGGAATACAGAAAAGAAGAAAGAAAAGAAGGGCGAAAAAAGAAAAGATTTGAGGTCAAAACTGAAACTGAAACTGGACGGCGTGATTTTAATGTGTAATCGAAGTTCTAACGGTTTGTTATCGACGGGATATGTAATCCATTTCCTATCAAGAAGTTGTCGCTTCATTATAGGCGTGTTATCGATGATGTGTCTAACAAAGGTTATCGATTTTTTTATCAGCGAGTTATCTGCCTGTCACTGTTTGTTGTCGAAAAACTATCAATTTGTTATTGGAATGCTACAGTTTTTATCGGCGTGTTAGAGATTTATTATCGAAAAGTTATGGATACGTAAATCAAAAAGTTATTGATATGTTGTCGAAAAGTGATCTATTTACTATCGAAAGCTACCGATTTGTAATCGGAGTGCCACCAGTTTGTTACGGTAAATTATATATTTGTTATCGAAAAGTTAAGGATTTGGTATCGATAGTGTTTGATATTATATCGAAAAGTTATAGATTTCTAACCTATTTGTTAGCGGTCTGTTACCGATATGTCTGCGAAGACTCATCGTTTTGTTGTGAAACAGATACCAATATAATTTCAATATAAAATCGATGACAAATCTGTAACCCTTTAATAAGCCTATGCGGCGATACCAAGCTGTCAAGTTACATGTTATCAAAACTATCCACATTTTTTGCTACACCGGACTTTTCAAACAAACAAAAATTCAGCCTTTCATTCATACCTCCACAAATTCCACTTATGTACTGCTCTAAATGAGTTCATTGAAATTTTAATTTCTATACAGGGTCATTGTATAAAAGATACTTCCTTGTTAACAGAGTGGCCAGTAGCCTCAATGAAGTAAGCGATGAATAGAAAGTATCAGGGGTTACTTGTTTAGGTATCAAATGGTTTCATCTAAAGTAAAGCTTCAATAACCTAAGGCTAAAGATTTTATTAGCCAAAGGGAGGATACTGGAACATTCTGCTCTTATATGTGTGCTATATTATACATGCGGGTTATTTCTATGAAAGCATGCTGACCAAGCTTAAAGCTCTCTTGAATGACAGTAGCAACTCACTTTGCCACTCCTTTAGCTAGATGTTGCAAGTGTCAGTCAACAATAATTGAAGGGTGTTGAATTTTGAATAATCTACATATAGTTACTTATGTTTACATTCGAAACAATTGAATCTAACTACGTCCACATTCAAAGACCCTGTAAGCAAAGAAGCTACATTAGACTAGAATTATACAACTTTCAAGGTTGCCACTATTTAGATTTAATTAAATCAGGTATGCCAATATGGGTATCGTATGGAATATATTTGACACCTTTTCCACCTAATCTTTAAATATGCACGACTCATTGGCAGTAAAGTTTTTCTCCTAAACCACCGGAACTGTCGCATTAAGAGCCTCGCAGTGCTGTCAGCTGACTATTTTAACATTGTAATATCCTTCAAAGTGGCAACTACTCCCCTTTTGCAGGCTTTATCACGCGTTCTTAAAAATTTAAGTCATAGGTAGTTCTGAGATACTCGCAGCTCTTGATTTATTAATTTACTTACATAAAGCCTATACCTAAGCGCTGTTGGTATAAGTATGGCTACCAATTGTTTCGCACTGCATCCCACTGACACCACTTCGGCGCCAGTCATGTGAAACTCTCGTTTTGATTGACTGTCTATCATTTTTTCTGCAGAGATGATTCATATCGTTTTTAAAAGGTTTTATTTAGCTTGACTATGTGTAGCGAGCGTTGTTTGCGAATTTTGTAATTGAAATTTAAGTAAGCTTGAAACTTGGCATATAGTTACAAACCCCATGACAATGCAATAGGTGGCGCATGGATCGAAATATTTCAAAAAATCGTATTTATGGTCCGATTTGGCTCATATTTGGAACACATATTACATACATGAATAGAAAGCGCCAATGAAACAAATTGCCGCCAGGTGGCGCAAGGATCGAGATATTCAAAAAAATCGTATCGTGGTCCGATTTGGCTCATATTTGGAACCCATACATTAGACTGGCAGCCACCGTGGTGTGATGGTAGCGTGCTCCGCCTACCACACCGTATGCCCTGGGTTCGCACTCCGGGCAAAGCAACATTAAAATTTTATAAATAAGGTATTTTAATTAGAAGAAAATTTTTCTAAGCGGGGTCGCCCCTCGGCAGTGTTTGGCAAGCGCTCCGGGTGTATTTCTGCCATGAAAAGCTCTCAGTGAAAACTCATCTGCCTTGCAGATGCCGTTCGTAGTCGGCATAAAACATGGAGGTCCCGTCCGGCCAATTTGTAGGGAAAATCAAGAGGAGCACGACGCAAATTGGAAGAGAAGCTCGGCCTTAGATCTCTTCGGAGGTTATCGCGCCTCAAATTTATTTTTTTTTTTTATTTACATTGGACTGGGTCGATTCATTAACCGTTATCGCGCCATCGATTTTTCGATAGGATTTGGGCTCAGGAAAAAAAGTTCCACTACGCATTAGAGATACTACATTTCTACTACTACATTTTCTACTCGTTTAAGACTGTTTAGGCCATTTATTGTTCATCTCGAAAATTTGTCGGATATGGTCGAAAGTGATATCAATGGATGCGCATTACCGCCAGGTATAAGAAACTAATTGCGAAATTTAACCCTTTCTAACTGTTCAAAAGTTATTTAAAATAAAATAATTTAAAAAAAAATTTTAAGTTAAAGAGTTTTATTGAAAACAATACTTACATGAAATAATAATAATACTAAAAGCTAGAAAATAATTAGGTAGGTCCTAGGTACTAGTCATCACACTCCTCATCAATCTAGGGCGTTGATCAGACAATTAAATAAATGCGTTGGGCGCGTGAAATTTCTAAAAATGTGTGGCGTAGCATAACCTGATTAAGGTTCAGTTGGTCTTATGTATATATATTAGGTACGTAAACTAATATTCCACTGGAACTTTCCAGCACTGCAATAATTTAGGAAACAGTTGTTAAAACTGTGCGAGTTGATTTGAAAACCTAAATTGTTTATTTCTGCTAGAAAATAATAACAATAGGGGCAATTTGGTATTTTTGATGTGTTTTCACGCTTAAAAAGAACAGAGGTCAATTAGGGTCCGTGGTAAGTACCTATCCCAAGATAGCAGTTCAAGAAAATGCAGTGGCTCCGCTTTATAAGGCTTTTTTTCGGACATAGTGGAGCACGTGCGCAATGGCCTTTTCCATAATATCGAATTCAATACCTTGATGTTGGTACGCCTCCAATAACTTCTTTAGGCCAATTAGTGCAGTTGACTGCCAAATATGTACATATGTTCACATTGCGGTCCATATTTGAGAAGGATCCAATTCTTGTGTCGCCAACATCAGCTTTAACAAAATTGAGCTCACCATCACGTACAATCAATCGGACCTTAACCGCAGCAGGGATCATCGCTCTATGATCTATGATCTATGATTTACTTAAATTGAATGGGCAAGGGCCATTTATTTGCATATACAATATTGAAAACTCAATATTTTTGTTTTTGAAATTTGACATTTGAATTAGGTTGAAAAGTATGCTCATAAAAATTCTAAATTTTTACTTTGCACTGTCTTACCAACAGTTTCCAGTGGTTTAGGTTTTTTCTCTATTTAGGTAGAAATTTAGGTCAACTCGCACACAGCCTAAATAGAAATTTGACGCGTCCAACGCTTTTATTTAATTGTCTGATCAACGCCCTAGATTAATGAGGAGTGTGATGACTAGTACCTAGGACCTACCCAATTATTTTCTAGCTTTTAGTAGTATTATTATTTCATGTAAGTATTGTTTTCAATAAAACCGTTTAACTTACAATTTTTTTTTTAGTTGTTTTATTTTCAAGTTTTTAGTCTTTATTTAATTGCCTATTATTTCTCATTCTATTTAGTTCATTTAGTGACTCATTATTACAAGAACTTTTTCCTGACAATTTGCTACAATCTAAGTCCTCAATACATAATCCTTCCAAAGACTTTACTCGACTCTGCGCCGCGTATGCTTGTCCCACTCCAACTCCAAAATATTTTTATGTCACTTCTACCGGACTGTATGCAATATGTGTTCCAAATATGGGCCAAATCGGACTACAAATGCGGTTTTTCTGAATATCTCGATCTTTGTGCCACCTAGCGGCGATTTTTTTTCATAGGTCGCTTTCTATTCTTGTATGTATTATGTGTTCCAATTATGAGCCTAATTGGACCACAAATACGATTTTTGTGTATATCTCGATGCGGTTTCCATGTCAGCTTAACACGGACTTTGCATCACCCAATTCACCAAGTTATTAAAACAGAACACTAAAAGGAAAGCTATATAATACATTTTTATGCTCTCTTTGCATATTTTTTTCAAAAAATTAATAATGAACAATGAATTCAAATAAAAAGACCCAAGGCTTTTCAAATTGTCCTCAAGTTGTTAAAAAAAGCAAAAATGTGCCGATTTTTTTTTTTAATTTTATATTGCGACTGGCTGAAAGAATAAGCGACATCAGTGATGCAAAATCCTTTAGTAGGTTCTAGGGGCATAAACACTCCTTTGAAATGATTCTTACCTCATACTTAAGTTGGGGATATATGTACGTATGAGGTTTTGAAAAATCATTTGGGCTTACATTCAAAAATCTGTTGTTTATTTGCGAAACTATACAATAGCATCTGAAATGTTAATTTTGATTTTCACACTTCATCCTTCAACGCCCAAGTCACCCGGTTTGACATAAAGTTGGCGGCCCTATCCAAAACTAGTCCCTTGGAGTAAATCACATTGCTTATAGCCTATCAACCAAGTTTAAATATCACCTACACGTTACGGCTCCTTTTACAAATGTCAATACGTAAGCACATATATTTACCAGATGAGGCTTTGTCCTTCGCAAGATCATACAAAGTGGTGAAGCAAAAGCTTTCCCAAGACAGTCGAACTAATGACGGTGTGTGCTACAACCCTAATGTAATGGATAGTCGAACCAGTCTGAAGCTACGCGGTCATCCATAATGAGCTCTTATATCATAAGGCCGGAAAACAGCAGAAAACATCTTTCAACTTAAAATTGGTCGACTTTCATTCTAAAATTTCGTTTTGATTTAGCGAAGACTTTTGAAATCAATGATGTGAACACAAACGTCTGCAAACTTTGGTCTACATTTTAAAAATTTTATCCAGGGTCCTTGTAAAATTTTAATTATGTAGATGCGCCGAAGATTATACGATTTTCACCCATTACGCAATGACATCCACTTAGATTGCTTATGATTTCGAAGGCGGCATCCTTGGCCGAATAGTCACTCCCTAACGTTTCAAGGTGTTTCTCTGATGTAGCTCGGCAGCATAGCGCGATAAAAGCATCCGTTGGAAAGTCTTCGGAGCTACACCTAGAGTTTCTGGTAAAGTGACGTCGACGAAGGTATGAATTCGAAGTCGCAGTCCTATAGCTTCTGTGCTGGCATATGGTGTGAGGGTCAGGAGGCGTGGCAGCGACTGGTGGTCGGGATTGCTACTGTTCGCACATCGGGAATTGTAGCTCTTAAAAACAGCCGAAAAAACTGGAGGAGCCCTGTTCCCCGAGAGTCATGAGTATTAATAGACCATTAATAGCAACCGTAAGACGCCTTTCTGCATGACCCCCAAGGAGCCACAAATGATTTAAAGAAATTTTGTTCGCGACGATTATTAGGAGTTAACCCTAGGTGAAACTATGCTTTGCACGAGATATGCAGACAAAAGTGTGGCTATATTATGTATCTCTATTTCTTTTCAGCAGACGCAGCTGTATAAATTCCAAAGACCGGGGTTAGGTTCGAAGCCTCTCTGGAGTAAGTGAACGAGGGACAATCCCTCCGCAAGGAGCTACTCCTGAAAATGTTTGAACGGTCTGCGACATCTTGAGACAAAAACCCCGGATCATTCCGAAATGGCAAACACGTTGATTTCCTTAAATACATACAAACAAAACCTTTCCTAAATACTATTTTTTTAAATAGAAAAATCAAGCTTTTTAAAGTAAGAACACCGGCCGCCCACGCCGCCTCCGCCAATAAAGTGATCGGCGTAAACCTCTACTACGCATACCAAAAAAATAGTTTTCGAGCCTGCGAAAAAAATGGCGAAAGGGTCAATTTTTCATCCAAAACACTTCCCAAAACCCAAAAAATATTTTTGTTTATTCAAAAAACGTTTTTACAACAGTTTTTTGAAAAAAAAAAATATATATATATATTTTTTTGGGGAGTGTTTTGGTGAAAAAATTGGCCCTTTCGCCATTTTTTTTTTCGCAGGCTCGAAAGCAATTTTTTTGGGTATGCGTAGTGGAACTTTTTTTCCCTGAGTCCAAATCCTATCGAAAAATCGATGGCGCGATATCGGTAAAATTTCGTCCATACAAATCGACCCAGGTTAACATACATAGTACATACGTGAAAGCGATCTATGAAAAAAATCACCGCCAGGTGGCGCAAGGATCGAGATCGCTTTGGCTCATTGAATATATATTACATACAGTCCGGGCTTGTGAAATTTCTTAAAACGTGAGGCGTAGCATAGCCTAATTAAGGTTGAGTTGTTTGTACTATGCATATATGAAAATATCATTTATAAAGGATATAAGCGGTTGACTATCAGTTGAAATTTGGCACGACCCACGCTTTTATTTATTTGTCTGATCAATGCCCTAGATTGATGAGGAGTGTGATGATTAGTACCTAGGACATACCTAATTATTTTCTAGCTCTTAGTATTATTATTACTTAATGTAAGAATTATTTTCAATACAACCGTTTTACTTAAAATAATGTGTTTCAATTATTTTTTATATATCCAGTAATAAACAAGCGCATATTGACTTTGGAAAAACTTAAATGTTAAAGTATCAAAGAACATGCGGCATTGTGTACTGAAGATGATAATCAGAATACTGATTAAGTATAATTAGGATTCAGTGGTGTATTCATAGGTAGATAGATGTAAATGTTACGAATGACAACATAGCAGCGAAGCAACGTAATATTTTGCGTGGGCCTTAAGCTTATTGACGCCTAAATGTATGCTATTCAATGTGCGTGCGCATACCGATCTTTGGCATTATAAGAATTGCATTGAATGGCTTTCAAGTGTAAACATTAATTATATATAGGAATGATTGCTGCCGGTTGAGGTATTAAGAAATGAGAAGTCATGACATTCGTTGGGATTGCGTAGAGTGGAAATTTTTAAAATTTAACAGAAATGTTTTTGTGCAATAAATGTGTAACTAAAGATCAAACTATTTTTTATTCAAAAATATAATTTATGTGTTGTACCCTCTGCTTGCTTCTCAATCTGAGATACCCGCAGATACTCATATTTTGGCGCTTTCTTACTCGGCGGCCACCGTGGTGTGATGGTAGCGTGCTCCGCCTGAGTTCACACCTCAGGCAAAGCAACATCAAAATTTTAGAAATGAAGTTTTTCAATTAGAAGAAAATTTTTCTAAGCGGGATCGGCCCTCGACAGTGTTTGGCAAGGGCTCCGGGTGTATTTCTGCCATGACAAGCTCTCTGTGAAAACTCATCTGGCTTGCAGATGCCGTTCGGAGTCGACGCAAATTGGAAGAGAACCTCGGCCTTAGATCTCTTCGGCGGTTATCGCGCCTTATATTTTTTTTTTTTTTCTTTACTTACTAAGATAGTTTTTTGTAAAATTTGCATCTGCAAGCAATAAAATTAGCAGAGCGTACAGCGTGTCAGTGTGAGAATATATTTTACACATACTTACGCATGTATGCTTTCGTTTCACTTCTACTTTGTGCCACTCGTATTGGCAGCCAAATTCATTTCTATGCCAACTAGGTTAATGATAGGTATGCCAAAGGTGAACTGATGTAGCACATAGTGCTCTTAATACTTTTTACTTTTAGTGCGTGATCTATTTTAATTTCTTTTTAACATAGCATTTATTTTTCCATAATTTTTAACGGTCATAATCTCTGTTCTTAAGACTCTAGGGTTTGCTCATCACTGCCAAGTACATATGCATAACCCGAATAACTTGTAGAGCGATAAAAAATCATCCCAATTACGCTTGCGGGCAAACACAAAGTTCACAAAAGATATCATATCAAAAGATATATATAAGCAATAATCAACAAAAATGGTGTGAGACTAATGTAGCCAATAAGTTATTCAAATATAGATCAGATCTGGCAAATCAGTCCGTGTAGTTGGGAAGTCTAAAGGAAATTTTTACGATTTTTGATTTTTGTTTAGGGGTTATGCGACTTAGTTTTGATTGGAAATTAATATAAATGATTAATTTTTAATTTTTTGGGAATAGTTGTATTTTATTTGTAATATATTATAAAAACTTACTATTAAATACTATTTGAATTTGGTGGCTATCATGAACGGAGTTAGTCAGTCTTATTTATTCATTATTTGGCGCTTACGGTTCAGGATTATCTTAAAATTATTTATTCACCAAAAGTTATTTGGGAGTGAATTAGCGTTCATAATACTTATGTCATTAAGAGCACTTTATAATTGCAGATTTTTTTTAAATTGTTTATTTGGAGTAATCGTGATTTGTTTTAACAATCTGAGATAAATAATTCAAAATAAAATAGAATTGATTTGTAATAAAAAATATATTTTAGCATACTGGTTTATTCATCACAATTTTCATTATTATTTTTCTGATTATTGCATATTCAAAGACTTTTTTAGACTAATGCTGAATATGAATTACAGGATTAATTAAAGTTTTAATATCAAAATTGTTTTTACAATACTTATTCATTAATCATAAAATAATATTAGGACCACAGTATAATGTTTTTATGATTAAAGATTTATGTTTAAAATTTCGGTGATTATTTAAAATTAAGACTTGTTCAAACTTATTTTGATTTTCGTTCACAATTTCTGACTAGCAATTCAGAAAAGGCTAAAGTTTGATTACTAATCAAAAATATTTTGAAATTGCTTATTTATTATTCCAAATTTTTTATAAAGACTCTTTATTATTATATTCAAGCCACACCTTAAAATGCATGAGTAGCAGTTTAGATTATTTTAGATTATTGCAGATTTTTTATTTGGACTTTTTTCATGACATAGGACTACAGATTCAGGATTAGTTAAAATTGCAATGTTAATGAAAGATTATTTATGACTATTGATTTCATTCTGATAATTTTTGACAGTTAAAGATTACTTAGGAATGCTGACTTTCTATTCATAAATTGTTATTAAAGCTACAGTAAGTTAAGTTAAGTTTTGTTTTTCTAATTTTGGTAATCGACCTAACAAAAGACTTAGTTTAACTTACATTGATTTTTGTCCACAATTTCTGACTAATAATTCAAGATAGGCTTAAATTTAATTACTAATCAAAATAATTTGAGAATGCTTTTATTATTCCTATTTTTTTATGAAAACTATTTAGTATTATATTTAAGATTACTGCAGATTTTTTTATATGGACTTTTATTAACGTTTTGGAATTATTGATTAAGGATTAATTATAATTTAGATGTTAATCATATATTATTTATGACAGTTGATTTAATTCTGATAACTTTTTATAAAAAGCAATCTTATTTTGAAAATCGTAGAGTTATCGTAAGCAAGAGTAATTTGGGCTTGTTATTATATTTTTATGAGTTGTGACTTACAATCTAGAAAGTGTTGTCTATGCATGATATTGGTATTTTATTTAAGTTTTTTTACTTCTGAACTATAAACTAGCATTTCCTCCATTTTGATTATAACTTATTATTTATTTATAAAATATTATTTGCAGTTAATGATTACAGAATCAGATTTAATTTTTTACTCACGATTTACGTTTTCCGTTTTATTATTTTTTGTGTATGAATATTAATATATACCCTGTATATAACTTCGGTTTGATTGTTTTTTTAATGATATATGAATTGTGATTCTTAATTTTAGTAAATAAGTTTTGATTTAAATTTTCGAAATTATGTCTGCTTTATGTCTACTATACTGTAGTTTGTAGTATGTGAAGTATTGATGACTAACAGCGTTTTGTTAACGACTAATCATATAAAATTAGTAATTTGGTATTTGCTATTTAAATTTGGTTGCGTATAAGGATCTCCTGCGGATTTATGATTAATTTTTTATTGTTTTTCTTAATTTTTAGTATATAATGTTGATTACTATAATTATTTCGTTTCATTTTAAGCAAATTGGTAATCTTTTTTTTATTCGAAACATTAGAAAAGTGTGTGGTTTACTAACCAAAATTTGTATCACCCAAATATTCGATTAACTGATTAATGAACACATTATATTAATCGAGTAAAGATACAGCCTTATTATTAAAACAAAAAAATTAATATTTTTATTTGATCTAATATTAAAACGTAAATTTAACTTAAACTAAATAATAAAGGATTTTTGTGATACGCAAACTCAATATTCGAATAAATAAACGTTAATATTGATAGACATTTTTATTTTAATCGCTTAATCTCAATTATTGATTAATCAGGAAGGATTTGATTGCGCTTGGTTTTACGTAGAGCTTTGAATAACCAACTGTTTATATAAACGATTAGCTCATTGTTCAAAGTTTTGATTGATTTGAACAAAATCGGAAATTACTTTAACAATTTTGAAACAGGTGAGTTCAAAATTACTGTGTTACTCGTATCAAAAGCTTACTGTGTAAAAACAATAAAAGAAACATATGTAAGTAACAGTTAGATATCTTTAAAATTAAATTTTCAATTTAAGGTAGTTAAAAATAATGTTGAAATAATACCGCCCAGCTATTTATTGGGAAATATTGTGGACTTAGCTCAAACTGTAGTTAATCAAAACTGCGTGGGTCCAATTGATTTGCTCTTTTATTAAGATTAATCAAGAATTAGAATAAGTGGACTTATTGTTCAATTTTATTTCTGTTATTTAAAATGTGTTTAAGCAACACATTGAGTAATCCATCAATTACATATCTCTAATTTTAACACTAACTAAAAGCAAATTAATTGAATTTCTAGAAGGTTATTTGCATGTCCTATTGGGAGTCCTGTTGTTATTTTCCTCCAAATCTTAAGAGAATGCAATAGCTTTAGCTTAAATTGCTATCTATTTTCAGCCACCAACTTCATAAAATTTAATCAAACAAGTGCAGGAACGTGTAACGAAAATATGCACCAATTACTTCAACCCCATACATCTGCACGTACACTTATACACGCATTAAAGTAAATTCAAACCAAATAAACTTAATATGTTCAGCAATGTGCACAACTAAAAATTAGTGAGAAATGTGCTGGCAGCTCAATTGCAATTAACAAACCGTTGAAATTTTACAAGAGAAAACGTACGAACATACTCGTATATATGAGGTTGCTTAAGCACAAACATAAATACATACTTGCATATAAATGCATATGAGCGTACGTAAAACTTATATACAATATATATAACTTTGTATATGCTTGTTTATGCTGAAAATATAGCATACTTAGGGGCGTACAAACATACAAATGTGCTTAAGTGTATGAAATTGAAAATAATAATTAATAAAAATAAAAATTTCAAGAAATCTGATTAAAGATTAAGTTATATATCTGCTAATTTTACATGTGATTTATCATATTGTAACGCATTTAGTGCAATTCCGCTTATTCCAAATCTTCTGCTAACGTTCGAATCACTAAACTGTTGAATAAATAACTCCACTATTCAATAATGCAAAATGGCCTTTATTAAAGTTCTTCACCATAACACTACTTTTGCTCGCCAGATAGCGTCTTAAATGAAACTGATTTTCATGCCTCTATTGTTGCTGCCTTTTATACTCTGTGATTTCTCGCTTGCAAACTTCTAGGCACTTCCAGAATTTACTTAGTTACTGCTATATAATTATAACTACAGATGCACGTGTATAGCTTCTCATATGCGCGTGTATATGTGGGTGGCACTTCCACAATTATAATTGCCTACTTTTGGGAGTATCTCAGATAAGATATATGCATGTGTTTGTGCTTCTCTCTCCGCTGTGTGTATATACATATGTGTAGACATAATGATTGATTCGTTTATGTAGATATATAATGATTGATTTATGGATGTGCATACAAGTCACTGCTTAGCATCGGCTTAGAGATGATAGTATCCCTTAGTGTTGCTAATATTCGTAACAATATATTTGGCTCGAGTTAGTTTCCTTTTTTTGATAATCACAGTTTCCAAATCAAAAATTGTAAATAATAAATTGACTAAGCCTTCGTATTTATAAACCTCATTATTCATATTAAACACATTTGTTTATAAATACCCAAAACTTTTTTGTTTTGCAAATAGTAGATAACTCAACAAAGAATCAATCAATATTATTCATAAATCCCTATCGCTATAACTCGAACTGTAAAATCTAAAAAAAAATGTATTGTTGGCGCCTAAAAGTAGGCAATATTGTCACAACTAGGGTTAGGTAGCTTGGAGTCGAAATAGACAACGATCTAAACTGAAAATCCGATATTGAAAACAGGGTAAAAAAGGCGTATATAGCTTATTGCAAGGGAATTGTTTGCAGAAACTGGGGCCTAACACCAAAACTTATGTTTTGGCTTTACATAGCGGTCACAACCTCATCGTATCGTACGGAGAGTTCCTTAAGTGGTCTACAGGTTCCCTCATACAAGCAGCCAACGCTCGTGGCAATGGATTCCCGACTTACAACCTCCAAGGCCGTCGATAACTGTAAGAAGGTGCTATACGATGAAGTAAACCTAGCGACTCTTTCACTCATACTAGCAATACCCGTGCATCGTTAGACATTACTGAAGCAGGTAAGGTGCATCGACTACTTACGAAAATTAAAAAAGAAATACTGCTCTCTCTCAAAATTATCTCTGACTCATTTAGGCTCACCAAACAAATTTAGCTGCACTATATTCAAAAAATAACAGTGTATTTAATTAAAATTGTCCACAAAAAAATAAGTAGGATAACAGCCACAATTACAGATCACTTGCCATCCATCCTTCGTGCGAAAAATAGTAATTCCTTCTAATGATAGATGTAGGAGTTGCAACTAAGAGGATTGCAAACAAAGGGTCACACATTTTTTTTTGCGATTTTCCAGCTCTGGCGAATATTAGGTACCAAACTCTAGGCGGTCTCGTGCTGTACGATCTAGGAGCGGTATCAAAATGCTCGAATATTAAATAAACAGGCTTATAGATCTCATTTTCCTTGACGCTGCTTCCTTTGGTTCATGTGTAAGAGTAGCTTTCATTTTCATTAGTCTTTAAAGACCTTACATAGACTGAAAGTGTACATACTCTGCAGGGGGCAGGTAACATTTAAATAAGAATACTAAGCCATCTCGCAGTGAATGCCAATACCTCCGTTTTTTCTGCTATAAAAAACTTTTTGACAAAAATGTGTGCCTTATGCCTTAGCGCATACATGGGGGTATACATATTGCCATACACATAAACATACAAAAAAAAAAGTAGAAAAATTGGGTAATTGGAAGTACACAAAAATATATAAAACTCTCTTGGCGAACCATAACAATATGGTGCACTGAAAAGTGCGTACGTGTGCTACAACGTACGTGGTTGTGGGTATACTTTTAGGCGCGCTGCACAAAAGGAAAATAACATTTTATCCTTTTTTGGGTAAGAGGCGTGCTACACGCCTACATCGATGCAAGCTATGGGTTTATTCGCACATGTCAATTTTGCATATTTATTGAGTTATACACTCTGTCTTCGAGAAGAAACGAAAAAACAAATCGCGCAAAAAAGGAAGCAACAAGGTACAGAGATTTGTATTAGGGTAGGCCATAAAATTCTTGAATGGGTCACCGTAAACCTTGTTGCTTGCTGCTCTTCGAATATAATCATCACATGTGAGCTTTCTATTTTCAACATTTTAAGAAAAAATTCTATGAAGCAGTCACTGAAACTATGCCAACCAAAAACGTTTCAAAAAAATTCGAAGATTGAAACTTTTTATCTGGAGATCAAATTTTTTGAGTATATATTTTTGTAGCCCTTTCAATTTTGGTCTTACAAAGTATAAGTAATGGGTCTCTCAAAATTTGCATTCATTTTTGGCAGCTTTTTTCCAGATTTTTTTCAGGGAACTTATACTATATCCGACTCAAATATACTTTAGTAAAAAAAATTAACTGACGAAATTTGAAAAAAAAATGCTCACTGCTATTTTTCTGGTCACTGCTGTAGGTTTTCAGAAGCTCTTTGACTCATTTTAGTGTTCTTTTGAACTTTGCTGTCGGCTTCACATGGTCGATCCTTCATAGTTTGGAGATACGAATACTTTTAGGATATTCCTCCCGTGTAGTAGATAGAACTAAGTATCTGAAAAGACTTAAGAGCTCAAAAGACCAAAATAATATCATATGAATTATAAAACTTAGATGCAAAGTAAACCCGTTATAAATAAAGGTATTTCTCCCGTTTTTGCAAGCATCTTTTTCCAATTTACTTTTTATATTCAGTCTAATGTCTACCAAGGCAGAGCGTGTAAGGGGTTAGGGATTTGGAAAATTTTATGGCCCTAACGTTGAAAGGAAGCTTTTAGAGGAAGCACTTTTCTATAAAAGATATTTTTTGTTCATGCTGCATTAAGCGGCAACGACAAAAATAGCAACAAAAGTAGCTTAATTACACAATGTCACACCAACACCATTGCAACACAGCCACACGCACACACTCGCAAATACAAACAAGCACACAAAAGACATACATTATACAATTAGTTCCATAAAAGAATGTTGCATAACAAAGCAACTCGACGCAAGCAAAGTAATGTGCGTATGCTTGGGTGAAAATGTCCACTCACACACACACAAGGGTGCACATATGAGGCTAAGTAGCCACTTCAAATGCATAGCAGCTGCGCATACAAAATGTTATACCTAGTAAAAAAAAACGAAACAAAACATTAGCTTTCGTTGTGGGGGATTAGAAATTAATTTCACAAATTGTGTTGCATATGCACAGGCGTTCAACGGCCACAATACCGCATAACAACTTTAACCAAAACAGCTGCGATTATATTTATAAGCTGACTTTTATGAACTAACGCTTGTGATATTAGGCCATTGTTAAACTCTGCTATTTTTGTTGGTGGCTCTTTCTTACTTATGCAAAATTTTTTAGTTAATTCCGTTTTGTGTTTTTGGCAATTTTTGGCTTACCGCATGCTCACGCATACAGCAACACACACATACATAGATTCATATATAATATTTATAATAACAAAAGTAGTTTGTAAATATTGCAGCAAATAACAATTAAGTGATATCGTCAACACTATTTGGCAATTAGTAAATGTTTTTGTTTCATTCAATATTTTGTTGCTGCGTGTAAATTATAACGGCGTGGCCCTTTGAGTCGAAAAGTTGAACATGAAAATATTATTTACAACCACAGAGCATGTTCAAGCATTTTTCGAATAATTGCACTTGAACACAATTTGATATTTATGAGAAAAGCAGCGGAGATTGAAGGAGCAAAATATTACAGAAATTGTTAAACAATGAGGGTAATCAAAAAAATTTTTTTTGCAGAAAGGAAGCATTCATTTCTTTCGCCATTACAGTCGAGTACTTTAGTGTGATGCGGATTGGGCACTGGCGTCTACGTCTGTTGGGTCGCGTCGATTATGTGTTAAAAATATTGATAAATAATTTGTCTATAGTTCCTTTGGTTTATACGGTTCTCTGTGGCAGCCGGTATGGAATTCCAAGTGCGTATTGTATTTACAAAAAAGAGTCTTGTTGAAGCCGCAAAGTTGAAACTCGGCACGATTAAATCATTCAAACGACTAGACTTAGGAAAAACAAGCTTTTCATACAGATAAGAGTGCGTTTTTGTGGCAATCAGCTGGACGAGAAAAATACAACTTCTCGCTTTCAAATAAGCACGGATTTCACAACCAAGAAGCTTCGTTCTCCAAGCATAAATATGGTCCAACTTACATAGGCCATACACATAACGCGTTATGTGGTTGAACGCAAAATCAATTTTATGAGCGGAACAGGAATCTAATTTATAGTATACCAACTCTGAATAGGTTATTATCGGCAACAATAGTTGAGCTGCAAGTTTTTTACGTATGGCAACTGGCATAAATATTGACGACCGTCTTAGATTTCGGAGTGTGCAGTATACCCTCCCCACCATGAAATTAATATGATCAACGCAAGTAAGATTAGAGTTTACAACAAATCCCAGGTTTTTAACCTTGTTAACAATTTTAATCACGTTGTTATCAATTTGTATGATAGGTAGATTACCAATAACGATCTTTTTTCTTGATATCGGTAATACAGAAGACTTACTTGCGTTGACGCAGAGACCATTTTTGCTAACCCACTGCGACACTTTCAACAAATCTCCATTTAAAACAAATCTCCATTTTTTTAGTTTTTTGTTCCATCTAATTTTCTTTTTTTGTAACAAGACTAGCTTATGCCGGTGGGGTTTACCCCACGTTTCTATAAAAATATGCAAGCTACGCGTAACTGGCCATGGGTAAAACATGAGTTAGTAAGATTGAAGCTATAAAGGTTTGTATTGCGCTCATCAATCCCTTGATTCGCAGCTAATTATCGTCCTTGAGCTTCATTGATAGGGATAGAAACTTTGAGGCATTTAAAATTGAAAAGGCAAATCTATCGGTATCAATGGAATCCTTGGTTTTAAACTTTATTGCTTTAATTACATCCGTAAAATTTTTTTGATGAAAAGCCTTGTCCCTTATTATGATATGTCCATAAATATTATGATATTATAGGCCCTTTTTTAAGGATCAATCGATGAGGAGAAATTTCTGATAGCTCAAAAGAGCTAGTAAACTCAATCGGATAGTCACAGCTTGGGACTCTTCCACGACTGTGTTAATAGATTGATAAGTTGTCTTGGTTCTAGTGATATTAACATCCTCATTTTAAGGTGCCTAAAATGGCTTTTCTCAAAGCAATTTATAGTTTGTAAAGATAGATTCAATATTTGGAAGAAACATTAGATATTAAAGCTTCAGGTGATGTCACAATTTCTCAAGAACTTGTAGGAAAAGAAATCAAATCTGTTAGTAAAGAAATAGGAATTTTGCCATATTAATTTCAAGAATTTGTTCAGCAAAAGCTGTTGCTGAAGTGTTTCCGCCAAAATGCCCTCTAAAGGGAGTAAATTTTTGTACGTAAAGCCGTCTATAGACGAAAAAGCACGCATTTACTTCAACTGCGGCTGTTCCAGCAAGTAACAGAAAAGCACCACATTTGGGATGGTCATTCTACCTTAAAATTACATCAATTAATATCAAATTAAACAGAAATGTTTTTTCCGGTTCGTCCATGCGTATCCAAAAATACCAACTCTAAAGATAACATAAAAGAACACTAAAGGAATAACAGCCAAACCCAACTCTGAAACCATACTTTACGTGTTGAAATAACCCGAGTTTTTAAGGCAGCCATAGTTCTGAAAGTCCCATGTGTCTTGTTTTTTTTTTTTTCAATTCCATATATTACTGGTGCTGTTAGGACTTAACGTCATATAGCTCCATAACAATTTTCATTATTGCATTTATATGGGTGGTGCCACGCCCCCTTTCCCCCACACCACATTTTCTTGGGGGTGTTAGGGATTGACCTATAACCATATAACTCCTTACTGAATTTCAAAGTTCTAGCATGAATACCTTCAGAGTTATGTAGTACCAAATATACATTTTGCATGGGAGGTGCCATGCCCCTTTTATATCTCGATATTATTTTTAGCATATGACCATCCTTGGAAGGTTTCTAGTGGGTTGTGCAAATTTGGTTGGTCGATCCATTTAGGACGCAACTCGATCTATACCTACATTCATACATACATAATTTGAATTTTATATATATAGATATTTTTTTAAATAAATCTGTTATTGTTATTAGAGACAAATTTGCAAAGTTTACAAACGGCAATGGTTACTAGGGCATCTTTCTGAATTTCACTTCTTCATCAGCAAGCTTCTTGTTTTTACTTTGAAAAGTTTTTTACAGTGTTTTTCTTTTGTATTTTTTTTTTCTCTATGAATTTTTTCTCCTGATATATTTTGTGTTCTATTTTTCACCCTGTAAGTTTTATTTTTTTTTTTTTGAAATTTTTTTTTCTTTTAACTATTTTTTATAACATTTTTTTCTCCTGTCAACGATTTTTTTCCTTTTGTTAATTGATAAAAAATTTTTTTTTTCATATAACTACTTTTGGATTTCTATTAAATTTGTTTTCTCCTTTTAATGAATTTCATTTTTTTTTTTGCAAATCTGTATTTTTTTATTCTTTTAATTATTTTTTCTCCTTTTAATAATTTCCTTATACATTGTTTTTCCCGTTAATATTTTTTTGTTAAATTTTTTTCTAATTTCGATGATCATTAATTTTAAAAAATTTGTTTAAATTTATAGTTTCTTGTTGAATTTTTTCACTTTTATATATTTTTTGTTACGTATTATTTCTTTCCTGTTAAATTTTTTAGTTGTTTTTCTAGTAATTGTTCTCTCCTTTTAACCATCCTTTTTAAAACATTTTTTTTTTCTTTTAAACCCCCTTTTTCTCTTTTTCTTAAACTTTTTTATTTTCCACCACCGTGGTGTGATGGTAGCGTGCTCCGCCTATCACACCGTATGCCCTGGGTTCAATTCCCGGGCAAAGCAACATCAAAATTTTAGAAATAAGATTTTTCAATTAGAAGAAAATTTTTCTAAGCGGGGCCGCCCCTCGGCAGTGTTTGGCAAGCACTCCGGGTGTATTTCTGCCATGAAAAGCTCTCAGTGAAAACTCATCTGCTTTGCAGATGCCGTTCGGAGTCGGCATAAAACATGTAGGTCCCGTCCGGCCAATTTGTAGGGAAAATCAAGAGGAGCACGACGCAAATTGGAAGAGAAGCTCGGCCTTAGATCTCTTCGGAGGTTATCGCGCCTTACATTTATTTTTTTTTTTTTTTTAATTTTTTTCATAAATTTTTTGCTTGCTGAAAATTTGAATAATTTTATTAAACGTTTTTCCTACTTTAACAATTTTAAAAAAGTTTTAAAAATTTTTGTTTATAATTTTTTTTTTTATTTTATTTATTAATATACTTCTTATTACTATAATAACTTTTTTTCTTGTAACATTTTTTTGCAATTCTTTCTAAGAACATGCCAATCCAACTGTGAGGTTATAAAAGTTTCGCACCTACACCTGAGTGAAACAAACAAGCAAACAAGAATTACCGCCGCTCGTTTGTCTAGTAGTTTACCAATGCACACAAACAAACTACCGTCACGCTTACTCCCAAGCTCGTCTTATGCTGATCTTAGTTCTAATCTTGTCGTCTTGCGATGTGACACAATCACGAAAGGAATGCGTGAATGGTGATTTACCGGTAGAATTGGTAATGCTGAGATAATGAGTGATTACATTGTGTTCAACCATGCTTCAACTCTTAGTTCGTAAATCAAAGTCCGAGGCTTGTAAGCGGAAGCTGCCCTCCTAAGGATTACTCCCATTCTACCGCGACACTTATAGTCTTACCAGTTGACTGCAGAGTCTTGCTTCTAAACCACTCACATCGGTCAGGAGCACTGATAGGGACATTCCATACGAATACATTTTCTCAGCCACTAAGATTATTTAAGCGAATTTAGTGCATCAGTTGGCTGCTAAAACAACTTACAGAATTGAGATACATTTATTTTGTCTTTGTTGATAGCTAAACCGAAATTACCCGAATATGTACATACTACATTCTAGAATTTCAGTAAACGTGAATAACATGACCTTTGGCGATTGTTGTCATATTACGCACTACCACTGTTTCTATATGGACATAAGAGTGCTCCAGCGAAACAGCACGGTTGAGAAAAATCCTAGCAAAAGGAAATACAGTCCAGGGACTAATAAAGAAAGAGAACAGGGAATGGTCACGTAATAGTAAGGAATCCCTTGAGGTGCTTCTCGATACGCAAAGGGCGGTTGGTCATAGGCGCGGATGCAAATGCGCATCAAAAAATGAGAGGGGGTATGCAGACTATCAATGCTTAGCATTACGGGAGTTCTGAAACCAATCCCGACAGCTGCACTATATGCCATTCTGCACATTCCACCTGTAGACCTGGTAGCAAAAAACATAGCGTAAACAACTGCAACCAGGCTCGGTGCCTCGGGGCAGCTTGAGCGCCAACCATACGGCCATAGCAGTATAGCGTCAGCAATCACAAGACGAACAGACTACCTGATTCCATATCTGCGCTTCGAGGGCGGAAGGGTGCTCAAATGGCGGACGAGGCCATCCTGCAAGCTGCCGGATTACTGTAGCGTTTTCCAAGCGGAAATAGTAGCCGTAACCAAAGCAGTAGAAACCCTGGAAGAAAATAGCCCAAGCTGAAATCGTGTTAACTTTTATATTGACAGTCAAGCAGCAATTAAGGCAATAATCTCGCATACCACAGCATCTAAAGTCGTGTTAGAGTGTAAGCAGTCCCTGGAGAGAATCGGGACAGGGAGAAGCATACATCTATATTGAGTTCCAGGGCATATGGGCATAGATGGAAATGAAAAAGCGGATGAATTAGCTAAAAAGGACGCATCCCTTGAAGCTTGCTCCGTATATGTCCCAATTAGACTGGGCGAAATTAAGCGAAGGCGAGAGGTGCACATGATCGACCAAGCAGGAAAGACATGGGTTCAAGCGCGGGGCTGTAAAGTGTCGAAGATTATCATTAAAAAGAGAGGACTGTATACTCATGACGGTTGTTCTGACTGGACACTAAATTAGGCTTGGTCAGTGATAGCAGATGTAGGAAGTGCGGGCTGGAGGAGGAAACGATCGAGCACGTTCTGTGCTCTTGCCCTGCGCTTGCCAGGCTAAGACTCCAGCTATTAGGAGTGATACAGCTGCCAGATCCAGTAGCAGCAAGTGGCTTAAATCCTAGGAAGCTTCTAGTATATGCCCGGAGGACGGAGCTATTTTATAACATAGTTCCTGGTGTTTTTCAGTTTGGTCGTTAAAACAAACTTCTGGTAACACTACGGACTTATTCAGTATATGCGAGGTCCTCGTGGACCGGCCAGTTCAACCTAACCTAACATAACGCACTACGCCTTATAAGATGTATATATTTCTAGATGCGTAAATAGATTCCACGAAACGTCACACATACATGCAAACAAGTACCTAACCATTTTTGTGTACAAGCTTTATGTATCATAGCAACACTTGTAGCAAATTAAATCTCAGAATTTGAACAAATTTGCGATTCAAAAGGCGAGTCACGTTCCAACGAACAACTGAACACAATCAATACTACACAACTCAGCTTAGTTCCAGCAAATTTGGTAAACACAACGAAAATAAAAAATAATAAATTTGATACATACTACTTTAGAATTTCTTTTAGAGTTTTCAAGAAGAAAGTGTTATTGGAAATTACTTAAATTTGTTATAAAGAACACTTTTTGTGTTTTGATATAAAAATGTGGGTGGATATTAAGGTGGCACTAAAACATCAAACTATAATTTTTTTGGGCATGGCATGAGGTATAACAAAATTGCTATTATAGAATTAATTAAGTAGTGATAACGATTTCTCGACTTTATTTCAGAAGAAATTTCTCACGTGTTTCGGCATCGCGCAACATTCTTGAATCTCGAAAAGCGAGATTTGCGAAAATTTCGACATTCGAAAAACAGTCGCAAATCCGAATTTAAAATTTCTCGACTCTCGAAATTTTATTTTCGGTTCGGGAAGCAATAATGAAACCTAGTAAATATGTATATCGTGTACCAGACTGGATTTTTATAGACATAATCCCCGTAACAATCAGCGTTGCCATATATTTTTTTTCCAAGTCGTCAGACGCCGCCCAAAAAATCGTCAAAAATAGTCATATCTATGAGTTAGGACGAAGTTGGCTTATTATCAGGGGACGTACGATTGTATTCGCCGTAAACCAAAATGAGATCGCCATATTTCATTCAACAATATTAACTTTAAAAGCGCTTTTCTGAAAATTGTCTATGATTGTTATTTTTTGTTGCCACATACAACATATAAAATCGTTTTTAATTCATTTCGTTTTATTTTATAAATAACAAAAACGTCTTCAAAGATAAATTTTGTATTACATACAAAGGTACTTGTTTTTAGTAATTTTAACAATTATTTTCCATTTGTTTTCTTTGAGCTCGAATCGAACCTCGCATAACCATATGCAGGGGATCAATTTTTTTCCAGCATCTTCTTTGGGATCCATGAAACTTAAGTTTTGTAGAACAACATTGTTAAAATCAAAACGCTCTCTAATTTGATTACACAGTTCGATATAAAAAATAATACAACCTTGTTTAAATTTGGCTTCTTCTTGCTCGGAAATGTTAGAGGCGATAAGCTTATCCATCGCATAAACTCCTATATAAATCTGATCACTTTGCAATATATTTGAAATGTTTTTATAATCTATAATTTCTATGTTGTCTAATGTAATACATTCCGGCTTTACAAAATTATACAATATACTTAAATAAATAATACTTAAATAAAGTCTTTCCGAATATATATTATGTACTTGAAGCCCCTCACTCTGGAAAATTTTATTAACTCTTTTAATATTTTGAACGATATACTTCAGGAAGGAGAGATAAATTTCATTCATATCATCCAAGATATCAAGAATGGTTTTTGCATTGTCTATTTGTCAACATTAACAGAGAAGTTAAAAAATATTTTTAATGGCTCATAAAGTTCTAATACTCTGTATACTACTGCCTTTAAGGATAGCCAGCGAGTTTGACATCGATGTAGCTTTTTTTTTGACTGCAATTCCAATAGAGCAATTATATTTTTCAACTGAGTAGGTGCTTCTCTGAGAACTATTGGAAACGTAATTATACACATTGCGCACCAATGTTTCTACATTGCTGAGTAGCTTTAAGCAGGCATACTAAGAGCAAAGCGCCAAGAATGACATATGGGCAAATCCCAAAAACTTTTACTTTTTTGGATACTCGGGTTTTACACACGGGCAAAAAACTTAAGGCCAGAAAAAAACACAAGGACATTAAGTTTGACCTTTTAACTATCCAATCTGATGATTTCAAAAATCAAGAAAGTCGATAGTAAGTTTTTGCAGAACTTCGAAACGTAAAAAACGTCGATTTTTACACTTTTTCAAGCGATACTCTTGATTTTATTTTTTTTGAAATTTTTTCGATAAAATTTTTAGGCATCCCTGAAACGCTATGAAATTTAAACTGAATCTTATTTTTGAGATGGATATTCTAAAAGTATGAGCAAAATTAATATGCCCCTTCAATACTCAAAACTATCATCAATCAAAGTAACGGTACTTTTTTTTGCCATTTTCAATATTAACAGTTTTTTGCTTATAGCTTTTTGAGGCAACTGAGTATTGAAATTTGGATTACGCACGATAATAGCCTATCAGGGACTAAAAATACCTGGGGCTTCAAATTCGTTGTGCCCCTTACAGTTTTGAAGGTAGAGGCAGAAAAGTGGAAGCACTTGGTTGCGTAAATTTTTTTCAGGAGCATGTTTTTTTGTGGGCACAGCTACAATTTTACTTTTATCACTTCATACCCGTTTGTTAATTTTTTCTCTACTCCACAGTGGTATACCATCAATTGCCTAATCTTGGAATATTCACGCAAGGAAAGTTATTGATGTTTGTACATGGGGCAAATATACAAAATTTCCGACAAAAATTGGCAATCGTCAAAAAGTGTACAACAAATTTTTTAATTTTTTTTAATCCAGGTTTTATTTAAAAATAAATGAAAAGAAACACAAATTTGGTACAAAAATTTAACAAAAAAAAAATTTTTTTTACACTTTTTTACGATTGCTAATTTTTGGCGAAAATTTCGTATATTTGCCCCATGTACAAACATCAATAAATTTCCTTGCGTGAATATTCCAAGATGAGGCAATTAAGTGTATACTACTGTGGTGTTGAGAAAAAACTTTCAAACGGGTATGAAATATTTGACGGTTATCTCCATATTTTGTTAAAATTTCGATATAATCGGTACAGAAGTCTTGAAATAAATGTATATTTAACATTGCGACCTACATTTATATATATTTTGCTCGATCTTTTGACTAAATCTTTTTGAGGCATTATGTAAGACGAGTAACGGCGATGCACTATACCTCCAATTTACCCGTCAATGTTCCTAACAAAAAGATTTTTGCGTGATACCATGTTTCAAAAAAAAATTTTTTTCTCCAAAAAAACCAAAGTTTGGCGGATTTCCCCATATACATTTAAAAGTAGTTATGTTAGGAATTTCTTTTTCAAAAATTGGCTCCGTCTGCAGCAAAAGCTAACATATTTTTAGTATAAGGTATACAATGTTCAATAAAGCTTGTATCTCAATTTTAAATATATGTAATTTCTTGCTGTTTGGATATTTAAAATAAATCTTACATAGAAGGCAGGCTTAAATCGTCATTTTTTATTGCAAAATCGTCCAAGCGTCATTCTAGTTGAAAATCGTCAAAATGATGACGGCGTCGTCAATCTGTCAACGCTGGTAACAATCCAGAAGAAATCTGGGAAGCTGTTCATAACAGTAATCCAAAAAATTATATCTAACAGCCGCAAGATGATAACAAAGCAAACGATATTGGTATAGTTCTAAAATGGTTCCGAAATGGTGCTATAATAGCCAAGAAATGTTACCTAAAATAATTTCGTAATACTCTTTAAAACAATCCCTATTCGTTTGGAAAGAGTACCTCTACGATATTCAAAACAATTGTGAAAGAAAAAGATTCTCAAATACATCTCAAAATTATTCTAAAACAAAGCGCTGAAATAATTATAAAAATGCTTCGCAGACAACCTCGCAATGAAAGCTAAGCAATTCTGAAACTGTACGAAACAAAAGTGTTCCAAATTACCTAAAAAACGTAGTGAAATAGTCCTGAGTTTTAATCATCCTACAAAAAATCACTAATATGAAAAAAAGTAGTCCTGAAAAAATTCTTAAATAATTTCCTAAATGGTTCCTAAACACAAATCCGAACCGAGCCGAACTAGCTTTTAAATATTTTGAAAAAAAAAATCTTGAGGATGCTTTCAAAACCATTCGAAAAAGAGCTCCAAAATTAATTCAAAATTAATAAAACATAAATGAAAGGACCATTTGCCTTCGAAGAGAAATAAAGCCGAGCTTCTCTTTTAAATTGTGTTAGTCTTCTTTTTTAACTTATCCTACAAATAGGTGCGACAGGACCTACATGTTTTATACCGACTGCGAACGGCATCTACATGGCAGATGAGGTTTCACTTAGAAGCTTTTAGTGACTGAAATACACGCGAATCGTTTGCCAAATCACTGATGAGAGGCAAACCCGCTGAGAAAAATATTTTCTAATTGAAAAACCTTGTTTCCATATTTCAAATATTTCTTTGCACGGAACCCAGGATCTTCGGTGTAGTAGGCGGAGCACGCTACTCCCACACCACGGCGGCGCCAATTATAGTAGGGAAATTATACCGAGAACAACCCGGAAATAATTCCACAATAACCCAGAAATCATTTCGCAATAGCTCCTGATATGATATCGACAGCAGTGTCGAATACGTAATGAAGTAGGTAAGAAATTGTCTTTATAAAATTCGGAAATGAGGCCGAATTCAATTCTATATATAGGGTCAAACTAGTGCATAAGTAATTTAAAAAAAGCCTGACAAAATACCGAAACTTTTCTAAAATGGTTCTAGCATTATTTAAAAAAATACTACTGAAATTGTACCGGAAACAATACATTGATTATTCCGCAATAGCTATTACCTAGGCCTAAGACCGAAAATAGTTCCGGAATACTACATGAATGTTTTCAGAATAATCCCCAAACTATCTTATAATAGCAGGAAAATAGTTCCGAAGAAGTACAGAAATTAGCTTTAAGTAACCCCTTTCCCGCAATCGTTTGGATCTCGATCAATATCAAAAATTTCCCAAAAACTCAGATGAGCAGCGATTTATACAAAAGTTTCAGAAAGAAAGGTACTCCCCCCTTTAAAAAAAAATTTGGTTTCACCTCAATCTATAAGACCCTGACACTTTTCGGACAAATAGACTCAGATTGAAACCGATTAAAAAAAAGAACAAAATATCATTTGTCAAGCTAAATATTCTTAGAGTTTGTAAAATTACTATTTTCCTTGTCAAATGCGGGAAATGTAACAAGATGAAGAAAAACACTTCCAATCAACTTGAATTTACGAAGAATAATCGCCGGCCGGAAATCGACCATCTTCTTTCTTTTTATTCCAGGTTTGTATTTTTTACAGAAATTCGTTCGCTTAGACATAATACTCTATGTTCAGAGTTGTATTTGCTTATTATATTACATGTATTCTTTATAACTAAAGCTGTGTTTACACAGTTGCATTAAAGGCTGTTAACAAGTTATACTGACCGAAAAGAGCTCAAAAGTAACTATTTCCCGAGACATGGGACCACGTCTAGCATTTGAAAAAATTATTCAGTAGGTCTGTCCAAGCGCTTAGCGTGCCAAATTTGATCAAATTTAACTGCTGTGATTGATTCACAAAATCGCCTAAAAAATAATCAAAACGTAACTGTTCGTAGGGGTGTATGATTACTAAAACAAAAATATAGCGTAGATAAATTATATAAATCTTGACATTTGCAATATTAATAAGATAAAATACTTTGCACCGCCTTAACTTAAAATCTTATATAAATAGGTAAAAACTAGGCGCGATAAACTCCGAGAGATTTTAGGCCCAGCTTGTCTTCCAATTTGCGTCGTGCTCCTCTTGATTTTTCCTACAAATCGGCGGGATGGGACCTTCATGTTTTACACCGGTTCCGAACGGCATCTGCAAAGCAGAAGCTTTTTATACCAGAAATACACTCTGAGCGTTTTCCAAATTATTGCGAGGCCGAGCCCGCTAAAAAACCTTTCTTCTAAATGAAAAAACCTGTTGACAATTTTTTAATCTTGCTTTGCTCGTTGATCGAACACAAGATCTTTGGTGTTGTAGGTAAAACACGCTACCACCATACCACGACGGCCACAACATAAAAATTTGTTGCGCGTGCAATTCTATTATATGAATGTCTCAATCGAGGTAGCAAATACTTGTACAACCTTTCAACGCACCGTTGGGTAGCGAAAAACCAATGAAGCCAAAATGATTTACGGCATCTTCGACGTTAAGCAGAAAGTACCAGCATTAATAAATAAGGCAACAAAGAAAGAGAAAATTCGTTGAATGTCACCAAACGAAATCACAAATTTTGCACACGGGTGGTGCGTTTCTCAGGTGTATTCAGACATTTGATTGCGAGTGATTTTCGAATTTTACGCACGAAAAATAATATACGAGTGTAGACGGAGGAAGGAGAAAAGTATAAAACAGTAAAATTTATGTGAAAAGGAAACATATTCGCAAGTTAGGAAAATATTGTAAAATTTAATGGTAAAGAAGCTGACTGAAGGTGTTTTTATAGGTGAATGGTTGTACGGTAGACGTGGGTGGGTAACTGTAGAAGGTTTGCTAAATGTTGCAACAATGTTAACGATACCAGACATATTTTTGTGGGAAGCAAGGGAATGCGTTTATTTTGTGCCGTAAAAATTATTTATTTTTACTCAGCAGGTGCTGAAATTATAAACCTTTTTTATGAGTTTGTGTTAAGTAAAGAATTTTTTTAGTATTATGAAGCACTTTTCAATAGCCGAAGAGGAAATTCAAAAGCAAACATTTGTTTTAAAAAACAAGTAAGGAAATTTAAGTTCGGGTGTAACCGAACATTACATATTCAGCTGAGAGCTTTGGAGACAAAATAAGGGAAAATCACCATTTAGGAAAATGAACCTAGGGTAACCCTGGAATGCGTTTGTATGACATGGGTATTAAATGGAAGGTATTAAAGAGTATTTTAAAAGGGAGTGGGCCATAGTTCTATACGTGGACGCCACTTCGGGATATCGCCATAACGGTGGACCAAGAGTGACTCTAGAATGTGTGTTTGTACGATATGGGTATCAAATTCAAGGTATTAATGAGGGTTTTAAAAGGGAGTGGCCCCTAGACGTATATGTGAAGGCGTTTTGGAGGTATCGACCAAAATGTGGACCAGGGTGACCCAGAACATCATCTGTTGTGTACCGCTAATTTCTTTATATATACAATACCACGAACAGTATTCCTGCCATGATTCCAAAGGCTTTTGATTTCGCCCTGCAGAACTTTCACAATTTCCTCTAATTAATATGGTAGGTGTCACACCCATTTTACAAAGTTTTTCTAAAGTTATGTATACTTTGTGTCAAAAAACCAAACCAATCACCATCATGGCGGCCACCGTGGTGTGATGGTAGCGTGCTCCGCCTACCACACCGTATGCCCTGGGTTCGCACCCCGGGCAAAGCAACATCAAAATTTTAGAAATAATGTTTTTCAATTAGAAGAAAATTTTTCTAAGCGGGGTCGCCCCTCGGCAGTGTTTGGCAAGCGCTTCGGGTGTATTTCTGCCATGAAAAGCTCTCAGTGAAAATTCATCTGCCTTGCAGATGCCGTTCGGTGTCGGCATAAAACATGTAGGTCCCGTCCGGCCAATTTGTAGGGAAAATCAAGAGGAGCACGACGCAAATTGGAAGAGAAGCTCGGCCTTAGGTCTCTTCGGAGGTTATCGCGCCTTTCATTTTATTCTTTTTTTTATTATTTTTTTTTAATCACCATCTTTCATTCTTTTTTTCGTATTTGGTATAGAATTATGGCATATTTTTCATTTTTCGAAATTTTCGATATCGAAAAAGTGGGCGTGGTCATAGTCCGATTTCACCCATTTTTAATACCAAGATAAAGTGAGTTCAGATAAGTATGTGAACTAAGTTTAGTAAAGATGTATTGATTTTTGTTCAAATTATCGTGTTAACAGCCAGCGGAAGGGCAGATGGTCGACTGTGTGGCTTCAGCCGATTTCGCCCATTTTCACAGTTATCATTATAGAAGCAATGCCCCTTCCTAATTTCACATGGATTGGTAAATTTTTGTTCGACTTATGGCATTAAAAGTATTCTAGATAAATTAAATGAAAAAGGGCGGAGCCACGCCCATTTTGAAATTTTCCTTTATTTTTGTATTTTGTTGAACCATATCATTACAGGAGTAATGTTTAACGACTGCCAAATTACAGCTTGCAAAACTTTTAAATTACCTTCTTTTAAAAGTTGGCGGTGCCAAGCCCATTGTACAAAATTTTACTAGTTTTCTATTCTACGTCATAAGGTCAACCCACCTACCAAGTTTCATCGCTTTATCCATCTTTGGTAATGAATCGCACTTTTGCCGTTTTTCGAAGTTTTCGATATCGAAAAAGTAGGCGTAGTTATAGTACGATTCATTTTAAATAGCGATCTGAGATGAGTGCCCAGGAACCTACATACAAAATTTCATCAAGATACCTCAAAATTTACTCACGTTATCGTGTTCGCGGACAGACAGATGGAAGGACGGACGGACGGACGGACATTGCTAAATGAATTTCTTTTTTTGCCCAGATCATTTTGATATATAGAAGTCTATATATCTCTCTCTAGATTAGTTTATGCCGTTACGGGGTACCGTTATGCGAAAAAAGTTAATATACTCTGTGAGCTCTGCTCAGCTGAGTATAATAATTCTGAATTTTTTCAATCGTCCCTCACATAGGGTGTTTAATTTTAACTTAGGAAAGGAAAGGAATTGAAAGGAAAGGAAGGAAAAGGAAAGGAAAAATGTGAAGTGAAAGCCAAATATGGAACTGAAATCAAACCTGGATGGCAGTTTATAAGTTTTTTATCGAGGTGTTAGGGGTTTGTTGTCGATAAGTTATCGCTTTGTTATCGACAAGTTTTGGGTCTTTTTCACATAGGTGTTTTATTGACTGGAAAAAAGATGAGTTATCAATTTTTTATCGAATTAAATTTGCTATCAATAATGAAGGTTGTCGACTTTTTATCCACCAGTTTAAGGTTTGTTATTGTTATCGAAAAGTTATCGATTATTAATCTAATATATTAATCTAATATATTTTATCTAATATATTCTATTATATTTTATAATATATATTCTATTATATTTTATATTTTATATAAATATATTTTATATAAATATATATTATATAAATATATTCTAAATATAAATATATTCTATTATATTTTATTATATCTAATATATTTTAACAAAATGTATCGATTTATTACCAAAAGGTTATTATATTCGGGGTCTTATCGTTTTCTTTATCGGAAAACTATCGATTTTTTATCAAAAAGATATCGACTTGCGATCGCATCGATATATTAAAAAAATGTATCGACTTTTTATCGGAAAAGTAAAAGATTTGCTATCAAAAGGCCCGTAATTTTGTTTTAGATGAGTTGTCTCTACCCTTCAGATGAGTTGTCTCTAACTTCATTTCCTGATTCCGCTCTCGTTAACTTAAAAACATCAGAGCATCGACCTTTACCAGTATTCGTACTCACGCCTTTTTTACATTTGGTTCCGATTTCGTCTCCGGTTTCTGTTCTGGTTTTTACTCCAGTTTCATTCTCACTTCGGTTTCAGTTTTGATCGGACTCCCATTGCGGGTTTGGCTCTCATTTCGGTTCATTTTTTGATCCACATTTCAGTAACGGTTTTTATTGTGGTTGCAATTGTACATATAATTTCAATTTCGGTAAGGATTTCGATCGCGGAATCGGTAAAATTTTTTATTCTTGCTTCGGTTCAGGTTTCTTTCCGCTGTCAGCTTTCAAAGTCGTTACAGGCTTCATTCCGGTTCCGATCCAGGTTTCAATCCAAGTCTTGATTTCATTTGGGTGGGCATCATTCTACCTTCGTTAGGTTTTGGTTCCTTTTGGGTTTTGGTGATGGTTTAAGAGCTGTTCGTTTTCGGTTCAAGTTTCGTTTCCTTTTCGCTTCCGTTTCTAATTTCAGTTTCAGTTTATATTCCCATTTCAATTTCCAATTTGGGTCTCTTATCTTTTTTATTGAAATCTAGAACAAACGCTATAAGCGCTCAATCACTTACTTACTTAATTGGCGCTTAACCGTCTAAACGGTTATGGTCGTCCAGCAAGGCACGCCAGTCGCTCCTTCGATTCGCCAACCGGCTCCAATTGGTCACACCAAGGGAGTTTAAATCGTTTTCCACCTGGTCTTTCCGACGGAGTGGGGGCCGCCCTCTACTTCTGCTTCCATAGGCGGGTTCCGATAGAAACACTTTCTTGGCCAGAGCATCATCTTTCATTCGCATAACATGGCCTAGCCAGCGCAGCCGCTGCGTTTTAATTCGCTGGACTATGTTGATGTCTGCGTATAGCTCGTATAGCTCATAATTAAATCTTCTTCGGTACTCGTCATCGCCAACGCGTAGAGGTTCATAAATCTTTTGAAGAACTTTTCTCTCGAACACTCCCAAAGCCGCTTCATCTGCTGTTGTCATGGTCCATACTTCTGCCCCATATAGCAGGGCGGGAACGATAAGTGACTTGTAGAGTATGATTTTCGTTCGCCGAGAGAGGACTTTACTTTTCAATTGCCTACCTAGTCCAAAGTAGCATTTATTGGCAAGATTGATTCTTCGCTGTATTTCAGTGCCGATGTTGTTGCTAGTGTTGATGCTGGTTCCCAAATAAACGAAGTCTTTTACTATTTCGAAATTATGGTTGCCAACAGTAGCGTGGTCGCCAAGGCGTGTATGCGCTGACTCTTTGCTGGATGACAGCAGGTACTTCGTTTTGTCATCATTCACCATCAAACCCATCTTTACCGCTTCTTTTTCCAGTATGGAGTAAGCAGAACTAACAGCGCGGGTGTTTAGGCCGATGATATATCACTATCACTAATCGAGTATTATTTCGTAGCTCTTAAATATGTATGTACATATTCACAATTTAGTCACAGCAAACACCGTTAGCAACATATTTGAGGTATGTCAAAATGCGACCAAGAGAGAAAAAAAGTACGATGCACCTACGATAACTTTAAACGCCTTCACAACATAGCTAAGTTGCGTCAAGCTGACTTCACTGATTGAATGACTGGTAGCTTTATTGTCAGCCCCGATTTGGTTTACTTTAAGGCTGCTTTGCTGGTGGCAGATTTTAACTGGCTTAATGACAGATTTTTCAAACCCAAGTTATCAAAGTGTGATCGAACAAAAATCGATGACTTACATAGCTATTGAAACTATTTATTAAGTACACACACATATATATGTAGGAATGTAGAACAGGTGAAAATTTTTTTAGATAAAAAAATGCCAGGCGTACGTTAAGCTAGAAATAAGCTTCTTAAGTGTCAGCAAGGATAGAAGCAAACGAGTAAGAGCAAATGACGTTTGAAAGTGAAGTCAAATAACTTTTTTCTTTCTTCGAACGAATTTTTGTGGCGCCTAAAAATGTGTGCTCATTCCTAAAAGCCTTTGCATATGTAGTGGGTATGTTGGTTTAATGTCACGCTGATAGAAATTCGATTAAAAAATGCAAATTTGCAAAAAGTTGGCACACTATGACAGGCGAGAGACATTTGAGAATTCTCTGAAATGAATACAAATAAGTGATTAAAGCTAAAAGATGAGAAGAAGGAGGTTGAGTAAGGCGCATGTGCGAATGGGAAGAAGATTAAATTTTAAGTGGAGAAGTCTACTTCGATTTTTTTTTTTTTCATCCTTCCTTTGAAAATGTGGCTCTCGTTCATCTTAAACTCTCGCTAGCTTTGTATTGTAGTTGTGAAGACAAAATGCGAGGATTTTTTGGGAGATGTGAGTACAAGAACTGCTGGACGTACGTATGTGAATGAAATTTGGCACGCAGATAGAGGAGTAGCACGTTCCCTTGAAACAGTTACTATTAAAATAGCTTTTTAAGTCGAAATTACTCTATAAATCTTTTAATAAGACCAATATTGTTTGATATCTAAGTGTGAATGAGGAGGAGTGTGCAAATGCATCATGACCAACCTACAAACCGCCACCCGATATACCTTTTCTCTAGAAATTCTGTCATAAAGCTCCATAGCACTGAGTCTATTTGACCTCAAGCAATGTTATTTGGTACTTGGATCACATAGATGGAATCCAATTCCGGGACCCGTTCGTGACTTTTTCGGATCACTTCGGTACTCTTTACAGTACCTTTGGACTGTTGTTCCCACCACAGAACAGTTTTTTTTTTTGTTTTTGTTTTTTTTTTTATCATTATAACTCCGAGTCTATGCTAGCAAGGCTAATGATGATTTATCAATCAATTACATTTTTTAGTATATTCAGAGATTTCCTTATTTTGAGTATTTACCAGGTTATCATCCCCTTGGGAGTCACTTCTCTAAGTCCTGAAGCAATTCCTTCACAATCTAGAACCCGTAGCTAGGGCTTATCTGAGTAATTGCTTCCCCATTTCTATGGTATTAGTCACTCAGGTCTCTGCTGATATATTATATTAGAGTCTACGCCCCCAGCGGATTAGGAGGATTAGAATATATCCGCGGTAGTATGCCTGTCGTAAGAGGCGAATAAAATACCAAAGTGATTGAAGGGGCTGTGTACCGCAACCCTCTCAAGGGGTTGCCAGCGCAATATATAGCTTCTCCAACCCAATTGTCAACCTCACCTACCCGTGGCGAATCATGTTTCATTAATAGCCGAGGCTCTGGCGACCCCACGTTCATCATGGAACTAGGGGGTGAGGAGGGCGAGATGGCCATATAAATCGTTCCCGAGATAGTCGGGCTAGTACCTAAGTGGTGCTTTGTTACCGGAACGTAACGGATCTATATCCGACAAAGGACCATCAACATCGATAACACTCCCCAAAGCCTTCGGCGAGGATCTTTATCGTTAATACAACAACAACAACATGGGAAGCGCCCAACGTCTTGCTTTCAAGAAATGCCTCTATCATTTGTGCAATTTTTTTTAACTCGCTTATTATCAATTGAAGTCTTAGTACCGAAAACGAGCTAAAAAAACAATTCGGCAATATTTGGTCAAAAAAGCGGCTAGACGATTATATATTTTCTTATGCCACTACCATTTGTAGTTCTTACGGCAGACGCAAAATAAAATTAAAAGAAGCACAGTCAATAAAAGAATAACAAAAGAGAATAAAATGGTGCGACCATTCAAACGTCGCCTGTAAGAAAATTTCGAAAAAATTGCAATTTTTCATCCACTCAGAAGTAGCAACATGCGCAAACGACAAGCGACTACAACAATAACAAGCGAAAAGGGCATTTCTAGGGTGAGTCGCCATTCATCTATTTTTACACTTGCAATTAGCTATAAATCACTTTTTTCCTTTTCACAAAACGTGCGGTACCAAGAATGTAGCAAACTGTGAGAGAAGTAAAATTGTGTGTATGACAAGCTAAGCGACAATCAATTGCGATTGTCAGCAAGGAAAAAGCGTTACTTAAATCTCTTTCCTTTTGATAAGTGCGGCAGGACAAAACAAAAAAATGTAACCGTCGGTGTCGATTCGATAAGCCATTTGTTCTGCTGGTATTAAGAAAAAAATATTACTAGAAAAATGCTGGAGGTGTTGGGTATGCAGAACGAAGTGAAGATAAACAAGTAAGAAAGTCTAAGTGCGGGTGAAATTGAGCATTATATACCCATCTGTGCACTTGAAACGCTGTTGTTGTTTGCTTTCTGTGGTTAGTAGTGTTAAAAGACTGCGTTATTAGGAAAAGTGGGCGGGGTCTTTAACCGATTTTGATTATTTTCACTCAATCTATATAATTTGGCAAGGATAGTGTCTCTGTCAAATTTCAATGTAATATCTTTAACGCATTTATATTTACGGCTTGTTAAACTGCCAAATTTTCTTCCTCTAAATGTGGGTAGTGCCACGCCCGTATTTTAATATTTTTTGGAATTTATGTTCTTTGTCATAAAACCAATCCACCTACCAAATTTCATTAGCTTAGCGGTATTTCTTTTTGAGTTATCTAACTTTTTATTGAAAAGATGGGCGTGGTTATCGTCCAAATTCGCTCATCTTCCATACCAATTTATTCTGGGCCCACATAAACCCGTGTACCGAATTTGGTGAAGATATCTCAATATTTGCTCAAGTTGTCGTGTTAAGGGACGAACGGACGGACGGACATGGCTTAATCAAATTTCAAATTTTTTTCGATACTGGTGATTTGGATATATGGAAGTGTATATCTATCTTGATTCCTTTATATCTTTACAACCAACCATTATCAAATCAAAGTTATAATACCCTCTGTATAAGTACAGCTGGGTATAAAAAGACGAAGGGGAAGATGACAAAACCAGATAAAACCTCTATCGACAACTCCAGCGCAGGTCATCCAAATTAAGGAAGAAATGGAGGGGGAAATACTTACTTAATTAAATAGTTAGAAGAAAGCGAGACGCCTTTACAAGAAAAACAAGTAACGAAGACTATGTTCGGGTGTAACTGAACACTACATACCCAGCTGCCAAATTACAGCTTGCAAAACTTTTAAACTACCTTCTTTTAAATGTGGGCGCTGCCATGTCCATTGTCCAAAATTTTACTAATTTTCTATTCTGCGTCATAAGGTCAACCCACCTACCAAGCTTCATCGCTTTGTCCGTCTTTGGTAATGAATTATCGCACTTTTACGGTTTTTCGAAAATTTCGATATCGAAAAAGTGGGCGTGGTTATAGTCCGATTTCGTTCATTTTAAATAGCGATCTGAGATGAGTACCCAAGAACTTACACACCAAATTTACATAAGGTAGCTCAACATTTACTCAAGTTATGGTGTTTGCGGACAGACGGACGGACGGACATGGCTAAATGAATTTCTTTTTTCGCCCGGATCATTTTGATATATGGGAGTCTATATATATCTCGTTAGTTTATGGCGTTACGGGGTACCGTTATGCGAAAAAAATTCGTATACTCTGTGAGCTCTACTCAACTGAGTATAAAAAGCAGATGAAAAAGGCGTGAGTTGGAGGATCTCGAGCTCCTAGCCACCAGGAATAACGCTTGCAAATTTGACAAAAACATTCAATATAACCGGGCGAATGCATGCCAGGCGACTTTAGTTTACATACTTTTTGCGCAGTCCACAAGAAAGGGAATCCTGCAGCGTGGATTGAAGCCAGCAACCGTGAATCGGCTGATTGGATCTTATCAGTGCGGCTTCATACCTGGTAAATCAGCCACCGATCAGATTTTCACTAAATCAGGGAAAACAACCAGAGACAAAAGAATTTACACACATTACCTCTTCGTCGATTTTAAAGACGCCTTCGATAGCACGCAAAAGAATTGCCTATATGCTGCTATGTCTGAATTCAGTTTCCCCGCAAAACTTATACTGCTGTGGGAAATCACAATGAGCAACACCTTCAGCTCAGACAGAATCGGGAGGGACCTCCCCGATCCGTTCGAAACTAAAAGAGGTTTCAGACGGGATGACCCCCTATCATGCGATTTCTTTAATTTGATGCTGGAGAAAATTATACTAGCTGCAGAACTTAACCGCCCTGGAACAATATACTATAAAAGCGTGCAATTACTGCGATATGCTCATGACATTGATATCATCGGCCTGAACACCCGCGCCATAAGTTATGCTTACTCCAAGCTAGAAAAAGAAGCGGAGAATATATGTTTAAAGGTGAATGACGACAAAACGAAATACTTGCTGTATTCAAGCAAAGAGTCAGCGTATTTTCGCCATAGCAGCCACGTCACCGTCAGCAGCGATAATTTCGAAATAGTAAAAGACTTCATTTATTTTGGAAACAGCACTAACATAAACAACAACATCAGCACTAAAATCCAGCGAAGAATCACGCTTACCAATAAATGCTACCTTGGACTAATTAGGCAAATGAAAATTACAGTCTTCTCTCGGATAACGAACATTATATCCAAAAAGTCACTTATCGTACTCGTCCTGCTACATGGCACAGAAACATGGACCATGACAACATCAGATAAGGCGGCTTTGGGAGTGTTCGAGAGAAAAGTTCGTCGAAAGATTTACGGACCTCTACGCGTTGGCAACGGCGATTACCGAAAAAGACTAAATGATGAGCTATACCAGGTTTACGCAGACATCAACATAGTCCAGCGAATTAAAACGCAGAGGCTACGCTGGTTAGGTCATGTTATGCGAATGAAAGATGCCGCCCCGGCTAACAAAGCACTTTAATCGAAGAACACCCAGCAGAGGAAAAGGGCGGCCCACACTCCGCTGGAAGGATCAGCGAAGAAGCGATTTGTGCGCCTTGTTGGATGGCCAAAATCATTTAAACGCTTAAGCGGTGATTATTTCTCTCCTTCTACTTACCTACTGCACCCATATCCATGATAGGGCAAAACTCATAAACAAAAAACAACAGACTTGCTTTTACTTGAATACATTTGTATTGTGAAAATTTGAGAAATGTACCGTGGCCTTATGATTCCTGAATTGATTAGCTTGAAAGTGATGGCAAGGAATATATAGAAAACAAATTTTTACCCATTTGCAGTGCAAAAATATTAACCAAATTAAATTGTCCCTATTATTTTTTTCAAGCTAAACTAAATTTTCACTCACATCCACATTTTCCCAAATAAAATGAAAATTAGATAAGCTCATTCCGGCAAGAGAGTCACCTTTAATTGTCATTTTTATTGAAGAAGCATATTAAAGTAGTGCTGATATATTTGATTTAACATTTGTCAGTAAGTTGTCCCTATTATTTTTTCCGTCACTGTACATGACGCTCCCATATTGCTAGGACAATATGCTCGCAATGAGTTTGGAACTCACAATCAAGTGATTGTCACTGTATAAATTTGACAAAATAAACTATAATTAAGATATATACTCGTATCGAAAACAAAAACAAAAACATTATAGAGCAAATATATCGGCAGTCCGATGCTTGCGAATGTACGTGGTCTATACTAGCAATATAGAAGTATAACATACACGTCAGCAGAGAATTTATAATAAAAAAATCTTTTTAACGATTTGAAATAAAGCCATTTAAAAAGCTTAAAATCCTTCCATTATTTAAATCTATATACAGATGCGGATAATTCTCAATTTTCTTATCTACCGCCATCGCACAAAGTCGTCCATTCACAATTCCCGGTGCTCCAGGGCCGGCATAAGGCACACCATTGTAACCACCTCCAGCACAAATCAGTGATTTTGCCACCTTGACCTTTGTCCCCTTGAAACGAGCCGCACACTCCTGATATGGTATTACATTTACGATATTAGTTCGGAGTTGTTTGTTATATTTTATACTGATTGGATGTGGTGAACCCCAACCATTGACTTGCATTGTTGTGCCCGATGTTAATTCAATATTGCAAAGTTCTATTGGTTTTATATTAGGACCCGTGGTAAAGGGTTTATGCATTATAATCACACCAATATTCATAAAGTTTGTATAATATACATAATAAGGTGAATAAAATGCACTTCTCGCTGTGCGACGTTGTCCAGTCTCATTTAAATTGGTTATACCAGCTACAACGACGACGCGTTTCACTTCAAGATATGTCGCGCAAGTCGCAGATGTTACAACCAAGCTCGTACTGACCAATGAACCAACACAATGATATTTTTTTTTATAATAAATTGCTACCAAATGTGAATAATCTTCTATATCGGAAGAATTGCCCCTTACACTGTAAAATTGCACACTCATATATATCAAAACGCAGCTAAGCATAAAAACGTGGAGCGCGAGACGATTGCGTAAATTCATTATAGCCTCCAACCTTTGTTAAGTATAAAATGAAACAAGAAAAGTTTTGCGGGCGCTATTTCTATATTAATGGAATTTTTTGTTGAATTTACCTACCAAAGTTTCAAAATCAGATGAACAAACAGCTTTTGCTCTACGAAGATAAGATAATTAGGCATATTCTTATCAAAACTAAATATCTCTAATTAGGCAAAGTATTTTGTGTAATCTTTTTCAAGGGCGCCTTGACGTGGTGGTAGCGTGCTATGCTCACCACACCGAAGATTCTGGATTCACGTCCAGTGTTAAGAAACAAATTTTTTCAATTACAAAAAAAAATGTTCTAAGCGGGGTCGCCCCTCGGTAGTAATTTTTAAAACACTCCGAGTATTTTTCTGCTAAAAAAAACTTCTCAGTTAAAACTCAGCCGCCATGCAGATGCCGTCAGAGTCGGCGTGAAACATGAAGGTCCCCTGTCGATTTAAAAAAAAAATTTAAGCAAGCACGAGGCAAACTGGAAGAGTAGTTCGGCCTAAATCTCTTCGGAGTTGTATTGCGCGTTGTACTTATTTTTATTAATCTTCTTCAAAAGAAAATTTCCTAGTAATTGTTTGTTTGCGTATTTGTACTACTAATTTGGGGTATTGAAACGGTAAAAGTCCTTTTAATTAATAAATACAGCTAAGAACATAAGTAGATTCTAAATATTATAACTTCCTTTATATAAGTTTCGCTTGATGTTTTTTCGCAAATTTCAATACGAAATTTAGAAATTTTGTAAACCATTTTTTAAGTAACTTCCGCGACGAGCTATCCTGCAACTTGGATTTACCGGAACCTGATAACAATTTATCATGAGCGAAAAAAGAAATAAAATGTAGTTACTGCTTTAACAACAACAACGGGGGTAAAACTTTGCTAGGTGTACCAGAATCGTGAAATTTCCAAAAATTGTCCGAACTTAGAAATTTTTCTTTCGAGTTTTAAGGAGCTTCTCGCGTTTGCGCGTAATTGGTTGGTTCTTAATAAAAAAACGTGCTATTATACAGATTATTGTTCAATTGTCTAATTTCTAAAATTCTTACATTTTGTTCGGTTAGCTAGCAGGAATCGCTTTTGCCGGTTTTGCTTATTTTGTGTAAAAAAGTCACACGATTGGGAGATAATTACACGTTTTGACATCACTGGCTTTATGGAAGTTATGTGAGACGTTAATTTGTTAGGGGTGTAAACGTCTGTTCATCTTTCACATATTCGTTAAAGTTAATAAGTTTTAGATGTCTTCTGTAGGAATATAGAAATTGAGTTTACATTGCCTCAAATAAATCCATCATAACCCACTTCCCATAATCTTTTTATATGTAATAACTAACAGATCCGGCAGACGTTGTTCCGCTCCACTTTTGGTCTATCTGTATAGGTTTTAAGTAGTTTTTACCTCTTACTTTCCCACCCCTACCTACCCCTTTTCATTATCATTTTATGCCCTCTGCCTTTCTCTTTTCTGCGTCTCTTTCTTCCCCTCCGTCTTTTCCATCACATATTTCCCGCTCTATCTATACCTATGTCTCTATCTTCGTCTAATTCTATATCTTTCTCCTTCCCGCTTTTCATTCATCTTTAGTTCTTCTTATTCTTCTCCATCCCTTGTAACCAGTCCCAGTCCCCGTCCAAATCTACGTCCCAGTCCCAGTCCCAGTCTCATCCCAAGTCGGTTCCTGCTCCATAACCCAGAAAAAAAATGTCGTAAATACTTATCTAGGCAAAGGGCTACCTATATAACGACTTTCAGACAAATCGAACAGTGAATAAAATTTGTTCGAAAAGATCGAAGGGTGGGGGTTTGATTTTTGATTGCTAAGGGTTGTAGGTAATCGAATAAATGAATCGAGACAGACTGGCTTGCATCAATATGATCAGCATCAAAAAAGATTTCGATTGAGCCATGTCCGTCGTTCATCCGCCGTTAATACAACAACTTAGGTAAAATTGAGATATCTTTACGAAAATTGGTATAATGCGTTGCCTTTTCGATATCGAAAATATCGAAAAATATAAAAGGTTCAATATTTTAATACCAAAGACCGATAAAGTGATGAAACTCTATACGTGGATTGGCCTTATGACACAAAAAAAAAAAGCATTTTTTTAAATTTGAGAAGCGGTTTATATTGCCGAAATTAATAGCTCAAACTCAAGCTCAATGAAGGTTGCCGCCACACGAATGACATCTTGGGCAGATTCCTCCATCGTGTTGAACTGGCTAGAAAAGCCGCCAAACGCATGGAAAAGTTATGTGACAAAAACAATAACCCAAATTCTACAGGACGACAGCAACGCCAATTGACGTCACGTGGCCAGTGGTGACAGCCCGCAGACTGGAGAACCCGATAATGCAATATTTAGTTGACTGCTCGTTATGGTGGATTGGACCCCAGTGGCACTGTAACCCGAACACATTCTGACCCAAGTATACCCCTCGTATTCCAACCCTTCGCAAGAAAACACACCATACCATCAATACCGTCGAATTATTTTAACGTTTTTCGTCATATCCCTATTGCGGCCTATATGTCACAGTTCATCCGTCACACACAAAAACGACCGGTTACTATATAAACTCAACGCCATAGTTTCCCAGCGGAAATCATTGCGCACTCGTTTGCTGCTCTACAAAGGGGGTTCATCTTGAGTGAAGCACAAGCCTGACAACTGATGCATTTAAAAGGCGATATGGTTGTCATGAAAGATGACCTACACTCCCACATGAGTGGCGCTTGGGTCGAGTTATCAAACTCCATGCAGGCGCCGATCAACTGTGCCTCTGGTCGATTATTGCAGCAAAGCAGATACCGGAAACATCACTAGACTCTGCGGTCTCCCATCTCAAGAAATTCTGTCTTAGCATTCCTCTATATCAGCGTGAACTTTTCAACAAAGCCGACAGAGCCTCAAAGTATTTTGAAAAACTTTTAAATCCCTCCCTTTGAAGGCACGAGCTCAAATATCATCAAAATTTAAAATCGGTCAAATAAATATATATACTTATACAAATATTCACATATAATATACTTGCTTATCCTTTCAATACTTACCTGTAATTTGTAAAATACTTATACATTTCAAAAATACTTACCTTTCTCGAATACTTACCCCTTTTAGAAATAATTTCTCTCTTGAATACCTATCTGCATTGTATAAAATTCTTACAGGAACACTGTAACAATAAAATTAAAAAAAGCAAGCGGCCCAACAAAGTGTGCCCTAAACAAAATCATCTGGAACCACCGCAGAGGAAGAAATTGATTACCGTCTACCACGGAAAAATACCTGGCACGATGAAGAATTCCGCGTTGCTACCGAAAGAAAAGACACTATCTACAGGACTACGTTGAAACAATAAGAGTGTGCGAACGATATCGCGAGTTGAAAAGGAAAGCGAGACGCCTTTACAGACAGAAAAAACATGATGCAAAAAGGCGTGAGTGCAAGCTTCCGCTTGTAGCCACCAGGAATAACGCCCGCAAATTTTACCGGAAAATTCGGAAACAGGCCGTTGCATTGCTGCGGAGGTTATCAAAAGCGGCGACGATGAGTTGGTAAGGGGCATGCAACAGCTTCTTTGCAAAGTATGGACCGACGAGTGCATGCCAGTCCACAAGAAGGGGGAAACTGCAAACTGCGCTACCTATCACAGAATTAGCCTTGTTTGAAGCCAACCGCGAATCGGCTGGACCTTATCACTGCGGCTTCAATCCTGGTAAATCTACCATCGACCCGATTTTCACTATACGCCATATCAAGGCAAAAAAACCGCGACATAAGAATTTACACACATTACCCCTTTTTATACCTTTCATGAAAATGAAATTGTATATTAATTTCGTCACGAAACCGAAAATTGTAAGTCCTTAAAGGAAAATAGATAGGCCCACCATTAAGTATACCGAAATAATCAGGTTGAAGAGCTGAGTTGATTTAGCCATTATTCTATAAAAACCGTGCCATTACTAGCGCACTCTGGCGAAATGACGAAATTAATATCATCGGCCTGAATGCCCGCGGCTTAAGTTCTGCTAACTCCAAACTAGAAAACGAAATGGAAAAGATGGGTTTAAAGGTGAATGAGGACAAAACGAAGTAGCTCTATATGCGCCTAGGCAACCACGCTACCATTAGCAGTCATAACTTGGAAACAGTAAAATGCTTCGTTTAGTTGGGAACCAGCATTAACACAAACAACAACATCAGCTTTGAAATCCAGCGAATAATTACTCTTGAAAAAGTTGTTAAAGTAATTTCTCGGCAAACGCAAATCGTGCTCTACAAGTCACTTATCGTTCCCGTCCTGCTATTTGGTGCAGACGCATGGACCATGACAACATCAGATGATGCGGCTTTTGGAAAGTTCGAGAGAAAAAGTCTTCGAAAGATTTACTGACCCCTACGCGTTGGCGACAACGAGTACCGAAGCTTCACGCTGACATCAACATAGCCCAGCAAATTTAAACGTCGCAACTATTCTGGCCAGGTCGTGTTTTGCAAATAAATGATGATGCTCCGGCTGAAAAAGTATTTTTATCGGAGCCCGCCCAGCAGACGAAAAGGGCGGCCCACACTCCGCTGGAAGGATCAGCGAAGAAGCGATTTGGGCGTCCAAAATCGTTTAACCGTTAAGCGGTGCTTATTTCTCTCCTTCTACTTACCTACTGCACCCATATCCATGATAGGGCAAAACTCATAAACAAAAAAGAACAAACTTGCTTTTACTTGAATACATTTTTATTGTCAAAATTTGAGAAATGTGCCGTGGTCTTATGATTCCTGAATTGATTAGCTTGAAACTGATGGCAAGGAATATATAGAAAACAAATTTTTACCCATTTGCAGTGCAAAAATATTAACCAAATTAAATTGTCCCTATTATTTTTTTCAAGCTAAACTAAATTTTCACTCACATTCACATTTTCCCAAATAAAATGAAAATTAGATAAGCTCATTCCGGCAAAAGAGCCACCCTTATTTGTTATTTTTATTGAAGAAGCATATTAAAGTAGTGCTGATATATTTGATTTAACATTTGTCAGTAAGTAGTCCCTGTTATTTTTTCCGTCACTGTACATGACACTCCCATATTGCTACGACATAATGCTCGCAATGAGTTTGGAACTCACAATCAAGAGACTGTGATTGTAACTGTATAATTGTAACAAATTAAACTATAATTTAGGTACACACACGAATCGAAAACAAAAACAAAAACAGAATAACAGCAATCTATCGGCAGTCTAATGATTGCCAGGCTATCAGCACATACTTTTCAAGAGAAGATTTATTTATAATTTGAAATAAGGTTTCTTTATAATGGCTTCTACATAGTTTCGAATTCTTACATTAGTTAAATTTGTATATAGATGCGGATATCCCTCAAGCCGCGTGTTAGCTACGGCCATTGCACAAAGTTCTCCATTCACAATTCCCGGTGCTCCATCGCCAGCATAAGGCACACCATTGTAACCACCTCCAGCACAAATAAGTGAGTTCGCTACCTTGAACTTTGTCCCCGTGAAACAAGTCCGACATTCCAGCAGTGGTATTACATTCACTATACTAGTTCGGAGTTCATTGCTATATGTAATATTAAATGAACTTGCTGAACCCCATCCACTAACTTGCATTGTTGTCCCTGATGTTAATTTAGTTTGGCAAAGCGGTATTGGTTTTACTTTACGACTCTTGATAAAGGGTTTAAGGACTACAATCGCACCAATATTCATAAAGTTTGAATAATATACATAATGTGGTGAATTAAATACAGTCGTCGCTGGGCGACGTTTTCCAGTTTCATTTAAATTGGTCAAACCAGCTACAACGGTAATGAACTTCAGTTGAAGGTTTTTCACGCAAGGCACAGCTGTAACTACCACTTTCAGAGTGACCAATGAACCAGCACAATGATATTTGTCTTTATAATTAATGGCTACTAAATACGGGATATTCTTTATATCCGAAATATTGTCCTTAACACGGCGAAATTGCGCACTCGTATATATCAAAACGCAGCTTAGCACAACAAACCGGAGCGCGAAATGAATGCCTAGATTCATTTTATTTTATGACTTTTTCGGCACCTTGTTAAGTATAAAATGAAACAAAAAAGCTTCGTGGGCGCTATTTCTATACTGAGGGAACTTTCGGGTGAATTCAACCAACAAACGAAAATAACAAATTAAAGATAATTATGTTTACTCCAGCAAAATCAAATAGCGCGCGTTTGGCAAAATATTTTGTCTGATCTTTTTCAAGGCCTCCGTGATGTAGTGGTAGCGTGCTGCGACCACCACACCGAAGATACTAGGTTCAAGTCTCGTGTTAAGAAACAAGTTTTTTTTTTTTTAATTAGAAAAAAATGTTTCCCAGCGAGGTCGCCCCTCGGTAGTGATTTGCAAACTCCCCGATTGTTTTTCTGCCATAAAAAACCTCTCAGTGAGAACTCAGCTGCCATGCAGATGACGTCGGAGCGGGGGTAAAACATGAAGATCCCATCCTGTTAGAAAAACTAAAGTTAGCACGAGGCAAATTGGACTAGAAGCTCGGCCTTATTCTCTTCGGAGGTGTATTGCGCATTATATATTTTTTTTTTGTTCAATCTTTTTCAAAAGAAAATTTTCTTGTTATTGTTTGTTTAAGTATTTGTACTACTAGTTTGCGGTACTGAAACGGTAAACATACTTTTAATGAATAAATACAGCAAAGTATATATGTAGATTCTACTTATTTTAACTTCCTTGTTTGCTAGAAGGTCCACGAACCGTCAAAATTAAAAAAAATCGTCGGAGTGTAGGAAATTTGATTTCGAGTTTTCAGAAGCTGCCCGATAATTCTGAAACCTAAACTTTGAACGAAGCTACGGATTCTATTGGTTTGTAATGTTTAGATAATAGAGTTTTCTAGATAGGAAAGGGATCGGGAACCTTGCAAACGCTATTTGAGTAACTTACCGTAGAGCTAGATTCTTGAAACTAAGAACAAACTTAAGAACTCCATGACAATGTAATATAAGGGAAAAAGCTTTTGCTCGGCGGTTCAGGGATCGTAAAAGTTAAAAAAAAAATCGTCCGAACTTGGAAATTTTGCTTTCGAGTTTTAAGGTACTTCCCGAATTGTCCTGAAACTTTGAAAGAAACTTTGGGTTCTACCAGGTTATAATAGTTGGGATAACAGAGTTTTCTATATACAGGGATCGATATAAAGTCCCTTTTTTTATTTATTTATTTATTTATTAAGCCAATTAGAATACAAAATCTTACAGGCTAAGTAGAAATATGTGGTAACAGTAGGCAAATTACTAGAATAAATAAATGGCTTACTTATAAAAAGGGTTTATTGTACTTAAAAAGCGCTCTTTTGAGCAAGAAAAATCTATTTCCAAATAATTTAAAATTCTATTAAACTCAAACAAGGTTCTTGTAATTGGAGCATTGATTGCATAAAGAGCTTTGAAAAGACGAACATTGAAGAATTCAGAGTTCCTAAGCGCTCTGGCAGGAATGTTTATGAAAATCCTCTCAAGGAGCATTGGGCAGTCAGTCGCACCGCAAAAAAAGTCAAAAATAAACGACAGCGACAAAATTAGTCTCCTGTTCTGCAGTGACTTTAAATTAATCAATACGCATCTAGCTTCATAAGTCGGAAAGGGTTCAGAGAAGCGTAAGCGGCGCAAAGCAAAATATACGAATACTTTCTGGATCCGCTCAATTCTTGCAATGTGGCACTGATAATACGGCGACCAAATGAAACAGGCATACTCAAGTTTAGAGCGCACAAACGCTGTATACAAAAGCTTTAACGTGTAAGGGTCAGTGAACTCCGAGCTATGACGCCTAAGAAATGCAAACATGGCATACGATTTCGAGATGCAACGGTTAATATGGTTTGCGAAAGTAAATTTGGAGTCAAAAGTTACTCCGAGATCTTTTATTTCACTAGCCCTTATAAGCGGCGAGTTAGATAAATGGTATGAGGTATCAATGACATTAACGCGTTTTGAAAAAGTTATATGAAAACATTTTTTTAAGTTAAGAGTTAACCGATTGCCATTACACCATGTACTTAAATTATCCAAATCTAATTGCATCAATTCAGAGTCATGGCGACTGTGAATAAGTGAATAGATTCTTAAATCATCCGCATATAGTAGAAACCTAACTGCAGAGAAGCAAGAGCGAATGTCATTAGTGAAAAATATGAAGAAAAGTGGTCCTAGGTTGCTTCCTTGTGGGACACCAGAACAGGCAACGAAAGGCGAAGACCTCACATTGTCCACAACAACCCTACAACTGCGGTGTTATAGGTATGATTCAATTCATTTTAGAAACACTGGGTCTCCACCATACAGGCCAGCTTCTTAACAAGGACTACATGAGAAACCCGATCAAAAGCTTTAGAAAAGTCCGTATATACTGCGTCAACCTGACACCCAGACTTAAAAGCCGCGATGCAGTCATCAGAAAAAATAGCTAAGTTAGTCAAAGTTGAGCGTCCGGGAAGAAAGCCATGTTGCTCTGGACATACAATATTCTTAACGAAAAAAAGTAATTTTTCTTGGATTATGCATTCAAAAAGCTTTGACGTGGCGGAAAGTCTGGAAATGGGTCTGTAGTTGCTAATATCATTTTTATTGCCACTTTTAAAAATAGGTGTAATAAAAGCCAGTTTCCACGCGTCAATGAAAGTACCCGAGGAAAGGGAACTATTAAATATTAATAAAAGGGGATAAACAAGAGCTTCGCACTGCTTAAATAAAATTGCTGACAGACCATCAACATCGGTATTTGATGACTGTTTAAGTCAAGAGATGCCACAAACGACATCATCAAAAGACAGTGCAAGATTTCTAAAATTTATCGATGGTTGTACGCTGAAACTAATGTCATCACTATTATCAGGGTCCGACGCGAAGTTGGCCATTAAAAACTCAGCGAACAGATTTTCCGCATCAGCTGGAGTATCAACAGCTTTATCGCCAAGGAAGAGAGAGGAGGGAATATTTGACACAGATTTTTTCGAGTTAACAAAATTCCAAAACGATTTTGGATTTGTTTTTAAGTTTTCTTCAAAACTTAAAATGTAATTTCTGTGCAAAAATTTATCCAGGCACGTGAACTTCCTTTCAAACTATTTATACTTAGCGGAGAACACCATATTTTTACAATTTTTGAATTTGCGAAAAAATGTATTCCTCAAATTTCGAATTTTCATCAAGGCTGCGTTATGCCAAGGAACTTTATACTTCTTTTTGGAAACCAAAGGAATAGACCGTTTACAGATGTCCAAAACAGTAGTTTTAAATATCTCGAAAGAACTGTTAGTGTCTAAGTTGTGAAACAGGCTATCCCAATTAATTTCCAGAAATAGATTGTTCAGGTCAAAAAAGTTGCATCGCTTAAAATTAAAAGAAAAATTTGATTTGATTTTGATTTGATTTGATTTTTTTAGCTTAACTGTTTTTATTTATTTATTTACTTATTTATTTATAAAACACTTATTCAGACTGGACATACTTATAAAAAAAACAGAATCAGATTAATTTAATATATTAGTAAGAGGGGTATAGATGAACGCGTATATATGCTCAAAAAGGAGCTGTATGCCCAGTAGGAGGCTGACGTGAGGTGCTCAGTAAGGGGGTGACATAAAAAGCTTCTTAAATAGGAAAACCGAGTCAGAAGTGTGAAAATTTTTACAATGATTATTAAAATCCTCACATAAGCAACGGAAATGTTCGTGCATTTAAAAATTTTATCTGCATGTGCATAAAAAACGTGGCTGAAAATGCCGCGACGGAATGAAGGAAATGTTAAACATAACTTTCCCAGGGAAAAAGGGACTATTAACTAACTTGAAGTTATACCTTAAACAATACACGAAACATCTCTCTGCGGCTCTGTGATGTAGACAAGTTTAAAAGTTTGAAGCGGCTGTAGTAGGGACGAATATTCCTAAGGGTCCCATGGCAAGTCGCTCAACGCGAACAGTAAAAATTGTTTTCCAACCGATTCCAATTTATCGCAATGAGCCTGATAACGCCGATTTCACCCTAATGAAGCATATTTTCGGATTCGTCTCACTAACAAGTTAAAACTTTTTGGTAATGTAAGTGTCATTGAACTTGTTTTATTGAATTAAGTTAATTTTATTTCCGCGCCTAAAAGTCAAATTTGCGAAAAACAAATTGTATGGAGAAATCGTGGCAAACTTAATACAGTTTCAAGAACTATATCTCAAATCGCAAGGGGAACATTCCAAACTCAATTTTTAAGGAAAATTGATTTACTTGTGTAACAAAAAAAATCTTAGTTACAAACAGACGCAATTAGTTAGCTTCAGGAACACACATCACGAAAGCTAGCACCGGATTTCGATTCAACGTACCTTTAGGAAAGTTCAGTCTCATTTCCGCATCAAAATTTTTCAGCCTATGTCCTTTATTTAACATTTTTACCGATTTCATACAGAAACTTAATAGAAGCACAGTTTCGTTTAATGAATGTTAATTAATTTAATGAAAATTAATTATTTTTCCTTTTCACACAGGGCCTTTTACTTCATTAACGAAAATCTGTCAGCAGCCCCAAAAAAATCATTATGCGTTTTATATAATAATAGTTCAAATAGATAGCAGTCCTTCTCCTTAACTTTAAAGGCAATAAAAATAAAGTGCATGTGAACCTATTCAAAGATGTTGCACCTAACCAAGTGTGCGCCTATTTTTACAAAAGCTTAACATCTTCTATTGCAATCGCTGAAAAACTAAAAATTTTTTACATTCACAATAGTGTAACGAATTTTGGCGGATTCCGATTATGTTGCAACTTCTGCTAAGGTTCGAATCGCTGAACTGTCAATAAATAACTCCAATATTCAGTATTGCAAAATGGTCTTTATTTGGACTGCTTTGGGAGTAGTATTTTACAATTATACTTCACTAATAGTGTGTTAAAATCAGACAGATTACTCATTCCTCAGCTTGCGCTGCTTTTATACTCTTAGTGACTTCGTTCGCCCATTTCTCCCCAGTTCTAGACGTCTCACGTACATGCCTTCTAGAACAGTTGTATCTCATGATTGGTTATTTAGCTATATACATGTTTATCTGTAGTTTATGATTTTCTTCTAATCATATACGTATGCATGTGTGAGCGACAACTTCCGCTCTTAGCTGCCGGCTACATATATGTATGTGAAATAATCTCTCTTCTTCAAGCTGCTGGTTATGTATATGAATATTCTTCGTTGCCTTGTACATAAGTGAGCATGCTTGCTTTAATGTGTACATGTACAAAAGTGTGGCTGCTTGGTGTTTTTGTTGTTGTGGTTATTTACTAACAGCATAGTGATGCTAATATTCGCCACAATAACATTCGAAACACCAAAAAAACCGACCATTAAGCATTCACTAAAGCAATAATGAGATAATTAAAAATTTGAATATTGTATGCAAGATTGGGTTCAATAAGGGCTTTAATGTAGATAACTTGACTAATTATTTAACTAAGCCTCTGTCTGAAGTTGACATTGAATAAAAACATTTATTTTGCATCAAATCAAACTCCAAAGTTATCATAGGCTAATTTTATAAATAAATCGCAATTTTTCATGGGTAAGACTTGGGCCTTACGGCGCCAATCAATTTCAAGTAATTGTAGAATATTTTCAGTGCATTACCTCACTTCCCCTTTATAAGTTAATCTTATTCCCGCAGAACAAAATTTTCTCTTCAGTAACTTAAGTAGCATTTGATCTCTCTACGCCGCCTGTTGTGTATGGCAATAACTAAAGCACCAATTGACGATAGCTCCAGCTGAATGAAATCAAGTGGAAATCATTGAAAAATCACCAAGCAAAATATCTATTACATTGTTTGTGATAATAAAGAAAAAATATAAGTTGCATGAAAAAAACAATAAACACAAAAAGTCGAAGCGAAAAATAAAACCCCAGCTGTGCTCAAATGACAAACGATAACTAGAAAAAGTTACAAAATACAACTACGAAAAAACGTTTCAACTGCAAATACAAAGTATACTTTAGGGCGTTCGACAAATGTACATACAACTAGTAGAGAAGGAAACTTGGAGCAAACAAATAACATAAACCAAGGCACAAAGTGCTTTCATAAGAAGTTGCACAAATGACAAAAAAAAGACGAGAAGACGAATGTAAGCAATTCCAATAGAAAGTAAGAAAGAAAGAAACTATTAAGAAAACATGCCATAAAGTTAGAGAAATCAAAGACAAAAAAAAATAAAACAAAACTATGCTTAATAAAAAAAAAATTACTTATGTGCATACACAAAAACTTCAAAATAACTAAATAAAATCTCTGAGACCGAAAAGCGTACGTAGTTGAGCTGAACGAAAAAAAAACTGAGCTAAGGAGAGATATGCTATGAAAATTCCTAAAAACTTAGACCAAGACGAATTCGTAGTGAGATAACAAGTTTAGTAGAAATGCAATAAGCTTGCTAGTTAACAACCGCTCCCCTACACTGCTCACTCATCTCGCGCTGAATGAATGAACACGACGAAGATAAACGATGACAAACTAAGCAGCTGTGACAAAATTGAGAAAACTCAACAGAAAGCACAAATTATTTAGAAAGCAGCTTAACATTTTTGTTAGAAAAAAAGTTTTGCATAAAAGAAGTAGAAACAACAAGTAAGGAAGGCTAAGTTCGGGTGTAACCGAACATTACATACTCAGCTGAGAGTTTTGGAGACAAAAGAAGGGAAAATCACCATTTAGCAAAATGAACCTAGAGTAACCCTGGAATGTGTTTGTATGACATGTGTATCAAATGAAAGGTGTTAATGAGTATTTTAAAAGGGCGTGGGGCTTAGTTCTATAGGTGGACGACTTTTCGAGATATCGCAATAAGGGTGGGCCAGAGGTGACTCCAGAATGTGTTTGTACGATATGGGTATCAAATTAAAAAAGTATTAATGAGGGTTTTAAAAGGGAGTAGCCCTTAGTTGTATATGTGAAGGCGTTTTCGAGATATCGACCAAAATGTGAACCGGGGTGACCCAGAACATCTTTTTCATTTTCTTCTACTTAATATGGTAGGTGTCACACCCACTTTCCAAAGTTTTTTCTAAAGATATATTTTGCGTCAAATAAACCAATCCAATTACCATGTTTCATCACTTTTTCCTTATTTGGTACAGAATTATGGCATTTTTTTTCATTTTTCGTAATTATCGATATCGGAAAAGTGGGCGTACTCATAGTCGGATTTCGGCCATATTTTATACCAAGATAAAGTGAATTCAGATAAGTACGTGAACTAAGTTTAGTTAAGATATATCGTGTTTAGCGCAAGTTATCGTGTTAACGGCCGAGCGGAAGGATAGATGGTCGAATGTGTATAAAAACTGGGTGTGGCTTCAACCGATTTCGCCCATTTTCACAGAAAACAGTTCTCGTCATAGAATCTATGTCCCTACCAAATTTCACAAGGATTGGTAAATTTTTGTTCGACTTATGGCATTAAAAGTATTCTAGACGAATTAAATTAAAAAGGGCGGAGTTACGCCCATTTTGAAATTTTCTTTTATCTTTGTATTTTGTTGCACCATACCATTACTGGAGTCAAATGTTGACATAATTTACTTTTATACTGTAAGGATATTACATTTTTTGTAAAAATTTGACTTTAAAAAAAATTTTTGTTTAAAGTCGGCGTGTTCGTCATCCGATTTCGCTAATTTTTATTTAGCACACATATAGTAATAGGAGTAACGTGCCTACCATATTTCATCATGATATCTTCAACGACTGCCAAATTACTGCTTGCAAAACTTTTAAATTACCTTCTTTAAAAAGTGGGCGGTGCCACGCCCGTTGTCCAAAATTTTTCTAATTTTCTATTTTGCGTCATAAGGTCAACGCACTTACCAAGTTTCATCACTTTATCCGTCTTTGGTATGAATTATCGCACTTTTTCGGTTTTTCGAAATTTTCGATATCGAAAAAGTGGGCGTGGTTGTAGTCCGATTTCGTTCATTTTAATAGCGATCTGAGATGAGCGTCCAGGAACCTACATACCAAATTTCATCAAGATACCTCAAAATTTACTCAAGTTATCGTGTTTACAGACGGACGGTCAGACGGACGGACGGACGGGCATGGCTAAATGAATTTCTTTTTTCACCCAGATCATTTTGATATATACAAGTCTATATCTATCTCGATTAGTTTATGCCGTTACGGATTACCGTTATGCGAACAATGTTAATATACTCTGTGAGCTCTGCTCAGCTGAGTATAAAAATCAATATGTACAAATGTTGAAGAAACGTTTTTTACTTGCATACTTTCAGGGTACTTTTTTGGATACTCAAACATATCTAATTTCAATATGTGCAGTTGCAAAACTCAATTTGTTAAGAATGCTGCAATTTTTGCTTTTTCCAAGATATAGAATTTGTCCATCAAATGCACATACAATTGGTAAACCATTTACGATTGTGTGCGTGTAACATAATCTGAAAACAGATAACTCATGCAATCAGCCAGTGGGCAATGTTTTGCGAAGAACCAATATATAAGTATTTTCCTATATTAAGCAACTCAAAGCTATATATATAAATAATCACAAATGACAATTGAACAGAGGTATCTTTCTGGTTTTACTTATAGATATATATGTATATATGTATGTATAAAACCCACACGTTACTTAAACTAGACAAAGAAGCAAACAGAAACCACCGTACATGTAGGAGATTTTAAAGATGAAGAGATTGCAATAGACGCGATCACTGACAAATTTACATCGATATTCTTTAACGGAAGTCCAAGAAAATCTGCAGTTTCAACAGCGGTGGACCAATAAGGCATGGGTGCTAGAAGCGCTGGTTCCACAGTGCAAGTAAAAGCTTTACCTATTACTGTATTCAGATCGAAGTTGTGCCAGAGTGACGCGTGTCTCTCTGGGAAGAATGTTTTCCTAAACTGCTAGTCAATGCTGATGGCCTTTTTACGCTTTTTTTGTTCAAACGGCTGAACCCTCTTATGAGAGATTTCCTCATAGTGCCTGCGGAGGTAACTTCTCATGTCTCTAGAAGGCGGGGCATCTGCACTGAGATGTCCAAGTTTCTGAGAAAACAACAGACACTGTTTGTTTAACATTTCATGTCTCACCTGTGTGTGGAGTAATCTAATTAGATGATGTGCCGGTGACAGTGTGTGGCGCAATCACCTTTATACAGCGGCGAATGGCGTACCATTGGCTCTACCATGACGATACACGAGTTGACGGCAACGCCAAGTTCTTGCTCAGGGACTATTTACAGCAGTAAACCGGCTATACGTAATGAATAGTGACAATATGTTAAGGGCGAAGCTAGATTTATTGATTATGGTGGATTTAAAAAGGGACAACTCCATAAAACCGAAAATTCTCTTTGGTATAAGCATTTACAGCAGCTGACTGAATTAGCGATCTTCTCCAAGGACAAGTATCAGGGTTTGGACTGTTTTGGATCGGTGCTTGCGGTGTTGTGCCATCTGAGTAGGTTTAGGTTAATCCCAATCCATTCGGAGAATATGGATGTTTGAAATGGTCAAATTATGGATGAACAATGAGTGGCAATGACCCCCTGAAGTCTCTTATGGGCACTTCTTCTCCGATAGGCCAGTTTTACAAGGATTCATTCGCTCAGTGCCAGCATTTGTTGGAGTCTAAAGAGATTCTATACATGTTACCGAGAATAGATTGCATAATTTTTGTGAAGCTTCAGGACTTCTGGGGACACGTTTCAGGAGGCTTCCTTGAAGTCGGGCTAAGTCGCCAAGTTTTGAAAGATTGTCAATCTCATACTCATTTCGTTGCTGTAAAGGAGGGCGGCAGCAATACCATAGAGAAGGGTTATAAGAGCTTGCCGCAGGAGGTATTCAGCTCGGCGTCGGGGTCGCAAACGACATACTCCAAGGCCTCGCATACATAGGCTGACGATATGACAATACAAATGAAGGAAAAATAGCCACTTATCCACCATAAATCCGACCTAATCCTATTGATGGACATGGACATAATCCATGTATTGAGAGCAACCGCCACTGGAGTAGTTTCGCCGGTAGTATAAAGTAAGATGGGGTACATTCTTCAAAGGTAGGAAAATTACAGTCACCTTGTACTGGTGGGATCATTGGCGGGCCAATGGTGGTTCACTTCGACCGTGATGCACTTGTGAAGTGGACGAAGCACTGTTTCTTATTCCAGTAAACTGGAAGCCATGCACCGAGGGCCTCTCATTGAAGTCAGAACGCAAACCCTTACTTTTGAAGCAATGTTAATTTTGTTTGGACGGATATCGGTAGAAAGATGGTGGCGCGGTAGGCGGTAAATAAGCTTCAAGGCGTAAGATAAAGACATTTCTGCTAGTTTCAACTTTTCTAGCTTAAAAAAGTTACTGTGCTCCGGTTTCCTCCTCGGCGATTGGCTACAATACTCATAAACCTTGGAGAAGAGAATATTATGGAGGCCTCTTCTTGCGCAAGGCAAGTGGAAGTTGCTTTTATCAAGGATCTGATTGATGGAGTTGACAGTGTAAGGCAATTTGACATTGACTTACGTTAAACTTAAAAATAAAAAAAAATAAATGTAAGGCGCGATAACCTCCGAAGAGATCTAAGGCCGAGCTTCACTTCCAATTTGCGCCGTGCTCCTCTTGCTTTTCCCTACAAATTGGTCGGACGGGACCTACATGTTTTATGCCGACTCCGAACGGCATCTGGAAGGCAGATGAGTTTTCACTGAGAGCTTTTCATGGCAGAAATACACCCGGAGCGCTTGCCAAACACTGCCGAGGGGCGACCCCGCTTAGGAAAAAATTCTTCTAATTGAAAAACCTTATTTCTAAAATTGTTATGTTGCTTTGCCCGGGGTGTGAACCCAGGGCATACGGTGTGGTAGGCGGAGCACGCTACCATCAAACCACGGTGGCCACGTTAAACTTGGCAAGTATTGATCGCTCCAACTGTATCTCAACTCGCTCATGATCTCATTGAGCTACTTTTCGATCAAAATTATCTGAAATCCACACATAACATAATCTCTGGGAGGGGAAATACTACAATGGGTTTTGGAACACAGCAGGCCACTTACAGCCTGCTTTTGGAAACGTAAAGCTGACCGGAGGACAGGACAGCACCTCGTGCGAAATTTCTGAGCCTACTGGTCAGTTGCTGATGCCAAACGCTCGGAGAAAATACCAGGGTTCACCAATGTTCATCTTGGAAACAGCTCATACAATTTAAATTAAATTTGATGGACAGATTGAGTTTTTCAAACAATTACCTTTATCTAGGTTTTGCCACAAAGGGTGGATCTACAGGGTTGGCACCGAATTTTTTTTCTCCTATTTTTTGTTTTGAAATTAGATATTCCAATTTAGATAAGAAACAATTCTACATGGTATGGTTGGTTGCCAACAAATTTTATTGTATCTATTCCTGTACACATGCGCTACAATCTTGAAAACTGAATGACCAATTTTAACGAAAATTTAATAACAAGTTACAATTCGTTTCTCTTTCAGTAAGGTGTAGTGGCTTAAATTTTACAAAGAAGGTTGAAACTGGTTTGAATATTTTTCAAAAATTTAAAGTTAGTATGCCAATAGAATAAATGAATGGATTTTAAGACAACACTTAGAAAATAAAAAATATATTTTTAAACAAGATTGTAACCTAGGGTTGCCACCCAGCTTTTAATTATCCCCGGCACTCAAAAAAAATAGTTTATCTATTTTGATGAAATTTTCAATATAAGTCGCATGCTATATTCTAAGTTCCAGACGAATGTACTGTTATTTAGAATGATTTTGCAAGGTTTCTACCTTTAAGGAATTTTATTTAAATTATATCAAATATGCCAATACAGACATCAGCCGAAAGATTTGATAGTTTTTTCAGTAAAAATATTATAGATTAGGGTTGCCACATCAGCCTTATCATAAAGTAGTTAAATTGTGTATCGCTAAGGTGTAGAGTTTTCGAGGCAAAGTTCAGTCAAGCCGAGCTAAACAATGCATAACAATTTTATTATTACTTACTTTAAATTAGTACCCAATACACGATCGTTTACAGCGCACTGAACAAGAACAAAAGCATTGAAACTTACCTGAAAAATAAGAAAAAACAAATCTTAGTAAAAATGCATTCACTTTTTAATTTTTAATAATCATTAATATTTTTACTACTTAAAAAATCCTTATAAATCTCAGTTTTAACTGACTTTATTTTATAAGACGTAAAAATCTTGGCATAACCACTAAACTCACAATTCAAACATCAATTATTTCATTACATGCAACTTGAATGCCGTTCTCCTCTGAGAGGATTTGCAAAATCATTTTGTCACTTCGTCGTTTGTGTTCAAAGTAAACAGATGCAGCTAATTAAGTATAAATTATGTATTGTTAGCGATATTGAGGAGCATAGGTACATAACAACAAACCAAACATCACTCAGGTCTTGTGCACGTTGTTGTAATTATTCATGCATAAATTATTGCAATCAAACTTACGGCGAATAAATGCAAATATAAAGCTTTAGAGTTGGCGATTAACTGTTTAACTTAGCAGTTAGTCAATAATTTACCAGCACCTTTGGCTACAAAGTCAAGGCGTGGTAAGTCCAAATGATGACATCAATCTATGGTTACAAGCGCTATTACAAATAAATTAGGTGTAAGAAGCTTAAACTTGGAGTGACAGTTATGACAGTAAAAAAGATATTGAATTAGCAAGTGGAAGGGACTAGGCAAAAGCTTAGTAACTGTTCAAAGTGTTTAGATGTTTGATACAGAATTATCAATGAAGTTCCGTAATTGAATAAAGAATTAAGAATATGTGAAAGTGAGGTAGGAGTGAATTAGTGAAGTTGGAGTTCAGATGTTGTTATACATATTCAGATGACCCCGAAATTCTGGTATTTGGATGGGCGCTACAAAGTAATCAGCGCATTCAACAGATAGACGAACACCTTAGAGGTTTTTTACTTCAGTTTTTGCGACGAATCTTAATTAATAAGAGAATGTGGGTTGAGTGGTCCCGAAATGGTGCCAAAAATGATCCCAAAATTGTTGCGGAATGAGAACTAAAACAAAACCATACTGATAAGGTGTAGAAATAGTATGAAAAACAGTTCCGAATTGTTCGCTAAATATACACGAAACAATTAGGATATTACACCACACAAACAGCCTCGAAATGGTCTAAAAACAGTCCAGAAAAGATCAAAAAATTATCCGAAAGCAGTCCAGAAATTATTTAAAAAACTTCCCAAGCGCTTCGCAGATAGTCTTTAAGTTATTCGAAGAAAGTCTGCATATGAATGATTTATATTCCGATGATAATCCCAATATTGTTCGGAAATAGTTTTGAAGTGATCCCGAAATTTTATTAAATTGATCCCGAATTGATCTTGAAAACTGATCCGTTATAATCCGATGGTAATCCCGAAATAGCCCCGAATTCATAGCGAAAGTCATCGTGGACTGATATCGTAATCTACCTAGCTCACAAGGGTTTTCTAAATCCCGCCTTACATTTATTTATTTATTTTTTTTAATCTCGAAATGATTCTAAAAACTATTCCGAAATTATATGAAAAATAACCCGAAATTATACAAAAATGACATCAACATGACCCCAAACTCAATGCAGCTAGTAAAAAACATGTAAGAAAGGGATTGTCTTCGGCTGTGCCAAAGACCTAATATCTTTCATGAATGGAGCTGAGCAATCATCTTATCCCATTAATAATATAAAAATGCGAATAATCGGTTGTATAAAATATGTAATATAAAGAGAATGGATGTACCAAAGCGAAATTTTCGATAGATAACAAATAAGTAGTTGATCGGGATTCCTCACACAAAGTTTCACGTTTGCCCTATAAACAAAATAATTTTGGGAAATTTGGAGCTTTCATCTGGAAGATATGACAAAAAGCCTCTTTTCTAAATGGAGGATATACAGTACAGTGGTCCGATCTGGTCGGTTCCGAAAAATGTGTAATCGGACACCAGAATACACCCGTTCACCTAATGTCAACAACGTGTCTCAAAAATTTAGGGACTGGTTTGCTTTTAAACAGATAGACGGACTGGTGGCCATGGCTAACTCAAATCAGATCGTCATCCTGATAAACTTGAAATACATATTGGTGGGTCAATCTCTTCTCCTTAAGGGACTGACAAATTTTGGATGTGAGACGAAATAAATATACCATTTCATTTTCAGTAAAGGTTTAATGATATAATTGCGAAATAGTTCCGAAAATATTACGAAAACAATTTTCAAGTCAAGAAAATAGTCTCAGTATGATGACAAAACTAAACGATCTGACACAGAAATAAAACCAGACAGTTCATTCGACCTTGATCATATGACATAGATACCAAATACTATTTGTCTAGGTTAATGTTTCCCAGGCAGAGAGGCCCACCCACTTTTCCAAAATTGCTTATGTCCGGCGCATATGACCTCTATACACCTTCCAGACTACTGGCCATCGAAATTTCAAATCTTTTCCAAACCCGTGTAGCCGATTTCGCGTGATCGAGTCACAAAGAGTATTGAAGATGTGGGGGGCCCCACAGTTTTTGAAATCAAATATAGCCAGTAATTCCTTCCATAGTATTGACATCTGCATGCCAAATTCTATCCAAATCTGTTCAGCCGTTCTGGCGTTACTGAATCACACCGACAAACGTCTGGACATCCGCACACTCGAACTTTTAGAATGAGCATATCAAAATAATGCAACAATACAATAGAATACAATAAGTTTTTATGTAAACATAAAACAATTCTCGCGTAAAAACGCGCATCATTTCCTATTGGGTTTGTAATATGCAAATGTCTGTATTAGTTGCTCATACGCAGAGGTGTACCGACAAAATCACTCATTCGTTGGTTTGAAGCCTGCATTTCGGTATCACTAAACTAAAAGTAAATAGATCCATGAGCCGACATATGTATGAGATTGCGATATAGTCTGAAATTCAAACAAATAGATAAATATTTGCTCAAGTCTTGCGCAGCAGGCAAAAGACTTTAAACGATTTCATTCCACTCCTTTTTTGCATGTTAAATATTTCTCAGTTCACGCACAGTTTGCTAAGCTATTTTATCTTTGTTGCATACATTTAGGACGTTGTTGCGCAACAAACATCTAACGCGCTGCAAATGAACTTCATAAATAATAAATTGGATACGAGAATAAAGTCAGAGACAAAGATGGAGACAGTGAAATAACGTAGAGACAAATTCTACATGTCTTTTTTATGTACATCCACACTCAGTTTCGTAAGAATATGAGTTAAAGCTAATTAGTTATTAAGAAATATTATAGCAAGTATGATAGAGGTCGGCTTTCTTGACAGTCTTCGGGGTTGTGCTTTACTCAAAATAATTAAGCCAGCTTTAGCTTTGAACATCCTGTATATGCACTGTGGAAAGCCAGAGAAGACATTCGAGCCTCTGAATAAATTAATTTTCGTAGTAGAGAATGTTATGCCAGGTAGTTTCGTTGTAGGCTGTGATATTTACATGCAGCAACCGCTCATTATCATGCATTACGTTTATGTATTTACGTATTTACAAATATCCCACATACATAAGCCGGTCCGATTGCTTTTGTTTGTATGCACGTATACTGTAGTTCAAATAAATGGTCAACGTTGTAATTTTTCCACATGCCATAGCCTACCATAAATTATGATTTTAGACCGTTGATAATTTAAGTCGGCATAATAAGCTAATTTACATTTACACATTAGCATGGAAGAAATTATTTTGATAACAATGTAAGCTTTAAAATTAGAAAATTGCAATTGTGTGGTAATCGGGTAATAGCGAAACAAATTTGGTTTAAATCAAATGTCATAAAAATTCACAAAATGTTTTTAATTAATTTTAAATTAACATGTTTTACTAATTTCGCTTGAAATATAGTCAAAATCAAATAAAATGGCTTTCGTATTTGATAAACAATTTAAACAAACAATTAAAACTTTGTGAACCGCCAGTGATGATCAGCTCGAGAACATGGCTCAATTTAGGTTTTTTTTTTTTTTTTTTGTTTTTGTTCGCATTTCAAAAAGGCTCCTCACTAGATTTTATGCACTGACTTACCATTTCCGAAATTTCTATTTACTTATTTATTCTCTAGAATCGTTTGCATATTATCCTTCATAGAATTGCCGAATTTCTGCGACATGATATTGAATACAATCCCAAATTGTCCCTTAAATAATTAATAAATGAGCAGGAAATAGTATCTAAATGATCTAATATTGGTTCCAAAAGCAGTTCCAGAATGATCAGTTAAGGTCAATAGGACAAATTGTACAGAAATATTCGTAAAATCATCTCAAAATATACCAGAGTTAGTCCCGAAATGAACAGACTGGGAGTGTTCTGAAAGTAATCGAGGCAAACCCGAAATTATATTTAAAACAGTTCCGAAATTAAGCAACAATAGCTATAAAATGATCTGGACTGATCCTGAAACGATCCGGAAATGATAATGAACTGAAAATAATAAAGAAAGCATTTTGAAAACACTACCGGAATAATCCAAAAAAAAATTTTTTTTAAATCCTGATATGCTATACAGTAAGCACCCGCACTTTGAATTGCTCGAAAAATATCCAAAATGCTCAGAAACAATTACGAAATGATGCACTGCTAGATCTGCAATGACAGAAACTATTACGCAAATTAGTCAAAGTGATCCAGTAGCGGCTCGAACTAATCTTATGAAGATTCGAAAACCCTCCAAAAGTGGTCCCAAAACGGTCGCAAATCGATATGTAAATGATCAGGAAATAATCCCGACGTTTTCACGAAATTATTCGAAAACAAACCCTGAAGACAGTTCTGAAGACATTCCCGATATCGTGATAAACCCGAAATTACTTCTAAGAAGATAGCAGCAAATAATGTAGAAATAGCCAGGGAAGTAATTTCAAAATGTTGCAGTTATAGTCCAGAGCTAGTGTGAATTCATCCCGAAAACAATTCCGAAGTGGCCCCATAGAGTAAATGAGAGTAAAAAGTGTCATTGCCGATATTCATGGATCGGTTCGGAAGTATCGAAAAAGGCATAAAATTGTATAAACATGTCGAATTTCGGTCTGATTCGGAACCAACGAAATAGTACATACAAAAGAATAAAATCTAAGCTGTAAGCTTTTACACTAGCTCGGAACTACAGAAAAGGTGTGGGGAGAATTTCCACCACCGTGTTTAATTCGCCAGTTGAAAGCATGCAAAAGAGATAGAGATTGAACTAGTAGTGGTTCCGAATGTTTTAGAAGTGCACCAGTTTTGAGCTGGAGATTTCCCCTAGAGGGGGACATTTCCAATTGGCGAAGATGAGACGACCTTGGCAATCTTGTTCACTTGAACCAAAATCGTATTTACAGTTCAGATTTTAGTTTATCCCTTAGTATACGAGCTATTACAAGTTTATATTAAGTAAATGTTTCAATTAAAAAATTCCAAAGAAATGCAAACACTTCAAGTTAAGTAATACGAGCAGCTAGTATCTGCAAATGCCACACTGTGAGCAAATGGCTAACGAGATACTTCTTGAAATTCTTAGCAAAACTTTTCTTACAAAGCTAAGCTAATGATGAAATTGGTCCAACTATTCCAGGAAATGTCCATTTGAAAGCTATTAAAGGTTTTTTTTGGAGGCAAATTATATAAACAAAAACAATTTTGGGACGCTAAATAAAGCAAAAAAATTCAATTCAATAATAAAAGTTAAACGCTGTATCTGAAGAAACTTAAATAAGGCGCAGACAGGGAGTGAGCAACTGAGAAAAAGCGCAAACAATGGAGCTCCCGGTTTTGTACCAAACAATTTTCAACAAAATATTTGAGGGTCACATATTAACATTTCATACAAATATTTAAATCTTTGATGTAGTTTGTAGTCTAAGTACATCTGCACACTTTACAGTGACTTGACGGTAAGTGCACTGCAGAAAGTCTTCCCTAACTTTCGCACTGCTTTTGGAGATCCAAGTGCACGACAATTTTCCCGTTTCAGTGTCCAATATATCCCTGGAAGGGTGTCGTCTTTTGGAAGTAGCCACCTATAACCGACTAAGTACAGCGATCCTGCCTTAACGTAGGTGAAGAATGACAATAAGACATAAGGACAAAAAGAAATCTGTACAAATCTGCACATTCTATCGGGTTAGGAAGGTGGTGGTTACCGTGGTTGGAAAAGCTCACATGGACATCATAAAGGTTTTTTGTGATATCCTTGTAAGATACACCAAACTTCAGCTTTGATACTTTACTGGTTATTATATAACGGTTGCAAAAATGACTCGACCAAGAATAAATCTTCCACTGGTACGAGTATGTCAAGATGGAAATCCTTTCATCTTCTTCAGAAAGCTGGATAGGGAAACATAGACTTACTCTATGAGATCACCTGGTCATCCTCAAATCAGCTGCAGCAAAACTAATTTCCCAGTACATCGAAACAAACACGATGGACTGCCATTGCATAGTAACCTGCTAGAAGCCAAGTCAGCAACCCAAAATGAGATAAGTGAACCTAACCCAACGAGCTAACTATTTCGTGAAGTAGTCTCTGCCCAGCGTTTTCCAAACTGACTCGAGGCCCATATGTATAAGAAGAGACAACAGGTGGAAATCAGAACCGCGGATCTTCTACAACCGATCTCTTCTAATTACATTGTACCCATTCGGACTAAGAGTCAACCCGGACAGTTACCCTTAAGGGTTTTTATATTAAAATAAATCGAGGCACTCCTAAGAGCCCACGATCCTTCCGCAGGCGAAAATTTGGTATAAAAAATTGAGCGTTTATATATTTCAAATGTTCGCCTGAATCACTTTTTATTTTAATAATTACTGCTATTAAAACTTAAGTGGTGTTCATAATTAGTTCCAAAATTATTTAGCTTTTGTTAAGAGAATTTATGTCAGTGACATTGATTTCAACATAATTCTGACATTAATTCTCTTTCGGATTTGGAATTAGTGTCAATTGACGCTAGTTCTATTGCCACTATTGCACGCCACCGAAATTTAGCGAGAAGCGGATGGTCCTCTTACAACGTTAACAGACAAACAAGGCCTTTCTGGCCTTATTCTTATACAGCACTACATAATAGAGGAATTCAGGTAGTTGACAGCTTCCGCATTCCACCTGTCAACCTCATCTACGCAAGGCAAATCTTTTTGCAAATATTATTGTACATACATATATTTAGCAGGCGAGCCTCTGGCGGCCCCAAGCTCCTTACGAGGTGGGTGGCGGGCTGGCCAAGAAGGTCGGGCCAATACCTTAATGGTGCTTGTCACCTGATCTATATCCGGGAAAGCACCATCAACATCAACAACACTCTCTAAAACCATCGAGGAGTGGCTTTATCGCTACAACACTATCAACAACACAGAGGAGGAACAAAAATCGTGCTAATTATTGTAGGGTTCTTATTATTTTCATTTTACTTTGTATTTTAGTTACTTTGCACTTTGTAATTTTAAAAATGTTTTATCAATATTTTAATATTCAATATTGATTTTTCAATTTTCAAAAATTTTCATTGTTGCGAAAAATAAAAAATAAAATAGACGCATACATTAAGGCGTATTAAGAAATACAGTTTAAAGTTTTGTTATAAAATAAAAACGTGGTTTCAATTACTACAATTATTATTTCAGGAAAATTGTTTTTGTTTTTATCGGCCTATTGATAAATGATTCAAGGTTCGATTCGAGCTCAAGGCCAGAACAATAATTTTTTTGTAATGATAATTATTGTTCTTTTTTTTTATTTTTCTATAATTGAAAAACTGTGTTTTGTTTTTGGAATAGTAAGTAGAAGATCCATTTCGAAGGGTGCTAAGCCTTCATCCTCAGCACGCTTTAGGCACGCGTACTTTTGTTCTGGCCTTGAACGAACCTTGAATCATTTCAAGAAAATTAAATTTGCAAGATTGTCTACTGGATTTAATTAATCATAAAACACTTAGCTATTTCTTTTTTTGGTTTTCATAAACACTTAAATTTTATTATTATTTTGTTTTGTTAAATATCTTTCGTACCTTGTGCAGAGAGCTTTGGGCAATAATTAAAAGAAATATAATCATTATTATATGTAACGAAAAACCTGCACCGAAATCTAAGAAGCACAACGGGAAAAATGCAAAAAAATAAATGGCAAAATTTGACATAGACAAACAGTAAAAATCCAAAAAGTTAACAAGACTTAGATATATCATAGTTGAGCATACTGCACTAATACTCCACTATGCGATTTTTTTACAGACAAGATAATTAAAAATTATAATCATATTTCAGACAAAAATTATTTGTTTGAAGTTTCAGCAAAGTAAAAAACCCCTCTTTTTTCTTCGGGAGTCAGCCCTTGAAGCATTCCGTTCACCGATTCACATCACTATCACTACCAAAAATATCAATTTAATGCAACATGCCCAACTACGACTTACGTAGGAGGGAATGAATGTAGTGTAGTGGCACAAACAACGTCTGCCAAATTGATTGCACTTGTTGCGAGTCGTAGCTTGCCAATATGCGCACCAACATATTTTGATAGCAAATAAAAATTTAATTGGCGATATTTCAATGACACAGGATACCCGAAACACAAGCACACACAGGCACAAACACATTCACATTGGCAGGACTCATGTATCCGCACAGCTATTCGTTTCCGGTTTTTATGACTTAAAACAACACCTTGTTCAACAACAACAATTAAGGTAGGGTCATAAAAATGCTATAAACCAAAAATCACACACACACGCGAACACATACACGGAAGGTAATATATGTATAGGTATAATAAAAGCAATTCAGCCACGTTAATGTTAAACGAAGCTGAGCCGTTTGGCAAATATACCAACAAAATATATATAAAATTAAGATCAACAGCAAATACAAAACAATAAAAGTTGCGGGAAAGGTAGCAAATTTATAGCAAAAATTTTAGATGATGGTAAATAAAAGCGAATAACAGTGAAAGCTTAAAAGGGTGAAGAGATCTTATTTCTATAGAGCTGTGTGTGCCAAGAAACTGTTTCTTTCTATAAGTCATATTTTTGACGCTCATAAAAATTTAAAAAGGAATGAATTACTTGCTTTCGGCGGGCAAGTTATACAAAGCAAGAATGTCTTTTAGGTTAATGCGGTTTTTTTTCTTAGGATTCTCCTAACAGAATTATCTCTAGTTCAAGGATTGGAGAAACAAGTTTTGTTACAGTTTTGTAAAGTGCAAAAAGTCAATTTACTTATAAGGTCGATAAATAAAAAACAAAGAATTTCATAGTTTCAAAGCTCAGCTCGGACGAAATAATAAATATACATTCAACAACAAAAATGGATTATACTCAAATCAAAACCAACAGCAACAACGCCAGAGCATTAATAAATAGATTACAACATATGTCAAAAAAAGTTCTTCTTAAAGTGCAGAAAATCTAAATTAGTTCCTAATTTTATTAAAAATTCTACAAAATGTAATAGCTTGTTCATACTTGATCTTTATACACAAACAGACATAGACAAAACTTTAGATAGACCTACATATTGTTTACACATTTAGTCTGCTAATAAAACAAAAACACAACATACTAAAACAACAGCAGCGACAGATGGAACAAACCAAAACAAAACTTATGGAATGTCTAAACGCGGGAGATTTTGAGAAACTGCTTCAAAGTGAAACAAAAGTCGCAGAAAAACTCACAACAACTCTAAAGAAACGACAAGAAGCAAAGCACGACAAACTACGTCAAAATCGAAATCATCTCTTTGTTGACAACAATAAAAGTGAAGGTTGGTTCGTAAACAAAACGGAAGTCGAGTTTCCATCAGACATACACACGCTTTTGCAAAAGGTCCAAAATTTGCGCTTCCAATCGAGAATACAAAATTTCCTTTATTCAAATATATAGCTGATGGAGAGGATCTTGTACAAACAGTTAAAGTTAAAGAGAAACAAGAGGAAGCAGAAACAAAACTCTTATTACTTATAAAAGAGCATATAACAACAAATAGGCAAATTGCAATAGATCGTGCAATAACTGATACAGTGGGACGGACGCAGAAATTTCTTAGTAAAAATAAAAACATTCGATATTAACATCTGACAATGGCGATAAAACGGTAGCTATGGATATAAGTGACTTCAATTAGAAAATGGGAGATATATTAAACGACCTGACAATGTATAGGGTTCAAAGACAGGACCCTGCATCGAGACTACAAAGCAAAAATAACAGTCTGGTCGACAAACTTTATAAATTGGATTTAATTTCAAAAATGGAGAAAAATAAATTATATACAACAACAGCTTTACCTCCGAGGATTGATGGACTACCAAAACTACATAAGGAAGGAACACCGCTCAGGCCAATCTGTTCGGCCACTGGATCACCAGCACAGAGCCTATGCAAATATATAACAGATATATTAAAAAACGCAACAGCAAACCCGGCATACAACATCAAAAATACACTTGAGTTTAAAACAAAAATTAACAACACCTACATTTCTGACAATGAAAAGCTAGTATCTTTCGACGTAATTTACTGTTTCCCAGCATTCCCACACAATTAGCCCTTGAGATCATAAGAAACAATTGGATGAAAATAGAACAACACACAAATATACCAAAAAAACTGTTTATGGAAATACTTACGTTTTGCATTGAAGAAAATGGGTATTTCAAATTCAATGATATATTGTATACACAGCTAAAAGGATTGCCGATGGGATCCCCAACATCACCAATAATTGCCGACATAGTGACGGAAAAACTATTAGAGAACACAACAACAAAATTAGCAAGAGTACCCGGATTACTCACAAAATATGTCGAAGATCTATTTGCTATAATACACGAAGATGATGTAAAAGGTATGCTGGACACACTAAACTCTTTCAACAAATATATAAACTTTACAACGGAACTTGAAGAAGACGGAAAACTACCATATCTTGACTCAATTGTTATTAGAAGCAAAAATGAATTGAAGTTAAAGTGGTATAAGAAATCAATATCAACAGGACGAATCATCAACTTTTATTCAAAGACGATGATAATGAATACAGCAATGGGCTATATAAAAAGAATGTTAGAAATTACGGACGACATTTACCATGAGGAAATTAAAAATTAAATAAAACTATTGTTAAGAAGAAATGATTTTCCTGAAAACACAATTAAAACACTGTTAAACAAATATCAAGAAGAAAGGAATCAAGAAAGAGAAAAAGAAAAACTGCAGAAAATATTTAAGTCAGTAGCTTGTGTGCCAAAATTGTCGGAACGATTGGCCAGATCAGACTGCTACAACAAAGATGAAGCTAAAATAGCCCATAAGCCGATAAATACATTAAAAAACATATATAATCAAACAAAATAAAAAATTCCACATACATAAAAAAACAACATAGTGTACGAAATCCCTTGCAATGGAAAAAACAACGAACCATGCCACAGCGTATATGTTGGAAAAACAAAAGGCAAACTTAAAACTCGTAGCGCAACACAAATCGGATTATAAATATTGCCACCATACTGCAAACCAAAAAACTGCTCTTATGACCCACTGTACTGAAAACTCCCACTCACCAAACTTTGACAAAGCTTCAACAAGAACAACATTACAGCAAACGATTTACTCTGTAAATGCTTTACATTATTAACACACCAACCAGCAAACGAATGAACTACAAAACTGACGTAGATAACTCCGCTAGCTTCTATAGACATTTGTTGACAAACAAACAATCAGTGATAAACTCCACGTCAAGTGATACACACGTGTAAAAAATGTATGTGATTAATTTTTTAAAATTTGTATGTCAGAAAATTTGTTATTTATTTATATATTTTGTTGTTTTTATGTTTTGTAGTTTTCACCCTGAAGACGATTACCGTAATGTAATGTAATCGAAATATATTGGTAATATAAAAAAAACCCTTGTGTTTTTATTTCAATTCGGATCTCAAGCTAGCTAGCAAAAACTCATTAATAATAAATATAGTTTAAAAAAACTAAAGAACACGCAAATATGGTGCCGTTTTATTATCTACAATCCACTTAGATATTTGATATTGATAGCACCGTAGCACAGAGGTTCGTGTCTCCGCTATTAAGAACAACTTGTTTTGTAGCGAGTTATTTAATAACTGCCGCGTAGCTCCAATAACTAACCACCGCCGTATAGCTAAATAAATGGTTAGCGCAGCGTGTCTAAAGCGTACTGATAATGAAGGCTTAGCACCCTTCGGATGGATGGATCTATCTGGACAGCTATGGCAGGTTGTCTGAAAAATTGTCTACTTACTATTCCAAAACCAAAATACAATTTTTGAATTATAGAGAAATTAAAAAAAAAACATTAATTATCATTATAAAAAATTATTGTTCTGGCCTTGAGCTCGAATCGCACTTTGAATCCATTATCAAAAGGCCGATAAAACAAGAACAATTTTTTTTAGATAAATTTTTGGTTTTTTTTACTTTAAGTTATGATACCCTTTAAAAGAAATTTTTGAATTGATTATTAATACTTTTTTTTTATTATTTTTTAGATGATTTATGTATTTAATTTTTCATATACCAAGCCATTTTTGATTGTGGCCTTATTGCTTTTTTTCAGTTATTTTTTTGCCTTCATAAAAACCTTTGTATTCTCCAGATACTGATTAATGGCAAAAAGGCTACTCATTCAGCAAAGAAAAAATGTTTTTTTTTTTTTCTTTATACAAACGCTTTTGAATTCTTCATATATCTAAAATATATTGAATATGTTCAGATAACTTTCTTAAAAATCCATATCATTTTATTTGCTCGATGCGGTAAAGCTGAACCATTCTTGTTCTATGTTGTGTTACTCTTCCGCTGCTTGTTAGCTCAAATCGCTCACTGTGATACGAGACTTACACATATGTATTCCATTCAATGCTAGATAGCCATAAAATCTATACATACACATCATTTTATGTGCTTTTTCTGTGGTTGGTCTCCAATAAATTTCAAACAGGATGACAAAATGCAATAAAAGCAGTTATAAACCTACTATTTGCGTTGCATTTTCGGTTTTTTATGCTTACTTTATAACTGGAACTAACGCAATGGGGTTCTTTCGAACTCTTCACTCCGAAGCTTTGTGGCTTGTTATTATTTCACTTAAATACTAGAGTCCCGGGCACACCTTTTTCTGCCCGAAAATTCGATGGGAACTCTTCGCTCTCTACCCCATTATCTTCCACTTTATCTGCCATTTTCTTCTATTTTTGCCCATCCTTTATTCCATGTATCCTCCTTGTACTGCCAAACACATCTCCACTCCCATTTCCCTTAGTAAATTCGAAAAGGTCGGATCCTGATCTACTTTCCGAAAAACCAGTTTCTCAATTTGTCAAGAAAGCATGTATCCTTCTACCAAATTTCATACATATTGCACCGTTGAATGCGTCGGCCTCCGGTGCACTTTCCGCAATGAAAGTTTCTTAAATATCTACTTGGTCAAAGAGGTATCCCATTCCGAATTTCAAGCAAATTGAACCATAAGTTAGATTTTTGGAAGAGGGCTGTCCCCTGTTTAAAGGAAATCGACCATCAATTATTTATTTTTTTTAAATAGGCCGGACGTTTGTTCACTTCCCAGAAAGATAAGAAAAAAAATGTACCAAATCGCACCCTCAAATCTCGTCGAACACACATGCGTAATTTCATCAGAATCGATGCAATATTTTTTTTTTTTTATTTACGGAAGAAGTTAAAGAAGAATTGGAGTAGATAAAAATTTTAAACAAATAACATTGACGAAAAATAGAGGGGTTCAAGAGGTTGATAAGCGCAATTCATAGCTTCCGAAAGCTAAATGTCAACATCGCCTACGCGAGGCGAATCCTGTTACAAATATATCATGCCATACACAAATTTGGCAGGCGTGGCTCTAGCGATTCAAAATTCTTCATGGAACTAGGAGGTGAAGAGCGCGATGGCCTAGAAGCTTCATTGTGATCATATTTAATCGTTCAGTGCTTGTGCCCACAACGTACCAGATTTATATCGATAACATTGCCTAAAGAATTGGGGGAATGTCGTTATTGCTACAACAACAACAACGAAAAATAAAAGCGAGAAGCTTCAAATTTAATGTCTTATGACGTCTTTGTCAAAAGAACACATAGAAAATATCCCCATATATAAGTAAGGAAAATATGCAACCGAACAACTTGAAAACGAAAAAAATTAAGCCGATCAAGGCAATCTGAACTAAATTTCAAAAGACCCAAAACAAGAATTTCAAGACTCAAGAAATTGAAAACTTAGCTTCTCCCGAGATTGCCGAATTTCGAAATAATCGTAGAGCTCGCAAGCTTCTCGACATTCTTTTTCGTCATTTCATTAGTCGTATTATGTGTTATGATTTTCTCTCGAACACAAGCTCTCTATAATTCTATTAAGGCAGAGATTTAGTTGGATGTCTAAAAGACCTCGAGCCTTACAAGTATTTCAATATTAGAGAATCTCGCGAATAGCAAATAATCGTGAGAAATTTTCTCTCGAACAAGTTCGAGTAATCGCGACCTCTATTACTACTTAATTTATATTTAACAACAACTTCCTTAAATTCATAATCTCGTTCCAATTCGGCTTATAAAAATTTAAGTAAATCTATATCCGTTATGTCACTTTCGTTACATTGCTAATATTCACGCACAGTAAACAAAAAACGATTTAAAAAAATATCAGGATATGCCACTGAGGGAATTGGAATTGATGCAGTGCTGCTGAACTTTTATCTGTGTTGATGTCTGCTGAAACGGTTTGTATGTGCGGTAAAAAAATGTTGTTTCCTGCTTTATAAAGATTTAAATAATTTATTAAAGCCTTCACCAAAAAGATTTGCTATTGTTGATTCGAAATTAAAAATACGCTTGTATTAAAAACAAGTACGAAAGGTTTAGTTCGGGTGTAACCGAACATTACATACTCAGTTAAGAGCTTTGGAGACAAAATAAGGGAAAATAACCATGTAGGAAAATGAACCGAGGGAAACCCTGGAATGTATTTGTATGACATGTGTATCAAATGAAAGGTTTAATGCCTTTATGAGGGAGTGGGCCATAGTTCTATAGGTGGACGCCATTTAGGGATATCGCCATAAAGGTGGATCAGGGTTGACTCTAGAATTTGTTATAATTAATTTGTTTATTGGCTGTTAATTAATAAAAATATATATTTTCTGTTGGTGAGCTCTAGGCCTCTTTTAAATAAAACAACTCGGTTTGTTGCTTGTATGTATTTAATTATTCGATATTTCGATCTCAATCTGAGATCATCATCAGGACTGTAATAAAAAACAATAAAAACACACATTTGTTTGTACGATATGGGTATCAAATTAAAGGTATTAATGAGACCTTTAAAAGGGAGTGGCGGTAGTTGTATATGTGAAGGCGTTTTCCAGATATCGACCAAAATGTGGACCAGGGTGACCCAGAACATCATCTGTTGGATACCGCTAATTTATTTATATATTTAATACCTGCCAAGATTTCAAGGGTGTTTTTTTTTCGCCCTTCAGAACTAACTTTTTCATATTCTTCTACTTAATATGGTAGGTGTCACAACCATTTTACAAAGTTTTTTCCAAAGTTATATTTCGCGTCAATAAACCAATCCAATTACCATGTTTCATCCCTTTTTTCGTATTTGGTATAGAATTATGGCATTTTTTCCATTTTTCGTAATTTTCGATATCGAAAAAGTGGGCGTGGTCATAGTAGGATTTCGTTCATTTTTTATACCAAGATAAAGTGAGTTCAGATTTTTTTTTAAATTGGGCGTGGTCCTTCTCGGATTTTGCTAATTTTTATTAAGCGTACATACAGTAATAAGGGTAACGTTCCTGCCGAATTTGATCATGATATCTACAACGACTGCCAAATTACAGCGTGCAAAATTTTAAATTACCTTCATTTAAAAGTGGGCTTTGCCACGCCCATTGTCCAAAATTTTACTAATTTTCTATTCTTCGTCATAAGTTCAACTCACCTACCAAATTTCATCGCTTTATCTGTCTTTGGTAATGAATTATTGCACTTTTTCGGTTTTTCGAAATTTTCGATATCGAAAAAGTGGGCGTGGTTATAGTCCGATATCGTTCATTTTAAATAGCGATCTGAGATGAGTGCTCAGGAACCTACGTACCAAATTTCATCAAGATACCTCAAAATTTACTTAAGTTATCGTGTTAACGGACGGACGGACATGGCTCAATCAATTTTTTTTTCGATCCTGATGATTTTGATATATGGAAGTCTATATCTATCTCGATTCCTTTATACCTGTACAACCAGCCATTATCCAATCAAACTTAATATACTCTGTGAGCTCTGCTCAACTGAGTATAAAAAATTATGCTGTAAAGGTTTTAGCAAAATTCAAGCATGAATTAAAAAGAATGGAACCCAAGAAAAAATTTAAACCCCATACATTTTTTTATGCAATCACACAAATCCTTTAACGTATTTTCCTTTTTAGTTTAGATACTACAAATACAGTAGCATAACCGTAAACAGCGTATCGTGGCCAGCAAAACCTGAAATGTTTGACCCTTGTAATAAAAATAATGCATAACATTTTCGCTCCTAATCCATTTTGATGTGGGGGTCTAAAATACTTCTCTATATTTAAGTAGATAAATTTGATTTAAGTTATAAATTTATGATGTGATATTATATTTTTAAATGAGTAATAAAAGTGATTCACAAAAACCTCTAATAAGTGAAAAAGAAAACAGCGGGATAACAAATCACAGGTTTCCGTCCTTAAAAAAAAAATTGCAAAGAGTAAGATACTAATAATATAAGAAGGTTTCTTTGTGTGTGTGTACAAAATTAATAGCAAAAGATTGCTCATCTGCTGTTTCCAGCTCCCAAACTCAAACCTTCACTAACGCCGAAAATTCCATAGCCAAAAATATCTAAAAAAAAGTATCAAGAGCGCAAAATAGTATGCAACATTTATTTCTATATGGTCAAAAGGAATAAAAGCCTTACTCCCATACTTTTACACAGGACTTATACCAATTTCATAGATAGCGTTAATGAAATGATTAATCCAGTTTTCTACATTGAAGCCCTTATTGAACTCAATCTGCCATACAAAATACAAATTCCTTATTATCTCATTATTGCTTAATTGAATTTCTTATGAAGTGAAAAATCTAGTAAACTTTGATCAATGGGTCGAATTTTGATGCAAATGTAACAAATGACAATCAAAAAAAAATATTTCAATAATTTACAAAAATAGAAAAACAATAAAAAAATTTAAAAATATATATTTGGTTAGGTGCAACATCTATGAGTAGTTGCGCATGCATTTTATTTTCATTGCCATCCATGTTAACTATATTTTGTTGGGGCCGCTAACTTTGTTTTGCTGATGTTCGTTTAATGAAGCAAGCGGCCCTGTGTGAAAAGTAAAACGTGATTATTTCGTTAAACAAAATTGATTCTGTGTGAATTTGGTATTAGGCGGTTATTACTTACGACAATGGTACTAAATGTTGCATACTTTTCTGCGCACTTGATACTGTTTTCGAGAATTTTGGCGGTGGAATGTTATCGTTAGCGGTGGTTGGAATTCGGGGCAGGATCCTTTACAAAGAAAACTCTTTGCTATACTGTATAAGCTAAGAAAGCAATATTATGAAGATAGGTCCCAGTATTAAATGAAGTGGAATACGAAACACATTGAAATTAATGCAGATTATGTACAGAAGAAAACATGATACATATTAAGGACTAATCGATTTTATTTTGTCCATTATTAAGTAAAAACTACACTTAAACGGAATATTTACAAAAAACGGCTTTTTTGCGCCTCTAACTATGCAATTTGACAAGTTTATTATTAACGCCCTAAAGTATGCTTCATTATATTGAGTTGTTTGATTTTGCCTTTTTTATGGTACAGCAAATTTAAAATTAAAATTACATAAAAATTTAAAACAAAAAACATGTTGACTTTTCTGAATTTAAACAGCCAAATCAAACAAAATATGGAAAAATTAATGAAGAGCATTATGCATTGATTGCCGGAGGTTAGTCAAAAAAGTTTAAATATGAAATTTGCATGTAAATTGCACATAAAACAATAAAGAAATTATCATTACCATTTATATGTAAATACATACATATCAAAAGTTACAACTTAAATAACTAAACATAAGGCGCGATAACCTCCGAAGGGATTTTTGGCCGAGCTTCTCTTCCAATTTGCGTGGTACTCCTTTTAATTGTTCCTACAAACTGACGGGATGGAACCTACTTGATTTATGCCGACTCCGTACGGCATCTGCAAGGCGGATGAGTTTTCACTGAAAGCTTTTCATGACAGAAATACACTAGGAGTGCTTGCCAAAACACTGCCGTGGGGCGACACCGCTTAGAAAAATTTTCTTCTAATTGAAAAACTATGTTTCTAAAATTTTAATGTTGCTTTGCCCGGGGCGTGAACTTAGGATCTTCGGTGTGCTAGGCGGAGCACGCTACAATAACACCACGGCGTGTACAACTGTGTACAGTAAAAACATCGTTTATATATATATACAGCAGCGAACAAAAAAGTAGTGGAAATTTTTATCAAATTTCGTCAATTGAAAGCTTTTTTAGTTCTGATATCTTAAGAAAAAAAAATGTAACTGAAACTAAGCAGTAGTTTTTTTTTTTTTAAATATCTACAACAATAAGAAAATAAAAATTGCCATTCTTATTTTTCTGTTCGCTGCTGTACATATGCAGCTATAAACCACAGCCACGTTGATTGGCAGCACAGCAACTACAATCAATAAATGAATGAATTACGGTTAATTAACTTTTTTGCTAATTGCAAAATTAAAAAAACAAAAAAATTATCTTTTTTTTTTTTAATGTAACGCAGATGTGCCCTGGAAGCCTTTTTTGAAATGCCCATACAATGTGAATTTTTTGTTTTGTGAATTACAACTTTTAATTACTAGCAATTAAGCGCCTTCATCATTTAGACGTGGTTCAGCTCGAATTGTTAAAATGTTATTTGCTAAAATATATTTAATTAATACAAAATTTAACCATAAAAACGACAAAAAATTGTAAGCAGTTCTAAAAAAATATGTTCTTAAAAAGCTTAAAGTTTCCAAAAAATTTTATTTTTAGAAGAGAAAGTTTCCAAAAAATTTACATGTGCTAAAGTTTTAGTACAAGAAATGTAAAAAGTTTCAAAAAGATAACGATTTGAAAAGAAAAGATGAGGATTCGAAAGAGTTCACCAGCTCTAAAAAATTTTTTCTAAAATATATAAAAGAGGAAACAGGTTACCCGATTTAAAAAGGTAGTTTCGAAAAGCAAAAAGGTAATGGTTCTTAAAAGGTTATGGTTATAAAAAGGCAAAATATTTCAAAAACGTTACCAGTTCTAAAAAATAGTTCTAAAATTGGAGAAGGTTTTAAAAATTTACCACTAATAAAAAAATACTTCACAAATTGGGAAAACATTAAAAAAGTGTAACCCTTCACTTAGTTCTAAAAGATTGAAAAATTTGAAAAAAGCCTCCAGTTTTGAAGAACTACTTCTAACAAATTTCAAAAAAGGGACAGTTCTAAAAAGTTCACTTATGCTAAAAAAGGAAAAGGTTTAGGAAAAGCCTTTCGAAAAATTGTCCAGCTGAACAAGTCTGCTCCAACGAGGAAAAGATTGCACATTTATTTTAAATTTGCAAAATATTTATAAAGAAAAAGATTTTAAAAAAGTGAACAGTTCTAAAATAGGAACACTATTTTAGAACTTTACTAGTTCCAAAGTAGAAAAAAGGTTTTATAAAGTTACCAGTTTAAAAAGTTCTAAAATTGTAAAAACTTTAAAAAAGTGACTAGCTATAAAAGTTTAGTTCTAAAAAAATTTAAAAGATTTAAAAAAAGTTACCAGTTACAAAATTATTTGTAAAAAGTTTGGATATGCTCGAAAAAAGGTGAATCTAAAAAGGTTTCAAGAAAATTTTCACTTGTTTAGTGCTCAATTTAAAAAAAACTTAAAAGGTTCCGTTCAAATTCCTGCTTATTAAATGTTGTTCTAAAATAAGAAAATATGCATTAAAATATTACCAATTCCAACAAGAGATAACAAAGCACAATGATCCAAAATATTTAAAACTTCTAAAACAAGGAAAAGGGCTTCAAAAACGTTAAAACTTATAAACAATTGTTTAAACGAGGAAAAAAATTTAAAAAAAGATACCGGTTCCAAGTTCTAAAAAACTTGACAATTTTCAAACAAGTATTCAATTAAACAAAAAGGTTTCAAATAACTTTTCAGTGCTAAACTATCTTCAAACCTTCATAAAGTAAGGCGTTTCATAGCTCTAAAGTTAAGTTCCGAAAAATTTATTCCCAAAAAGGTTTCAAAAAAGTTAATAGTTATAAAAAGTAGCTGGTTTCTGCGATTTTCATTTGCTATCATTAAACACTTTAAAACTGCTTTCACTTGTACCTGAAATCAAAAGTGAAGGAAGCAATTTCGTACGCCAAAAAATATGCAAAGTTGTAATCAATAATTAACACGCAAGCAAACACGATGACGTGATTTTTATAAATATTTTATTTAACACGCAAATCAGAAATATCACGCAATCCCCTAAAAATATGCTTTGCTGTAAAGGTTTTAAAAACAAATTAAAAAAAGTACAAAAATTGTAAATCAATGATGCCTAAGGCCGGTATTTACTTACTTCTTTGTAAAACTGGTAGGATAAATGGGGGGGGGGAGTCCTGAAATGAACTTATTAATAGGTTTTATGTTCTGCCATATTCCTAGACTTAAGTTCACAAAGTTTTTTATATATGCAGTCGGAATGCGATATATTCTTGTCGCCATAGTCACTGGCAGCTGAAGAGGAATAAAACGTAATTGTAAAGATGCTGCAAAGGAAGTGTTTCCAATCCCCTGCTCCGGCTTCTATATAGGCAATATTACTGAGAGTTTATAATTTTTTAATTGTTTTTGACGTAAAATACCTAATTTCGATAAACGCAGCACCTGTCCGAAGCGATACTTTTTAGAATTACTCCAGTTGCAAGGTAGAAAAGCACAAAGGCTCCACTGGAAAATTTGGAAAGCACTCATCTCCAGTCCTTTATTGTTCGCTTTTCAATTAAGAAGAAAGTCATCATAGCAATAATGATAATACAATAATTATTGTTAGACCTTGAGCTCGATACGAACCGGCGATCTTACAAATCAGTAGGCCGATAAAACAACAAAAACTGTCGACTCTAGTACGCTTGAAGGAAAATATAGCCAAGGCACAGGAATCCATGTTTAAAAAGGTTCTAATAAACTTACTTTCGTCACGTCCCTAGGGCTCGGCTTTCGGTGGCTTTGACTATTTCTAATTATTATTTTTTTCAGCATCTAGTCGAAGTCATTTTCCCTTCCGGCTAACACACAGAAAGCAAAAACACGACAAAATTATCAAGTAAATATTTACACTTCCAACACGAGAGACCTCAAATTATTAAATACTTACTGGTAGGAGTCAAAAGTCATGAAATCACACAAGTACTCAAGTGTGGGGTCAAAAAGTATATAACCACCTGTCGTAATTCCCTTTGTGAAACTTTTATGTAACATCCCTCCTACCAACTGATAACTCAAACGTTTAACTGCAAAGACATTTCCATTCCTTTTCACAATCCTTTTGAAGTTGCCTATCGTCGCCTTGTTTGTGCTCAGCTTTGTACGTTATTATACGAATAAATTGCTGCTTTCAAGCAACAACATTCAACATCAGGTATGAATATATAAAAAAATGTAGCATACTTTCAGGCATGTCACGAAAAATTGGGAAAAATCAGAGCATAGCAAAGGCAGCCACAAATATCCCAACCACTTGAATTCCAGCCAACTAAAGCTATTTTCTGCCTCACACACAAAGAAAAGCGTTAAAATACCTAAAACAACCCATTCCCAACGCGCTCTCTGTCAGTTTGACATGTCTGCTGTCATTTTTGGCTTTTTTGAAGTGCTTACGAAGTATTCAAATTATGTCAGCACAGCAGGCAAAGTCAAAATGGTGTGGCAAAATTAACAAAAAATGTAGGTGTAAGCTGCTTTGGCTGTCAATAACCTGCATGTGAATTAGTTTAGACGGTTAAGCGCCAATTAAGTAAGTAAGTAAGAATCAGTAAAAGAATTGCCTAACGGTACTTACTTATGCAACAGATGCTTACATAAATATAAAAAAAAAGTTACTGAAACGATAATTGCATGGACTTGTTTTTTTCCCTTGCCTCCTTTTTGCACCTTGTCTTCAATTTGGTCACTTCATTTTCCTTAGTCTTAAAAACAAATTTCGAAAAGGAAAGGAAACGGAAGGAAGGGAAAAGTAAGGAAAGGAAAAGAAATTTATGGAAAGGACTTGCTCTTGCTCTACCTCATCGATAGTATAACCAAGTACCATGTTCTAAAAAAATACGAGATCGAAAATAGTTTTTAATGGGACTCCAGCCCCGACAAAGTACCTGGTCTTAAAAATGTACCCGGGTGCGAAAAAGTACCGCATCTGAAAAACTATATAAAAGTAACCTTATCCAAAAAAGTATCCGCTTCTAAAGAAGTTGCCGGATACGAAAAAGTACCCTAAAAAAGGACCCGGATCCGTAAAAGAGTCCTGTTCTGAAAAGACCAAATTGTGAATCTAAACTACTTGTAAACCCCTTCAAACACACACAAAATTTTATTAAAATTGATCCAGTCGTTTAGGACGAGTTCAATTACCTACAGACATACGCAAGAAAAATATGCACATACATACATACATATAGATGTATGTATGTATGTGATCTATTAATTATCTTGTCGAGCAAAATCATTCACCTAATACCAACAAGAGAAAATAAATAGAGTAAACGGAATTTTAGTTGCAAAATTTCGCAAATACCAAGCAAAAGTACACACAAAATACACTGCAAATAATTCTCTAGAAGTAACTACAAAATATATGCAATAAAAGTGTAAAAATGCTGGCGTTGATTACTGAAAATACCAAGAAGCAGCAAAAAACCTTAAAATAAACAACTATAATGCCTGCGGAATGAGGCAAGACTGGTGCTTCTGAAGGTTACGCGAAAGTTTTCATAGTGATGCAGAAAAATAAGAGATACCGTTACAAATCAAATTGTTAATAGCTAATGGCCTCCGTTGAAGTTGTAAAGGTGTCAAAACGCACATAAATTGCACTGACTAAAATATTCAATTAAAAAGCGGGAAGCCACTGAGACATTTGAATTATTTTGATTTTAGGTGCCACCCACTGTTAGCACTCCTCCCCCGGCGCGCAGCATGGCAGCTAAAGAACTTAGTGCGCCTTCGTATTACGACTAAGCTCTGATTCCCTTTCTCTTCTCTCATAAACCTCTCACAGCGATAAGACAGCAACAGAATGTGGCAACAGTTCGTAGAGAAACTTTTACAGTTAAAATGTGTACGTAACAACATTGTTGGCCGACAATTAAGGTGTAGGAGTAAGCACGTCAGAGGATGTATATGGCAGGCTCTTAGTTATGAACGTGTGTGTGTAATTGCTGTTTGGCGGTAAAATTACACTTCAAAGTCGTAAATCACGATAAACACGCGCTTAGCTTTGCCCTGACTGCTTATGGTGCTTGGCTTTGTCTGATTTTGTGGTTAGCTTCAATTCACTCTTATAGCGCTTTCGTTTTTGTTTCAATTCACCAACACTCTTCCAACATGTCCTGCGTAGCCCAAGCAACATCCAGAAATATAGAGCTCTTACGGCAACATCATTATACTCCTGCTCTCCATTTTTTGTAAAATTTGAGGTTCTAAAGTGGATATTTGACCTTTGACATATTTTAAGTACTTAATTTTCCATATTATTATTTAACCTTTGAAAAATTTTAATTTCTCAAGTTAACATCCAACACCATTTGCCAATTATTTCCCACTCTTTGAGAAATTTCGAGTTATCAAGCTGGTATCTGCCATCATTCTATAACTACTCTCCAATCTTTGTGAGATTTAGAGTACTCAAATTGATGTCCAACATAATTTTTCTAATTATTCTCCATATACTATACAACCTTTAAAAAATTTTAAGTTTTCAAGTTCAATATCAATCTCCAATTATTCTCGAACCATTGGGAGATTTATAGTACTCTAATTTATGTTGAACATCATTCTCCAATCTTTGAGAATTTTAATATTTTCAAGTTGATATCCGACATCATTCACCAATTATACCCCCACCTTTAAGAAATTTAAATTCCTCAAGTTTGTATCTAACACAATTATTCTCTAAAATTTGAGCACGTTGAAGTTCTAAGGTTGATATCGGACATCATTATCTAATTATTCTACGACCCTTGATAAATTTAGAGTACTCAAGTTGATATACAACACCATTCTTCAATTAATCTCTAACATTTGAGAAATTTGTAATAGTAAAGTTGATGTTCGGCTTTATTCCCCACTTATTATCCGACTATTGAGAAATTAAGAGCTCTCAAGTTGATATCCAATATCATTCGCCAATTAGTCTCGAGTTTATATCCAAAACTATTCTGAAATCATTTTTCATCCGTGGAGAAATTTAGAGGTTTAAAGTTGATATCCAACACCATTAGTCTCCATTTTAGAAAAATCTAAAGATTTTAAGTTGATATGCAACATATTCTCCCAACCGTATTTAATAATTTGAGATTTTAAAGTTCTCAAGTTGATATCAAACATCATTTAGAGTTTTCAAGTTGATATTTAATATCATTCTGCACCTTTGAGAAATTGGAGCTCTCAAGTATGTAACAACGTTCTCCGAATACTTTTGGTTTTCGAATATTACATTAAAGTTCTTAAAGCAAATCATGTGTGAGTATAAGTTGAAAAATTCACTTTTCTCTACTTGAGACGCAGCAATTTTCGCTACACAAAAAGTTTTCTTCTTGTTGATGATATGAATCTCAACTCAAGCCTTACAGTTTATTGGGTTACTATACTTTCTTCATGGAGATACATTCAATTTTAGTATATCCTTTTGCAATTCCAGTCAGCTTCCACTTTTACCCTGGGGTCTTCCCTACCTACACCATCTTGTCACTAACTATCGGGGTAAGGGAGTTAAATTGAGCAAGGAAATAAATGAATAAGTAAATGAATGAAATAATAAAAGAAGTTTTATGGAGTTTTAATTAATTTCCCTTTTTGTAAGGCTAAAGAAAAGCAACAATATGACGCACCCTCGTATTGGCAAACTGTGCTAAATCAGCGATACACTGGTGCGTGAGTGAGATGCAAACGGTTGCCATATGTCTTCGGCTTATACTTTTTATATAAATATTGAGGGAGAACTAACGATGTGAGTGTGCAAATACTTAGTATGCATTACTTACAGTGGTGCGTGGTTATGTGTGTATGTGTATGGAAACGAATTAAAGGTCAAATTTGTAGACTTGAAAATACTGAGTTTGAAATGTCTCGCAACTAAGAGATGGGTTCGAAATGCCATCAGAAAACGGATTGGAGAAGAAGAGGAGGCACAATACTTCCGTGTTCGTAAAAATTCAGAGAGAAGAAACAAAATCGGCCATCGAGGCAGACGAGAACTTCGTCGTAGGTCTACTGAAAAATGGCAAAGTCCTTGATTGGGTATAATGCGGAATCATGCAGCAAGGGGAATTTCGACACTTTTTAAGGTGTCATAGTGTTGATTGACGTGGCGCTGAAAGGATAGATCAAAAGCACAAAATCTGGATCATATATCGGGATCTGTAGCATGCCACAATTCCAGATGGACACTCCCTATTGTAATGGCCAAACTGTCATACCAGGGCTGGCTAGCTTGATATAATTCAATCTAAATCATAACCCGTTTGCTGAAAATCTACATCCATTGCTCCTCGACCACAGAACCAAGCGTGTAAACATCATCGATCCTCATAGAGCCAGAAGTGTTTTGAAAACACTGGTACTGCCGCTTTCTGGATCGCAAATGCTAGTATGGATTTAAGAAATTTTGGTGCTAGATGGATATTCATAGAGGACTTCACTACGATCCTAGTTGGAGAGAGCTATCGAATGCTTAAAAAAAAACCAACTTGAATCACATCCACATTTTAGCGCACTGGCAGATGTTGGACGGATAACTGAGGCTACAATTGCGATGTATGAGATAGTTGCAGAGACAATGGACTATCTGTTTCATCATGCCATATTCCTACGTTGATCGAGAATACTAGAAGCAATGGATACGTTCTGTTTTCAACTCAACAACTAAGAGCAGACGACCACGTTACCCAAGAAGGTCACAACGTAGAACCATTCAGCGAAGAAAAGTTTGAAAAGGTGCTGCGTAACTTGAAAGCTTGGAAAAGCTGTGCCTAATGGAATGGGCACGAAGGCGATTCGGATAGCTGCAAATAACTGCTCAGGGCTTTTATCGCAGATAGATGATTGCACGAATAGTTCGCATTTCGCATGGCAAACAAACCCCAAATCCTCGTAGCTTTTAATTGCTTTCAGCTACGTACAGTGTAACTTAATATGGCTTCGGCTAGCTCCACTTTCGTCGCATGATGCTCTAGCATTTTAATGAATTTTCTGCGTTTTAATAATATTTTTTTACACTGAGGAATATGCAAAGCTACTCTAAGAAAGGAACATAAAAGTTCAGAGATGCGTGACAATTGTGTGAACTTTGAAAATTAATGACGTTAATTTACATTTGACACGCTTTGCAATATTTCGTTTCAGTATCATTCGAAAATTCAAACTACTTAAATTTTATTAAATTATGGCTGAGCTTAATTTATTGCACCAAATTTTTTGTGCGTTACCACAAATATTTGGGCGTTATAAATGAGTCTCAGTTTTGAATGAAATACAAATAGTGCCATATTTTTGCCTAATTTTCTTTACAACATGATCTCGCAGGCATTTTCTTACTAAGTTGGCAGATGCCATTCTTAATTTAACCGTTTTATGGACTTTGCTAATATGTCATCAGAGGCAACCGCAAATTAGATAAAGTACCTAAACTTAATATTTGGCCTTATTTTCATCGCTCTAGACAAATACTGAAATCTATATTCTAATGGTTTCCACTTGATTAATTTTGTTACTCATTCCAGTAGTCATTTTGTTTTCCCTTTTCGTTTTTCTGCAGAAATTCTTTCTTTAGTAGTTTGCTTAAATATGTTAGACCAAATGTGTGTCATAGATGTATTTGTTGGTATGCAGTGGAGGATTTGCAGTCATGTGCTCCTTGGGCCAAGACTGGCGAACCTTTTCATTCCTTTTATAACTTGAAACGATAAATTCCTGTGTGTTGTATATCTGGTACTCTCCCGGACACAACATCGATATAACATCCCACTATAGGACTTTCTGAATAGTTTTACAAGGTAGCCACATATCCAAGCAATTTTAAAAATTGCCATACCACTATGAATATTGATCCAAAAGTATTAAATTAAGTAAAGCTTAATTAAACCAGGCCATACGCAGTGTAAATAGATGGATAACTGATCACGGTCTTCAGCTATCAACAGCGCAAATGGAGATCGTCATTCTCACGAAGAGCCGAATTTCCAATATCAGGAATATGACATTGGGGACCAGCACATAGAAAAACGCACTTCAACGAAATACTTGAAAGATGAGGCGAGGCAGTACACTGATCTCTTCCGAGCAAATTTTAGAAGCCTGCAGAGAGGCTTCGCACACAATGGCGAATCCGAGTTGCAAACACTGGAGGACCAAAGTCATGCACAAGGATGTTTGCATGACAATTGAGTTATATTGTTGTTGTTGTTTTCAAGCAGTGGATTTTATATATATTCTATACAGTCGTGAAGTTTTTGCGGATGCAATAAATCATAGGAAGCACTGAACCGCCCTAAACTCCGCCATATGTAGAAGGCACTTTGAGAATTGATTCAGATTACCGCACGGTCTCCGCAGATACTGTGCTGGTCGTTGCTGAGATTATACCGATATATCTTCTCTTTTGATAGAGAAAAGCAATCTATGACAATAGAAAGAAGGTGAGTCGCGATGCTGTATGGCAGGCGCGAAGATAATAAGTCCTATGCTGGGCCAGAGAACTTATTCCAGAACTGAACCATAGATTAGATTAGGTTAAAGACCTCGCATTGACTGAATGAGTGCCTAGTGTTACCACAAGTTTGGTCAACGACCACACTGAAAAATCCAATCAGAAACCAGGGCATATGTTACAACATAACCCCGTCTACTTGCTAAATACTAGAAGCTTTCTGGACCTATGCTACTTGCTGCTTCTAGATCTGATACCTGTGCCACTGCTTATAGCTGGAGTCTGAGCCTTTCGAGCTGAACCCTTGGTTGAACGACCACACGGAGAGGTCGACTTCTACTCGACACAATTTTTAACCGCAATCAAAAAAATCAAAAAACCGAAATCAAGCCAAGTTGAGTAAAGCCAAGTCAAGGTAACTTAGGTTCAGCTAGGTAAAGTAAGAAAAACAAAAGTCTAGCATACGCCTCAAAATAAGCTGAAGCCAATGTGGAGCGATCACTTGGTACCACTACATTTTCATCTCCCAGCTTAGATTTATACAAGATCTCCCCTTAAATATCTCACGGTTTTTGAGAGCAGCATTTATTATGTAGAATTAAAAGTTACAATTTGGTTTCCAGACCTCAAACCACAAATTGAAAGCAAAGCTCAGCTTAGTCTTCTCCGAGTTTTATCGCTGCGAATTAAATATGAGAGTCCACGAGCCAGCCTAAAATCGGCCCTACGGTGCAGTAAACTAATCCACCACTGCATGTTAATATAGAAATGAACTACAACAATAATTTGGCAGTAAAATATCGTACACTCAACGAAAGCCTAAAGCGGCAGTTGTCCACGAACGTACGTAGAAAAAACGTGTCAGCTGACACGACCTAACATATGAGTGTGCAATGTAAACGAAAACTCACCGACGTTTAACGCACGTACGTACGTAGCCCGGAACGTAGAAATCAAAACAATTTTGATTTTTTCCGTAAGAACGTGTCAGCTGATCGCTCTCTCACAAAACAGAGTTGCCTATTAAATATTTTGTGTGCTATGTTTGGACCAATTGCAGTTATTATACAAAAAGGCCTAATGATTGTTTAAAATTTTGTTGAAATATCCTAAAATTATTATATAAAATTGGAGGTTACAAATAAATGAACTAGAAATTCTTATTGAGTATTTGTTTCTGCCATTTGCACCCTGAAAAATTGTAATTCCAAAAACTTATGTTTGCATAAACATTAGGGCGGGTCGTTTTGTGGGGAGGCAAAAAAATCGCTAATTGCTCTGTGAAAATCGCATTCTAGGGATCAAAATAAGAAACTTTGCCGAAGGAACCATACCTCTAAAACGAATTCTGGTGTCCCCCAATTTGGGTCGAACTTTTGGGTAGTGGCAAATTTTGAAAAATCCCACTTTGACCCATTTAGAGTGCTCCAATCGAGTACAAATATATGCCCGACCCCCACTAACTTTTTATAATAACATCTATTTTTTTCTCTTAAGAAATTTATTTAGTCAGAACATATGTAAATGAAAAAATTAATTTAATTGAGTTATAGAAAAGAAACTAAAAAAAAGTATTGTTTGAAGTCTTTTTTTCTTTCAAGTCTGGGCAATTTCGCACGGCTCTCTAATGTCGTCGCCATAACAGCCTCTACATTTTCCGGTATAACCCGTTTGGAAACGCTAGCTAGCATTTGAACATGTCGTTCCGTTCCTTGTATGTGTGATGGAATTTTTGGATCATTAAACGGTGAATCATCTTGATTTAAATATTCTTTCAATGTATCGTACGGAATGCTTCGCGTGAATGGTGGTTCAAATACGATATTTATATCATTCAAATTGAGCATTTCCGTATAACTTGTGCAATTAAAGTTTATATCTGGTTTTTTATAAACTGTAAGTTCCATTGGCTCGTCAACATCGGTTCGATAGCGTAGAATTTTCTTGATGGCACAGTCGCGCTTTTCTTTGCTATCATCAACCAACATTGATAACAAGATATTTCCCGAATGCGCATAATATGAATTATCTTTAATTACTTGATTGACAATTTTGCGTAAACGAGGTTCTAGAAATCGTGACCAACCAATGAACTTGAAAAATAATGCACTACCGTACACGACAGAGCTGTAATACTTGATATTGAAGTACATTGGTCACTTCACTTATTATTTTTTTTGAAATATTTTTTTATCTGAAATTAGCACTTCACACTTTGAGTTCTTCACAACGACTTAATGCATTCACAAAAATCGTTGCGTTATATATGGTCTACGAGACGAGGTAATAAGAATGAAATGGTAATTTCAATTCTACCTGCTGTGTCTTGTGGTGGCTTAAAAAAAACAACACAAGCAATTTTACGATCTGCAATTGTGTCACAGTTATACCTTCATTTTTTAAAACGGTTGAATACAAAACCCACACAACTATGTTTACGACATGCAAATGCATCACAGTGATGCCTTGGTTTTAAAAGGGTTGTAAAAACGCTAATTTCTAATAATTTTTTTTAATTTCTTTTCTATTACGAAATTTAATTCATTTTTTCATTTACATATGTTCTGACTAAATAAATTTCTAAAGAGAAAAATAAAAAAATAAAAATAAAAAGAAAAAACATAGGCATTACGCTGATTTTTTCATGTAAAGTGCAAAACCGACGATTTTTTGAAATGTTTGTATGGTGAACCCCCAGGGGGGTTCCAGGAGGTGTGCCACTGGCATCGGTGGGTCGGACCTCCAAAGTTAGTGGGGGTCGGTCATACATTTGGACTCGATTGGAGCACTCTAAATGGGTCAAAGTGGGATTTTTCAAAATTTGCCCCTACCCAACAGTTCGACCCAAATTGGGGGACACCAGAATTCGTTTTAGAGGTATGGTTCCTTCGGCAAAGTTTCTTATTTTGATCCCTAGAATATGATTTTCACAGAGCAATGGGCGATCTTTTTGCCTCCCCACAAATCGACCCGGCCTAATAAGCATGCATGCAAACTGGTCAATCGCAACAGTGCATTGCTGTAAACAATACATACACAAATATGTTATGTACATGTACACAGACGCACACATTGATTCCTATGGGCTTGAGGGTTCGGTCAAACGTGTTTTTTACGACAAATGTCCGTACGTACGGCACACGTCGGTGGGTAACTGCCGCTTAAATATACAAAAGTTTACCTGCATACATGTGTTTGTGTATGAACTATACCTAAGTCCATATTTAGGCAAGTATGTATATGTATATGCATATACTACACATGCCCTTGCATGTGTATGTACGCAAAGAATCCATCGCAAAACACTAATTTGTGCTGTGACTTCTTATCGACTCATGAGCATTTATGTTTGTATCAAGTGAATATTTGTGTGGTTGAATAATTTGTGTGTTGGTATATCAAACGGAAAAAGAAAAAATAATGGAAAAACCGGCAACAATAACAAACGAACAATGGAAGGTATAAATAGTCTGCGGTTGTGAACTGGGAGGGAGGCACTAATACGTTTATACGATAATTCTGTTATTGTAGCAGAAAATACTTCAAGCAAGAACATTAACCGCACGCCTATAAATAGGCTATATTTTTTGCTTTTATTGCTTATTTTATTCATATAAACGTGCATGCATGAGTGCTGAGGTTTAGCGAATAAGATAAAAAACAACTCAGTACCTGTCAGGCGCTTGTCCACCTCAACCATCTGTCTTAGTTCAATGAAACGTCATTGAGTGTCTTATTTACATTGATATTGATTTATAAATATGAACTTATTCGCAATTTTTTTTTTGTATTTTTATAACTTAATCAATAAGGGGAACCGTAGTTAAGAATGTGGTAGATGGGATGCTATCCAGTGAGCTCAACATTTGCGCGATAGAGTGTGTCTGGCTTAACTTTCGAAAGCATCGAAGTATTTTAATTTTTTGCTTGATATGTGTATGATACACTAATTTGTGTCTGAGCAAACGCCGGACAGACGCTATTGATAGGGTAATGAGTTTTCTTCGGACTGGCCGCCAAACGCAGCCCGACCATTCTCAGTCCGGAATATTACACACTAATGAGTAGTCGAGGTGCAAGAAGCGGTAATCATTCCGTGTGCACATAGGGACGCGGCAAAAAGTGAGGCTCGGTCGAGGCCTTCCAGCTTGCTCACCTCAAGGATTTTCCGAAGTTTGTAGCGTCTGTTCAGCGTGAGGTGGAACTATGATCGGGCGTTGGTCTTGGATAAAGCGGCGAGTTATGCGCTGAGCTCAGCACACACCGAAATAAAGTTAAATTTTCTATTTTCTCCCATCACAAATACGGAAATTATTTTTAAAAAAAATTTAATGAGGTTATTTACTTAGAATTTTCGGATCCTTTCAAAAGGAGATACCGTTGGAGGACTGGTTAATGTGCTGTTGAATGCAAATGCTGACATCACACAAGATGGGGACAATTGAGCATATCACAACTGGCTTAAGGCAGAGGGCGCAAAGCGTGGACAACGTGTTGCTATTCTGGTGACGAATGAGCGTCTCGGAGCGATCTGCATCAAGGCGAGAATTTTCAGTATATCAATACGCACTAAAAGATTAGGCAGCCGAAGACGATAAAGACTCGTTCTTTGAAAAACTAGAAAAGACATACGATGACTGTCCCGTCATAATATGAAAATCATGATTTCCGACTTTGACGACAAGTTCAGCAGGGATGAGCCCTTTCGTTCGGAAAATTCAACCTCACCTAAGTAATATCACGTAATGGGGTTAGGTTGGTTAACTTCGATGCTGCTCGTCATAAGTACTGTGTTTCAGCAAAGAACGATCAACCGAGGCATATGGCATTTTCTTGATCAAATAACACTATACCTAATCGAATCTCAAAAGGCAACTCGCATTATTACCAAGCGGCAAAGTACACGAAGCCTCTGCGCACCGAATAAAGTACAAAGAACAAAGTATTCCACTGGCGAGGAGCTGTTCACGAAGCAGATTAATCAATTCGGCTCATATCTGCTTACTGAGAGAAATCTTCCACCTGACAATATAACTTGGAGTGAAAGCAAACGGAATATATGGTCCCGTGCCTGAGCGTCGAAAGAGATCATGGGGTCACAATTGAGCCGCAGGATTGGTGCCAGGGGGCAAAAATGGCAGAACATACAATTTATGTGTATACGGATGGTTCCAAATTAACGGAAGGGGTCGAGTCTGCTGTTTACTATGTCGATCCAGAAATAAGTAGATCCTACAAGCTGCCAGATTATTGCAGCGAAAATTATAGCTGTGAAGAAAGCAGTAGAAATTCTGGAGGAAGCACGCTTTAGCTGCATGTAGCCAATATACACATTGATCGTCAGGCGGCGGCGATTAAGGCAATAATCTCACACAGTACTTCATCAAGAAGTGTTCTGGAATGCGAAGACGCATTGGAAAAACTTCACTCAGGTCGGACCATACATCGTCACTGGGTCTCCGGTCATAAAGGGATAGAAGGCAAAGAAAGAGTCGATGATTTGGCAAAGGAGGGTGCAATACTCGTTGAAACGACGATAGACGTCCCAAGCCGTTTGGGAGAAATCAAAAGGAGACAGGAGTTGCATATGATCTATCAAGCAGGAAAGGCATGGGCAAAAGCACGGAGCTGAAAGGTTTCTAAAATCATCATTTCTGGAGAGAGAAGTCTTAAGGCTCACGATGGGCATACTAACTTGACAGTGCCTTCTGGCGTGACATGCTTATAAGTTAGCCTCGTCAGTGATAGCGTAGGTGTAGGAAGTGCGATCTGCAGGAAGAAGCGGGCTCCAATTGTTAGGACGGCATAGTTGCCAGATCTCGAGACAGCATTTAAACTAGGTCCTAAAAAACTTCAAGTATTTACCAAGCATTTCTTTTTTTATAAAAAAAATCTTAGCTTTAACCCCTGTTCGTCACCCTTTAACCGTCTGCAATCGGGATTAAAATTGTATGTAATATTTTTGACCTTGGATGAAAAAAAATTATTTAATTTAAAGGGCCACCCTAATATAAATACATTTTCAGTAACAACATATGCCATAATCACAGCAATAAAGCTGTCAATAGCAGCGCTAAATATGAATAACGGCCACAATCAGCTGGGTATAAATAAACAACCCGTTATTTTCCCAATGTGGACAAAGGGGAAAAAAAATATGTAGACGTACATATATGCAGTCTGATCCACACATAGACCCATATAAACATAAATGTATGCAATAAAATACAAAACATTGCAAAGCAACTGAAATTTATCACAGTTTTGTATCCTTGAACGCTTGGCTTTGTTGCTTGACCGCGTCGTAATGTCAAAACGTCACACCACTGACAACAACATTCATTCCCCCTTTAAGAATAGAATGTATTAATGCCAAATTCTTATGCGATCCCACTGCTATTACCTGCGACGTATGTCAACCCATAAAATTAAGTGCAGCCACACGTGTAGACGAAGGATAAAAATTACGAGTTAAGCTTTTCTTTTTATTTGAAAGGATAAAAATAAAAACCAAAATAAACTTATGTTTCTTTTTTTAATGCTTTTTGAAAGATTGTTTTTTTTTTTTTTTTTTTGTGCGAGAGAGGCTTATTGTAACAGAAAACAAACAGGAAAACAAAATCTCAATGCACAAACTTATATTGCTTAGGCTTACTTATGTCGCATAAAGAGCAGCCGATGGTATAAAGCCACCCACCGTTAGGCCGCAAAGGAATTTATCGGGTAAAGAACTGACCAAAAACTGAAATCACGCTAACACTACAATTACAGCTGGATAAAAAGGTAACCCATTTATAAGGTTAAAGGCAATTGTAACAAGCTTTATTTTCACATTTCTTCCAAAAGAAAAAGGTTGGAGTTGCAAAAATACACACAAAATACAAAATACTAAGTTTTCATATGGCAAACGATGGGGTGGATGGTGTCCTTTGTGGCTTTTTTTTTTTTTTTTTGTTGGACTGGTGATGATACATATTTTACCCGTCATGAGCTTACAAGTTACTGGATTTCGCAATGACTACTTACGACTGGTTGTACTCTATAATACTTTTGTCTAGTTGTATGGAAGCTTACCTGCAAATAAAAAGAAATACAAAAAAGTTAGTAAACACAAAAAGGAAAGATTTTCTAAAAATTGTTGCAGTAAATACTTTAAATTGTGAGCTGGGATAAAAAATTAACTACTTATCAAATACGATACTTCGAATCGTCAAGTTCTCTCGTTGCTTGATTTTAAGTTACTAATAAGAAGGTGCTGAGGGTTGCTTTATGAATCAAATTCACGTTTCATTCGCACCCCCTCAAACAGTAGAGCCAACATAAGAAATGACACTTATGAATTTTGATATTGATTTAACACGGTCAAAAAGCGTCGCACAGGGATCAAAGTTTAGATTTTATGCAGCACTAGACATCAACATAGAAATTAATGAATCGTGCCTACTCGGGCGCCATTTATAAGTTGGGGTCAAAACTATATTTTTCAATGGAGGCTGAAAAATTTTTAATTTTTATTCTTCCTTTTTTATTGTAATCCCCTAAATCGAATTGCAGTACAAGATAGAAAAAAAATTAATTTTAGTTTTTTAAGTCTCCATAGAAAAGCATTTACTGTGAAACCAATGCGACACTCTTTAACCGTGTTCAATCGGAACTAAAATTTATATTTTTTTTTTTTGTTGTTATATCGGCCTACTGATTTGTAAGATCGCGAGTTTGAATCGAGCTCAAGACCTAACAATAATTATTTTATCATTATTATTGTTATAATATATTTTTTCTTAATTGAAAAAATGTTTAAATTAGAATAGAAGAAAGAAAAAATTTAGACAACTGCCAAAGCTCGTTGTATAGATCCATTTCGGGAACTGCTAAATTCCTTCATCGGCAACGTTTAGGCGCCGCTGCTATAACCATTCAGCCACCACAGCGGTTTTTTGTTTGTCTTCATTTTTCCTCATTCAATTCTGGTTCTTGCCAATTGATATTCACAGCACTGCGACATCTGTTACAGAATAGTTGTGAAAATTGGACTTTGTTTATGGCGATGATGCCATAGTGTCATATTTTATTGACACTTTTCCCCCTTCCTCTGGGATGTATTAACAATTTTTGTTGTTATATCGGCCTACTGATTTGTAAGATCGCGAGTTTGAATCGAGCTCAAGGCCTAACAATAATTATTTTATCATTATTATTGTTATAATATATTTTTTCTTAATTGAAAAAATGTTTAAATTAGAATAGAAGAAGGAAAAAATTTAGACAACTGCCAAAGCTCGTTGTATAGATCCATTTCGGGAACTGCTAAATTCCTTCATCGGCAACGTTTAGGCGCCGCTGCTATAACCATTCAGCCACCACAGCGGTTTTTTGTTTGTCTTCATTTTTCCTACTTCAATTCTGGTTCTTGCCAATTGATATTCACAGCACTGCGACATCTGTTACAGAATAGTTGTGAAAATTGGACTTTGTTTATGGCGATGATGCCATAGTGTCATATTTTATTGACACTTTTTCCCCGTGCTCTGGGATGTATTAACAATTTTTGTTGTTATATCGGCCTACTGATTTGTAAGATCGCGAGTTTGAATCGAGCTCAAGGCCTAACAATAATTATTTTATCATTATTATTGTTATAATATATTTTTTCTTAATTGAAAAAATGTTTAAATTAGAATAGAAGAAAGAAAAAATTTAGACAACTGCCAAAGCTCGTTGTATAGATCCATTTCGGGAACTGCTAAATTCCTTCATCGGCAACGTTTAGGCGCCGCTGCTATAACCATTCAGCCACCACAGCGGTTTTTTGTTTGTCTTCATTTTTCCTACTTCAATTCTGGTTCTTGCCAATTGATATTCACAGCACTGCGACATCTGTTACAGAATAGTTGTGAAAATTGGACTTTGTTTATGGCGATGATGCCATAGTGTCATATTTTATTGACACTTTTTCCCCGTGCTCTGGGATGTATTAACAATTTTTGTTGTTATATCGGCCTACTGATTTGTAAGATCGCGAGTTTGAATCGAGCTCAAGACCTAACAATAATTATTTTATCATTATTATTGTTATAATATATTTTTTCTTAATTGAAAAAATGTTTAAATTAGAATAGAAGAAAGAAAAAATTTAGACAACTGCCAAAGCTCGTTGTATAGATCCATTTCGGGAACTGCTAAATTCCTTCATCGGCAACGTTTAGGCGCCGCTGCTATAACCATTCAGCCACCACAGCGGTTTTTTGTTTGTCTTCATTTTTCCTACTTCAATTCTGGTTCTTGCCAATTGATATTCACAGCACTGCGACATCTGTTACAGAATAGTTGTGAAAATTGGACTTTGTTTATGGCGATGATGCCATAGTGTCATATTTTATTAACACTTTTTCCCCGTGCTCTGGGATGTATTAACAATTTTTGTTGTTATATCGGCCTACTGATTTGTAAGATCGCGAGTTTGAATCGAGCTCAAGACCTAACAATAATTATTTTATCATTATTATTGTTATAATATATTTTTTCTTAATTGAAAAAATGTTTAAATTAGAATAGAAGAAAGAAAAAATTTAGACAACTGCCAAAGCTCGTTGTATAGATCCATTTCGGGAACTGCTAAATTCCTTCATCGGCAACGTTTAGGCGCCGCTGCTATAACCATTCAGCCACCACAGCGGTTTTTTGTTTGTCTTCATTTTTCCTACTTCAATTCTGGTTCTTGCCAATTGATATTCACAGCACTGCGACATCTGTTACAGAATAGTTGTGAAAATTGGACTTTGTTTATGGCGATGATGCCATAGTGTCATATTTTATTTTCACAACTATTCTGTAACAGATGTCGCAGTGCTGTGAATATCAATTGGCAAGAACCAGAATTGAAGTAGGAAAAATGAAGACAAACAAAAAACCGCTGTGGTGGCTGAATGGTTATAGCAGCGGCGCCTAAACGTTGCCGATGAAGGAATTTAGCAGTTCCCGAAATGGATCTATACAACGAGCTTTGGCAGTTGTCTAAATTTTTTCTTTCTTCTATTCTAATTTAAACATTTTTTCAATTAAGAAAAAATATATTATAACAATAATAATGATAAAATAATTATTGTTAGGCCTTGAGCTCGATTCAAACTCGCGATCTTACAAATCAGTAGGCCGATATAACAACAAAAATTGTTAATACATCCCAGAGGAAGGGGGAAAAGTGTCAATAAAATATGACACTATGGCATCATCGCCATAAACAAAGTCCAATTTTCACAACTATTCTGTAACAGATGTCGCAGTGCTGTGAATATCAATTGGCAAGAACCAGAATTGAATGAGGAAAAATGAAGACAAACAAAAAACCGCTGTGGTGGCTGAATGGTTATAGCAGCGGCGCCTAAACGTTGCCGATGAAGGAATTTAGCAGTTCCCGAAATGGATCTATACAACGAGCTTTGGCAGTTGTCTAAATTTTTTCTTTCTTCTATTCTAATTTAAACATTTTTTCAATTAAGAAAAAATATATTATAACAATAATAATGATAAAATAATTATTGTTAGGTCTTGAGCTCGATTCAAACTCGCGATCTTACAAATCAGTAGGCCGATATAACAACAAAAATTGTTAATACATCCCAGAGCACGGGGAAAAAGTGTCAATAAAATATGACACTATGGCATCATCGCCATAAACAAAGTCCAATTTTCACAACTATTCTGTAACAGATGTCGCAGTGCTGTGAATATCAATTGGCAAGAACCAGAATTGAAGTAGGAAAAATGAAGACAAACAAAAAACCGCTGTGGTGGCTGAATGGTTATAGCAGCGGCGCCTAAACGTTGCCGATGAAGGAATTTAGCAGTTCCCGAAATGGATCTATACAACGAGCTTTGGCAGTTGTCTAAATTTTTTCTTTCTTCTATTCTAATTTAAACATTTTTTCAATTAAGAAAAAATATATTATAACAATAATAATGATAAAATAATTATTGTTAGGCCTTGAGCTCGATTCAAACTCGCGATCTTACAAATCAGTAGGCCGATATAACAACAAAAATTGTTAATACATCCCAGAGCACGGGGAAAAAGTGTCAATAAAATATGACACTATGGCATCATCGCCATAAACAAAGTCAAATTTTCACAACTATTCTGTAACAGATGTCGCAGTGCTGTGAATATCAATTGGCAAGAACCAGAATTGAATGAGGAAAAATGAAGACAAACAAAAAACCGCTGTGGTGGCTGAATGGTTATAGCAGCGGCGCCTAAACGTTGCCGATGAAGGAATTTAGCAGTTCCCGAAATGGATCTATACAACGAGCTTTGGCAGTTGTCTAAATTTTTTCTTTCTTCTATTCTAATTTAAACATTTTTTCAATTAAGAAAAAATATATTATAACAATAATAATGATAAAATAATTATTGTTAGGCCTTGAGCTCGATTCAAACTCGCGATCTTACAAATCAGTAGGCCGATATAACAACAAAAATTGTTAATACATCCCAGAGCACGGGGAAAAAGTGTCAATAAAATATGACACTATGGCATCATCGCCATAAACAAAGTCCAATTTTCACAACTATTCTGTAACAGATGTCGCAGTGCTGTGAATATCAATTGGCAAGAACCAGAATTGAATGAGGAAAAATGAAGACAAACAAAAAACCGCTGTGGTGGCTGAATGGTTATAGCAGCGGCGCCTAAACGTTGCCGATGAAGGAATTTAGCAGTTCCCGAAATGGATCTATACAACGAGCTTTGGCAGTTGTCTAAATTTTTTCTTTCTTCGATTCTAATTTAAACATTTTTTCAATTAAGAAAAAATATATTATAACAATAATAATGATAAAATAATTATTGTTAGGCCTTGAGCTCGATTCAAACTCGCGATCTTACAAATCAGTAGGCCGATATAACAACAAAAATTGTTAATACATCCCAGAGCACGGGGAAAAAGTGTCAATAAAATATGACACTATGGCATCATCGCCATAAACAAAGTCAAATTTTCACAACTATTCTGTAACAGATGTCGCAGTGCTGTGAATATCAATTGGCAAGAACCAGAATTGAATGAGGAAAAATGAAGACAAACAAAAAACCGCTGTGGTGGCTGAATGGTTATAGCAGCGGCGCCTAAACGTTGCCGATGAAGGAATTTAGCAGTTCCCGAAATGGATCTATACAACGAGCTTTGGCAGTTGTCTAAATTTTTTCTTTCTTCTATTCTAATTTAAACATTTTTTCAATTAAGAAAAAATATATTATAACAATAATAATGATAAAATAATTATTGTTAGGCCTTGAGCTCGATTCAAACTCGCGATCTTACAAATCAGTAGGCCGATATAACAACAAAAATTGTTAATACATCCCAGAGCACGGGGAAAAAGTGTCAATAAAATATGACACTATGGCATCATCGCCATAAACAAAGTCAAATTTTCACAACTATTCTGTAACAGATGTCGCAGTGCTGTGAATATCAATTGGCAAGAACCAGAATTGAATGAGGAAAAATGAAGACAAACAAAAAACCGCTGTGGTGGCTGAATGGTTATAGCAGCGGCGCCTAAACGTTGCCGATGAAGGAATTTAGCAGTTCCCGAAATGGATCTATACAACGAGCTTTGGCAGTTGTCTAAATTTTTTCTTTCTTCTATTCTAATTTAAACATTTTTTCAATTAAGAAAAAATATATTATAACAATAATAATGATAAAATAATTATTGTTAGGCCTTGAGCTCGATTCAAACTCGCGATCTTACAAATCAGTAGGCCGATATAACAACAAAAATTGTTAATACATCCCAGAGCACGGGGAAAAAGTGTCAATAAAATATGACACTATGGCATCATCGCCATAAACAAAGTCCAATTTTCACAACTATTCTGTAACAGATGTCGCAGTGCTGTGAATATCAATTGGCAAGAACCAGAATTGAAGTAGGAAAAATGAAGACAAACAAAAAACCGCTGTGGTGGCTGAATGGTTATAGCAGCGGCGCCTAAACGTTGCCGATGAAGGAATTTAGCAGTTCCCGAAATGGATCTATACAACGAGCTTTGGCAGTTGTCTAAATTTTTTCTTTCTTTTATTCTAATTTAAACATTTTTTCAATTAAGAAAAAATATATTATAACAATAATAATGATAAAATAATTATTGTTAGGTCTTGAGCTCGATTCAAACTCGCGATCTTACAAATCAGTAGGCCGATATAACAACAAAAATTGTTAGTACATCCCAGAGCACGGGGAAAAAGTGTCAATAAAATATGACACTATGGCATCATCGCCATAAACAAAGTCCAATTTTCACAACTATTCTGTAACAGATGTCGCAGTGCTGTGAATATCAATTGGCAAGAACCAGAATTGAAGTAGGAAAAATGAAGACAAACAAAAAACCGCTGTGGTGGCTGAATGGTTATAGCAGCGGCGCCTAAACGTTGCCGATGAAGGAATTTAGCAGTTCCCGAAATGGATCTATACAACGAGCTTTGGCAGTTGTCTAAATTTTTTCTTTCTTCTATTCTAATTTAAACATTTTTTCAATTAAGAAAAAATATATTATAACAATAATAATGATAAAATAATTATTGTTAGGTCTTGAGCTCGATTCAAACTCGCGATCTTACAAATCAGTAGGCCGATATAACAACAAAAATTGTTAGTACATCCCAGAGCACGGGGAAAAAGTGTCAATAAAATATGACACTATGGCATCATCGCCATAAACAAAGTCCAATTTTCACAACTATTCTGTAACAGATGTCGCAGTGCTGTGAATATCAATTGGCAAGAACCAGAATTGAAGTAGGAAAAATGAAGACAAACAAAAAACCGCTGTGGTGGCTGAATGGTTATAGCAGCGGCGCCTAAACGTTGCCGATGAAGGAATTTAGCAGTTCCCGAAATGGATCTATACAACGAGCTTTGGCAGTTGTCTAAATTTTTTCTTTCTTCTATTCTAATTTAAACATTTTTTCAATTAAGAAAAAATATATTATAACAATAATAATGATAAAATAATTATTGTTAGGTCTTGAGCTCGATTCAAACTCGCGATCTTACAAATCAGTAGGCCGATATAACAACAAAAATTGTTAGTACATCCCAGAGCACGGGGAAAAAGTGTCAATAAAATATGACACTATGGCATCATCGCCATAAACAAAGTCCAATTTTCACAACTATTCTGTAACAGATGTCGCAGTGCTGTGAATATCAATTGGCAAGAACCAGAATTGAAGTAGGAAAAATGAAGACAAACAAAAAACCGCTGTGGTGGCTGAATGGTTATAGCAGCGGCGCCTAAACGTTGCCGATGAAGGAATTTAGCAGTTCCCGAAATGGATCTATACAACGAGCTTTGGCAGTTGTCTAAATTTTTTCTTTCTTCTATTCTAATTTAAACATTTTTTCAATTAAGAAAAAATATATTATAACAATAATAATGATAAAATAATTATTGTTAGGTCTTGAGCTCGATTCAAACTCGCGATCTTACAAATCAGTAGGCCGATATAACAACAAAAATTGTTAGTACATCCCAGAGCACGGGGAAAAAGTGTCAATAAAATATGACACTATGGCATCATCGCCATAAACAAAGTCCAATTTTCACAACTATTCTGTAACAGATGTCGCAGTGCTGTGAATATCAATTGGCAAGAACCAGAATTGAAGTAGGAAAAATGAAGACAAACAAAAAACCGCTGTGGTGGCTGAATGGTTATAGCAGCGGCGCCTAAACGTTGCCGATGAAGGAATTTAGCAGTTCCCGAAATGGATCTATACAACGAGCTTTGGCAGTTGTCTAAATTTTTTCTTTCTTCTATTCTAATTTAAACATTTTTTCAATTAAGAAAAAATATATTATAACAATAATAATGATAAAATAATTATTGTTAGGTCTTGAGCTCGATTCAAACTCGCGATCTTACAAATCAGTAGGCCGATATAACAACAAAAATTGTTAGTACATCCCAGAGCACGGGGAAAAAGTGTCAATAAAATATGACACTATGGCATCATCGCCATAAACAAAGTCCAATTTTCACAACTATTCTGTAACAGATGTCGCAGTGCTGTGAATATCAATTGGCAAGAACCAGAATTGAAGTAGGAAAAATGAAGACAAACAAAAAACCGCTGTGGTGGCTGAATGGTTATAGCAGCGGCGCCTAAACGTTGCCGATGAAGGAATTTAGCAGTTCCCGAAATGGATCTATACAACGAGCTTTGGCAGTTGTCTAAATTTTTTCTTTCTTCTATTCTAATTTAAACATTTTTTCAATTAAGAAAAAATATATTATAACAATAATAATGATAAAATAATTATTGTTAGGTCTTGAGCTCGATTCAAACTCGCGATCTTACAAATCAGTAGGCCGATATAACAACAAAAATTGTTAGTACATCCCAGAGCACGGGGAAAAAGTGTCAATAAAATATGACACTATGGCATCATCGCCATAAACAAAGTCCAATTTTCACAACTATTCTGTAACAGATGTCGCAGTGCTGTGAATATCAATTGGCAAGAACCAGAATTGAAGTAGGAAAAATGAAGACAAACAAAAAACCGCTGTGGTGGCTGAATGGTTATAGCAGCGGCGCCTAAACGTTGCCGATGAAGGAATTTAGCAGTTCCCGAAATGGATCTATACAACGAGCTTTGGCAGTTGTCTAAATTTTTTCTTTCTTTTATTCTAATTTAAACATTTTTTCAATTAAGAAAAAATATATTATAACAATAATAATGATAAAATAATTATTGTTAGGTCTTGAGCTCGATTCAAACTCGCGATCTTACAAATCAGTAGGCCGATATAACAACAAAAATTGTTAGTACATCCCAGAGCACGGGGAAAAAGTGTCAATAAAATATGACACTATGGCATCATCGCCATAAACAAAGTCCAATTTTCACAACTATTCTGTAACAGATGTCGCAGTGCTGTGAATATCAATTGGCAAGAACCAGAATTGAAGTAGGAAAAATGAAGACAAACAAAAAACCGCTGTGGTGGCTGAATGGTTATAGCAGCGGCGCCTAAACGTTGCCGATGAAGGAATTTAGCAGTTCCCGAAATGGATCTATACAACGAGCTTTGGCAGTTGTCTAAATTTTTTCTTTCTTCTATTCTAATTTAAACATTTTTTCAATTAAGAAAAAATATATTATAACAATAATAATGATAAAATAATTATTGTTAGGTCTTGAGCTCGATTCAAACTCGCGATCTTACAAATCAGTAGGCCGATATAACAACAAAAATTGTTAGTACATCCCAGAGCACGGGGAAAAAGTGTCAATAAAATATGACACTATGGCATCATCGCCATAAACAAAGTCCAATTTTCACAACTATTCTGTAACAGATGTCGCAGTGCTGTGAATATCAATTGGCAAGAACCAGAATTGAAGTAGGAAAAATGAAGACAAACAAAAAACCGCTGTGGTGGCTGAATGGTTATAGCAGCGGCGCCTAAACGTTGCCGATGAAGGAATTTAGCAGTTCCCGAAATGGATCTATACAACGAGCTTTGGCAGTTGTCTAAATTTTTTCTTTCTTCTATTCTAATTTAAACATTTTTTCAATTAAGAAAAAATATATTATAACAATAATAATGATAAAATAATTATTGTTAGGCCTTGAGCTCGATTCAAACTCGCGATCTTAAAATTTATATCTAACATTTGCACCTACGGTTCTATCGATATTCGGTATTAAATAAAAGAAGAAATTAATTAAATTCTTTAATCGTATCTTGTTGCTGTTGTTGTTGTTGTTTTTGTTGTTGTTGTTGTTGTTGTTGTTGTAGTTTTAGCAGTGCTTCGCCCCATCCAATAGGTGCGACCGATCACAAATTTTCATCAATGTCCTCTAACGGGTATCCAAGGAAAATTGCTGTTTCAACTGGGGTGGACCATAGTGAGAGATGCGTTAGAGGCGTTGGTTCCACATTACAATTGAAGAGATGGTTGGTGTCATATGGGGACACATTGCAAGCAGGACATATATTTTGTATGTCGGGGTTGAGTCTGGATAGGTAAGAGTTTAACCTGTTACAGTACCCAGATCGAAGTTGAGCTAGAGTGACATGCGTTTCGCTAGGGAGAGTGGGTTCACTTATTCTAGTTCTGGATAGTTTTCTTTAAGTACTGAGCCCTGTGCGACATCCTTTAAGTGCGTTCAATCCGTAGTTACCCATCACGGAAATTGTGGGACTATTGCAAAAAATCCCTGGCTTGGTTAAAACTTTGGCAGAAAAATTTGCGATTATGTGGGTCTTTACCTCACCTTGTTAGCTTGTCCGTCCTGATGTCGTGTTGTTAAGATTTTTCAAATTAATAATTAAAGTTTCACCCCCCACCCTTTTTTCTTTTAATTAGCACTCACCCCAAAACATGAGCCCAAAACGCGAAGTCAATCCCTGTGCAGTACTGGATCTATGCACTGGATCCCTGCTCAGGCGCCGTTTGCAAAGCGAGTTTCTGCCGAGGTAGCTATTAAACAATTCAAGTCGACTACTACCTCTAGTCGACTAATATAATGAATACGAAAAACTTTTATTCTTGAATTTCTTCGAATAAATTTTTGAGATTTTATTCATAATTAAATAAAAAATTATTTAAAAAATTTTTTAGCAATAAATGCCATAGCTATTTTTCTGTCCACTGCTGTATATTTCAAAATTCAATACAACACACCTCGCGCATTTTAGTGGTGACCGGCTGTCATTTTATGACCAGCTTGTGCTCAAAGCTGCATTGACAGCTCCACACCTGTGGTTAACGCTAATCAGTGCGACGTCTGCGAGTCCTGAGTTCAATTAAAGGTTTAAGTTTTCTTTTTCTTCTGTTTTCCTCAAGTATGTAGAGTTCTGTTGCACTGAATTATTAAATATGTCCGAATTAAAATCTATGAAGCATTTTCTCTATACCATGCACGGCAGAGCACAGTTTTCAAATATACATATATACACACACATAAATAAATAGTTCAGCGCAAGTAGAAGCCAAAGAAAGAAAACATATTCAAGGACAATTTTCTCCTTGGTTCAACATTGCAATTATAAGTGGAAATATATTTTGCTGTTTGCAGTAATGGCAGAAAATATATTGAACATGACCACACACATACACACATACACACATGCATATGCACACCCACATTAAAGCACATATGCTAGCACAGAAAGTAACCAATGAATACACTGACTAATTGAATTAAATTACACGTAATTACTTCCATTTCAATGCCTCTGTCGACCAGGTACCACTACATCCTACATAGAGCTATTGAATGAGCAAACGAGTAGCCAAGGAAAGGAGCTGACGAGCAGACGTAACACCGATGTCAAGTGTTCGAGTGTTTCCGAGAAATCTGCACCAAACGCTGTATTAACTTGAAATAAAACTAGAACACAAACATATAAAAAGAAAATAAAAAAAACAAATACACAAACAAGTACATGCATTTATTACTACACACAACTAACACACACACACTCACACCAATCCAACTGCGGATATGAACATTCGCTAATTTTTCTCACTCCCTACAGACGTTCATTTGCTTAGCAATTGCTTCAGGCTCTCTGCTGCCATCGAAGCTGGCTTTGGCAATGAATGTAGTTACATATTTGTGTGTGTGTGTGTGTGTGTGTACTAGGAAATGTCACAGGTGAGTGGCGTATTGCTATGAGTATGTAGCAAAGAGGTGTGAAAATGCTTGAATGCAATTTCATAATGATACAAATAATAATGTCAATGTAAATGAAGAACATGATAATGATGATGCTGATTGTAAGTGGGTGACATGCTTGCAATTCCCATTATGCTCGAGTTGCATTCACAATTAAGTGTTTGACAAATGTTTAACTAAATATGTAACTGCGTACATTAGACGGGACATATTTTGTATGAAAAAAAAAACAAAAATGTATGAAATAGCGCTACCGCCCCCTCAAAGTCCCTTTTGTATTTCCAAACTCTTGGACAGATAACTTAAAGTTAAGGCGTAGCACATTTCAATTGAAACTGCCCAGAATCGGGTTTTTCGTTATTTTCGAGAGCCATGCCCGACAAAACCTTATAAAAATTGTAAATACGCTATTTCACTTCTAAAGTGTATTTATAGCAATTAAATGAATGGCAACAATTTTTGGAAACGGTCGTGTCACCGCCTCTTATTTGATCATGCATTGGCTACCGATTCTGGAGCCATAACTCGAAGACAGATTGACGTAACTTAAACATTTTTAAATGAGTGTGGCAACCTCTTTTGACCAATAAAGAAGAACTGACCTACTGTGAAGAACCCCTTTACACTTATTTACTGTACAAAGAGGAATACTTCTTATAAAAGACTAAAAATCATTAAATAAACATCCTTCTGTCGATAATACCCAGGGCCAAGAAACTGTACTAAAAGAAATGTACGATAGGTCTCTAGCTGAGTATATGATGTTCGTTTACATCCGAACTTAGACAACCTTTCTTGTTCTTCTTCCATATTTCTTAAAACTGTTTTATTGTTCTCCATTATTTATTTATTTACACTCATTTACATCAGCCTTATTCTTAACAGCATTTACTTCTCTTTTTGATCCAACTTTCTCACTTCACCCATATTAGCCATCATCCAGTGAGTTTTCCAACTCCGTATCATGCTCAGTTGAATGATATGGCTCATTGTGAGACTGGAGAAAAAACTAAACGAGGGTTCAGACAGGATGACCCCCTATCGTGCGATTTCTTTAATTTGATGCTGGAGCAAATAAAACAAGCTGCAGAACTTAACCGCACTGGAACAATATTCTATAAAAGCGTGCAATTACTGGCATATGCTGATGACATTGATATCATCGGCCTAAACACCCGCGCTGTTAGTTCTGCTTACTCCAAGCTGGAAAAAGAATCGGTAAAGATGGGTTTGATGGTGAATGAGGACAAAACGAAGTACCTGCTGTCATCGAGCAAAGAGTCAGCGCATACGCGCCTTGGCAACCACGCTACTGTTGGCCGCCATAATTTCGAAATAGTAAAAGACTTCGTTTATTTGCGAACCAGCATCAACACTAGCAACAACATCAGCACTGAAATCCAGCGAAGAATCAATCTTGCCAATAAATGCTGCTTTGGACTAGGTAGGCAATTGAAAAGTAAAGTCCTCTCTCGGCGAACGAAAATCATACTCTACAAGTCACTTATCGTACCCGTCCTGCTATATGGGACAGAAGCATGGACCATGACAACAGCAGATGAAGCGGCTTTGGGAGTGTTCGAGAGAGAACTTCTTCGAAAGATTTATGGACATCTACGCCTTTTCAATGGCGAGTACCGAAGAAGATTTAATGCCGGCTAGGCCATGTTATGCGAATGAAAGATGATGATCCGGCCAAGAAAGTATTTCTATCAGAACGCGCCTATGGAAGCAGAGGTAGAGGGCGGCCCCACTCCGTTGGAAGGACCAGGTGGAAAACGATTTTAACTCCCTTGGTGTGACCAATTGGCGCCGGTTGGCGGAGCGAAGGAGCGACTGGCGCGCCTTGTTGGACAGACATAACCGTTTAGACGGTTAAGCGCCAATTAAGTAAGTAAGTAAAGTAATGTGTACCGAATTTTGACTTGATACATCAATTGGTCTCCCGATGGGAAAATACTTGATTAAAAAATGGGAAGTGTCACGCACATTTACAAAAATTGTTTCCTCTTTCCCTTTGTTGTTATAAAACCACTTTAAGTAAAACAACATATATAATATTTTGCATTTTTCTCGAAAATTAAAAAAAAAATGGGTTTCGCATTTTCAATGGAATGTGCCACGCTTTAAACTGGTGTAATCTGCTCAGGAGTTGTGTTATTTTTACTCATATACAAAGGAATAAATTGTGGGTGCGGTATAGTCTTTTTGCGAAAAACAAATTTTTAAGACCACTCTAGTGTACATACAGATTGTCACACGTTTTCGTTGATGTTCATGGGTTCGTTCGTTGTATTTGAAATGATGAAATGCTTGAAGGGGAAAATATGTTGTAATCTTTCTGTTATTGACCTCATTCTAAGGGAAATTTTGTGTATACACACATACGTAGATATCAGTGCTGTTGTAGATGTGTGCAAATATCAAACTAAATATGTTGGTATTGATTGGCTGCATATTTTCCTCACAACATTTAAGTTAGAAACGTAATGCCATTCATTTAGAAGTACAGCACCTGGGCAGTCAACATAAGCTCCGAGTTATTTTACTTCGCCTGAGGTATTTTACAGTTTCGTGATGCATAGCATAGTCAGAGCATTGTATACAATAATAATGCAGATATATAAATTAAAGTTAGAGTGCAACCCTACCTTAAGTATTTTGAAGACTGCCTGAAATATTTTTGGTTTGATACCCTCGTTGTTCATTTAAAAAAAAAATTCATTTCATTTAATTCCTTTTTAAATTGAAGCAGGTGGCAACCTTGCGAAGACATCTAACTAAGCGAGCTCAGAAACTACTTTGTTGGACATACACAATGATCCACCCAGATGCTTCAGATATTTTCGAGATAGTTCCTGATATACAAAAAAAATATAACTTATGGCAACGCTAATGGCACCCTACATCGAAATATTTCTATAGATATATTATTTTTAAATATTTAAAAATTGTAAATGGATGGCAACCTATTCTAGGTGGCAACATCAAGTAAAAGCGCTTAGAATGTATCCGTTAAGTGGCAACCGTACCTGAAAACATTTTTGTTGAAAAAACTATATGAAATATATTTCGTGTGAAACTCACATTGGCAGCATTCATGTAATTTCTTTATAAATTTTAAGCAAGTGCTAGCCCTGCAATGATAACATCCAACTAAGAGTTCTTAGAAAGAAAGTTTGTTGCCTGTATACCAAATTCCATACAAAATTTCGGGATTTTTTGTGATAATAGCGGATTTTCAAATGGAAAAACTTGTCAATATACGGCAACGCTAAATGGGAACCCTACGCTTCGACCAAGAAGTTGTTCCAGTCGATATCGCAGTTTAGAGCCAGAGAAAGGGGGAGACCTCTACCGCAGGTGGAGGAAGTCTGACCACCCTTGCTACTCCCAATTGGTGTCAGTTATCGCGAAACAGTTATACCTGGTGTGACTTGCTAAGAAACAACCGAAATCGCGTAAGCGGTTAAGCGCCAAATAATTATGAATGATAGTGAAGAGATCGTAATGCCTTAGTGGTGCTTCTTAGAGGAATGCACCTTATCAATATCTGGACAACCAGCATTGATAACACTTTCTCAAACCTTCGGGCAGTATCTTTATCGCTACAAGAATAAGCAGAAGATACCTTGAAGTATAATGCAGCATCACTTCATTCAACAATTGAAAAGAATGACCACGAACGGAACCACGATCCCTCAACAAGACTCAGCTGGATCCATCCATCCATCCTCGGAAACTGAAATTTCAAAGCTAAGAACGAGTTCAACCCTTCTTGCCAGAAACTAAGATCCTATAATTTTTGTAGAAGATTACTTATATAAGACTCGCTGAACGTGCACGCTCATTTTAGTAACCAAATTCGCGACAAGCATAGGCCAGTTTGAATCTATTGTCGATATTCGGCATCCTTTTTATGTTATGTCCTTGAGAGTAGGTACCAGGATAAGTCTTGAATCCCCCAAGCATTACACTATTGGGTTTCGATTCATGCTATTGCATTTTTCATCCTTTCAGGAGTCCTCTCTTAAAGCATTGTTCAACGTTCAAGTTAACTTAAATTGAATATATTCCAATTGCAAATATAGAACATACATTCACTTTATTTATTCTTTCATCCGTTTTGTAGCGCTCAAAATGTCAATCGCAGTCTTTGTAATGCGTGAAGAAAATCTTGTTAAATATTGTTGGTGTCCCAAAGTCATGGATCGGAATGCATTTTTCAATATGTCAAAGAGATATTAAGGACATATGCTTCATACATAGAAACATAAAGGAGCACGAAGAAAGTTTGTGTTGACTGTTGACTAGCATTGCCAAATCATTTGAAAGGATCAAAAGGGTAGAACAGAAAAGGCGAAAGCTAGAGAAAGTAAACAGTGCAATCTTGAGCGCAAAGTAGGGAGTCAAAAAAAAACGGTATGTGTGCATGTATTTATGTTTGTTCAATCTGTTCAAAGGACATGGCAAAGTACAAAAGCACAATTCATATTTGATTTAGAATTTTTTTATTTAACCATTTCCTTAATATTATTAAATGCATTTCTCGATTCATATCCTGTTGTGTGTTGATTCGAAGCTGACTTGGCGCCTGCCAAGAGAGTGCTTCTTGGGTGCTGCTGCTGTCATGCTTGGTTGCGTACACTTACATGCTTGATTGTGTTAGCTTATGGAAGTACCCAGCAAAACCTGTGGTAAGCGAATGAATTGTATAAGGAATGGCTTAAACCCACGCCCCCACAGGTTACATAGAAGGAGTGTCGAAGTATACCTAAAATTCTGCAGAGTAGGCATTTAGAAGCTTCCTAACTTTTTATGCCCAAAATTTAATAATGAATGAGTTTCTCCAAACTTCGATGATATTGCAACGTTAATAAAGTCTAGTATATTTTTGCTCTAAATTGATAAGATAAGTTCGTATAGAAATTTGTATCCCTAATTGGTACTCACACTTTGAAGGAGCCTAAATATTACCTTGACATAGGAACTCAAAGTCCCTTATAAAGTAGCTTTACAATAGTACGAGCGTTATAAAGCAGCAAAAAAAACATGGGCCTTCTGAGCCACAGGCAGCGAACAACAGCTTATCAATTACAACAGCTGAAAGCATTTCATAGAAGCATAAGGCTCCCAAGCCAACTTTCACATCGTCGTAGAGGTGTAGATATCCAACGAAGGTCCAAAACTGTGATAGAGCTTCAGAATATTCATGGGTAGCCCGCAGGACATAAAGCTCTCGGGTGTTGCTACTTCCGAGATTGGTTGGGTGAAAAGATACTGATGCTTCGGCATAACAGATCCCCTCTGCTTAGCCCTGACCTCTCCTGGCAAACGACTTTCGTGTCGAGGGTTTGATAGCTTTGATGCTAGTGTGCAATAACAGCATGGACGGATGGCAATTTCTTCAATGAGGTGCCGAAATCCCCTTACGGGCTTTGGTTATGGCCTTATACTAACGCGTGAGCACAGGAGTCCACAGTTGTGGCTGTTGAGCACATTTCGCCTATGTTGCCCCCCCCCCCCCCATGCCTACCGTGTAGTATACAAGGAGGCACTGGTGCCCAGCAAAATAACCATTATCTTAAACGAGTTTCCTGCCTCTCGTTAAAGGCTTCTATCACTTCGAGAGACGGGCCTAAGAAAGGTCAACTCCGACACTCCCATCCCACCGACTTCGCTATTGGTCCCCACCATCTATTTACGGTGTGAAACCTCTCAAAACTCTTAAGACCCCTAGCCGCGCGCTATTCCATCACCACTCAGTCATTTCGTTTTGATGCCTTCTAGTATTACTATGACAGTTGGTAACCTTCTACGACCTCTACTTAACTCTGGATTGCCAGAGTGCTCCTCTGCCTTCGACAAAATATACCGATTTTTTCGGCGAGCTCACACCGGGTTTTTTGTTTCCATTTATCTGTTTATTTGGAGATTTCTCAGCAGCGAAACTCTGTTCCATTCATCTTTCCACTTTTTTAGAAATTTTTATGGGTATATCTGTGTTTGTGTGTGAGGCTTGTGTATTTCTTTTTAAGCGCTTTTAAACGCTTGATGTGACGACTTCCTTGCCTACATTCATGTTGAGACATATTTACTTATATACCTATGGTTATGTGTTCGTATCTGAGAGCATATATACAGATACATACATACATATGTTGCTGCTGCCAAAGAAGGCTGCACACCAACTCACTTTTTATTTTTCATACAATAAGCATTTGTCGTTGTAGTTATTGCTTTAGTTTACTTTTTTTGCGTTTACTTTCTCCTTTAACTTCAACTCTCATTTCACTTTGAAGACGTCTCATCTTTAACCTCTGCTCTTCTACATAGATTGGTGAAGATAGCGATCTTAGATGTCCTTGCGGTATTTGCGGAAGGCAGCAGAAAATGTAGCACGCACCCTACCACATACACATATTCTCATAAACATTTGCACACATACATAAGTATATATTTGTGTCTTTTGACATCATTATCCAACTGCCTTGAATGATTATTGTTTGTGTATGTCAGGTGCTTAACGTCTGCCAAATACTACCAAATCTACGATTGTTGTTGTTGTTTTTGCTTAGCTTCCCATACTCTTTCCTATGCTTTTGTTACATAATAGAAAATCCTTAATGACATTTTCTTTACAATTGTAAATCATGAAACGAATGAGTCAAACTTACTCACTCACCCATATACACACACACATACACATGCTTAACTAAACAAATCATGTTATTCATACAAAGGGCAGCATGCCGATATCGGAAGTAAGTAAAATGAAAGCGATGCGCCAGGAAGCGCATTATTTCCAGGTTCACAGCCAAGCAAGCAATTTGAATTGAGTGTTCCTGCTTTTGGCAATATTATCCTGGTCCTGCTCCTGCTCCATGCATTCAATCTATTACTTGACTGCCTTTTTTGTGAACATTGTATAACAAAAAATGGTTTCGTCTTAGCTTTGTTTTCCGTTTTAAAGCTTCGTACGGTTGTGGTTTTTCTTTGTTCAAATATTGTTGCTCATTTAGCCGCCGGTCTTCTGGTTTACTGCAATTTGTCTTCCTCTAATTTTTTTATATTCTCTTATACTTTTTAATTTATTTGAATTTATAGGCGAGTAATGCGCCACAATGGTCTGCGAACCAAAATATAAGGTAGTCACAATTATGCTTGAGATCTATATTTTCTCGTTGGAGCCTCGATAATATACTTTTTATACCTCTATTAAAAAAATGCCATATGTGTTTCAAAAAGTGGGTAATTTGTTTAAGAAAAATATTTTATTAGTTTTTTTGATTTCTTCTGAAATATATACATTTTCCCTTTTTTCAATTTCATTGGTTCTTTTCTCAAAAGCCTTTCCCCTTTTCTCAAATACACTAGAAAGGTTAATTTTAAGTGGGGCTACAAAGAATCTAAAGGAAAACGCGTGTTCATGTTGGAGCTATGATGCCTTAACATGAGGTTTCTATAATATGTGTGTTCGGTTGAATATGTTTGACAACCAAATTGAAAAATCAAATTATGTACCAGAACTTTTGTTTGAAAAGAACTCCGTCCTATTGGCATATAACAAAAGTTTTCCAGGACCCAACCTAATTGATACCTCGAGATATATAACTGTGCTGTCATTTCTTAATAGGCGCAGCCTTGATTTCAAGGGCGCAGTATACAAACACAAAACGTGTTTAAGAGTTTCCTCCCCCAACCAGATATTTTCTACATGATGACCTTTATAACCTTTATAAGACCCCATGTACAAACGAAAGGCAGTGGCCACTTAGTCCGGTCATCTTGAGTCGCAAGTTTTCTCGCTTTTGACATAGTATCCACTTTGTTAGTTTGATATCGTTGCGCATTGTCTTAGATATTGTGCATTTCTTCCTTCAAATCCAAGACTTTCTTGCCTAATTGAGCATATGCAACTTAAGTGTCCACCGACGGCGGCCACCACACCGAAGTTCATGAGTTTAAGCCCCACTCAAAGTTACATCGAAAATTTAGAAACAGTTTTTTGCCATTAGAAACAAAATTTCTATGCGGGGTTTGATTTTACAAACACTTCTAGTGTATTTCTGCCATGAAAATTTGTTCTGCCTAGCAGAGGCCGTTCGGAGTCGGCGTAAAACATGTAGGTCCCGTCCCGCCAATTTCTACGAAAAATTAAAAGAAGCACGCACGCCGATTGGAAGAAAAGCTCGTCCAAAAATCTTTTCGGAGGTTATCGCGTCTTGCATTTATTTTTATTTTTTAATTTAAGTTCAGCTTTGCAACTTTGAAGATGCATTATTTTTCGATGCTAAATCGCCCCTTCTTCTTGAATAAAATATTTCCTGAATACTTGCGCTGCCTTAAATAATTAAAAGCAATTTTTAGGATAGGTGGTTAACATGTTTGGCTTGCATGTGGAATGTATAGATTAAAAAAATAAATAAAGTTTATTGAAGTCTTACCGACGCTGGTGGATATAGATCCGGTACTTTACGGTAACAAGCGCCAGTAAAGTACTAGTCCGAGCATCTCGGGAACGATTTGCACCAAAATGCTTGTGGGCAAATTGCTTTTGACCTTAGGAGCGCATGCCAAGTACCCTCTTTACAGCTCCAACTCTTAACGCTACCGAGTATTATGAGAAGGTTCAACTCCCCTATATTTTCATTCCTTTTTCAACACTATTTTTTAATACACGTTCGCAGACCTTTCCCTCACCAGACATAACCTCGCTTTAGGGGTTGGTTTTCAACGCTCCATCCCCTCTTTGTTAGCGTTTTTATCATCGTTAAAAATTTTGTTATTAATCATCTACGCATTCGATCATCTGCTTTTTTTATATAGCCGAAAATGCCCTCCAACTGAAAAGCATCCAATAGATACGCCTCACATAACACACCGCATTGGGTAATGACAGTTTTTGATACCGGGATTCCGCGAGGCGGGGCGGCGTAGATGCAGGCTTCGAAAGCGCTCAGGCACATCACCGGATGCTATAGAGTTTGGCTAAAGCATCACAAAAGCGACAAGCTACGTACTCTATTCAGGTTACAAAATATACTTTTCTTTTGCTTAATTGAACCACTATCGTAATGATTTTTTTTGGAGCTCATAGCTATGAAGTGCACAATTTAGAAATATTTATAATAAACCGCTGGTTTCATTTTCAAAACAATTTTGTGCATCATAAACGATCAAAGCACAAATACAAAAATATATTTTGCAAAATTTAATCACGAGCATTTTTCGTTTATACCCAATATTGAGAACGAAAAAAGAAAGGGAAAAATGAAAAACTAAATTGTAATAACACTGGTTTACAGCCAAAATGCACCAGAGACGCCATTATGAAATTTCTATGTAAAATCACACCCTGATTTCGAAAATCAAGGTTATTTTTAACTCTATGGTAACGTTTTTGAGATATTTACGAATAACGGTTTTTTCGAAAAAAAACAATTGGGTCCACTTAATCATATAATCTCATCAATCATATATATCTCAGGAACGAATTGAGCAATTCCAAAACGGTTTGATGCTTTTAAAAGATAATAAAATTTTCTATAAACTGTGCATACACACTTTTTGCTAGGCCCTGCAGATTCAAAGATAACGAACAATCATTACGGATTTTTTCCATTTTTTTTTTGTAAAAATATAAAATTGTACTTTGCGAGGAAGGATCTCGAAAACTTTTTATTTTTTTGCAGATTTGTTTTTTTCCCTCTAAGCTCTGTTTTATTGCAAAAAAAAATATGGTTTCATTCAACAAAATCGATGGATTAATACAAAAGTTATAACCATTTAAGTAAATATATTCATTTAATACTTAAGTACCCTACTGGTACATATGTGTTAGTATTCGTATATCAGTTAGTTAGCGAATATTAACACATATGTACCAGTAGGGTACTTAAGTATTAAATGGATATATTAACTTGAATGCTTATAACTTTTGTATTAGTTCATCGATTTTGTTGACTGAAAGCTTATTTTTTTTTTTTTTGTAATAAAACAGAGCTTAGAGAGAGCAAAAAAATAAAAAGTTTTTGAGATCCTTCCTCGCAAAGTACAATTTTTTTTATATTTTCACAAAAAAAAAATGGAAAAAATCCGTAATGATTGTTCGTTATCTTTGAATCTGCAGGGCCTAGCAAAAAGTGTTGTATGGACAGTTTATAGAAAATTGTATTACCTTTTAAAAGCATCAAACCGTTTTGGAATTACTCCATTCGTTGTTGAGATATATATGATTAAGTGGGCCCATTTTTTTTTTTATGGAAAAAACCGTTATTCGTAAATATCTAAAAAACGTTACTATAGAATTAAAAATAACCTTGATTTTCGAAATCAGGGGGTGATTTACATAGGAATTTCATAATGGCGTTTCTGGTGCAAAAAAAATTGGAGTTTGTGATCCAGTGTAGTCATTGCAAAGTTTTCTTATTGGCACAAAGGGTTCCACAAAAATGCAAACCAATAATCTAAAACACTCGCACACATATGCATATACTCTTGTAGGTGTGTTGTGTATGTTGCTTTGTAAAACAATTGGCAAAATAATGGAAATTCAGGTAATTGAAATAAAAATTCAACAACGAACAAATATGTACTCGAAATACGTTTGAATGGATCTGTGTGCAAAAAATACAAAAAATAAAAACTTGTGCAACAAATGATGAAAAAAAAAAAAATGAAATTTGTTGAGGGCCAATTGTTGGTCGTGTTATTGGAAAAACGTTTCTTTACTAAAAGTAAATACAAATTGCTGTTTACCATTTCCGTTGTTATGCGTTGAAATTCATTGCTGAAATTTCATTATACCACATGGTGCAATGACTTTTGTGCAAAAACAAAGCAAAAGCTTAACAAATATGAATAGTTAAAACTGAAGCTCACTAAATCCTCTTGCAACAATTTTTAATTTTGTACGAAATATGTTTCGGGTAAATATATTCAGGTATTTTGCAATCAGCAAGCGGGCAACTAAGTTTTGTTCTGTTGGGTGTCGAGTACGTTCTAGTTCGACACTCAGTGCAACTCCACATTTAACGAAGCTGCGGCAAAAAAGATGCAGGAACAATTTTTAGACCTCAAACACAATTCACTTCGCTTAGCCTTTTTGTCTATATTTTGAAAGTCTTCGATGGTTTAGATCTAAGATCTCTTCTCCGCTTGCTGCAAACAAATTCTGCCGGAGCTTTATTGTTAATGGTCTTGTTATGACAAAAATATTCGTTTATATAATGGAATCAATGAAAATTTCCTGGTTCCTTACACACTGTATAATACACAGGGTATCTTGTCGATATATACTGTTTTCATCAAGCTACTTCGTTAAAGCCTTACACGTAGGCACATTCCAACAAATTTGAATGCCCCTGAATATCATTTACATAGTGAGAGAAATGAGCTCAACATTAGGGAGCATAACGAAATGCTGAACAAACAGTTTTTTTAAAGTGTCACAAGCCTGGACAACCTAACAAACAACTGCTTGATCTAGCCCCCGCCTTCAAGAGCGATAAGAAAACCTCTCCATAAGCACTATGATGAGATGCGACACCTGCTTATATAGCAGTTTGATCCAGATAAGCATAAGAAGGCACTAAGCAAAATCGACTCAAAACCGGCAAACACCTTTGCTAGGTTGCACCCGGTGAGTCCCGTTATCAATATACCCTATCCTACCCTTGCAGAAGAAGAAAGCAGACGGGCCCCAAGCAAATTGGTAACGCGGTAGTCGGGCTTGTATCAGCTGGCGCTAATTTTGGAGTATACCGCGAATTCGCAATATGTATTTCCTCAACAAAAACTTTCCCGTAAAACTTGGGAGTGTTTGGCTATTACAGCAACAACAATGGTTTAATGTTAGAAATTTACAATAAAGTAGCCTTTCACTACTAATCAATTGCCATTCTTTTTAGGTACAATTGTTAACTTTACACATCAACAGGTAAGCAAGCCAAAAGTTAGAGCAGATCGTTGCTTTGATAGTCAGGGGCTAAGGTTTAAAAAACTTCCCATAACCGTAATATAGCATTATTGTGCTGAGCGCCTTTTCTCGAAAGAAGGTGTTTTAACAAACTCCTAAGAGTAGCGAACCTTGCTTGCATTGGGAGCCGAATCGACTCTGGTGAAATTTATTAGCACACTGTTGAGTGACAGAACTGCTAAAGCGGGCAGCAGAAAAGAGTTGACTCAGGAAAAGATGGGAAGGTCTTTGGGTTGTTATTATTGAAGCCAAAAAACTCTTTCCCACGGCTCACCAGATAAACGAATATTTATAGCGAGGTTAGGTCGCAACCATAGGTAACATCCCTAATTGACAGTCCTAATTAAAATGTTTTCGATAGGAATACGGCACCACATTTCTTCCTTTTGATACCAATGTCATCTTTTTAAATGGGTGCCAACCTTGCAGAAATATTATTATTATATATTATTATTTTTCTGCAAAATGTTATTCAAATTGGTATGTTACAATGAAAGGTGGCAACCTAGATGACGAACCTCTTCAAAATATTTTTAGTAAAAAGCGGCATAAAATAACTTTCCTTTGATTACCATTTTGGCATATGTCATTAAATGAAAAGGTGGCAACTCCAAATGGAACCCTAGGTGAGAAGGCCTTCGGCCGCCAACGCAAAAAGGTGTTCTGCGCAAAAATACTATGGGTTCCACCCCCGATTTCGGAGGGACCCGCGGGTCATTTTTCGGTTTTTCGTTAATACCTTTTGAACGGTATAAAATTTTTCTTTTCCGCCTTCGGATTATTGTTGTCGAGGTCATTACGCGTCTTTTGACACCTCTCTCGATTTTTTTGGTAGCGTATTAGCAGTCGGCCCCCCAACTAGACTTTTACCGAGATTTCTTTAATAGAGCTTACCTTCTTTAGCCATTGTTTCTCGAAATATTCCAAAAAGCTTGCAAAGTGGAAATGACGCTCGAGGTTTCCAATATCGTCCTTAATTTTTAGAAATGTGGCCACTATATGCTCGGCGGGCAACAGAGGAAGTGACAAAAGCTTGTGGTATTCCAATAACGCCTTACTGTTTTGTCGAATCAATTGAGCAACTTGTTTATGCTTTGTAGTTATTTGGCGTCGTGCTCCGTGACAAAAATGGAACCAACAGCCGTACAATTTTGAATCTAAAAATTAGGCTTTAATAGCCTTCCTTAGGCTCGCTTCACAATCGGCGATGAAGGTCGCACCATTTAAGTTCAAAAGATTTGAATTTATGTAGTTGAAGAATTGTGTATAGCATTTTGTTGACTTTTTATTTGTCAAAGAGAAAGTGCGAACGTCAAGCTGTGAAGTTGTGTTTTGATTTCTACTGTGCCTTATTTTGTCTTAAATAAATAAATTTGTTGGTTTAAATAATTATTGTGCTAAAAATAAGTGTAAACACGTTGTGTACTGCATTCGCAATTTAAAGTTCTGCTTTTCTTTACTAAAATAAATTGTATCTTAAAAATAATTGATAAAGTGTGTATATCCATACATACATACATATTTGCCGAGTCACTTTGCATATTTGTTGTTGCATTTGATTGGCATTTACATATTTTCAGTTTTCAATTGTTATTTGCTCGTGCACATTTACTTCATTTTCTTTTCACTGCCACAGCTGTTTGCATTGTGTGTTGTTAAGCGTCAGTTAATAGCGATCTTAAACTGCACATACAGTGATCTTCAAACTGCTCAAACAGTGATTTTCTTACTGTGATCTCCAAACTATTTTCACTGCCTCCGTCTGTTTAATCAATTTTACTTTAACTTATAATGTCTTGCAATTTTGTTAACTGCCAATTGAAAGGTGATACCGAGCGTTTCGTGTCGTGCTGGCTTTGTGATGAGCTTGCTCATATGAAGTGCGCTAGTTTGACAGCAAGGGTGTGTGATGCGATCAACGATAACAAGGGTGTGCGTTGGTCGTGCTTGAAATGCAGATCCACCGAAGTGGATCTTTTTAAGCTTTTCAAACATACCCGAAACGCATTCTCCGAAATCGGTAAGGAACTTTCTACATTAGGGGATAAATTCAAGTATTATGAAAACTTGTTTAAAACTTTCAAATGTATTACCGATTCAGCTGCTAATGCTAACAGCGACAGTCGTGACAGCAAACGAAAACGAACTGATGTCTCGGCTGGCGTATTGACCCTAGACCCCGTTCAAAACATCCAGAACCCAATCGTTCCTACACCTAGCACGATAGAATTAATAAACTTAGCATCTCCAAGTCCTCTTACAGTAGAGCCTTCAACATCAAAGGCACCTCCAACAAAACTAGCAGCTAGAAAAAATATTGAACCTGCAAACCGTTCTCAGGCGACTGAGCCTGGAACTAGGAAGTTGGTTGTAGTCCCTCCTAAAAAATCGATATTCGTGTCAAGATTCGACAGGGATACTACTGAGGAGGATCTGAAATCGTATATCTTCTCAAAAAGGAAAACCCATGACGTAACAATTCGGAAATTTAATTTTAGTTATGAAAGAAACGTATCTTCCTTTAGATTAGATGTACCTATTGACCATTTTGACACTATCTTGAGTAACGATTTTTGGCCCTGTGGGGCACTTGTGCGGGAATTTTAATATAGGCGGAATAAGAGTGTTCCAAACTTGGCAAAGATCCCTGTTAATAACACTGAGTCAAAAAACTGAACGAAAAATCTGCTTTAGATATACTTTACCAAAATGTTAGAGGCTTAAACACCAAGTTAACAGAACTGTTTTTAAAATCATTTAACTCAAGCTACGATATAATTGCTTTAACGGAAACCTGGCTGAAACCTCATGTTTTTAACTCAGAGATCCTCTGTAATGACTACCAGATATATCGAAATGACCGCCTGAACAGGGTTGGAGGTGGGGTTCTGCTTGCTGTACACTCTTCAATACCATCTGAAGAGATTTGCGTAACCGCCACCGATACAACTGAGTTCTTGTGCATACGCACACAACTAGCAAATATCCACATTTATTTGGCCATCTGTTATATCCCGCCATCTTCTGAACTGTCCGTTTATATGAATCACATTTCCTTGCTAAGAACTGTTAATTCGATGCTAAAGCCTTCCGATTCCATTATTGTCTTGGGTGACTTCAATATGCCACACATATCATGGTGCATCTCTGACTTTAATATCGTACCAGTTTCGTCAAAGTCTTCCAACAATGAATTTCTAGACGGAATGTCTGAGCTGTGCCTTCAACAAATCAACATCCAATCGAATAAATTCGGAAGAGTGTTGGATTTAGCCTTTGTGGATGATGAATCTAAATATTCCATTAGTCGATGCGAACCCATTATTGAACCTGAAGATGCTTACCACCCTTCCCTCAAAATAGTTTACGAAGTTGTAAATTATGCTTGTAACAGCGGAAATAAACGATACGACTCCAGTTATCGCTTCGACTTTGCGAAGGCCAATTTTAAAAAATTAAATCGTGATCTATCTCGAATAGTGTGGCCAACATTTAATGCTGATGTGGAGCAAAGCGTTTCTCACTTTTACAATACCATTTACTGTCTTTTTGAAAAATACGTACCTAAGCGGATTTGTGTACATTCCGATACAAGCCAAGTATGGTTCACTAAAGAGCTGAAAATTTTAAAGAATAAAAAGTCTCGATCTTTCAAGTTGTTCAAAAAGACGGGTTTACATAACCATTACTTACAGTACTCGATTCTACGCTGCAAGTATTTTCAATTGAACAAAAAGTGTTACAAAGCTTATCTTTGTAAAATGAAAAGAAATATAACTTGCAACCCGAAGGCATTTTACGGATTCGTAAACTCTAAACGCAGGGTGAAAGGGTTTCCATCATCCATGAAATTCCAAGATAATATTTCCAGCGATGATCAAGAGATCGCCGACTTCTTTGCGGAATTTTTCAAATCAAATTACTCTATTGAGACCAACGTTCCACCTAATGAATACCCATACCATATTGATTCATGTTATTCAATCAGAGCTCCATTTATATCTTCAGAAGATGTATTATCTTATTTAAAAACTTTAAAAGTATCATATTCATACGGCCCCGACAGGATCCCGACACACTTTCTTAAAAAATGTGCCGCAAACATCTATCAGCCGCTAACAGATTTATTTAATTTATCTTTAATTTATGGCGTTTTCCCAACAATATGGAAGGAATCTTTTCTTATTCCGCTTCATAAAAATGGAAGCAGGTCTTCAATAGAAAACTACCGGGGCATAGCAAAGTTATCCGCTATCCCAAAGTTATTTGAGGCTATTGTTACCCACCACCTAACATTCCCTATTTCCCCCATAATTGCAAGCTCGCAGCATGGGTTCTGTAAGGGCAAATCACCTATCACCAATTTACTAGAATTTACCACCCACGTTTCTAATGGATTTAGAAAAGGCCTTCACACTGATGTAATTTACACCGATTTCAGTAAAGCTTTCGACAAAGTATCACACCCATTACTTATTCATAAGCTCAGTCAACTCGGTTTTCAACCCCGTCTTATATGTTGGATTTCTTCGTATCTTGGTTATCGTACGCAAAAAGTAATCTTTAAAAATACACTTTCTGGGGTCATCAATGTTTCTTCTGGTGTTCCTCAGGGCAGCCATCTTGGTCCGATTCTGTTCTTGTTGTTCATAAACGATATATCTGGTACAATTAAATACTCAAAAATCTTGATGTACGCAGACGATGTAAAACTTTTCAAATCATGTGCCTCGGTTGAGGAACATTCCTTGCTTCAAATGGATTTAAATCACTTGGTTACCTGGTGCAATGTAAATTATATGCCGCTCAATCTCAAAAAATGTAAATTCATGTGTTTTTCTCGGAGAGTTTCGCCACCAGCTTCATATACAATTAACAACTATAGTCTAGAAACTGTAAATAATTTTATTGACTTGGGAGTCATGATGGATTCCAAACTTAGTTTCAATCTTCATATTAATGCTACAGTGAATAAAGGCAAAGGTGTTTTTGCATTTGTTAAACGGTGGTCAAAAGAATTTAACGACCCTTACATAACTAAAGCACTTTTTACAACATTAGTTAGGCCAATATTAGAATACGGCTCGATAATTTGGAATCCGCGTTATCAAGTCCATGCAGACAGTCTCGAATCAATACAAAAACAATTTTTACTATTTGCCTTAAGAAATTTCCAATGGGACTCTTTAACTAATCTTCCACCTTATACTAATCGATTAAAGCTTATCAATCTTCCAACTCTTGCTAGTCGAAGGGAAATGCTTGGTGTGATATTTATGACAAAACTTTTAAATGGATCAATTTCGAGCCCATTCCTTCTGAATGAAGTGAACTTTTGCGTTCCCTCTCGGACATCGAGACACTTCAAACCTCTTCTGCTGAAACAATGTAGAACGAATTTCGAACAAAATGAACCTTTTCGGCGTTTATGCCAAGATTATAACTCTCACTCAAACACATTTGATAGCTCGGACTCCCTTTTTTCTATAAAAAAGATTGTTCTCACCTCTCTAAATTAATGTATAATACGTTTGCTTCTGTTCTCTTTAAGTATTACGCTTGGCTGATGAAATTTCTTCTGTAGCTGAGCAGTCTCAGATCGTGACGCTTGACAAACCGCTGCCCATCAAAGACTCGGCAAAATAAAAAAAAAAAAAAAAGAGTTATTATATATATATATAAATCGATCGCGTGAACAGGATTAGCCTGGTTTCATTGGGCCACTTGAGGGCAGCGCGCTGCCACAACGTGCATTAAAAAAAAAAAAAAAAAAAAAAAAAAAAAATAAAAAATACTGGAAAAACCTAGTAAAAGTAACACGAAATTATTTTGGAACCTTATTAATTAATATATAAAAAAGGGAGAGGAAGGGGGGGGGGGGGGGGGGGGCAGCGCGGCGCCGGCGCGACCAGGCGTAATGCGCCGCGCAGCATCCCGGCGGTGCGCGCGTTACGCGCCACACGCCACACGACGCGCCGCCCCCCCCCCCCCCCTCCCGACCGTTTCTAACCTTTTCGTAATATTCAATATGAATTAAAATCAACTGCTTAAAAGATCCAAGTGGTACAATTGAAAATGTACCATCAATGAAAATCTGTTTATTGTTGTTGTTGGGAACGTTTTCACCGATCAGCTTGATTATCTTATCAGATGCAAATACGCAGTACGCAAAACCCTTCGAGTTATGGCAAACTTTATAAAAGGGTATTTTCTCTTGGTCATCGTGCAAAGTAAGTCCAAAGTTATTGAAAATATTTTCTTTTTTAAACATATTAACAACATCAGTTGGGGTCTTCGGAGATGCTGCAAACACTTTGGCTGTCAAATATGGAGACCACGCTTGGTTTTATTAAAATCAATATTTTTCGTCGATTCCTGCTAGCTTTATTAACAAAAAACATTTTTTAATACCCAATGTGAGTTTACACATGCAAGTAACACTATTAACCTACCTCATGCATATTTCTTGAAAATTCTCTCGGATTCCGCTGACAGTACCAGATGCACCAAAATTACTTGTGGAATGTAAACATCTATCCTTTATTTCATTAAGGGCTTTGAGTTCTTCATATAGCTCATGTTGATCATTCTGGTTATGCTCTATGAAGTTTCGGACCTTTCGACACTGTCCGTTTTCCAAAGATACTCGCGATTTACAATTTGTTTCGTAACACGTATAGAATATTTTACCATTACTTTCAGATTTTTTTAAATAAAATTGTTTTTCATTTTTTATGTACAATAGTTTGCTATTTCTTCTTTTTCCACTCACTACTTCAAAATAAAGACTTGATATTTTTTTGCACTCTCACGAAGCACCGATCTATAATAGTAAAATTTTAACAAGAACTAATGGCGTACAGATTGATAATTGAAAAATAACTTATTGTTTTGATACATATTCCTTTACACCAGTTATAGAAACTGTTAGAAGAACGTCAAAGTTTGATAAAATTGTATTTTTAAGAAAATGAAATAACTCCCAACAAAAATGAAATAACTACCAATGCCTGAATTACAAACAATGAAGTAAGTCCCAATAAAAATGAAATAACTCCCAATCTCAAAAAATTATGAAATAACTCCCAAAGAAATTTTATTTGGGATTATTTCATTTGGGAGTTATTTAATTATGAAATAATTACCAGCAAAAATTATGAAATAAGTCCCAATGAATTGGGAGCTATTTCATAATGAAATAAGTCCCAATTTGTATGGAAAATATTTGGGAGTTATTTCATTTCTTTGTTGGGAGTTATTGCATTTGGGAGTTATTTCACTGCACCGGCAGCACCAGCATCGGCAGTCTTTTTTCTAAGTTCACAATATTCAAAACTCTGATCTTCAATATCCTAGTTATATGTCCGCGCTGTTAACAATAGGTCACTAGTTTCTAAGTTCGCTGCCTTAAGTACACATTGAACGCTGTGTCTTTCGCTATGTAAATCATATACTTCAATCTAATGGCGTTTTCTTTTCTGGAAAAAATTTTACCCTCATGCTGCACTCTTGAATTCCAACTCTTGAACCTGGAGCTAAGCAAAATGACTCTATGTGCAGGTAATAAAACCATTTTCTTAGCTACTGGAAAATATTTTGTGAAAGGAGCACACAAACTGAGGAGAGGGCTGAGAAAAACCAACACGACGACTTTATTTTCAGAAAAGAAAACGCCATAAGCTATAAACTAAAGTTATAAGAAGTTTTAAAACAAAATAAAACTTAAAGGAACTCGTTACCATAAACTCTTTAGTAATATAAAGTAATACCTGATGCGCCTCATCCACTTCAATAGCTGCCAATTAGTTCATAAATAGGACGACATATTAATTAAAATCAACTAAGCAAGCAAATTTAGTCAAGCAAAAAAGTTCAGCTGGAAACTGAGATATTTCAAGTATTTACGAGGCCAACTAGTGCGACGCGCACAGATTGCCCCCAACGGACGCCCAACCACTCACTCAACACTACAAACTTAGTCAATCAGTCACTCAATCGCTCAAATCTTGGTTGGCTGCAACAGAGCATCAGCTTCAGTTGTCTTGTTTACTTTTAACGTTTTGGTTTAGTTCTCATGTTCCATGTCGATAGTGTTGATTGTTTTTGTTTTTGTTTTATTTTTTATATATCTTTTTCTTTCTATATTTACGCCTCGCTCTTGCGGATGTGCGTCGCCTATTTAAACAGAAGCAAACAAAAACAGTTGTTATAATGTTAGCAACAACAACAATATCAACAGCAGCAATGTAACATAAGCAATTTACACAAAGTAGACTCTAGAGAATATCCTTCGCCTTGACTGTACTCCTTCAAATGTTGCAAGATGCAACAAAACAAACGAGCTGCTGTTGTCTGATGGTGTTATGTTACTATGGCAACAAACAACAATAACTTGCAGTTGGTCGGTCCACACTTGTAACAACAACATCCTAATGACAAAATCTCTGCTTTAGTGTTGGTGATGAAAAATAAAGTCATATTTACTTATATTACACAGGTTTTTTTTGTATGCACGATATATAATAGGAATGTACACTGAAGAGATTTAATGGCTGTAGCCATATGGAGTCTCTGGAGAAAAGTTTGGTTGCGCTTGTATGTGGGTGTTGGTTGAACGGGTTGGAGAGTTTTTTTTTAGAAGCGGGCATAGTTTGCTTGAAATTATTTAAGACTATATTATGCTCGTGGATTTCACCCCACGTTTCTATAAAAATATGCACAATAAATAACACAAATTTGAAACTTATTTTAAGGTTGTGTACTTGCGAATTTAGGTACTGCTGAAAACCATTGGATAAACAATTTTTTATAATATTACTTGGAGTATAAATAAAAAGATTTTTCGATGAACCAACTCCGGAGCAGACTACGTAGGTACCACGCCCCTTTTTCTCCAATTCCACATTTTACTGCAGGTGTTAGGACTATAGCTCCTTACCAATTTTCATTATCCTACCTTCCAACATCCAGAGATATGCAGTAAGATATATTCCATATATAACGGATGTTCCACGCCCCTTCTCCCCCACCCCACATTTTCTTTGTGGTGTTAGGGATTGACCTCTTATAACTCCTTACTGAATTTCAATGTTCTAGCATGAATACCTTCAGAGTTATGCAGTACCAAATATTCATTTTGCATGGGAGGTGTCACGCCCCTTTTATGTATCGAAATTATTTTTAGCCTACGACCATCCTTGGAAAGTTTCTAGTGGGTGGTGTAAATTTGGTTGTGATCGGTCAATCCGTTTAGAACACAATCCGATCTATACCTACATACATCATTTGAATTTTGTATATATAGATATATAGTGTCTGTATAGTTAGAGAAAGTATTAACTTCTAAGATCTGTTAGAAAAATAATTTATTTTAGATAGCAAAGATTGTCCTGTTATACATTGCCCTATTTCATCATAACTATCGTGGGGTGAATTCATTCTGACGAAACCGAACTTGCATTGAAAAGACATTTCTGTGTTATATAACACTACAATTTATTTTGAAACTTTTAATGTATAATAGAGCTTTTGGTATTCGATTAATCGGATATTCGAATTTTTAGAATGCTTTAATATTTGATTAGCTGAGATCGAATAACCGTGCCTGATCGACTATTTGAATAATCGCTGCTTAATGGTTATTCAAATATTAAATCATTGTGGCGAATATTAACATCACTATGCTGTTAGTAAATAATCACAACAACAAAAACAGCAAGCAGCCACACTTATGTACATGTACACATTAAAGCAAGCAGCCACACTTATGTACAAGGCAACGAGGAATATTCCATACCAGCGCCTTAAAGCAGAGAGATTATACATACATATATGTAGCCGGCAGCTAAGAGCAGAAGTTGTTACTCGCACAAACACACACATATGACTGGGAGAGGGACATGGGCTGCAGAGATACATGTATATAGCTGAATAACCAAGCATGAGATGCAAATATTCTAGAAGGCATGATCGTGAGACGTCTAGACCTTAGGAGAAATGCGTAACCGAGAGTATAAAAGCAGTGCAAGCTGAGGAATCAGTAATCACTTTGATTTAAGTACGCTATTACTGGAGTATAATTGCGAAGTACTACTCCCAAAGTAGTCTAAACAAAGGCCATTTTGCAACACTGAATATTGCAGTTATTTATTCGACACTTCAGCGATTCGAAAGTTAGCAGACGGTGCATGATTATCAGGTACTCCCCAAAATTCGTTACAATATACATAGGTAAATTTGAATGCAATTGAATGTTTTAAATTTCAAATACGTTTCTTAAAAGCTATTAATCCCTACATATAGGCTTTAATTCACATTGAGTGTGTAATACAGTAATAATATAATTATATTATTTTATTTTTTTATTTTTTTTAAATGTACATATCAATTTATAAAGTTGCATTGAGAAATTTCATAAATGTTGGACTGCTTATATTTTGGGTGTTTAAAAATTTCAAAGTGAACAGATGATATTTCTATCCATAGCTGGTTCAATCGGGTTCTTCCACAGTAGCTGGTATACACAAATACTTCGAAGTCACACTGCATTGATTACGATAAACCGTATGGTGATTTTTCCATCACCCGGAAGAACAAAAAAGTAGCATGACGCAAATTGCAAGATAAGCTCGGCCTAAATCTTATCGGAAGTAAATCTCACCAAGGTATCATTAAAGGATGAATATTATTTTCATAACTAAGATTCATGTAACGAGAGATTGAAAATGTTGGAACAGCCGATATTTTGCCTTAATTTTTAACCCACAGAGTGCCGCAGCTGCTGCGACCAAAAAAACAGAAAATATAGCAAAGCTTTTTCGAGAAATTGGCGCTCAAAGCTGTCATATCAGAAAATCACGTGTCGAACATTTGAAAGTGTATTTTTCATTGAAAAGTATCAGGTACTTTGTTATTTCTGTAGCTAAAAGATTTCAAGATGACCAAAAAACACTTCAAAACGTGTCGATTTTTGCATATTTTTTGATACTCTTACCAAAGCATACATTTTTTTCTTTTTTGTAATTTTGTAAATTTTTTCACGTTTCTTTCGCCGGAATCTAAATGCCCAGAAGATCTTATTAGGGGACTCTAGTGTATTTGAAATGCGCACTGATTTTTCAGGAGGGTGTATCAGATTTTCTTCCGTAAAAAATTGGGCACGCTTTGTTTTATATTTTTCTGTTCGCTGCTGTTTTGCTGAAGTTCCGTATATGAGATGTAACTAAGTACCTACATATATAAAATTCTTGCAGATGAATCTTTTCGAAAAAAGAAATACCAGTAATTGCTTCCTTGAATAAAAGCGGGCCAGGGTAACAAGAGTACTCTTCCGAAGCCGGCCATCTCTTTAGAACCGAGTAGTGATTCAGAATCATAAACGTTTTCAGAACCGAGTACTTATTGGTAACTGGGTAATTTTGGGATCAGGGTACTTTAGCACAATCCGGATACTTTTTTGATTAGGGTACTTTAACCGAACCGGGCACTTTTAGGAAACTGGATACTCTTTCACAACCAAGTACTTTTTCGGAAGCGGGTGATTTTTGAAATCAGGTAATTTTTCGAAACCGGCTATTTTTCAAGAACACGGTACTTTTAAAGAAGCGGGTACTTTTTTGAAATTCAAAAACTACCGGTTATTTTTCGGAACATCTCCTTTTCTGGAAATTAGTCCTGTTTAGAAACCTGCTATTTTAAAGGAGCGGGTACTTTATCTGCACCGTGCATTTTTTCAAAAACGTGCACTTTTTATAACCGGACTGTTTTTCAGAATCTTGTATTTTTGAAAACCAACTACTGTTTTATGACAAAAAACGTTTATGAACCTAATATTTTTTAAGAGCTTGGCACGTCTTTGGTACCGGGTAGTCGTTTACAGTGGCGTACTTCTTCAGAACCGATCAATCTAACCGAACGATTACGAACTGTTATCGAAATTATATCAACTACAATTCCGGAATGGTTCCAAAAACAATCGCGAAATTCCTATGAAGGTATGCCGAAATGGTTCCAGAGTAGTATTTTTAAGAAATTAGCACGAAAACCATTAAATTGTTTCAGAACTATTGTCTCAGATGGTGTGTCAAAGTTGTAAAGTAATTATGAGTCTTCTTTGGCAGCAAGCTCCATGAAATAAACACTAGAACCACAAGCCCATAATGGCTTTTAAGTGTGAAGCAAACACTGGAAAAACTCCCATGTCTGGTTAGTGCCTTAATAATAGCAGAGTTATCGAGTTGTTATCGAAGTGTTATAAAATTTGCTATCTATAGCACGGGTTATAAATGGGTTAATTTTTTTAGCGACGAGTTATCGGTTAGTTATCGAAAAGTTATATTTGTTATCATAAAGTTAATGATTTGTTATCGAACAATTGTCGATAAATTATTAAAAATTTATAGAATTACTATGTAAAATATATCGATATTTAATCGAAAGGTTATCGATATGCTATCACAAAGTTATCGACTTGTTATCGAAAGTTTAGAAAATGTATTAATTTATTGCAAAAAAGTTATTAACTAAATATATATAAGTTATTGAATTCTTATCAGAGTTGTGTCTGTTTGACATCGGCGTGTTATGAAACAGGTGTCAATAAAACCAAAGTATAAAGTATTTAACATGCTGATAAGAAACCAAAATAAAGGTGATGAATTTCCCTTGATAATTCACTTTAAATAATAAGCCGACAGTAGTATAATATCTTGTCTGTGTGAGTTGTTACCGACAAGAGGCCGACCAAGCTCTTTCAAAAAAGCTCAAAATTATTCGTTTCTCCGAAAATGACCTCTGCTGTGGTTCAACTTGGAGATCTTGTTTACTGAAAAACGTTAGTTTTCTAGGCATAAATATGTATCATAACATATCGCACTTCACGAGTACTTGATACTCCGGCCTTTTTTATACTCAGCTGAGCATAGCTCACAGAGTATATTAATTTTGTAATAATAAACCTTTTGTATAAAATTTTCTTTTGTGAATTTTCATATATGTGTTTTTTTTTTTTTTTAATTAACGAAATCCGACTTTAACCACGCCCACTTTTTCGATATCGAAAATTTCGAAAAACTGAAAAAGTGCGATAATTCATTAACAAAGACAGATAAAGCGATGAAACTTGGTAAATGGATTGAGCCTTCTTTACTTGTTATATTTGAAGCCTTCCCTTCAAAGAATTTATTTCCTCCCATAAGTTATTGATAAGTTGATCTTATACATTAGCCAAGAATCAATAGCAACCCTAGCTCAACATGTCTTCCAAATTTATGACAAAATTCTCCTATTTTGCATTTTAAGATAGGATAAGCCAATAAACACAAATTTTTTTTTCTGCTTCCACTCGTATCTAGACAATGTTCGCATGTTGTTAATAAAAACATATTCTCCCTTGAATATTGAACTGCAAAATGAAACATATAATTTAAATACAATACACCTGAATGAATATAGAAAAGTCATCATTTATTATCTTCTTCTTACAGGCACATGATTGAAAAGCTTGTTTCCAATACCTGTCCTTTCTTTCTTCTATTCAAATGATTCACTATCTCGTGAACACTCCTGGGAAATTTGAGCACTTGTCTGTAGATATTATTTCTTAACAGTAAAATAGACAAATAGATCGGGACATGTACAGCAGCGAACACAAAAATAGCACTGGCAATATTTTTCAAATTTCGTCAATTAAATTCTTTTTTTACTTTCAAAATTTTAAAAGAATTTTTTTGGAATTTTGTAACTGAAACTACGCAAACCAATCTCGAAAACATTTTCTAAACAAACGGGGAAAATTTCGAGTATGCCTTTATATAAAAATAAAAATAAATTTAAGGCGCGATAACCTCCGAAGAGATTTTAGGCCGAGCTTCTCTTCCAATTTGTGCCATGCTGCATTCAGTTTTTCCTACAAATTGGCGGGACGGGACGTACTTGTGTTATGCCGACTCCGAACGGCATCTGCAAGGCATATGAGTTTTCACAGACAGCTTTTCATGGCAGAAATACACTCAGAGTGCTTGCCAAACACTGCCGAGGGACGACTCCGCTTAGAAAATATGTTATTCTAATTGAAAAAACTTGGTTCTAAAATTTTGATGTTGCTTTCCTCGGGGCTTGAACCCAGTATCTTCGTTGTGTACACCACGGCGGCCGCCTTTATATAGCCGAATATATTTTGGTTCAACAAACTTTAGGTAAGCCTCTCGAAATTTTAAGTTGGCAAGTTTTTTCCGAAAGGTGTATCAGATTATCTTCCAAAAAGTTCACACTTTGTATGGAGGAAAATATGTATAAAAAACCCTTGGGGAAAGTCAAAAATCAATGCGAATTTTGAGAGACCTCTAACTTGTACTTTATTAGAATAAAATATATTGGGCTACAAAACTACATACTCAAAAAAGTTTAGAGAGTATTTGAAGCTCTTCGAAGCTTTTGCAAGTTTTTCTCGACCTTTTGAATTTTTTCGCAAACATTTTTGAGTTTGCTTTGCATAGTTTCTGTCACATAATTCATTTAATTTTTTTCTCAAAATATCGAAGTTGAAAAAACAAAAATCTATTTGTCGGAATTTCATAAAAATTACCAGTGCAATTTTTCTTAACTATTTTCATATCATATTGAATATATTTATACATATGTGCACCTGTGGGAACACAAATATACATGTATATATGTGTGTGTGTATGTGCACCAGTAATACGCTTCGAATGTGAGCTCTGCTGCAAGGAAACTAATAAACCGTAAAATAGCATTGAATTGAAGAGCAACTACAAAGGCATCACTTACAGCAATGTTACTTTGCTCTTGTAATACCCTAAACCATTGAATTGTCCTATAAATTCATAGGACTCGAACCCATGCATGCAGCTTAAGGCATCTAGAAGGTTGTAAAACAAGCACATAATATGTAGTATTTCGGCAACATCTACAATGAAAACAAAGAGTATAAAATTTCCATTGAATTCCAAATTTATAGTAACTGAAAAGATACTCCCATTATGTGAACTATGATGTACTCGAATAAGCTCTAACTGTACATGACTGTATGTAAAAATATATCCCAGTGGGAAAGTATAATGCATTTTCTTTTCAGAAGAGACTACTTGAATATGTTGCAAGAGAAGCTCAAACCAAAGGAATTGAGAGGGTTGGGTTAAGTAAATCTATAGTGGTTGTCCGCGGGCAAGCAGAGAACACATTTTGGTCGACTTGCTCATTGCGATACCTCTGTATACTCCTTAAGGTTATAAAAGGTTGAGAAGGCGTACAGAAGAGCTTTTTTCCCACATTCATTAGGAGACATTTCGTTCATTGCAAATACCTTCAGCGCGCGCCGGATTCGTATTCCCGGATAATTTGTAATAAGTTTTCAATAAACTGCTTGCTTTCTCATATGATTTTGTTGGAGGTTTATGTAGCCCTCAGCCAATTCAAATTCGACAATCTGTCCACTTGTTACTAAGGCCAATCTTTCAATGGTGATTGGAGCGTTTACGGAATACTGCCCTCCAGGAATCCATGCAGGGGGCCCTGGAAAATTCTACCTGTGTTAGTTGCATAGAGGATGGCGAAACGTGAGAATCCTCGTTGCTATGGTTAACGCAACGTTATCGTCTGGCTTATGGTTACATCTATAATATCTCCACAAAATGTGAAAACACAGAGAGCCTTTTCCACGGAGATATAAACGAAATACGACACACCTTATTCGTATACAATTATTTCGCTCAACAACGAAGGAGGATAGAACAGACTCTTGGCAACGTATCCCCAGGCAGTGTCATCAGTAGCATGAACTGCACAAATGACAGATGAGATCAACAGAGGTCGGCAGATACATGAGGCAAATGAGAAGATGGTTACATGAGTGTAGCCTATGAGCACACATGGATGCTTTCGCATTCCAAGTAATGCTAAACATGGCCGTAGAGCGGAAAATGCGCCGAGCGTGGGTGTTTAGGTTTTCGTGAGTATGGCTTCAAAAAACGGAAAGAGTAGAGAAGCCTTAAAATCTCAGTCAGTAGATAAAGCATTTCCTCCTTCCTCGAAAATTAAACGCAAAACATTGACGTTTAATAGTAAGTTGTGTTAGGTGTGATAAGTTATGCTTTATACAGTTTGTTATGTTTTTTCAAGTTATTTCAAGTAATTTTAAGCTATGCTATTTTATACTATATTATGGTATTTTATGTTATGTCCTGTGATTTTATGTAATGTATTGTTATGTTATGTAATGTTAAGTTATCTTATGTAGTGTATGATAGATACCGTACATAAGACACATAATGTACATAAAAAAGATAAATGTAACGATAGCAATAGTCGTCATTTTATGTAGGAAAAAAGTGCAATGAATTCCTTTCCCATTGGGACATATAAACAAAAGGACGTCCTTAGTACATTCTCCGTTTTAATGCTGTTGCTGCCATAGCAAATGCAGATATTTGGTATGTAGCTTTATTTAAGGCCAATTGAGGAAACACTGCAAGCATAATTTGAAAAAATAAAACCGAAATCGAAATTGGATGAATTTTAATCGAGGGCTAAAGGAAAATTTGTCTGAGACTTTTACCAGTTTGATAGGAATGCAAGTATGTAGTGGCGAGCCTTTTGCTTTATTTATATATTTATAAAAGAATGCAAATTCTTTTTATATACAAACATACCTTCTTATATACATTTGCAAGAACATTCTCGTTTTTATGATACATAGTCGAAGAAGAAGAAAACTGTGGCTCAAAATAAGCAAAAAGAATACGCGAGGTGTACAAAGCAAAAGTCGTTTAGGGATAATATTAGAAGTTAAAAAATTAGTTTCTTAGAAAAAGTTGCGAATGTTTGTAAACAAGACAACAATAGTTGGTAGAAGATAAACAAGTGAAAAAGAAAGGAAATAATAATAACAGGAAAATGAAGTAATTTGATTAACTTAAAAAATTGTTTACGCTTAAAAGCTTATAAGTGCAGATAAGAATGAACCTTAAAAAACAATCCTGAAAGCAATCCCAAAATTTTCCCGAGCAGATATCCAGATATAGTCTTGAATAGCTCTAGAAATTATTCCGGAGCAGTCCCAAAATGGTAGACAGAATAATTCCAAAATGATCCTGAAAACAAACACGACAAATTGTTTTAAGGTAGTGCCAAAATGGCACCGAAATTATTCACAAAACGATTCCAAAATTATACTGAAAACTGTTCCAAATAAGCCTAAAACGGTGCCCAAATAATCCCCAAAACTATTTCAAAATGATCCTAAAAAAAGTACCGAAATAATTCCAAAAAAATTATGAAATTCTCGAAACGATCGAAAAATTTTACAGAAATTTTGGCGGAATATTCCCAAAATAACCCGAAAAGACCCGAAATACTCCAAAAAACGAAGCAATGAAATGATGTTAAGTTAGTTCCAAAACCACCCTAAAAACTATTCCGATAACGACTTCATAATTCTCAGTGGTTGCAAAAGTTTGCAGTCATGATCTCGAGACAGTCACGAAGTGGTTCGAAAATATTCCCAAAACATTCCCAAGCTGTCACAATCGAAATCAAAAATAATGTTTTTTGGGCCTTTGGAATCTCTTTGAAAGTATGTATAGCACTATTAAACAATACAGAAAAATTGTTACTTTTTCTTGCAACCGAGTAACCTTGGTATTTTTCAGGTGACGTGCAATAGTGTCAATGAAACTAGCGTCAATTGACATTAATACGCTCTGGAGAGAGAATTAATGACAATGGCATTAATTCTGAATCCAAAAAAGAATTAACGTCATAATCGTGCTGGAATCAAGGTCATTTAAATTAGTTCTCTTTGCAAAAGCGAATTAATATCAAAATTTTGTATGGACACCACCACCGATAAAAATCGCACAAATTTTATTTCCAAATATTTGTTATATATTATAATAAGATTTAAAACTTTTTTTAATATTAATTATTAAAATAAAAAAAAGCGCCGCAAGCAAAAATGTGCACCTCACCCATTTATCATAAAACGAACTCTTCATTTTCACTAAACATACTTTAGTGCTTAAAAATCAGGGGGTAAAAAAGAGTAAAAAGCTCAATATTTCATAAGTTCTTCTATTTTTTTTTATCCCAAATGAAGAAATGCCGAGTAAATCTTTGCCAACATGTTACATCAACATGCAGCAAATTCCTGATGCCTCCGCAAAAAAGGTCAGAAATTGATGGAAGAAGAAATAGTGGAACTCACGGATCTAGTGTGAGATATTTCTTATTTCGTGAGGAACAATATTGCTTATAAACCAAAGCATACACTTTTTATGCTTCCGCAAACATGGGTCTCCCATGTTAGAAGAAAAGAGCGTAATTATTTTTTCGGACATTTTGTGAAATTGAGGATTTGCGTAAAAGTATATATCTCACTCAAATTTTAAGTTGTTCTAAAGACTTTTCTACTTTTGGATAGATTAAGCTCTAAAGTTTTTTACAAAAGCGGGGCTGACTGTTTTGGTTAGTACATTTGAATGAATTACTTAAAATGTAAATTTGCACGCCTTCTAAATGAGACAATTTTACCATTTCATATAAAATAATTTTTTAGATCGCGAGTTTGAATCGAGCTCAAGGCCGTTGCCGATGAAGGAATTTAGCAGTTCCCGAAATGGATCTATACAACGAGCTTTGGCAGTTGTCTAAATATTTTCTTTCTTCTATTCTAATTTAAAAATTTTTTCAATTAAGAAAAAATATATTATTACAATAATAATGATAAAATAATTATTGTTAGGCCTTGAGCTCGATTCAAACTCGCGATCTTACAAATCAGTAGGCCGATATAACAACAAAAATAATTTTTTGTCACAACAAAACCACGTATCATATCTGAAGTTATTTTTAAAAGAACGAAATTTAAGAGTGTACTGCTGATTGGGCAACGATTGGAGAGGTTTCTGGGTATATTGGGGAATTGGCCTTTGGCAATTTTTTGGCCAGATTTGCAATAAGTGCAGCAACAATTGGGGTTCTCTAAAAGTTACTTGCTTTTATCGTGCACACATTTTAAGCGTTGCATTTTAAGTTAGGTTTTCTTATTTTGGCTTTTAGTTGAAGGTTCTGTGGAATGTGGTAGAAGAACACTGATTGAAGTCCCAAATGTATTTTTTTTTCTTCGCGATTTCGAAAATCCATAGCTAGAAACAAGCATGTAAATACGGGAGTTGTGACAGATTTAGATTTTATATACAAGCTAAAACTAGATCAGACAAACTGCACTACGAATTTGTTCAGAAGAAGTAAGGAAGACTAAGTTCGGATGTAACCGAACTCAGCTGAGAGCTTTGGAGACAAAATAAGAGAAAATCACCATGTAGGAAAATGATTCTAGGGTAACCCTGGAATGTGTTTGTATGACATGTGTATCAAATGGAAGGTATTAAAGAGTATTTTAAAAGGGAGTGGCACATAGTTCTATAGGTGGACGGTGGAATTATGGAATTTTTTTCATTTTTCGTCATTTTAGATATCGAAAGAGTGGGCGTGGTCATAGTCGGATTTCGGCCATTTTTATACCAAGATAAATATAGTTCGGATAAGTACGTGAACTAAGTTTAGTAAAGATATATCGATTTCTGCTCAAGTTATCGTGCTAACGGCGAGCGGAAGGACAGACGGACGACTGTGTATAAAAACTGGGCGTGGCTTCAACCGATTTCGCGCATTTTCACAGAAAACAGTTATCGTCATAGAATCTATGCCCCTACCAAATTTCACAAGGATTGGTAAATGTTTGTTCGACTTATGGCATTAAAAGTATTCTAGACGAATTAAATGAAAAAGGGCGGAGCCACGCCCATTTTGAAATTTTCTTTTATCTTTGTATTTTGTTGCTCCATATCATTACTGGAGTTGAATGTTGATTTTTTGTTATTTGACTTTAAACAAATTTTTTTAAAAAAGTGGGCGTGTTTGTCATCCGATTTTGCTAATTTTTATTTAGCACACATATAGTAATAGGAGTAACGTTCCTGACAAATTTCATCATGTTATCTTCAACGACTGCCAAATTACAGATTGCAAAACTTTTAAATGAACTCCTTTTAAAACTGAGCGATGCCACGCCCATTGTCCAAGATTTTACCAATTTTCTATTCTGCGTCATAAGGTCAAGTTTCATCGCTTTATCCGCCTTTGGTAATGAATTATCACACTTTTTCTGTTTTTCGAAATTTTCGATATCGAAAAAGTGGGCGTGGTTATAGTCCGATTTTGTTCATTTTAAATAGCGATCTGAGATGAGTGCCCAGACACGTACATACCAAATTTCATCAAGATACCTCAAAATTTACTCAAGTTATCGTGTTAACGGACAGACGGGCGGACGGACGAACATGGCTAAATGAATTTCTTTTTTCGCCCAGATCTTTGTAATATATAGAAGTCTATATATCTCGATTAGTTTATGCAGTTACAGATTATCGTTATGCAAACAAAATTAATATACTCTGTGAGCTCTGCTCAGCTGAGTATAAAAATGTATCTTTCATAAAAACGCCATGGTTCGTTACTTTGTTGCAAAATTGCTGTTGTACTGTGTAATCTATCTTTAATTTAATTTTTCTACAACATTAAATCCGAAAATGGCCTACATAAACCGCCCTCCACTTCACATTCCAAGTAGGCGTAAATATTGGAACATTTACAGATGCTTCAGAATACCGCTACACACTTTTAGGTCAAAAAGTGACCTTCATTGCTTTTGATGAAGCTCTTAGCAATGGATAAGTGTAATTTTATGTGATTTCGTATGCGTGTACACGCTTTTCTATAAAAAAAAAAAAAATTTAAGGCGCGATAACCTCCGAAGAGATCTAAGGCCGAGCTTCTCTTCCAATTTGCGTCGTGCTCCTCTTGATTTTCCCTATAAATTGGCCGGACGGGACCTACATGTTTTATGCCGACTCCAAACGGCATCTGCAAGACAGATGAGTTTTCACTGAGAGCTTTTCATGGCACAAATATACTCGGAGCGCTTGCCAAACACTGCCGAGGGGCGACCCCGCTTAGAAAATTGTCTGTTAATTGAAAAACCTTATTTCTAAAATTTTGATGTTGCTTTGCCCGGGGTTCGAACCCAGGGCATATGGTGTTGTAGGCGGAGCACGCTACCATCACACCACGGTGGCCGCTACGGACGCTTTTCTATACACCACCTAAATAACCGTTCGCCATTTCTAGCGCCACTTTATTATGTCGCATTTCAGCTTAGTTTGTCAGAGGGTGGATTATACGCGCCGGTCAAGCTGATGCTTTTGAGGTTTTGCTTATGTTTATGGTGTTGCATTTCACCGTCTTGTTTAGCTCGTGAACTTCTTTAACACGAATTTTTTTTAGATTCTTTTTTATTTCTCCCCTATTTCTCTGCTATTTCGTATAGATTTTGTTTCTGTTTACGTTCGATTTTCTTTCCACCAGCTTTTGCAAATTCAGCTATATTTGATTATATTTGTATTGCGTATGGAGAGGGCAATTTTAATAAAAATTCTTTTATTGCCATATTTTATTCAAATGAGATCAACTTTTTTAATATATATTTTAATATAAGATCACATAAATACTCATTTGTATATTTTTTTTCTACGGAAATAACTTTCTTATGCATATAAATTGGAATGCTGATTTTTCGTTATTTCATTTCGAATTTTTCGTTATTTGATGTTCAGTTTTGTGATATGATAATCCAGATCAGGCAATATTAAGTAAATATGCAATAATAAGTTGCTAGAAGCAGAAAAATAGCAGTGGCAATTTTTATAAAATTTTGTAAATTAAATTTTTATTTTTTTACTTTCGCTATTCCATAAAAAAAATTCTACAAAAATTTTGCAAATAACACTAAACGAAAAACTCTCAAAAGTATTTTCGGAAAAATTCGAAAACTCGAAAAAATTTTACGGAAATTTCAAACATTTTTCTTTGAATGCCTGAATTTTGTCTAGTATGCAGTGTTGCAGCCCAATATTTTTACTGATTATTCTATAAAACTACATGCTCAAAAAAAACTCAGAAAACACCAAATAAAAAGTTCGAGGTTTTCGTAAAATTTCCGAGTTTGAGATTGTGTAGCTTCAGTGACGTAATGCATAAAAGTTTTTTCATATGAATTTAATTAGCGAGCTTTGCTCATATTGCTTTATACAATAGTTTTTGTTATTGATATAAGAGAAAAATTGTAAGTTTACAAACGGCGATGGTTACTAGGACATGTTTCTGAATTTCACTTCTTCATCAGCTAGCTCTTCGGGAGCTGAGCGTTGAACTCGAATCTCCAACATTCATATCAGTGCAAAGGCAGATGCCTTTAGCTGCTAAGCCATATGAATGTCCCGTTGTTCACTGTACAATTGGTCTCTAAGAGTTGCCTTTTTCTTTGTTTCTATTCATTTTGATCACCGTGTAGGCACATACACTCTGTATGTAGTTTTCCTAATAATGTGGATATGATTTTAAGGCGCGCTTTTGAAAATCGAATAAACCATCTTTTATGAGAAAGTATCAAATGAAAATGCGAAACCGTCGTTTGTATTTGAGAATAGTCAGTTGGAAAAGCTAAAGTATCAAATCAAAAAGGGAAAGGTATTTCAGAGCATTTAGTTGGAGATGAGATAGCGCTAGATGTAAATTCGAAGGCGTCTTATAGAAATGAGAGCAGCGTTACTTCATAATAAGAATAGTCAATTGTAAAAGGAATAGATAATAATGCGAAATCGTTACGTCAAAATGAGAACTGTCAGGTGTAAATGAGAAAGCATCCACTGAATATGTGAAGGCGGTACTGCAAGAGGCACACACATTAATATAGTAGACGTGATATCAGTATCTGGAGCGACGTTGAGCTATTGACAGAACAATTCGTTTAGGCAGTGTACATGCGCTGCTTAGGTGAAGTCAGTTATTCGGCGTTGGGAAGAACAGGCGAACCATGCCGTTCAAGGACTCAGTGAGCGTTTGCCGATGCTTTAAATGGCCAAACGGAAGTGATGCATATAGCACAGTTCTCACTAATACTGATCCTCATCATGACTCTTTAGCAATATTTAAAAAAAATCGTGGACGAAGTGAAGGGAACAATAGCTGGAGAATGTTACTTGGAAGCATTCCGGTATGCAACATCGTTCTATGAAAATACTTTCTCTCTTACTACAATAAAGACAACCGACTACAAACTTCCAGTTCACAAAACACTATAAACATTACAAATATGCTTTGGGTCAGCACAGCGAAATATCAAGACTGGTTTGTCCTTTTAATGATAAAGTGCGAACAGACAAACTTTTGACCCTTAAAATTGTTTGTTCTCGTAATTCATTTTAAATGGCAACAAGCCAGAACCGGATTATTTCCATTTCTATAGCTAGCAAGGGAAGTTCCTGGAAACTAATTGACTATATTTTCCTCTCGACAACCTGAATGTTCAAGAGATAGGGCGTAAATTATATAGATCCACCGCCTATATAAACCTCTTCAGGGGCATTATCTACCGAAATCTTCTATCGCCTTTCTTTTCTTGAGTTTCGGTCTATAGATATTAACTCCATTTGCTTCTAGTCAGGGTCATTATATAAATTCCTTGTTTAACAAAGCTTTTGTCTACAAAGAATACCTCAAAGTCGAATATATGTAGTTCTATCACATATCCCTGTGATGCATCTTACTATGTCATCGTACGCATATGTATATGTAAGTCAAACATAAGTAGAAATGTGTATCACGTATGTCAATAAATGACTTGAGTTCATATTCAAGGACGATGGAAAATTTTAATTTCAATTTGTGATGGATCATCATCAATCATATGCTATAAAATTATGTAATTTTGTACAGGGAAGCCACTTGATAGACGTGGAAATAAGTAGCTTTTGTGGGAGCATATGATGGAAAACCTTGAGCAAAATTTACTTGAGATGGTGTGGGAATTTATTGAAAATACTAGTAAATGATAAAAGCAAGACCTCTGGTCGGAAAGAGATTCACTCATCACTAGGCGGCTAAGTTTAGTTGCAAGAATCTTCATGATGAGCAGCCCATAGACTGCAAGTTTAATTTCATAGTTGATTACTCAAATCTTTTCCGATGCTTTAGACACGCTTATATTAGCTTCACTTGTATGTTTGCATGTATGTAACTATTTTATACCAAACCCAACAGGCATTTCTGTAAATTTTTTGAAAAGTAACTTAAAGTAAACTTGCTGTGTTAAGCGTTATATAAACGTTTCCAGTATTAAATATGTATATTTTAATTTTTTCAGAAAACATTTTATAAGATTTGAGGGCAAATGTTAATAAATAATTTAGCTGTGCAAGTGAATTGTAAATGTTTACAAAAAAAAGACGAGAAAATTATTTGTCAATATTTTTCAACTTGCAAATTTCAAATTATTTTCATAAACGTTTATTCATGAGAGGGAATGGCTGCATTTAAACCGTTTCCTGGATTCTCCTACAACCCGTTAGAATTGCAGCCATTCTTCACTTATTGTATGCATAGAATTAGTACATATCTTATAACTTCAAACGAGCAATTCTTGTATATTTGTATGTTTGTATATTTGTATGTTTGTATAGCCGAACGATCTCGGGAACGGTTCAACCGATTTAAATGAAATTTGGCACAGAGGTAATGTATCACCTTCTAAGACTGTGTTGCCACTCAGAATGTTTCACAAGAAAACCTATTGGAAATTAAAAAAAAAGTGCATGAGATATGTCGATATGGGTATCAAACGAAAGGTATTTCACTCCGCATTACAATAGGGACATTTTTGAGTAGGGTTGCCATTTAGGGTTGGGGTAGTTAGACCAAATAGCACTCTACTTACTCATATTCTATTAAAGCTTTAAAGGAGAATATTAAAGTTAAAAATCTTCGAAAAAAAATCTTACACGTGACTCGACTTAATTTTCTTAATTTCACACACGCTAATAAAATTGAAATGCAATATCGAGGCACCGTGGCAAATTCTAGCAAAAGATATTTAAATGCATATTTTTGGCAAATATGAAATGAATAATTGCAATTTCTTACAGATTATCATTAGAAGGATTTCTCGCCATAGCAAAAAGATATCTCACCATGGTAATTTGCTACCGTTGAACACTAGACGCATATGTTCAATTTGAAAACGACATCTAACCATTTAACTACTTACCAACAGATGGCGCTTAGGGAAGTAAGTTGATATTTAATTAAACTAACTGATAGTTGTCAATCGTGAAATTTACAAGTTTTTGGAATGTAATAAAATTGTGAGGCTTTCATAGAGTATAACTAAAAAAATGTTTGAAATTAATAATTCGGCGCATGAAGATTCTCGTGAAACGTTGCCAGCACAAAAGAGTTTCATTAATGATGACATGTAGAACAAAGTATGTTATGCGGCATACTCGAGTATTGCCGAGCAAAGCTCGGTCGCCCAGGTACTGTATATTTAGGTACAAACACATATGTATTTGTTAATATTATTGAAATTATTGAAATAAAAATTATCATTTATAAAAAGTTTTGGGAAACATTTATACTAAGCTTTCTTTTAGAAATTTTTTATAAGTTTACATTTATAAGCTTATAAGCAACGAGCCGTTTCGATTATTTCACGCTTATTTACAAACAACATGTAAACAACAAAAACAACGTTTTGTAAACTTGGTGTTTGTTTGAGAAAACTTTTTATTTTACACTACGTTTACTTTGCTTGTTGGGAATAATTAAAAAATATTACGTATACGCACCGTCATGCGTCTTTTCACGTGATACAAATATGTTTGCGTGTATTTGGTTGGGTTTTACACCAATTTCGCAAAATTTTTAATAAAATTCAAATATTTCTATTCATTTTGCCTATGCAAAGGACACATTTTGTGCTATATTTAATGTGTTATGTATGTTACTCAATTGGGCAATTCACAAGAGTGTCGTATTAAGATTTAATAGCATACCACATACGGCGAAAAGGAGGCCTTGTGAGTTATGTTATTTTAATAAACAACAACAAGCAGAGAAGCATTTCTCTTGGTAAGTACGCGCTACATTTTTAATAAATATCAACAACAGCTAATGGAAATAATCTCAACGTCACAAAGTCAATATCACCTAATCCGCTTAAATTTCATACGCATTTAATGCCTATGCGACACGTGTATTTCTACGTGAATTCTTTTTTTTTAGTCCTACAATCTTTCGTACCTACGTTGTTTATATTTCTTATACTCAGAGTGCTTTGCACACAGAGTATATTAACTTTGATTGGATAACGGTTGGTTGTACCGGTATAAAGGAATCGAGATAGATATAGACTTCCATATATCATCAGGATCGAAAAAAAATTTGATTAAGCCATGTCCGTCCGTCCGTCCTTTAACACGATAACTTGAGTAAATATTAAGATATCTTCACCAAATTTGGTACGCGAGCTTGTCTGGACCCAGAATAGATTGGTATGGCAAATGAGCGAAATCGGATGATAACCACGCCCACTTTTTATATATCTAACATTTTGGAAAACACAAAAAATCTGATTGTTTAGTAAATAATACACCTAGAATGTTGAAATTTGGCGTGTGGACTGGTATTGAGACTCTTGATAAAAATTTGAAAAAAATTTTTAAAATGGGCGTGTCACCGCCCACTTGTGATTAAATAAATTTTACAAATAGTATTAATCATAAATCAAAAATCGTTAAACCTATCATAACAAAATGCGGCAGAGAGGTTGCCTTTACTATAAGGAATGCTTTGAAGAAAAATTAACGAAATCGGTTAAGGACCACGGCCAATTTTATATAAAAGATTTTTAAAAGGTCGTGGACGAATAATATAAGCTATATCTTTGCAAAAAAGAGCTTTATATCAATGGTATTTCATTTCCAAAGTGGATTTATAACAGTAAATAGGAAAAACTTCAAATTTTAAAAAATAGGCGTGGCACTGCCCCTTTTATGACTAAGCAATTTTCTATGTTTTGGGAGCCATAACTCGAAGAAAAATTAACATATCATAATGAAATTGTGTACACATATTTTTCTTACAGCAGAAAATATTTCTATTAAAAATGGACGGAATCGGTTAAGACCACGGCAACTTAGATATAAAACAAATTTTAAAGAGTCGTAGACTAGAATAATACGCTAATAAGCTATAACTTAGCAAAAAAATGGTTTTGAATCAATGATATTTCACTTATCAAGTTTTAATGTAAGAGGAAATGGGGAGACATTTTTCTTTTAAACGGGCGGTGCCACGTGTTAACTTAGAATTATTTATCTGAAATGAAATGTGCAATTGAAACTCACGCTGAGTATACAATGTTCGGTTACATTCGAACTTAGACACCTTTACTTGTTTCTTCTACGTTGCATTGTATTAGTAGGTATTCTTCCTTCTTTTTTAATACTTCTCGCCTCAGTCTATCGTTTTTAATTTTTTTTTTTTTTTGTGTATTTTAGTCTTTTTCTGCCTTTCACGTAATGCCTCATTAAGGTAATTTATTATAATTTATTTGAAAAAAATTGTAGACGATCCTAATTACTTAATGCTATTGTTGTTTTTGTTCTGGTTCTGTAGTACTGTCCACGGAATCATGTAGTATTAGCGCGCTGTTTGGCAAGATAACAAATGTGTTTATCCCAGCTTACCTTTTTCCAGCAGCTTCGCACTCATTTTAATTGTCCCCCCCCCCCGCAATATCATTTGCTTTAACTTTTGTAACTCAATCATTAAGTACCTTTTGCGTAGGTTTTTTTTATTTATTTTTAGTGATTTAGTTAGTCCATGCCAATGTTTTACATAATACAAAGTATTTATAAGTCATTTACTTAATTTTGTTGGGCTAAGTTTAGCCACGTTTCGTATGCAAAGCTCTGCAGAGTTTTCTGTCAGTGGAGAGTACATCACTTTTGTATTGATTTGCTTTTATTTGAATTAATTTTGTGAAAAGTATCAAACTTGACCTAAGTGTTTCAGGCTAATGCTTACATAGCACGATAACACAGGCTGACAAATTTTTAGCCCCCGAAACGGGCCTATACTTTTCTAAAGATGTTGTTGTTGTTGTTGTAGCGATAAGGTTACTCACCGAAGGCTTTGGGGAGTGTTATCGATGTGATGGTCCTTTGCCGGATACAGATCCGGTACGCTCCGGTAACACAGCTCCATTATGGTGCTAGCACGACCATCTCGGGAACGATTTATGTGGTCACATTAAACCTTCAGGCTATCCCTCCCTCCACACCGCCAAGTTCCATGAGAGCCTTGTCTGATAGTGAAAACGAGATTCGCCGCTCGAAGGTGAGGTTGACAATTGGGTTTGGAGAAGCTATATATTGCGCTGGCAACCTGAAAAGGTTGCGCTACACAACCCCTTGAATCTGGTATTTTAGTCGCTTCTTACGACAGGCATACCTACCGCGGTTATATTCTAACCCCTTAACTCGCTGGGGGTTCTAAAGGTCTTCGGTAAGTTGAATCAGAATCCGTGGGGAGGGGGGCAGAATTTTTGTATTGTCTTTAAAGGTACCTGAGCGTGCTAAAAATTCGCTTTACGCTATGAGTTATCGGTTTGTAATCGAAAAGTTTCCAATATATTATACAAAATCCATCCATCGATTTGTTTTCGAAGAATTATCGATTTTTCAGGTAAAGTAATCGCTTTTCTAGAAAATTTATAGACTTTTTTACCAGAAGCTATCGAATCGTTACCTAAAAGTTATTGAAATGTTATCGAAAGAATATCTGTTACGCATCGACAGGTTGTCGGTAAGTTATCAAAAATTTATCGATTTTCGCCGGATTTTCACCATTTTGTAATCCACATTTATAGATTTGTTGGCGGAAAGTTATCGATTTGTTAAAAACAAGCCACGGCTTTACAAATATGTGAGAATTATGTTTTCATAAACTTGGTGCAGGTGATACTTTCATACAAAAAGTAAGTAGATGTGGGGGGGAAAGTGGTAAGATGTGTCTATCGAAAATACAATGTTTTATAGGATTAAATAAAGAAATTAAAGTTATTAAAAGATCTTGCATACATAACAGTAACAAAACAACGAACACACACAAAAGTTTACATTTGGATATCGTCGACTGGATAAAATAATGCCGTATGTTACATGTGAGCACATATAACATACTACAATAATTTATGAGGGTGACGCACCCCCAGCGGGTAAGGGGCTCAGAATATACCCGCGGTAAGTATGCCTGTCGTAAGAGGCGACTAAAATACCAGATTCAAGGGGTGTGTAGCGCAACCCTTCAAGTTGCCAGCGCAATATATAGCTTCTCAAACCCAATTGTCAACCTCACCTATCCGCGGCGAATCCTGTTTCACTAACAGGCGAGGCTCTGGCGACCCCAAGCTCCTCATGGATCTTGGGGTTGGGGAGGGAGGGGATGGCCTGAAGGTTTAATGTGGCCACATAAATCGTTCCCGAGATGGTCGGGCTAGCACCTTAATGGTGCTGTGGTACCGGAGCGTACCGGATCTGTATCCGGCAAAGGACCATCACATCGATAACACTCCCCAAAGGCTTCGAGGAGCAAACTTATCGCTACAACAACAACAACATGAGGGTGACGCTATCAGAAAACTGTCGCAAAACATAGTTAGTGGCAGAAAGCGGCAGCTGATATTAACACTTTAGAATCTTAAAACTTTGACTAATAATAAGACATAAGTCCCAAAGTGAGGATCGGTGAGGAACCCAACTAAAACTTTAGCTGAAAATGAAATATTTGTGCAAATAAACACTAATAAAGGCATTGGTGAAATTCTAAATAACAAAAAAAAATACAACAAGCTAAAGACGCCAAAATTATTTCAAAATGAAGCAAATACCTTTGACTTCCAAATTCATTTTTTTTATTTTTTAATTATATTAAATCCCTTTCATGTTTGTCCCCTCATTTCCATACGAATTTTTCCACGGAAAAGCCGTTTTCGGTAACTTCCCGTTGAGCTAGACACTTGATACTTAGAACATAGTTCAGTTCTGGGAGACATTACAATTCAAGTGAAAAAAAACTGCTAGGTGGCGCACGGGTCGAGATATACAGAAAATTAATTTTAACATGGAAATTTTTGCGATCGACTTTTAACTAACTTCTCGGTGATCCAGAAACTTGAAACTTAGCATATAGTTTGCGAGTCGTGGGCACTACAACTGGTGGAAAACGAAATGCCGTCAGGTGGCAGACGAATCGAGATAAACGGAAATCCCTGAAAAAACGCAGGGAATCTTGTGATCGATTTTCCCGGTGAGCTAGAGACTTGGAAGTTGGGCCGTGAGTCAGAACCCAGTGACAATGCAATATTTGATCAGAAAAATTTCGCTAGGTGGCTCATGGATCGAGATATTATGAAAATTAGGTTTGATTTGGGAATCTTTCTTTTTTTAACTAACTTCCCGGTGACCTGGAGACTTGAAGCTTAGCACATAGTTCAAGATCCGGTGACAATACAATTTGCAAAAAACAAAATTCTGCTAGGTGGCGCGCTAAGTGAGATAACTACAAATCCTTGAAAAACGAGGGGAATCTTGCAATCGATTTTTGAGTAACTTCCCGGTGACCTAGAGATATGAAACTTTAGCCGGGGGTCAGAACCCGGTGACAATGCAATATGTTATCAAAAAAACTCCGTTAGGTGGCGCATGGATCGAGATATTATGAAAATTAATTTTAATTTGGGAACCTTTCAATCCATTTTTAAGTAACTTGCCTGTTACCTAGAGACGTGTAGCTTAGCACATAGTTCGAGACCCGGTCACAATACAATTTACAGAAAACAAAATTGCGCTAGGTGGCGCGCTAAGTGAGATAACTGCAAATCCTTGAAAACCGAGGGGAATCTTCCAATCGATTTTTGAGTAACTTCCCGGTGAGCTGCAAATATGAAACTTGAGCCGTAAATCAGAACCCGGTGACAATGCAATAATTTATCAAAAAATTCCGCGTGGCGCATGGATCGGGATATTAGGAAAATTAATTTTAATTTTGGAATCTTTCAACCCATTTTTAATTATCGTCTGGGTTACCTAGAGACTTGTAACTTAGCGCGTAGTTCGAGACCCGGTGACAATACCATTTATAGAAAACAAAGTTCCGCTAGGTTGCGTGCCAATTTAGATACTACAAATCCCTGAAAAACGAGGGGAATCTTGCGTTCGATTTTTGAGTAACTTGCCGGTGAGCTAGAGACTTGAAACTTGGACCGTGGGTCAGAACCCGGTGACAATGCAACATTTGATCAAAAAAAATTCGCTAGGTGGCACGCGGATAGAGATAGTAAGAAAACAAATTTTAATTTGGGAATCTTTCAATCCATTTTTAACTAACTTCCCGGTTACGTAGAGACTTGAAACGTGGCACTTAGTTAGTGGTCTGGTGACAATAAAACTCATAGAAAACAAAGTTCCGCTAGTTGGGGCGCTAGTCAAGGTAAATCCTTTAAAAACGGGAGAATCTTTCGATCGATTTTCGAGTAACTTCCCGATGAGCTAGAGACAAGAAACTTGGGCCGTAAGTCAGAACCCGGTGACAGTGCAATATTTTATCAAAAAAAAATCCGGTAGGTGGCGCATAGATAGAGATATTGAGAAAACTAGTTTTAAATTGGGAATCTTGCAATCGATTTTTAACTAACTTCCTGGATATCTAGAGACTTGAAACCTGAAATATAGTTTAAAACTCGGTGACAGTGCAATGTGTGATCAAAAAATTTGAGCTACGTAACGCACAAGTCGAACTATTTAGAAGATTAGGCCATACCTTCATGGCTATCCTCCGGAGTGTTGCAGGCGTTGTAGAATTCCACCTCGTTGAAGGCCCAACTCAATGCATGTCGTTGCATACTTTTAGGCGTACGCGACTTTCACCACGATTCTTTTAGACTTTCAGGCGTACGCGAATTTCACCACGATTTTCAGCTGTGCAAACTAAGTAGCTGACAAACGAAGTGGAATTATCTTGTTATGATGCGAGGTGGAATTCGGTTGTTTTCGCCAGTGTTGTCAGCGAAAATTCCACTAATTCTCTTAAATTATAAGTGCGTGTTTAAATTTTAAATAATCAATTAGTTAATCCTAAGTACATGGTTTCCCTTAAATTGAAAGATTGCGCTCCACCTTTACAGTTTTCAATCCCAATTCTTTTAAAAGAGCTATTGTTAAAGTTGTTCAGTCAAAATTCAACAAGACTATGTCTGTATTAAAGGAAAAATTGCCTTCTATTTTTTGGTCCATTTATATAAAGTAGTCCTTAAAATTTGTGTATCATCTTTTTATTTTATTTCAAAACAATGATATTTAATGTATATTAATAAAGTGCAAGTTTACTTTATTTTTAACTTGCTCACACTGCAAAAACCATCTAATACCATAACCTCACTCAGTTCGAATACAACAAAAACAAATATACCTTTTAAAAGACTGTTCTAATAAGAGATACTAACGACATATTTGGTGACAAACTTTTCACTTAAATTTTTTTATTTTTAGCCTATGGAACCGACCACTGTGGGCCGGGAATTCCTCATGTATTCCGTTGAAATCGAGGGGCGAGGAAGTGCCGAATCCCGAAGTCCCTCAACGGGACTGGAGAATGAGAACTCAAAATGATTTTAGATAGGATTCCAGTATTGAGCAGCTGAACAGATCCCTGAGGGACACCGCCCGTGATGTTGTGCTTTCTAAGTCCCTCATCCGTATCAAAAAGAAGTACTCTGTCGCTTAAATAGCTACCAATTATTCGGCGTAGGTAAGCAGGTGTGCCAAGGTTGCGTAGCACTGTCATTATCTGCATCCAGTTCGCGGTGTTAAAAGCATTTCTAATATCCAGAGTTATGAGTGCACAGAGCTTCCTTTTACTTTGGCCTCCGGTTATGGCTCCGCGGGCTATATTGACAACTGTTTGTATTGCATCTACCGTGTATCTCGATTTTCGAAATCTAAACTGACTATTTGACAAGCCACCTGGTCTTTCCAGGGTATGCTGCAGACGCTCACTAATAATACGTTCGAGAATCTTTCCTATTGAATCCAACATGCAAAGTGGCCTGTATGAAGATGGCCTGTCGGGCATCTTACCAGGTTTCAGCAAAAGAACCAGTATTTGACGTTTAAATGAGCGGGGGACGACGCCTTCTTGGAAACAGGCGTTGAAGAGATCCGTAAATACTGATGTTCTAGACCTAATCGCTGATTTAAGAGCTATATTTGGCACTCCATCCAGTAGCTACCCAGTTGGAAATGTATGCATGCAACATTAGTATTTCAGACACGACTGGGAGCTGTGTATGCAGGCCAGTATAAATTAACTCAGCATGCATACTCTATACCAGCATTGCAGCTACTTCTGTATGCATAGGCCTGTATTAATGTCTAAAGTATTCAAAAGCAGCAGGACGGCATCCATACATCCACATGCATGATTCGTACGTACAAAAGCACTAATGCTGCATTTATGAAGCGGTATTATTGGAGCTAGATAAAAATATACAAAAGCATTATCACTCATTACAAAAGCAGACATGTTGGCATGGGACACAACTCGAAATATATGGACAATTTTTATTTACACAAATCTTGGCAATTTGGTACAATCCCACCCTCTTGACAAAGCTCGTTTCAGAAGATCAATAACGAGGAAGAATTCTGATGTCAAACGTTTGGTGGTTTTGTTCAATTCACGATATATGTACTCCAAATTGATGATTTCAAGCTGCACCATCTCTCACCAATTAGTCTCACCAATTGGACACATTAAATTTCATAAAAGTGAATACATTTTTTAAACCGATAAAGAAAAATCGAAGAATATTGAAATTCATATGTGAAGAAAAGTTCAGAAAAGTATATTTTTATGTATGCTTAAAATTAAGAACGTGTTCCACCTGAGTGCTCATGAATTGCTCATATTTAGTCACTCATAGAGCACGCATACTTTATGTGCGAATAAATGTGTTTCCAAATTATATGTTTGAAAAATTCCAGATAATTATGCACTTTCTGTTAACGTTTGAATCGCTGAACTGTCTAATAAATAACTCCCATATTCAGTATTGCAAAATGGTCTTTATTTACTTTGGAAGTAGTACTTCATAACTAATGTTTAATCAAACTGATTATTCCTCAGCTTGCGCTGCTTTTATACTCTCTGCTGCCTCGTTCGCATATTTCTTCTAAGGTCTAGACGTTTCACAAATATGCCTTCTAGAACATTTGTATCTCATGCCTGGTTATTTAGCTATATACAGGTATATCTGTAGCATATGTTTTTCTTCTAGACATATGCATGTGTGTGTGTGAGTAAAAAATTCTGCTCTTAGCTGCCAGCTACATATATGTATGTGAAATAATTTCTCTGCTTCAAGCTGCTGCTCATGTGTATGGAATATGCTTCGTTGCCTGCGTGTGGCTGCTTGCTTTAATGTGTACATGTGCACAAGTGTGGCTGCTTGCATATATGCTTCGTGTATAAATACAACTGATTTCAAATGGGTAGCGTCGACAATTTATTTGTAATTTACATTATTGGATATACAAATATTTTAAGACAACCCAAAAATAAAATCCAAGTCAAAATTAAAAGTATGAATTTTTAATTTCAAAGTTCCACGCATACCAAGAAGCGGGTAGTAGTTTTTTATAAAATTGAGCAATGTCGACAGCCCTTTCTTTGCTTTGATGTTTGGAAGTTGTTAACTTCATGCTGCTAGCGAGTACAAATCGAGCACTATTTTGAACAATATTTTGTAGAAATTTGTTACAGATTTTTTTTCTGTGTTCACAAAATTGCGTGTCCATAAATTCGTATTTGATAGAAATAATAATAGCTGCTCGTTTTCCGACAGCACTACATTGATTTTACTCATCTCTTATAGAGTCTTTTCATACCTTTTATATGAAATCGCATTGCCTTTTCGACTCCCGCTTCGACAAGAAATCTCACAGTTTCATTTCCGTTTCTTTTGTCATTTATATGCAAATCGCCTTTCGCAATATTTTACTCTAAGTATGTAATAAAGCTTGAAATCTTATTTGTGTGTGTCCGTCCAAAAGTGCGCATATTAAAATATTTTCGAATAGTAAAGCATCGTAAACAGCATTCATTTGCTATATAGAATGTCCTTGATGAGGCTTCCTTCGTCCATTATAAATATTTTGTTGACATTCTTTATTGCTTGCCGCACGATTTTGTTGACTTGCGCGCATAATACATATGTATGAGTAGGTGTTTGTTGGTGTATGGCATCTTGCCACACAAATACTAATATAAGTACGTTTGTTAATCCATCGTTTCACTTTACGAAATTATTCTCTTCTCACGATTCATTTTTTTTTCTTCTGTTTTATTCTATCATTTATTTACTCAAACCTGCAATTTTTTAACTGTACGATTCCCCTCCAAGACCAAACATATATTAGCATGACTTTGGAATCTTGTGTGTGTGCGTTTCTTTGTTTTCGTTTAACTCAAATATTTGCGAATATCTAAGAGCTTTAGCCTCAATATTGAATATTTAAAATAAATATGCTTTCTCTTCTAGAATTGACCGATGATTTGCATTTATTGTTGGTGTTATGTCAGTATTATTGGTAAAACACTATTCTTGCGTTTGTGTTTGTGCGTAGGAGCTTTATAGTATATTTGTCTTAAAGTTTATGTGCTAATCAATTTTTGTTTGTCATCACATCCATTGATTGATTGAAAGTCAAAAGATTATATTGACATAAAAATTTTTGTTTACTGCGCTCATGGCAATTGAGATTTTCAGTTAAGAAAGATTCCAATTTTGTTAGGGATACAATTAGGGTGGTCCTAATAAATCAAATGAACAACTGTGCGCAATCTCACAACTGAAAAGGCTATTACTAAAGCAAAAATTTCACATGTAAATTTTACACACGATTGTAGACGATTGAAAGGTGTCGAACAGGGGCTAACGCTGAGATTTCTCCATTTCTCAAACAATAAGAAGATTTAAATTGAATCTTTTGATTTCCAATGAGCTCAATTCGAGCCTAATCGAAAGGCTGCTAAAACAACAAAAAATTGTTTATCAATAATTTTGTAGCTCCTATATAAATGTTGCTCCCGAAAAAAAAGTGAAGTCGCACAGTGGTGCAAGTTCAGACTTTAAAAAACTAAGTCTTCATAGGTGTAATCTGAGCTTGAATTCCTCACACCAAAATTTACGTCGTATTGCCATCTATAGCATTTTTTTCATGTTTTTGGCTTAGGTATTACAAACTGAACGGGTGAAAAAATTTTACCTACATATATGGACCACCCCACTGAACTATACTACTCATATGCAGAGGCGAACACGAAAATAGCAATGTTTATCAAACCACGTTATTTAATTTTTTTTGTTTGATAGTTTATGCAAAAAGCTTCTATGAATTATGTAACTGAAACTATGCAAGAAAACTCAAAAACGTTTTTGAAAAAATTCGAAAATTCGAGAAAATTTTACGAAAGTTTCCGAATGTTTTTAGGTATGAAGTCTTGTACCCCGTTCCAAAAACAAACAAGCTCCGAAATCTTAACTCGCAATACTGCATACTCAAAAAATTTCAAAAAACTCGAATCTACGATGATTTTCGTCACTTCATCCAGTATATTGGTTAATAATATCCCATTTTTCCCATTTCTCGAAATTTTCGATATCGAAAAATTGGGCTTGTCATAATCTCTAGTTTTCAATACCAATATATTGTGAGTGCAGATAAGCTTGTGAAGAGTTTTGCTGAATTTATGGTGTTAACGGATGGATGGAGGAAAAAATCAACATGACATAATCAAAATATCTTTCCGAAGCTTACAATTTTGATATAAAGAAATCTCAATGCCAAATCTTTTAAAGAATTACAACCCACCTTTATCTGATAAAAATAAAACACCTTTTGTACAACGACACCAGAATTTAAAAGTGGGTAATGGAAATACCAACAAATTTTGACAACAAGCAAAAACGTGACTATCTTCAAATGTAAGATCTTAACAAAAACGTTGGTCATAAGATGAGGTCAAAGTCGCAGCCGAAAATAAGATGCGAGTAGTATAAGTAAAAATAGAAAACAATAGAATGACAAAGAAGTGTTATATTACTTACTTAATTGACGTTAAACCGTTTTAAAGGTTATGGCCGTCCAACAAGGCGCTCCAGCCGCTTCTTCGCTCTGCCAACTGGCGCCAATTGGTCACACCAAGGGAGTTTAAATCATTTTCCACCTGGTCCTTCCAGCGGAGTGGGGACCGCCCTCTTCTTCTGTAGGCGGGTTCCGATAAAAACATTTTCTTAGCCGGAGCGTCATCTTTCATTCGCATAACATGGCTCAGCCAGCGTAGCCCGTGCATTTTAATTCGCTGGACAATTTTGATGTCTGCATGAAGCTCGTACAGCTCATCATTAAATCTTCTTCGGTACTCGCCAACGTGTAAAGGTTCATACATCTTTCGAAGGACTTTTCTCTCGAACACTCCCAGAGCCGCTTCATGCTTCTGCCCCATATAGCAGGAAGGGTACGATAAGTGACTTGTAGAGCAAGATTTTCGTTTGCCGAGAGAGGACTTTACTTTTCAATTGCCTACTTTTACTTTGTCCAAAGTAGCATTTTTTGGCAAGAGTAATTCTTCGCTGGATCTCAGAACTGATGTTCTTGTTGGTATTATATTGCTTTGTATTTTTGTCGCCCTTACGTTGAAATTCAATTGGCTATACCTATACATACATAAATAGTTTTCAAAGTAAATATTTGCACTCAGCATTTTCTTTGTTCCTTGAAGCAATTTCAGTTGTCAAACAATAATTTTTCAAACAAGAAAATTACGTAGCAAATAAATCGGTCATAAGTTGGGTCGACAAATTATTTTTGTTAAAAATGTATGTGGATATTTCTAAACAGTCATACATGGGCCAAACTGAAATACAGAATGCCCTTAAAGATTACATCAACAATATTAAGCCGCTAATAATCAAAACAGAAATTTAAAAATAATAAATATGGGCAAAAATAGAATAACACTGAAGTGTTATAAGTTCATGCAGTAATAACAACAATTTACTTAGAGCTGTAGATGCATGTGCATAACAAAATCAAAACAATTATTAAGACTCTCTACATATATAGCGCATGTACACATGTATACACATTAGGATGACCCTTAAAACATTACATGCACAATTTTTTCCTTCACACCCTTCAAATGGTAATAGCACTACCAATATATCTATGCATATTACAAATCAAAGTATTACATTTTGGAAAGAGGTAATGTCGGACAGTTTCTTTAAAAAAATGCGTACGTTGAGCTCTACAAAGATAGTCACTTAAATTAAAAATTCGCCAATTAAATTCTGCAACAAACAAACAAACGCAGATTTAGTGCTGTTGCGGCAAGAAGTGTGATTGTGTGAGTCGTTAATCAACTGCCCTTCATTTATTATAAGCTTTTATTTACTTTCACTTTTGTTGTCTGTAATGGAATCTTGCAAGTTAAATTTGATACACTTCCCGGTGTCCGATTGAGCTGAAATTTTGCACACATGTATAACTCCGATGACAATGCAATATTACTTTGTTAGAATTCGATAAATTAATCGATAACACAGTTATCGGTAAAGATTTGTATTTACTTTGGCATAACAGCCTAAGTCCCATACAAACACGCCGGTACCTGTCCGTGGAGTGTGATATTTGGACGTGGTGAATCACGTGTCACGCGTGATGAATCTCATCGCTTGCGAAAAGCGGAGACACAACCCTCTGTTGTATTTCTGTGTATAACCAACATAGCTGAATTTTTAAGGCTGTTTAACCCTGTAATCTTTTCTGTAATTTATTTTGTTTTTGGAAAAATTACCTATTTGAAAAAAGCTGGCTGAAAAATATTGGCATAACAGCTTAAGTTAAATCAAGAATGGAAAATCTTTGGAAAATTTGAGCAGATGTGGCAATTTCGCGCGTCCGTTGAACGAAATATTGACAATCTGCTGATCATCGCTAAGAAATTAGCGACATTCCATCAACTAAGCAGCACTTTAGCAATACTACTGTTATTATTTGGCCGCTCAAACACACAAATATTAATTGTGCATTAAATCTAAAATATACAAATACACCATAATAATTTACACGGCCAAAGCCATAATAATTCACACGGGTCATCAATTCTTTCTCTGATTCAAAATCTGAACTACCAGCGCTACCGTCAACAGCTCAGTGTCATCACTGCCAGTAGCGCCAATAACACCAAACTCGTGCCTGACACACAAAAAACGTTTCACTCAATAGCGCAAGTAAAATGTACTACGCACTCACTACTAAGAAGCGCCAAAAATTCGCTTGGAGTAATTTCGTCAATGAGCTACCATTGAGCTGGCACCGCATTGGCGCTGGCGCCATGCAATTTACATCACTAAAATTGCGCGAATGCCCAGGCTCATGACTTCAATACTTATATTTACAATGCTTTAAACTTTAAATACACCTCTGAAGTTGCTGCGCATAAAATGTGTACTAATAAATTCCAATACGCATTATACGCAGATGTAACTGATATATGTGTTTTTGTTTCACCCCCTATACTTATATTTAAAGCTTTTATAAGAACAAGCTTCTATTACTTGTTAATAAAACGAACTAAAAAGTAAAAAATAAAATTAAAGAAAAAAAAACATTTTTAAAAATAAGCTTTTATTATTTTGGTTAATAAAATTAACTAAAAAGTAAACAATAAATTGACTCTAAAGAAATATAACACTTTATAAGTTCATTGTAACCTTTAACGATAATTAGGCTTTTTCGTCTGCGACAAAAAAATTCTATATTGTACATAATTATATATTTTTAACATTAAAACTTTACACCTAAATTATTAAATCTTACAGTTTATATCACAGTCCTAATTGTTCTAATAAAAGCGTGTTACATTGCGATAGCAAGAAAAGGAGATCCTAAATGTTCTTAATTATACCATTAAAATTTAACACGTTTTTTATTAGAACAATTAGGACTGTGATATAAACTGTAAGATTTAATAATTTAGGTGTAAAGTTTTAATGTTAAAAATATATAATTATGTACAATATAGAATTTTTTTGTCGCAGACGAAAAAGCCTAATTATCGTTTAAGCTTACAATGAACTTATAAAGTGTTATATTTCTTTATAGTCAATTTATTGTTTACTTTTTAGTTAATTTTATTAACCAAAATAATAAAAGCTTATTTTTAAAAAAGTTTTTTTTTCTTTAATTTTTACTCTAGCGAATTGGTTTTTCGGTGTGCCGTTAACTTGAACATACATTAATCGCCTTACACTTGTTCAAGTGAATTCAAGGTAATAAAGAAAATGAGCAAGAAAGGGTGAAATGGGGCTACCACATATGTTTGGTTTGAGTTGAAAGAAAAAACAGCTAATGAAGTATTGAAGGATCGTTGTATTTAGAATATGCAATTTTTTTCTAATACATATTTGTTTAAGAAAACTTGCTTACTTGAGCCATTTTAACCCGATTCATCGAACGAAAAAATCCCAAATTGTACATATCTACGAAGTTTTTCTGGGCCCGTGTCACACTTTTCTTAATCAAGAATGCTCGGAAATGATGAAGGGGATTAATGAAATTGGTGAACTCGGAACTGAGAATAATGCTTACCCAGTAGATCCAAAAGTTATTATAACTATTTTTTCAAATAAATTGACAGCGTTTATCGCTTGGCAGGAAATATTTTTCCATACTGATCGTAACTGAGGTGTTTTTTTTTTTAATTATAAAATTTCAGTAGAAAATTTAAATTTTCATTGGAGTCACCCTAATGCTCTAAAGATTATTCACCAGCAATTTCAAAAACAACCCTTAAATTGTTAAGCAATTTCATTAAAATCACTAGCAAGACGCTCAATTGATGCTTATATATGTAACTTCATTTTCATCATTTATGCCACTTTGCTAACATAAACGATAACTATTGTGGAAAAGTACAAAACTGATTGACTTCCCCAAGTGCACCAATACAAGCTTATGTTTTTTACCAATACCTCTTTGGGTGAGTAGTGGAAATAATATTTATTTGAGTACCCAGATCGATAGGTTTCAAATTGGGGATTCCAGTGGTATGCATAACTTCAAAATTTAAAATTTTTTACTTAACTGCCTTCTGATCTAGGTGTGTGAAATCAAGTTATCTCATCCAGCACAAACTTACGTCATATACCACCATTCAGGCCTTCGGCTTGCACCTATCGACCACTACGTTCAATCTCATCAACGCTTACGAATTAAGCCACCTTTTCGTTGCCTACATTTAAGCACTTATGCCGTCAATTTGTCTGTTTTGGCCATTGACATTGCCTTGCAAAGTGGCTTAAATAATATTGTGACGAATATTAGTGATACTCACATCACTAATCTGATACTAAGTAAATAAAGCCATAACAACAATAAAACAAGCAGTCACTTGTATCTACATAAACGAATCAATCATCATGTCTACACATATATACGTACACGCAGCGGATAGAGACGCACAAACACATGCATATATTTTATCTGAGATGCTCCCAAAAGTAGGCAATTATCTGTGGAAGTATCACTCACATATACACGCGCATATGAGAAGCTATACCGTGCATCTGTAGTTATGTTATAGCTGGTAGCAAATTCTAGAAATAGAAACGCCTAGAAATATGTCAACGAGGAAACCAAAAAGTATAAAAGCAGCAGCAGCAGAGGCACGACGAATCAGTTTGATTTAAGCACGCTATCTCTTGAAGTGTTATTGTGAAGTACTTTAATAAAGGCCATTTTGCATTATTGAATAGTGGAGTTGTTTAATCAACAGTTTAGTGATTCGAACGTTAGTAGAAGGTTGCAAATAAGCGGAATTTCCCAAAATTCGTTACAGTATTTACTGAGTTGTCAATTCTGTTTATTATTAGTATCTGTTAGACGTTAAAGTTGTTGCTGTTTTTTTATTTTCGCTATTTTAATTATACGTATTTTGTTGTAGTTCTGCCAATTGTGCGGAGAGATATTTTTAGATATTGTTTCTTTTTAGCATGAATATTTCCTAAACTATTAAGTAATCATTGGTGCTTTCAAGGGAGATTGTTTAATTTTAATATAACCCAATGATGTTCCTTTATTCTCAGCGAAGATGTCTACACATTAAAAGTATGGTTGAAGGCATATTGCGTGGGAGACTCGTTTAAAACACAGTCCTCTTTAAGAATAATATACTACAGTATATTATGAAATACAAATAAAAATATGTGCAACATTTATGTCAAATTGATTGCCTTCACTATTTCTTGCGCTTACAATTCAATTACCTTAGTAAAAGCGTGAGAAATGTTATGCAATCATTTGCTGTGCCAAGTTTTTTCTCGCCTTCGCCTCGTCTATTGTTTTCCTTATTGCTGCAATATTTTTTCTCCACATTATTCTACTTATCATTGCTGTTATAAATTGTACAATGTAAATTGCATGAAGAAAATGAAAAGTTTAAGAAAGAAAAAAAGAAGTATGACTGGATATACATATTGCAACAGCAGCCGTAAAAGTTATAAATTTTGCATATAAACGCGCTTGTACGCCTTTATGTATGCAACAGAAAATGCAAAGGCGATGCATTGCATTGAATAACCGAAGCCGAAGGAAGATCACCGAAAACAGTGGAGAAAGTTTTAGGATATTTTTTGGAAATTTTGGGGGAAACTTAGCAATAAAATGCAAAGTTTTGTTAATGAGAAATTTTATCATTACAATTATATTGATTTCGATGATATTATTAATCATTTCGCGCTTATATAACTTCTAAGAAATTTTGAAACTTCTGCTTCTTTTTATTCTGATGTGCCATAGTGTGAGCAGTATGAGCAGCAACCCACCAAGTTTTCTTTATGATGCAGTGCAAACAAAAAACGGAATGAAATAAAATAAAACCAAAATTAAAAAAAAAACAAATTAAAATAAAATAACATAAAATAAAATAAAACAAATTAACTATATTTAATTAACGATACATGCTCATATTGCGTTATGCATTGTTTTTGTTATTGACTGCAGTTTTTCTCTAATATCAATAATAAAATAAATTAAAATAAAAAATAAAATAAATAAAATAAGATATATTTAAATTTAATAAAACAAAACTAAATAAAATAAAATTAAAAAAAAAATTTTAAATAAAACAAAGTACAATGAAATGAAAAAAAATAAAATCAAATTAAATAAAATTAAAATAAAATATTTGTATGAGTTAAGCGAGGATTACACATATTGCTTTAAATGTATGAAAACATTTATTTGAAGCAATTTTTCCCAAATTATAAAATTAAATAATATAAAATAAAATAAAATAAAGAAACTGCTGCGCCTCCTTGTGGGAAATTATTTTAAATATATGTCAAAGAAACGGTCTCATAAAATCTGCTCCTATCCCTATTAAAAGAGGAATCTTTGAGGGAGACACATTAAGTCCACTATGGTTCTGCCTCGCTTTAAACCCATTACCAACCATCCTAAAAGAAACCAACTATGGGTTTCCCATTAAATCTCCACATCTGATGCATTACAAACTGTCACACCTGCTACATATGGATGACATTAAGCTGTATGGCGAAAACGGGCGTCAAATAAACACACTGCTGGAGCTTACGGAGGATTTTTCAAATGATATTAGAATGTCATTTGGAATTGATAAATGCCGTAGACTGAGTGTAGAAAATGGGAGACCTGTACTGTGAAACTTTCAGCTATGCGATAGCCAGACGATAAATGGCATGTCTGAAGGCGAATGTTACAAATACCTTGGGTTGCTTCAGGCCCGAAGGATTCAGCACAGTGAAATAGTGCTGAACACAACAAATGAATATATGGATAGGGTCAAGAGCTTACTTAAGTCATGCTTAAACGGAAACAACCTTTTTAAAGCCATATACATACGCGATCCCCGTACTTACATACACTTTCGGAACAATCAAATGGTCGGACACAGAGTTGGAGACCGTGAAAAGAGCAACAAGGACGCTGCTAACAAAACTTGGTGCACGTCACCCTAAATCTGCGATAGAACCCCTCTACTTGCCACGCCAGGATGGTGGTAGATATAAAACATCTGCTCAAGAAATGCGTTCATAAGCTACGCATATATTTCCAAAACCAACACAGCCCTCTCTTAGAAACGGTATGCAAGGAGGATTTAAAGTATTCCCCACTAAACCTGCATGATGTTATGACGCACGAGCTCTCCTCCGATCGAGAGCACATACAGTCTCTGATACAAGAGTGGAAAATGGAAGCTATTCATGGAAGAACGCATATGCTCTGGAACATGTAGAAGTGTACAAATCAGCATCCAATGAGTGGTTAAGTCACTCTGGTATTTACGCTCAAACCGAGGGGTTCATGCTGGCCATCCAAGACCAGGTTATTGCAACAAGGAACCACTGCAAATATGTAATGCGAGCTCCTATTGAAAATGATAATTGTAGACGATGCCACAAACATCCCGAAACAATTCACCACATAACCGGTGCATGTGTTACATTGGCGGTTACCGAATATTTAACAAGGCATAACCAGGTAGCAAAGATCGTACATCAAACACTAGCTCTGCGTTATGATCTAATTACAGCGGAATGCCCATACTACACATATACCCCAGAGGCAACGCTAGAAAACAGCGCTTTCAAAATGTATTGGGACCGGTCTATTCTAACAGATCGAACCATGCCACATAACCGACCTGATATAACGATCGTAAATAAGCAGGAGAATCTGGATTACGTAATAGACATAGGTGTTCCAAACACACACAACCTACAGGAGTGCTATGGGGAGAAGCTCAGAAAATATCAAAGTCTGGCACACGAAATTAAGGAGATGTAGAAACTGCACAGAGTTGACACAATTCCCATTATAATATCCTCAACAAGAGTTATCCCAAAATCAATAAACTGTAGTTTTGAGAAACTTCAACCCACCGAAAAGCGACGAGCGATACAGAAGGCTGTGATTTTATCGACAAGCTCTATAGTTAGGAAATTCTTAAGCATACACTAATCTACTATGAATTATATAAATTTAAAAACCTGATACATATGTAGTTATTTATAGAAAACCTTACCAATAGCTGTATAACCAAACCAATGTTACTAGTTAATAGAATTAAATAACACTAAGTATCTTGTTGTTTATAACCGATATTTAATGTAAACCTTCAAAAGAGAAAATTTTAAGAAATAAAATAAAATGAAATAAAATAAGAAAAAATAAGGTATAATAAAATTTAATTAAATTAAATTAGCTTAGATAAACAAAATAAAAAAGTAAATTGCAATTAGTTGAATTCAATAAGATGAATAGAAAAAAATTAAATAAACTAATTAAAATGACATTAAAGGAAACCAATGTTAAAATGAACAAAGCTTAATGATAAAATAAAAAGTGAATATATTTTATATAAATAAGGAAAGTGAAGTTAGTTGCAAAAATAATGAAAGTTTTTTATTGCACTTTATTTTTTAGTAATTAGTGTTATTTATCATGTTTAGTTGTATGATACATAATAATGCTGAAGCGTTAGTGGAAGGGCTCCCATTCTCCTTGAACCTGCTCTTCCCGACAATGCGTTCTGTCATGGCAACTGCTGCGATTTCGGTTATAACAATCTTTCTCATCATATCCGGTTGGTCTTGAATGTCGATTGGCTTGCGAAAACAGCGGTAACTACACTTGATGCTCTCCTGTTTTAATGAGATCGTCCTCTGAAACCATTCCCAAAACGCTCTGAATATCTTCTCCTAAAATTTTGATTTCTGGTGGGCGTTGTTACACACATGAAAGGCCGGGGCTTCGAAAGGCACCGTGCAAAATCAGCTTTTTAATAACTGACCAGTTACTACTCAGTCGTCGGCACGGGTTTCTCGACACCTGTGCTTAGAGTGGTGTTGGTGGCACATTCCCCACAAGAAGCGAATGCTAACGCTGGTTGCGAACCCTGGAGTGTCAACCTGCCAAATTTATCAACCGTGTCATTGCCGCTGACTCCAAAGCCAGCTGTTAAGCCGTCTGTAAAGATTCTGTAAAGTATGGATATTCTACTCCTGCCAAATGTGAACACCCCCGATTAAAAGCAATAAATTTATTTTAATCATAGCAACTGACATTTTTCTCTCCCCAACAACTAACAATTAAATCTAATTTTAATTTGTATAATTATGTATGTAAGTGGCGACCCTTTTTCAAATCCCCATCTCCCAATTTGTTAAATTTCTTTCTTTTCCTCTTTTTTGTTACAGTTGCTCGGAAGTATTTACCACAAACACGTTGCATTTTCGGAAGCATCACCAATGATGTTGATTGATTGTAATTTGTTGTTTTATTTTATTTTTCATTAATTTCTTCCTCGAATGTTTTGGTGTGCGCGTCGCGAGAATGTGGCTTCTGATTGCTACTGTGGCCACCATTTGTGGTTTAGCGCGCGTAATATTTGCTTACATTCTTTTTTTTTGCGTAATTCAATTTATCAATTTGATTTGAATTCATTAATTTCTCCTTTCAGTTTAAACCACAAAAGGGAATTTTTGGATTGTATTTTAACTTTTATGGTGGTAAATGAAAATTTTTCAAATGAATATTACGCGATTTAAAATGTTAGGGAAGTTTTGAAGTGCAACGACTGTGAAGTAACACTGAGGGTTTTAGACGGAGTTATTTGATTATTTTCATTAAGTTTTCAACAGAAAAGCACTTAAGGTAACTAATTGTGTAGTGAACATTTAAAAATGGACGGCATTTACCAAAAATATAGGTAAGTTGGGAGAATGTATGTTACTCATATCGCAAAATTTGCTTTTAGGATGTTTTGATGCCATAGAACTCGTCCAGACCGATTGAAAGTGGGAACGTATTGCCAGATTGTTGTAGTTTTTCTCTAATATTTAAACAATTAGCTTTGCTCTAAATTGAATATACTAAAAACATTTGGAGTTGTGACATAACATCAATGAACATAACGTCAATTGACCTTATGACCACTTCAAATTCAAAGTCGATTAAAGTTGTGATCATACGAAATGATCACAGCGTCAAATTTTACGTGGCGACTAAGTCAATGATATTGACATTGTGTTCATCCTGCTTGCTCGAAGTAATTTGCTTTCGCTCAAGTGGACATAAGGTCAATCATTTTGTTTCGCACTTTCACTTATTACGTTTTTAACAACTGTTGAGTTATGGCTATGTTTTATGATTTTCGCTATACTTTTCTTCAGACGAATGAATAAATTTGTTTATATTTAATTTTCGGATACGGCGCTGCTTTTCCATATTTTGGTCCCGTCGGCCCATTCTGGTGCAAAATTGGATACAAAACAAAAGAAGAACTTATTCAATAAGCAGTTTAGAGAAAATTCGGAACCAAAAGTTTAGCGATATTCTTATTCAAAATATTCGACTACGGCAATACTTTTTCTAATTTTGGTTTCTTTACAGTGAAAAATTGGATTAAACGCTGGGCCGATGAGGATTGCTTCGAAACAAGAAGAACATTTCGCAAATATCAATAAAGTCAAATTTTGAAAGGCAATCAAGTAAATTTAATATTACCATTTGAATTAGTCTTCAGGCCAATTCATCTTATGGCCCTTTGAAGTGGTCATAGTTTTAAATGAAGATTTGACCTTATGTTGCCCCACCAATCCGGACAAGTCACTTCACATGGTAAAACCCATGACTCTGATCAGAATACTTGACAATCCGACCTGGCCTTCTTGCGTTGAGGAGCGTGAGACGACGATGCATTTTTTGTACATCCGCTACGCTTTCGCTAGAATCAAGTACACGGCTTTTAGGCTAGTTGAATTAGGAGATGAACACCTGCTTGTATGAGTCCATAATTCTCACAAAATTATGCTTGAAATAAGCTCCAATGGGCGACAACCCACGCAGTGCCTTGAAGTTTGTTTTTAAATCGTATGATCTTTTTAAACTCGCCTCTGCGAAACTGGATGTTGGAAATTGCACTTTCGGCTTCTCTATGGTATGGGACAAAATCGCTTAACCTTTGCCACAACTAGCGTACGCCTTGTCATCTGTTCCACTACTATTTGCTGTAGAGCCAGCCCGAGCAGCAGTTTGATCACCACCGTTCCCTGGCATTGAGTTCCATTATAATTGCAGGAGCTTATTCACTATTGCGCTTCAAAGGAGGGATATCACTTCTCGTGTAGATGGGCCCAGTACAGTACTATCTCATAATTTCGGCTATCCTCTTACGAAACAAGGCGGTGATTCACATACGTATACGTCACTGAACTTCCCTTTTTCGAGACTGACACTATTTTGGACTGCGTATTCGTCTTATCAAGGCTCTGAACTTCTGGGGTCAGCTGTTACAAGCGATTGATCTTTTCCATATTTTTTAGAGAAAAGTTTTCTACACTTATTTGTCCAAGGAACTTCGCAGAGTTTCTTTTCTCCGTCCTTGGGTTTAAAAATTACTATTGTTCCTTTCCTTTGTTTCCTTTGTAAGGTGCGTGACAAGGCCCTCTCTCTGCTGCAGGAAAGCGGATTGTATGCCGTCCACTACCACTACTGCTTCTTCACAAAAAGTCCTTTAGTGAGGCACCAGTTGTTGTTGTTGTTGTAGCGATAAGGGCACTCCCCGAAGGTCTTGGAGAGTGTTATCGAATGTTGATGGTCCTATGGCGGAAGCAGATCTGGTACGTTCCGGTACTAAGCCCGAAAATTTCGGGAATGATTTTTTATGACCACATGCGACCTTCTAGGTCATACCGCCCTCCCATCCCTATATCCATGAGGAGTTCGGGGTTGCCAGAGCCTCGGCTGTTAATGAAACTGGGTTCGCTACGGACAGGTGAGGTTGACAACTCGGTTTGGAGAAGCTATGTATTGCGCTGGCAACCTGAAAGGGTTGCGCTACACAACCCCTTGAATCTATTTGGTATTTTAGACGCCCCCTACGATCGGCATACCTCTAATTGTCTAATTGTGTTTTCTGAAATTTTGAATCTAATTCCCGTTATATTTGTGTTATATTTGGGAGGTGCACTGCTAGTAGAGTGTTTGCTCGGTGTACGTCAGGCTGGTGTAAGTGAGGGAAGTTGTATTGCTTTTTTCTCTCCTTGCTTATTGGATAGAACTTTGTGGCATCTTTCTGCCTCTTTATTTGACGAAACACCTTATCAAAAGGTAACCACGTTTTTTTTTTCGTAGGCTTTGTTAATACTTTTGTTGTACGCTGTTGGCTGTGCCATGTATCCAGAACAATTTTTCGTGTACCTGGCCTTGCTGAATGGCTTACGTACGTCCTTCCTCAACAGAAATACTTCCTCAACAGAAATACTTCCTTCATTCACCGGAAAGTAGTTCTTTCATAAAATAATTTCACTAAACAATTCTGTTGACTGCGCATTACTACTTCCGTTTATATAGAAAAATATATATGTATAAAGTTTGACCCAGGTCAAAGATTTTTTTCTTATCAATTTGGCACTATTTCTCTTTACTTCATATTGTTTCGACAAGTTGTCAACATTGGACTCTTGCACGTAAGAAAATTAAAAATAAATTAAGTTAAACAAAAATGTAGAGTGAAACAAGGAAGGGTGAACAAAAAACCTTGAGCAAACTTTTCAAATTTTTTTAGTCATTTTGACACCAACCGATTTTCCTCTTTTTCAACACTCTCAATCCGCGAGGAACCACAATTTTCTTAAGAAATTCAATGACCTTTTATGTATGAAGTCGCCGTGCCGCGCACCAAATAGCTAAACGGGAAATAAACAACAACATCCAAGGGCCGTAACCAAAGCACACTTAAGAATAAGGGGCAAAAACTGAAAACTGGCGATAACAAAAACGAAGTCAAAACCAAGAAACGGTATAGAAAATTGCACAACTTTGCTACAAAGTCAGCGGCATAGAGCAAAATGCTTTAGCAAAAAAATTAAAATTCAAAAAGTCACAATGAAAAAATTACAACACAATGTTGTGAAAAGTTGAAAAATTTTCCCGCAGTTAGGTGTCAAAGCTTCGCGAAGGTATAAGCACAAAAAGAAAGATGGGGGTCAGTTCAACTCGCTTAGATACAAAAATGAAACTTTTTATCTGAAGTTTTAATCAGTGAACCTGATGTGTTGAAAAGTTTGTGGGCAGAGTTCTTTATGATACATTGAAACAATTGCAATTGAAGTGATAGCAAAATTATAATTATTCAAATACAGTCTTGTGCAATGAATAAGGAAGGAAGAAGGAACAAAAACAACGTAAGAAAAAGATAACGATACAGGCATGTATGCAGGAACAAAATCAACAGAGGGTGTATACGAACACATGGTAGAGGAGATACCGATACAACCCCACTCAGCATTTAGGTGATTAAATTTTGAATGCCCCTACATATCAATACAATTTGATTACTCTTGCTGAATAAATAATTAGTTATCATACAATTGAACAAAAGAAATAATCAAATATGAATAATTTTGATGATCAAAAACTGAAAGGCATTTTTCAATCATATTTTGGAATCATATTTGAATCAAATGTGTTTACTTTAGGTGTTAAAAAATTTATAATCATTTTAAATTCAGCTTTCTAAATCTTTTCTGACTATATTTGTTGACTGATCTTCAAGATAATATAATAATGCAAATGCTGCTCGTGACCGAAGATTTCCCCAACCATTTCTCCATCTTCGGCTTCCCAGAAAATGCATAATAGGTGGACAATACAAAGGTTGAGAGCTATTTGAACCCCCAGGTAAGTGAAACTCTCTTGACATATGTATGTACCTAGATATGTCTTCAACATCCCGTACCGTATCGTATTTTAAGATTTCGACGGTCATAACTGATGTTGGATGTTGTAGAGTGACCTGTGGTTCAAATATGTAGCTCACTTCCGCAGGCTTTCTTCACCTGATGAAATAAAACTATTAAGTATAATCTTATTTTGAATGAGATATGAAGAATAAATGCATCATAATCGCATTCAAAAATTATTCAGAAATCTCAACCAAAACGATTGAAATATGTTCACGAATATGATCAGAAAATGACTGTGAAAAGCAGTCAAATATTACTCTAAAACAATTAAAGCTCAATTTTACAATGATATCAAATATGGATAAAAAGCGTTTCGAAATAGGAATCATAAATGATTATTCAAGGATAATCACATTTATGGTACATTTTTCTCCCGAAGATATATTAATTTTCGAGCAGAAAATGCTTTTAAATTTGAACGTTTTTAATCAAAATTTGTATATCATATTAAATATTTTTTGATCAAAATTTTCAAAAAATGCTGGCTGGGATCAAAGAAGTATTTCAGAATGTGATACCCCGATGATTCAATGTAAAAGCGGGCAAGTTCACAAGCCACAGAAATCTTCTCCGAAAATTCGAACTATCCATTAGTCTGCAAAAACTCAGCTGGTATCGTTCAAACAGATGTAAAAAATGTTATAACTAGCATAAATATACTCAGGCAGCAAAGCAGCGCACATGGCTTAAGATAGTAAGTCGCGCATCTTAAGGCCGCTGACAGCTGTAAAAGGGGGCTACACAAAGCAGTCAACTCATTCTTGCTATCCAGTTACAGTAATATCCACGGCAATGAAAAGGCGGACAAGAATAGAACAAAGAGTTTACTAAATAGGTCAAGGAAAGCAAAATTTAGAGGGCCTCCACACGGAAAGATTGACAAAACAGGCCGACAAATTTCAGGTGCAGGAATGAGTGTATACTTTTTTGAAAGCATTCGGTTGTTAATGTAGCCGTAAAACGTCATGCCTTACCAAAAGATTTTAGAAAAACTATTGACTCATATATGGGTTTCGACATTTTAATTTTGTTGGCCTGGGTATTCACTTTTAAATGATTAAAAACTGCGCCCAAAAGAATTGTAAAAAAATTTAGCATATAAAGCTCTATCGTATACCAGGTACAGAACCTAAGGTAATGTTATGCTGCCCGACCTCACGGTGGTGTTCGAAGTGATCCATAAATAATATCAACAAGTATATTGACTAAAGCATATGGCTTCAATTTACACTGCACTTGGTACGACAGTGTAGTATATAATTGGTTTCAGAAGAAAGGACCTCAAAATCCATGTGCGCTATTACAAAGTGGTCTCCCCTAAACAACAAATCGCTACTGGCGAAAGAAGTGATATCGGTCGATAAGATTTGCCTTCGTTAGCTGGTTTTTCAGGCTTTAGTAGCGGAATTAATCTTGCCATTTTCCATTTTTCGGATATAATGAAGGATTCCAGTGACATGTTGGAAACATTTCTGAGGCATTTTATTCCCTCATCGACAAGCTGTTTTAGCATTGGCATGGCTATTCTGTCGGAGTCTCTCGACTTGGAGGGCTTGACCTTGTGGATGGCCGGTATGATTTCAGGTATTCTACCAGCCGAGATGAAGCGTGCAGAAGCTGAAGCGATGACCTTGCAGAACGCATGCTCGCCTTGCCGGACATCAGTCGGAGCGGGAAGAGCAGCAAAATATTGATTTGTAAAGGTTGTATAATCTTCCCAATTGGCTTTTTTAAATTTGTGGCATACTTTTAGGCATTTTTCTAGCATCCCTACCAACAAGAATTGGATAATAATCTGTACAAAACATATGTAGCGCGGCCCCGGACTATTTTGTATAGCCGGAGTGAAGACTTAAACTGTTAAAACATTCTCTCATTACTTATTAGTATTGCTTTAAAATTCCTTCGCATACTTTTAGGGGATGTTAGAGATTTAAAAATGTAGTACTTTTTATGATAGAGTCCACTAATGGAATAAAAAAATCCGGCGAAAAAAATCCCAAAATCAAATAAATCAATAAGCTTCCAACAATTCTTATTCGAGTGAGAAAGGCATTCACTTTTTCCCAACAAAAACATATTCGTTATAATATCGATAAGTATTTAGCCCAAAAATTGTATACCTACAAAAAAATATTGGCACGATTCTTGAAGTATTATTTGTGTACTTATAAAAAATATATATATAAAACAATTTGTATTCAATTAGGCTCATATTGCCTTATACAATTTTTTTTTTATTGATAATTAAGAAAAATTACAAAATTTGCACACGGCGTTGGTCACTAGACATGTTTCTGAATTTCACCTCTTCATCAGCTAGCTTTTCGAAAATGTCCGCCTTGAAGTTTTTATTCATTATATTATATATATATTTAAGAATTCATCAGGCAATTTTGTAATGTTATCAAAGGTTTCACCGGAATTCGAACCGTGAATCACATGGTGAAACTGCAGTAGCCTTTAACCACTAGGCCATCTTGCTGGTATTTGTTTTCATGCTTAATTCAGGTTTTTCTCATTTCTACACTAACAACACAATTGAGACATTCTGTCTCTATATTGATTTGTGTGCCATGTAGACAAACATACATAAATATGTACAACTGAGCCCGAGTTGACAAAGTTTCTCATTCGCAACGAAGAAGAACTTTACAAAAACAAATCTACATGGCACACAAATCAATATAGAGACAGAATGCTCCATTGTGTTGTTAGTGTAGAAATGAGAAAAACCTGAATTAAGCATGAAAACAAATACCAGCAGGATGGCCTAGTGGTTAAAGGCTACTGCAGTTTCACCATGTGATTCACGGTTCGAATCCCGGTGAAACCTTTGATAACATTACAAAATTGCCTGATGATGATTACGTTGGCGGTTTTCGAAATGGTCCATCGCAATATGCCAGTAAATGTTTCTTTCTTTTCAGTTTCTCTTAGAAAAAACATAATAATTGAAATTCAATTATTATAAGCCGGTGTTAAGCTCATGAATTCTTAAATATAAGTATAAACTGAACACAACATTAAACAAACATACATATATATTAACTTTGATTGGATAACGGTTGGTTGTACAGGTATAAAGGAATCGAGATAGATATAGACTTCCATATATCAAAATCATCAGCGTCGAAAAAAAATTTGATTGAGCCATGTCCGTCCGTCCGCCCGTCTGTCCGTCTGTCCGTTAACACGATAACTTGAGTTACTATTGAGATATCTTCACCAAATTTAGTACACTAGCTTATCTGGACCCAGAATAGATTGCTATTGAAAATGAGCGAAATCGGATGATAACCACGCCCACTTTTTATATATATAACATTTTGTAAAACACAAAAAACCTCATTATTTAGTAAATAATACACCTAGAATGTTGAAATTTACAATTTAAATGCGCGTGGCACCGCCCACTTGTGATAAAATCAATTTTACAAATATTATTAATCATAAATCAAAAATCGTTAAACCTATCATAAAAAAATTAGGCAGAGAGGTTGCCTTTACTATATGAAATGCTTTGAAGAAAAATTAACAAAATCGGTTAAGGACCACGCCCACTTTTATATAAATGATTTTTAAAAGGGTCGTGGACGAATAAAATAAGCTATATCTTTGCAAAGAAAGAACTTTATATCAATGGTATTTCATTTCCCAAGTGGATTTATAACAGTAAAAAGGAAAAACTTCAAATTTAAAAAAATAGACGAGGCACTGCCCCTTTTATGACTAAGCAATTTTCTATGTTTCGGGAGCCATAACTCGAAGAAAAATTAACGGATCGTAATAAAATTGGGTACACAAATTTTCCCTATAGTAGAAAATATTTCTGGTAGAAATGGACGGGATTAGTTAAAGACCACGGCAACTTAGATATAAAACAAATTTAAAAGGGTCGTAGACTAGAATAATACGCTATAACTTAAAAAAAAATTGTTTTGATTCAATGATATTTTATTTATCAAGTTTTATTGTAAGAGGAAATGGGGAGACATTTTTTTTAACGGTAGAATGTAGAAAAGTAATTTATCTGAAATGAAATGTGCAATTGAAGCTCACGCTGAGTATATAATGTCCGGTTACACTCGAACTTAGACACCTTCACTTGTTCCACTTTATTTAGTTTACATTTTCTGTGCCAACGAACATTGCACTAACTGTATTTAGCTAGTCCCTGATATATCTTTCTAGATACCTAAAGGTCAATGCAACGGTGGATAAAACTATGTTGCATATTTCAAGGAGGATGTTTGTTTCTTCTTCCATTCCTTTCACGTTTATTATACACCGATTACTACATTTAGTATTTTTGACCATACCAATTTTAAACTTTCAATTACCCACTTTAATTACAATAGTTTTAACTGCTATCTGCAATTTCAAAATTTATTCAGCATCAGCATATTTGCATCAACATACCTGCAAAAAGAAGAAAAGAAAAGCGAGTTATTATATTGGCTCCAGCAAACAACTTTCATCTATCTTCCAAACAAAACACTAAATAAAATTTATGTGTCAGTAAATTTAACTAAATATAAAAATATTTCTTAAACTTAACAGAAAGCAGCGCAGTAGAGCTTCCCAACTTTTTGAACATTTCATACAAAAATATTTTTTAATAAAAATTTCAATTTACCATGCAGAAGCCAGCAAATATTTATGTATTTATTTTATTTCACTATCGTGCCATTTCCGATAAAACCACACAACAAAAACTTGTAGTTGATGAAAGAAAGGGGGTGACAAGGCGAAAATGCTGGCAGCATGAAGGCAAAAGTCAGGAGAATATATGTTGGCCAGAGCAACCAAACTAACGACAACAGCAAAAATTGTTGGCATGTTAGCAGTTTTGCGTACAAAATTTTTGCAAGCATACTTTTTGGCGCGCAGTGACAAGGCAGAGCGATTTCGCGAAGAGCGTGGCAAGCAGTAGAAAGGACAAGAATGATGCCGACGATAAAAAGTCAGCAATGGCGTATGGCCAAATGGCAGAAATACTTGAATGTTATCGTTTGTGTACGTTGTTGTTGGTGTTGTTATATGATGTTGCTTTTGGTTTTCGTTACGGGCATGCTATATTACAGGCAGTGAGCGGTTTGTTAGGGTCTATTTGCATTGCTGTCTCGCGGTTCGTTGTTATCGTTCGGTTTACGTTCGTTATTGTATTTACTCATATTTTTGTGGTTTTTGGGCTGTTCGTTTGGTGCAGTTTGTTGTTGTAATTCTCATTAATGCAAAAACACTACACAAAAGTTTGCATGCCAACGAGTGCATGCGTATGAATGCGCTTTTACGCACACTTGCGTATGAAAAAAAAGCAGCAAAAATGCTTTTCAATTTGTATCAGCTATCTTCTTCTTCTTTCTCCATTATTACATTACAAACCAATTTCGAACACATTTTCGAATACATAGTCGAAAACGGTCAAATATGCGAAAAGTGTGTAAGAATCTTCATACAAATGTCTAAATTTTTTTTCAGAATTCTTTAAAGCTTGTTGAGTAAGCACGCACTTTTGTAGTCCATTTCATTTTAGTCTCAAAACGATCAAGTTTAAGGCCTATCAAAATTCGCATTTCTTTTTGATAATTTTTTTCCGACGGATGGTTTAGATTGTCTGTATAAATTGTATAAGTAATTTTTTTTTAGATAGAAAAATGTCGAAAAACCCCTTTGGAAAAAATGCCAAAGAAAAATTTCCATTTCTGAGAGATATAAATTTTTACAATTATAAAATGGTCGGACTTCAGAACAGAATACTCATAAAATTTCCGAAAATTCTCAATCGATATTTGATGGTTTTCATGACTATTTGCAACAACTGCATACTGAAAAAGTTTTCTAAGAAGAACTAAACTATTTTCATGAGGATTCTCAAAGCATTTTTAACTTCCTAAGATAAAAATAACTAATAAAATTTAGAAAATTGTTTTTAAAAATATTCGAAATTTCAAATTTTTTCGAAAACCCCTTTGAAATTGTTCAATATAGCTTTTATTGCGCTATTTATTAAAGCTTCATTCAAAATATGCCAAAATAAAATAAAATATAAATATCGTTTGCATTGCAAATTTCATTGAAACCTTTTTTAATAACATTATAGTAAACAAGTAAGGAAGGTTAAGTTCGGGTGTAACCGAACATTACATACTCAGTTGAGAGCTATGGTGGCAACATAAGGGAAAATAACCATGTAGGAAAATGAACCGAGGGTAACACTGGAATGTGTTTGTATGACATGTGTATCAAATGAAAGGTATTAAAGAGTATTTTAAGAGGGAGTGGGCCATAGTTCTATAGGTGGACGCCATTTAGGGATATCGCCATAAAGGTGGATCAGGGTTGACTCTAAAATTTGTTTGTACGATATGGGTATCAAATGAAAGGTGTTAATGAGTATTTTAAAAGGGAGTGATCCTTAGTTCTATAGGTGGGCGCCTTTTCGAGATATCGCCATAAAGGTGCACCAGGGGTGAATCTAGAATGCGTTTGTACAATATGGGTATCAAACGAAAGGTGTTAATGAGTATTTCAAAAGGGCGTGGGGTTTAGTTCTACAGGTGGACGCCTTTTCGAGATAGCGCCATAAAGGTGGACCAGGGGTGACTCTAGAATGCGTTTGTACAATGTGGGTATCAAACGAAAGGTGTTAATGAGTATTTTAAAAGGGCGTGGGGCTTAGTTCTATAGGTGGACGCCTTTTCGAGATATCGCCATAAAGGTGGACCAGGGGTGACTATAGAATGTGTTTGTACGATATGGGTATCAAATTAAAGGTATTAATGAGACTTTTAAAAGGGAGTGGCGGTAGTTGTATATGTGAAGGCGTTTTCCAGATATCGACCAAAATGTGGACCAGGGTGACCCAGAACATCATCTGTTGGATACCGCTAATTTATTTATATATATAATACCACGAACAGTATTCCTGCCATGATTTCAAGGGTTTTTTATTTCGCCCTGCAGAACTTTTTCATTTCATTCTACTTAATATGGTAGGTGTCACACCCATTTTACAAAGTTTTTTTCTAAAGTTATATTTTGCGTCAATAAACTAATCCAAATACCATGTTCCATCCCTTTTTTCGTATTTGGTATAGAATTATGGCATTTTTTCGTTTTTCGTAATTTTCGATATCGAAAAAGTGGGCGTGGTCATAGTCCGATTTCGGCCATTTTTTATACCAATATAAAGTGAGTTCAGATAAGTACGTGAACTGAGTTTAGTAAAGATATATCGATTTTTGCTCAAGTTATCGTGTTAACGGCCGAGCGGAAGGACAGACGGCCGACTGTGTATAAAAACTGGGCGTGGCTTCAACCGATTTCGCCCTTTTTCACAGAAATAAGTTGCCGTCCCAGAATCTAAGCCCCTATCAAATTTCACAAGGATTGGTAAATTTTTGTTCGACTTATGGCATTAAAAGTATCCTAGACAAATTAAATGAAAAAGGGCGGAGCCACGCCCATTTTGAAATTTTCTTTTATTTTTGCATTTTGTTTCACCATATCATTACTGGAATGAAATGTTGACATAATTTACTTATATACTGTAAAGATATTAAATTTTTTGTTAAAATTTGGCTTTAAAAAAAAATTTTTTTTTTAAGTGGGCGTGGTCGTTCTCCGATTTTGCTAATTTTTATTAAGCATACATATAGTAATAGGAGTAACGTTCCTGCCAAATTTCAGCATGATATCTTCAACGACTGCCAAATTACAGCTTGTAAAACTTTTAAATTACCTTATTTTAAAAGTGGGCGGTGCCACGCCCATTGTCCAAAATTTTACTAATTTTCTATTTTGCGTCATAATTTCAACTCACCTACCAAGTTTAATCGCTTTATTCGTCTTTGGTAATGAATTATCGCACTTTTTCGGTTTTTCGAAATTTTCGATATCGAAAAATTGGGCGTGGTTATAGTCCGATATTGTTCATTTTAAATAGCGATCTGAGATGAGTTATTGTGTTAACGGACAGACGGGCGGACGGACGGACGGACGGACGGACGGACGGACGGACGGACGGACATGGCTCAATCAAATTTTTTTTCGATCCTGATGATTTTGATATATGGAAGTCTATATCTATCTCTATTCCTTTATACCTGTACAACCAACCGTTATCCAATCAAAGTTAATATACTCTGTGAGCTCTGCTCATCTGAGTATAAAAAGGAGAGAATTACTAATATCTTGCAAAATTTTTGAAAAACCAATCGAATTTTCGTAAAAGTTTTCGAAATTGGTTTATATTTTTTTCGATACACATTTCGTACGTTTTTTCTTTTAGTTAACAAAGATTTTAAACGGAAGAATATAACCTCAACAAACAATTTTACATCTTCTATAATCTTCTAATTTTTTCGAAAACGTTTTCGAAACTCGCTTAGTTTAAAATTTTATTTAAACTTTTTTAAATTACCAAAAATAAAAGGTTAAGAGAAAACTTATTGAATTTTGTTTTTTTGGAAAAATTTAAACAGGACGGAAAAGGCGACAGCTGTTTCGATTATACCTTGTAAATCTCTTCAAAGCCTTTTCTCCCGGGAGTGGGAGTCGAACCCGCACTCCTACGATAGTTGAAATGGTTACAAACGCATTCAGCTACGTCATGCCTTAGTTGTTGTAAAGTTTTTCCCAAATGCCTTCTTTTGCATATTTTAATAGCTTTGGCACATAATTGCATACGAAATATCGTAGGAGTGCGGGTTCGACTCCCACTCCCGGGAGAAAAGGCGTTGAAGAGATTTACAAGGTATAATCGAAACAATAACCAATTTTATTGAGACTAAAATAACAATAAGTAAATATTTATCGCATTTTGCAAAGACTAAAAAATACCTACTGAGATTTACTCATCATTTTTGTATCTTTTTGCTCGCAAGTGTAAAAATTTTTTGTGTGTACAGTAAGCGTGATATGCACTTTTGTCCAGTTTTGCAGCGGCTTTACTCATATCTGACCACTTAGCTCAACCCATTTATCATGCAGCATAATACCCATGAATAATTCATACAAATTGCAATGACAGTAAAAGCGTGAGCATGCGAACACGCCCAAACATTAACGAACGTTACCAACGCAACTACAACAGCAGATAATATAAAAACAAAAATATAAAGCGAGCGAAGATCTAAAGTTACCATTACAAATGCACCGTAAATGAGGCGCCAAAAGGACGCTACGACTTCATGTGGCAATCAGGCCAAACGATAAGTGCAAAATGAAGGTTTTGCTTAAGGGGACGCCAGATGGGTGGAGGCTATGATTACGTATGAAGTATGCATTGAGAAAAATTGTTATGGCGAAAGGAAGTGCAAAATAATATTTTTCATCGCAGCAAGCAACAAGATATTCGCCTTTTTTTGGTAGCGTGCGGACCACGCTAGTTGCTGCGACATCAGGTTGCTATTTTAGCCCTGATTTACTTTTCCCTTAAGGTAAGCGATAGTTCAGTTCATTACACTAGATTTTGTGGGATTTTGATTTATTTGCTGGACAGTTTTAGCACTGATTTGTCCGCGTTTAGATTGAGGTCACTTTTAGCAATCACAGTTGGCGCCCGAGCAGGACCTTTAGTCAGAGCAACACGAATGCAGAAAACTACGCAAAGAAAACACAAAACATTATAAGGTAGAATAACTCTTCGAAACCACAGAGTTATGGCAAGCGCAGAAGAATTCAGGGACAACGAAGTTAGCAAGCGCCAACAGTTGGGCACTCACTAAAAAACAGTACGAGACAGTGCATACAATACAGCTAGCGGGTGAACGTACTGACGATTTACACCAGCAGCAGCGATGGGACCGGTGGAGTGCATACCCGTAGCATAGCAGCGAGAGCTGAATAGCCGTGACAAGCAGATAATAAGCCGATCGTTATAACAGGGAGCATATGCACGGAACGCATGCTTCTCTTGACGTTTTCTGCTTCAAACGAAACTAAGTAGAGGGTTCGATTGTTGCTTGCTTTGCTGCCCACCACCTTATCAGAATTAATCGTTCAACAACCTTGGCTGTTACAACTCTATGTCCAAGGTGATTAATCCCTTCCACTTGGCTAGTCAGCAGAGTAATTAAGCTCTCGTACTGACTCACCTAGGTAGGCTGATTTGAATATTATTTATTTATTTGAATCTTAGCGACCTAGCTCTAGCAACTTTCATAGCGAAGCTCATGAAGCAGTTGCGAATCATAACAATTTTAGTTCGATAAGACGCTATTGCCTGCTTAAGGGTCAGCTAGCGCTCGCTCAATGTTGGTAAATTGGCGTTGGTATGCTATGATATGATATGGTTTTAGGCGCGAATGATTATTGAGCCTTGATTTTGCTCTTCTCACCTTGACATTTTTGACTGGGGGAGCATGCAAAGCTGTCATTGTCGACGACTATAGTTTCACATTTATATTCGCCTGCCTCCAGTGGGATTAACCGAATCTAAAAATCATCTCGAGTAAATGATAAGAAACATATCAACATAGTCCTTTTTGTATGGGCGATTGCGTAATTTCGAATTTCTCATAATACTAATGTATGTATTCGCTCTTTTTTTATTTTTACACACATAATGGATAATAAAATATTAATACATATGAACGCATAGGGGAATACATTAAATTCCATTTAGAAACCATGTAATTTTGGGACACAATATTTCGAACTGCTCTGTCATTATGCCAATTTCAAATGAGACAGTTGAAAAATTATTAGAATTATACATTAAACAAAAATATTGTGTGTGCATACATTTATCCATACCAACATATTTCCTTTCCTATTTCCTAATTTGCAAATAAAGGAAATTCACTGTCGTACATGCCTGTGCGCAAGAATTTCTTAAAGAAGGGTCTGACTAAAAAGTTTTTTTGAGAAAACTATTTTTATCTGCAAACGATATGTATGTTAATAGTTGAGTATGTTGTTGCGGTTCTCAGGTTTGGGGCAGCTCTTATATAATATGCCAAAGCCCACATGATTGGTGTAGAATGAAGTTAAAGATTGCTGATGCGCTGAGTATTATTAATAATGATGTCGGAGCAAACGTGACTTCAAGCAGCATAGTACATCTATCAAACAAAATTTGGGGCTACGCTGCTTGGGAGGTTGTAAAGGACGCGATTCCAAGCAGTTTGGCAATATTTTGATTTTTAATCAATTAACATCATAAGTCTATACCTTTTAATTAGCAATACCGAGTCAGAGGTATCAAAACTATAGCAATGCTTATTAAAATTGATATTTTTAAATTTTAAATAGAATTCGGAATTTTAAAATTTAATCTATAATTGCTTTAGAAAAATTAATTAGAATACTTGACGGCCTAAAACAGACTTTTAACATAATCACTCCTTGCAGGAAAGGGATTTTTGTAAGTAGTGGAAGAAGCTTTAACCGCCTGCTGTTGAGAAGAAGATTCCATCCTCGATCCAATGGAACGTCTCTTAACCAGAAGGGCAGTAAATTTTTTTGCACATGTTCCAATTTGAATTTGATAGGGCGAATTCTATTATGCTGAGGCGTATGCAAGGATTGGCCTATTGAACGAGATACAAAACGTTTTGGTATTGCACAGGTTAACGAACTCTTTAGACTAATATTTATCAACTACCAAGCCTCATTAAAACATGTAGTGGTCTATTGTACAACCCACTTCGATTGCCAATCGTGTATATTGGTAGTGCGTCGACACATCGAAAAAGGTTTTCCAACGCACGACATGGACTTCAGTTTTCCATTTCCTATTTCATTCTCTTAACATACAAATTTCTTTTGTTTTCGAATCCAGCTACATATGTACTTATATGGTCTTTGCATGATATGTACAAAGACATGTATCAGACTTCCTTATGAAAAATAGGAACGATTATACAATCCGTCTCAAAAATTATATCCGAAAAGCTGCCTGAAGTTAAACTTTCGATTTGGGACCATCCTGGCTGACAAGCCAGTATATTATGATCCAGAACCTCTCTGTGAGCTCACCTAAGTAATAATTTCAGGTAGCATTGGATCGGAAGATTAGACAGACGCATGTAAGGTTGGTTATAGGTATCGCCTTAAGGTTATTCCATTTATCTTCCACACACTGTCAAGTTCATTTCCACTCCCAATCCCACTCCTACTGACGCTTGAATATCCTCATACAAGAATTTCGATACCAAGTATAGAATACATTCTTTCCACTTCCTCACCCTCTCTCTATATTTCTTTCTCTTTTCTTTCTCTATTCCCCGTCTTTAAATCCTCCTCCTTCTATCTCTTGTTTTCCTTTTCTGCCATTTTTCCCCTTTTTTCTTGCTCTTCTTCTAAACCATTAGCTCTTTTCATCAACAGATCCTACTTCAACCCCATGTTAGGAAAACACATTCTAGGGTAACCTTGTTTACGCTTGCGTGAATGTCTCAATCGAAAAATGTATACCGCATTTTTTATAAAAGGAAAGCTTTTATTAATAAAAACTGTATATTATGTAATGGTATGGAAGCTTCCAAAACCCCCGACTACACACACAAGACTGCTGTCATAACTACTCGTACAACAAACCTCTGCAATTTTCCGTTTAAAACAAAATTGAAAAATAATTACTGGAAAACTACTTTACGGTACTAACAAAAATATGAAAATGGCTAAACAACAACAAAAGCCATACGCATAAATACGACAATGTTCGAAGCAACAAAAAAAGTTGAGTTGACTAAAATGCTGGAGGGGAAAATCACAGCAATCAGCAGCGGCAAAAGTGTAATTGTGTGTGCTGCCACCGCTGGCACAAGCGATCCAAACAAACCAAGCAACCAAACAAAGAAGGCAAACGAACAGACAGACAGACAGACTACGTTGACGACAGCACGGCGACTCAGGAAACACAAACAAATAAGCAAAGCAAAAAAGATGCGCAAATTCATTTGTTTATTTGTATATAGTAGGGATTGGAAATTATTTTTATTGACTAGGTTATGATGCTGAAAGCAGTACGGAAATAGTCTCGAACTGGTCCAAATGGTCCCGAATTTCTCCCAAAATATTTCCCAAAGTGATGCCAAAACACCCCGAAAATAATCTCGAAATGGTCCAAAAAATTATCGCAAAGAGTTTTATAGTGTTCCAGAAATAGAAATAAGACATCCCCTGAGACAAAGTCGTGAAATGATCCGAAAATAACCTCGAAGAAATACGTGAATAGGGTGCAATGATCCCGAAATCACGGAATAACCCGAAAACTGACAAATTTTCCACATTTTTTAGACCACAATCCATATGTCACTTGCTGCTTCTAAGTTTAATAGCTTTATAACTCCTCATACCTGTAGTCTCAGCCTGGAAAATGCAGGGCACAAGCATAAAACATCCTCGATCGTTCCCTCCTCCAACCTGCTCTTCCTATATCGGCTATCACTGACTAGGACTAATTTAAAAGTATGTGACGATTAGTGTAGTTTCGAATTGATCTTGAAACGGTTCCATAACAGTGCCGAAATGGCCCGAAATAGTACTCAACACAGCTCCGAAGCTATCCCGAAAACAATCACGAAATGATCCGAAGATTATTCCGAAATAGTACAGATACAGAATGTGGCACTGTTCTCTTTTCCATATTTGAAAAGGCTTCAATCTAAGTGGCCGAGATACCAAAAATTGGTATACCATTTAAATCCCTTCGGCCGTTCTGACGTGTCTGAATCACGATGGCGTATAATTAACGCATCAAATTTAATTTTTTTGTGTTTTTATGAAAATCGAAAATAATTATAATTCTTCGAGCTTTTTCTTTTTGCATAAATACTTTTATTTTCATAAGCAAATACCACAAAAACTCAATAAAAAAATGTTTCCAAGCGAAAGACAAAATTAAAAAAATTATTATTAAAAAGCGTTTTTTATAATAAAAGTTAAAACGGTTGCGATCCCTGGCACGTACACGAACTTTGTGAAATAGTGCGCAAAGCGAAAGACAAAAAAATCCCACACACAAGAAAAATCAGTGAAACCAACAACAAATATAATAATAAAAGAGAAATTGTATACGTCGAGCAAAAAAAAAACCTAAAAAATAGAATGCCGCATCAAATTGATGGCATGGCACTGCTGTAGACGTAATGGCGCGACAAAAAGTCGCAAAATCGTTACGGAAGAAATATATATATATGTGTGTGTGTGTGCGTGTGTGTATGTATTTGCGGTTGATGCGCGCGCACAACGGGGCGTATGAGTAACAAAACGGTAACTAAAGTGGGAATAACGCAACAAGGAGATTCATTTATGAGCGCAAGCAAACCGAATGTCAGTAGCGCGCATTTGTTGTTGTAATGTGTATATTAGTAAGTATTAACAAATATGGATGTATGCACATATGTATGTGTGTTTAGCCGGTGGGAACTGTTTCAATGGCGCCACATTTCAAATGAAAAGTAAATCGTTGTTGTTGTATGGTGGGATAGGGGACAAACGCTTAGAGAGAATTCGAAATAAATGCTAATTGTGCTTTGCGTTAAGCGTTTGGCAGTGATTAAGTGGCGTGAGTTCATACGTTCATAAGCTATATGTAAATATGTAGAGATAAACACTGGGTTATGTAATTGAGGTTTAGTGATGCAAAAGAAGAGTGAAGTGAACCGCAAACACATTTTGTGCGCGTAATTGTAATCAAATACGTAAGCAATGCATTTGAGTTGCATATGTGAGGGGCGTGGGCGGGTGCAGCAAAGAGTTAAATGGATGATAGTTGTTACTGTTTGAAGTACAGAAAGTTAATTCGTGAAATATTTTACAAAGAAAAACTTATTCCAGTTATTTTTTTTATATTCTTTTACCTTTTACTAAATTTAAATATGAAAGTATTCTTGTTTGTCCACCGATCATTATGTACTATGATAAGCATACGAGGATCTAAAAACTTGCGTTAAACCTAATTCTAAACACAATGATAGTGCTAGGTTAGGTTGAACTGTCCCGTCAATGAAGACTTCACAGGGACTAAATGTGCCTATAATTTTACCAAACTTTAATGTGAACTTAGAGCTTTTAGGCCGATTTAATTAAATAAAACAAGTTTATTTTTTAGTTTACGACGCGTTTCGACACATTTTCGCGTTTTCCTCAGGGGAATCTATTTATTTAGTACAAAAAACACATACGTTACAAATACATTAATTGGTGATAATGTTGAATATTAAAACACTGTTTGATGGGCTTCAGAAAAGCCTAAAGTAGGTACTTGGACTTATGCTATAAAATAACTCCGTCTCTTGGCAAACGCTAGAAGTTTTCTAGGACCTACCTTAATAGCTGCCTCGAAACTTAGTAACCATTCCGCCTCTATGAGCTGGAGCCTAGATCTCGCGATCGCGCGACACGAACAAAACACACATTGATAGACGTAAAAAGCCGGCAGGTAATTAAAATTTAAATTGCTATGTTAAATGAAAAGCTTCCATGAAAAAGTCTCCATAGATGGCACTTCTTTCAAGGTTCCAGCATTGTATTACGGGTCGGATTGGCGCACAGTTCGAATATTCATGAAGCAAAGAGAAGAGAGGCAATAAGTGATGGTACAAGGGCACTAGCACTTCATGTGAATCGTCCCACTTTACTCCTGCTCTCCTTCCGATTTCTTTTCTGCCCTTCCACATTCAATCGTTCTCTCCCTTACGAAATAAAAATTTACCAAACAATTAACTGATGCAAACATCTTCGATTCTAAAAAACGAGTTTGGCCTTTTTTTCTTCTTGTCACACTGATAAAATGGCAGGCGCAATTGCTCCTTTTTTTATCGCACATAACCTATGTAAACAGGGCCTAGATTTTTTTTTTGCCCTTTCTTTGCTTAATCACACAGTCAACCCTTATCATATAGCATTAAAAAAAAACTTTAGAAAAGCGTAAAACAGGCAAGCCGGGAATTAATTGTATGCACCCAGACATTTGCGCGTCTACAGCAGCGAACACGAAATTAGAACATCGAATTTTATAGATAAAATTTATCGTTTTTATTTTCGATAATTTAAGAAAAAACTTCTTTGAATTTTGTTACTGTAACTATGTACAACAATTTCCAAAACGTTTTTTATCGAAATTTCGAGTTTGTTTTTGAGATTACTTTCCAGAGTTTCGAAATGCATAGAAGCTTTTTCTTAAGCTATCGAAACAAAAAAACAAATTTATGGACGAAATTTGACAAAAATTCTGACTGCTATTTTCGCGCTTGCTACTGTATATCTGCATAAAGCTTAAATTCGAAAAAATTCAAGAAAAATGTCTTCAAAAAGTTGCCAGGATAGCAACGAAGCGAAAAATTCTTTAGTATAAGAAAATGAAGTAAATGAAAATGTGAAGCATGTCAAATGTTAAGTAATACAATTTATCATTCACACTTCACAGCAAAAGCAACAAATCAACTTAAACGCTAGCGGCACTAAAAAAAAAGAAAAAAATTTGCTTGCAAAAAATAGAAGACAACTTTAGTGTAGAAGTAAGAAATGGTGATCAAGTGAGTTTAAGCGAACGACTGGCGTAGGGGGAATACTAAATAGCATACCTAATAAGGGAGTATGCATGTATGTCCGAGCAAACTTTTTGGTACGAACTCAATTTGAGAAGAACTTTAGAAATAAACATAATTTTCAATCTTCGACTGCCGCAGTGCGTTTTTATTAGTTTGGGTTGTTAGGTCGCGAAAGTTTAATCGGTGTTCACCTAAACGCTACATGATATTGAGCAGAGCTTGTACTACAAGCAGAGCAGAGCTTGTACTACAAGCAGTAAACATGTCACGCGTGAACCCTATGCTAAAGTTTTTTTTCACCATTCTCATTGCACACAAAGACTATTACAAAAATAGTTGCGTTAGTATTCGAACACATTTTTATTATCGAACTTATTGACTTTTCAAACTTCATATTCTCCATGACATATTCTCGATCACAAATATGGCCGTATAGGAAGAAATGGAAATACAATTTTAACCCTACCCTACTATACCATGAACAAGTTTTAAGCGTTTGAGAAAATATTAAATCTGAATTTTTTATAACTTACTTTATTTGAATCTATCTACTATAAGACATTCAGCAAATTAGTTCTTATAAGATAATGGCAGCGGTAGGTTTGCGTTTGTGCAAATCTACATAGAATTACAAAAATTTGTTAACTTATACATACATCCCGTTCTTAAATTACTAAGCTTCATTAGTAATTCGAGGTTGCTTAAATTCATTGTTCATTCATTCATTCATTTATCTTAATATTTTCACTTAACTTAAGGTTAACTTACTTAATTTTAGCTTAAGGTTTACAGGTTGAGAAGTTTCATATTAGAGGAATAGCAAGTCTAAGATATGAGTGCGTTTAACCATATAGTTTCATCGGTTGTGTCTAATAGACAGATAGCAGTTGGATTTATGTGATTAGATAGGCGTTCCAGATATCTGGTACTATATTTAGGAATTTCATTCTTAATGGAACGAATACCTAAGTCGTTGTGGATAGCTTCATTGGTAACAAACCAAGGGGCATTAAAAAGGGATCATAAAGTTTTAGATTGATAACGTTGCAGGATCTCCACATTGGAGTTGCTACCAGTTCCCCAAAGCTGGATTCTGTAGGTCCAAATGGGCTTGAGAATAGCTTTGTAGAGCCGTATTTTATTTTCTAGACTAAGTTGAGAGTTACGACCAAGCAGCCAGTACATCCATTTTGTTTTAATTTTCAGTTGTTGTTGCTTAGCCTGAATGTGACTTTTCCACATGAGGCGTCGATCAAGATGCATCCCTAGGTGTTTGACGCTGTCAGAAATGGGAATTTGTTTATTATTTAAAATTACAGCTGGACATTGCTCTCTTCTTAGTGTAAAAGTGACGTGTGTAGACTTTTCCGGATTAACTTTTATTTTCGGTTTGTTAAGCCAAGACTCCAAAATGTGGAGTTGGTTTTGTATAAGAGATGACTCGCTATAAGCGATAAATGCTGTACCATCAGCAAAGGTTGCCACTTCTACTTCTTCTGATGTGGGCATATCGTCTGTAAATATAGTATATAGGACGGGATTTAACACACTACCCTGGGCTACCCCAGCATTAATGCTATAAATTTCGGATGTGGCATCCTCGTGCCTTACATAGAAGTGTCTGTCACTTAGATAACATTTAAGTACTAGATAGAAATGTGCTGGCAAAATCTTTTTTTATTTTGAACAGAAGTCCCTGGTGCCATACCCTATCAAATGCTTGTTGAACAACTAAAAAGGCTGCAGAAATGGTAATATTTTTGTAAAAATTTGTTTCTATTGTTTATTGGGATCCAGCAAGCAATCGCCTGCACATCCATACGTGAAATTTATTTATAAACGGAGCATATTCATATACATACATGCATAAGCAAGTGTCTGCATTAAAAACAGCTGCCGATGAGACTTCTGTTGCTGATGCTAATGCATCACTCATATCCGCAAAAAATTTGCATTAATTCTAGTCCTGTGAACCGATGATGTGAAAACAAAACCTAACAAAACTGTATCGAAATATCTGAAAATTTGTTCATTTCATAGTTTCACAGAACAAGAATTTCCCCCTAGTGTTCCGAAATAATCATAAAATTAACGCATTTTCATCAAGAGGCCAGAAAGTCAATTAATATTTTTCGCACCTGATCGTATTAAAATGTTAACAACTGGTTTTCAGAAGTCAAATACAAAAATGGGGTGTTGTTGTTGTTGTTTTAGCGATAAGGACACTCTCCGAAGGCCTTGGGGAGTGTTATTGATGTTGATGGTTCTTTACCGGATGCAGATCCGGTACGTTCCGGTAACAAGCATCATAAAGGTACCGACCATCTCAGGAACGATTTGGTATGACCATAGGCAAGCATCTAGGCCATCTCGCCATTCCACCCGCGAGATCCACCAGAAGTTCGGGGACGCCAGAGCCTCGGCTGCTAATGAAACAGGATTCGCCTCGAGTACGTGAGGTTGGCAATTGGGTTGGAGAAGCTATATATTGCGCTACACAACCCCTTGAATCAATTTGGTATTTCAGTCGCCTCTTACGACAGGCATACTGTAGGATGATTGATCAAGCTAGAACTTGCCAAGGAAGAGAACAAATTACGCCTCCAAAATAATACACAGCCGTTGACGTTCAAAAATGCAGTGTTCTAATCTCATTTATTTCATTTCATTGTCACATACAAATTTTATAGTAAAGCAAAACAAAACATGAGTAATAGCTGAAGTAAAGGGGGCAAGAAAAACCAAAATAGAGAATGTAAATACGATGGTTGCCAGATTGTCGATTGTTGCGTATTGTATTTTCAGTAACGTTCTTAAGGTTGCTTCACATGTGTGATAATCAGCTAGCATTACGATAACTCTGTATTTTATACACATACCTACCGCGGGTATGTTCTAAGCCCTTACCTCACTGGGGGTGGGTTCTCGAAACTAGTATGTAGGGTGCCCTTTTCTATATTCTGCTCTAATTTTAGCAAAAAATTAAATTAAGAATAGATCCGCAAAAGATTCTTTTGAAATAAGAAGAACTTATTCAATCGAGCGATTGTTAACTTAAACAAAGGTCAATTTACCTCATTGCTGTTGACCTTATATCACCCCACCCTATTCTTTATATGGCCTTCGTTTTGTTGAACTCATATTTTAAAAACCCACTTTTCGTAAAAGAGTGATAGATAGGTCATATAAAGTAAGAGTTTATTAAAGCTTCGTTGAGCAAGACTTTCTCTTTCCAAGATACCCAAAGTAAAGCAACGATAACTCTCTATTATAATAACTTACACAATTTTATTTGGGTATATAGATATGTAACTAAATGATAAGTTTGTAGTTATGGAAATATGTGTGTCCCTGTCTATAGCCTGTCAAGAATACTTGCATCCTCAGAACAATTATGGCGTATGAGTTTTGGTGAGATCTAAGGTGTTATTTTTTGTGGAGCTTAGCATTTTCTGTATTTGAGCATAGTTTTTGACAGTTTTTGAACTTGTTTTGCTTTACACACTAAATATAATTCAGTTTTCTTTAATGTAATATTTTAAAGTGCAAGAACATAAATATTGAAACATTAATAATCTACCAGTAAAAAAAGGTGATTAGTCATGTGAGAAAAATCATTTTTCATATTTTTGTGAGGAATGGGCTGGCCTATACTGCCGTCCTATTAAAGAATGTGGGTGTGTGCATTTTTTCGAAGATTAGTCATTTACAAAAGCATCAATTTCATGTATAAGGAGTTCAAATAGTAACTAGAGAAAATAATTTTCTGGTCTGGCAAAGAAGACGTTTCAAGTCAGACTAGGGGAATAAAAAGAACAAGCAGGAGAGATACAATTACAGACTTATATGGATTAATACTCAATCCAAAGTACCACTTTTTACAAATTCTGCAGTTGTTGTGCTGGCCAAAGTTTTGGACTCTTTCATAGTTCTACAATATTTTGAGAAGCTTTTATGGCAGTGCCGCTTACTTCCCTTTCGTCTTACACTCTACTCAACAGTATATCATGGAATTATTGTAGCTTGTGCTACTTATGGTATTGCTATATGGTACTGAAGGGTTATAGCATTTCATGACCTCAGGCGTGTTCGAAGTGTGCAGACGGGTATGTTACAGGCAAGCTTGCCCCTGGGTTACACAGCTTCTACAGATGCAATGCAGGTGCTAATGGGTGAACTCCCTCAGAGAGATATCTATGCAGGGTGAATAAATTGCTGACAATGATGTGTAGAGGTGTAAATTTAATATATTGTGATAATTACGCACCTTCTGCTAACGTTCGAATCGCTGAACTTTCGAATAAATAACTCCAATATTCATTATTGCAAAATGGTCTTTATTTATACTACTCTGGGAGTAGTACTTCACAATTGTACTTCACTAATAGCGTGTTTAAATCAAACTGATTACTGATTCCTCAGCTTGCTCTGCTTTTATGCTCTCGGTTACTTCGTTCGCCCATTACTCCTTAGGTCTAGACGTTTCACGAACATGCCTTCTAGAACAGTTGTATCTCATGCTTAGTTATTTAGCTATATACATGAATATCTGTAGTTTATGTTTTTATTCTAGCCATATGCGTGTGAATGTGTGAGTAACAACTTCTGCTCTTAGCTGCCGGCTACATATATGTATGTGAAATAATCTCTCTGCTTCAAGCTGCTAGTTATGTGTATGGAATATTCTTCGTTGCCTTGTACATAAGTGTGACTGCTTGCTGTTTTTGTTGTTGTGATTATTTACTAACAGCATAGTGAGGTTGGAAATGCTAATATTCAACATAATATAATAATGTTAAATAAATGTCAAAAACGTTGGGAAAATAGTAGTAAGGTTTAGTTTGAGTTAATCTGGGACATTTCGTTTGTGGCAGAGAATTCAGACTACAGATTGGATCTGAGTCTGGGTTGTCTGCTAACGGGTTATGGCCTACCTAGTGCAGTTTTGCATGAGAGCACTTTGAGCGAAACGGAGGAGTGTTTGTGTGTGATGTTGCTTTAGGATTTGTTGCATCTTTTGTGTGTTCGTATGTCCGCAGTACTCGGAAATTTGACTTAAATGGCTTTGGAAAATGTAATTTGAGCTTTCTCCACTAGTCGGTAGTTGAAGTAGTTGAACATACCGGGTCACATGACCCATAGAATGAAAGATGTGTTAGATATGACTGCCAAGGTGAGAGTGTATCCACTCATATAATCATTGGGTACCAAGGTAAGCAAGCGGTTGGCGCTGTTCAAAAGTGCCTTAGATCCGTGCACGTCGGCATGTACTCACGTTAAATCAATCATTTTCAATTCACACCCTTTTTCAATCACATCCTTCTTTTTCCACTTCAGAGTCTTATGGCATTGTGCTTTTCTTTGTTTCTATCCCTCGATCAGTTTCTTTCGTTATCTCGATATCACCATTTTACTCTAGTTATGTCTCTGGATCCCCCTTTTTATACTCAGTTGAGCAGAGCTCACAGAGTATATTAAGTTTGATTGCATAACGGTTGGTTGTACAGGTATAAAGGAATCGAGATAGATATAGACTTCCATATATCAAAATCATCAGGATCGAAAAAAAATTTGTTTGAGCCATGTCCGTCCGTCCGTCCATCCGTTAACACGATAACTTGAGTAAATTTTGAGGTATCTTGATGAAATTTGGTATGTAGGTTCCTGAGCACTTATCTTAGATCGCTATTTAAAATGAACGATATCGGACTATAACCACGCCCACTTTTTCGATATCGAAAATTTCGAAAAACCGAAAAAGTGCAATAATTCATTACCAAAGACAGATAAAGCGATGAAATTTGGTAGGTGAGTTGAACTTATGACGCAGAATATAAAATTAGTAAAATTTTTGACAATGGGCGTGGCACCGCCCACTTTTAAAAGAAGGTAATTTAAAATTTTGCAAGCTGTAATTTGGCAGTCGTTGAAGATATCATGATGAACTTTGGCAAGAACGTTACTCCTATTACTATATGTACGCTTAATAAAAATTAGCAAAATCGGAGAAGGACCACGCCCACTTTTTTTAAAGTAAAATTTTAACAAAAAATTTAATATCTTTACTTTATATAAGTAAATTATGTCAACATTCAACTCCAGTAATGATATGGTGCAACAAAATACAAAAATAAAAGAAAATTTCAAAATGGGCGTGGCTCGCCCGGTTGAAGCCACTGCGGGCTTTTTGAGAAGAGATTATTTGGCTTCTTATCAGTAAGAACCGATGCCAAGTTATTATTTTTTTTTTTATAATCTGCTTATTATCGATAGCGAATTATTACTGTCGAGTTATTGGTTTGTTATCGGCTTACTTTCGCCGAGTCATTGGCTTCTTATTGATTTTTTTCGGCTGGTTAGAAGACGGGTTACAGATATGTCTTCGATTTAATGCTAAATTTTTTACCGGTATCGATAACTTTTTAAAAAAAATCGACAACTGTATACAACAAACCAAAAACATTTCGATAACTTTTTGGTAACATATCGATCGATTTTAGATATTATATCGATAGATGTTCGATAACATATCTTTTACTTATTTTTTGATAGCAAATCGATAATTTTTCAAGTACTTTTTCATTATACATCGATAGTTTTTCGATAAATAATTGACAACTTTTTGATAAGAAACCGATAACTAGTCGCGCGGAATCGGTAACTCACTTATAAGCGATGTATATTGCAACGATTTTCCGTCGTGCCTTTTCAAATTTGGTTTGGAAAAAACCCGGTTTCCGTGTTGCACTATCACCAGTGCTATTTTTCGTTCAGAACGAACACCCTCTCGGAAAATCAACAAAACAAAACGCATCATTTATAAGCATTGCTATCGATAGCAAATATGAAACACCTTTATAACTATGATATACCTCGTCGATAGCACGCTCGTAGCACAAAGATATCAAACCGATATCTCATCGATAGCAAATAGATAGAAATTGATAACACGCCTTGCCTTTCGAAAAACCACCTAAGAATTCTAACAGCTATTCCTACAGGACATTGTAGACTCAACAGCCATACGCAGATATTGGACATACAATCAAATGACACCTGCCGATTCTATGATCAGTCAGCGTAGACAGCAGAACATAACCTCATGAAATGCGACGAAACCTCAAAAAGTAGGGTCAGCGCAATCCACAACGAATATCTATCTATCTAGTTTGCTATAAAGTAGTGACTGCACTAACGCTTACATTCTATACTCCCCCATATAGCATACCAATCCCATATACCACGGCCGTAGTGTGAGCAAAGATGTTTACACATCAAAAGGTACAAGCAAATCGAACCAAAATGTAAATAATAGTAATAATGATGACGATTAGTCACATGACTAAACTTCGCTTGCTTATTCGTTGAACTGAAAGATTTGATAGAATGAAATAATTTAAATACTTAGTATAAGTTAAAATTGTTTCATAAAAGATGTTGTTCAAGGAAAGGTCGTTTTACTTTATTATTTATTTTTATCAAATGTAGTTCCCTTTACAGAACCTCTGTTTTCGGTTAATACATACATACATACATATTTACAAGTCAATTTTTAACGAAATTTAAGAAATCTAATGTAAAAAATATTTCGTAAAATAAACTTATACTTACTTTACTTTCTGTCGTCTTGTTTTCTCTTTTTCCTTTTTTCCTTGTGCGTTATTTAATAGCAGCAAAAAATTTATGGCATAAAAATATGGGGGCGGCTGATTGACGCAGAAAATTTGAAATGTTGTACAAAAGTAGAACATAAAATCAAATTCTCATCATTGGATTTTATTTTCTTCAACTTCGAATTGAAGGACACATGTCAGCATGTTACTGTGGTTTACTTATAAATATTTCAATTTGTTTTTCTTCTTTTTGGTTAGGTTTTCACAACATTCTTAGAATTGCCTTTCGCTGTCACCGAGTCAGGTCGGTCAGTGGGGCGCCATCAGCGAGCATCATTGATTTATTTGTCTGTCCTGCGCTGCGCTGTGAGCTGTTCAACTGACTTCCTGCGGAAAATCTGTACAATTTTTATTACTTTGCTTGTTGTTGAAAGTTTTTTTTTTGCCGCAATTGCTCGTGCTGTCGTGTGGCCGTGGCTGCTGTGTTCGAAATGCGTCAAGTGGCGTTTGATTGTATTTTATTTATTTCCTTAACACACACTCACACACACAACATTGCACGAGTTCGTAATATGTCACTAATGATTGTATTGCTTATGTTACATTTACGACTAATTTGTCTGCTTTTACGTTGAACTTTTCCAATTTGTATTAATTGTTTATGTGTTAATCTCAATCGAAAAATTTCTGTTTATAGACTTTGCGGCGACGCAATTTGTGTTGGATTATTTCTCTTTAAAGCAAATTAAGAACATATTATGTGCAGGTAAAGAGCTCACGTTGTACTCGTTTTTGATGCGCAAATATCATTGAACAGGAGAGTGAAGAAAAAAAGAAAAAGAGAAATGGAAATGGAGAGAGTGAAAAGTGATGAGGCTAGGTTGAACTGCCGGGCCGTTCAATAAAGACCTCGCATAGACTGAATGTGTCCACAATGTTACCAGCATTTTTTTGACGACCAAACTAAAAAAAAACCGATTTGGTACCATGATTATGTTATAGAGTAACTCCGTCCTATTGGCAAATACTAAAAGTTTTCTAGGACCTACCTTAATTGCTGCCTCGAGATCTGACAACACTGCCGCTCCAAGCAGCTGAAGCCTTGACCTGGCGAGCGCAGGACGCGAACACAAAACAGGTTCAACCGCTTCTTCCTGCAGATCGCACTTCCTACATTTGCTGTTACTGCTGAGGCCAAACTTATAAGCATATGACGCCAGAAGGCAGTTGGTATGCCCATTGTGAGCCTAAAGTATTTTCTCTTTAGTGTTATGAGCAACTTTTTGAGTCTAATGTCGTAGGATTTGCACATGATCTTAGACATTTTTTCAGCCCCGCTGTTCTATCCACTCCTTTCCTGCTTGATGGATCATATGCAACTCCTGTCCTCTTTTGATTTCTCCAGAACGGATTGGGACATCTCTTCATCGGCGGTTCAACGACTGTTGCACCCTCCTTTGCTAACTCAAAAGCGTTTTTGTTACTTTTCATATCGTTATGATCGGGAACCCAGTATATACATATATAATATATTATGATCCAGCATGAGCGAAGTCTCCCCAATGCTTCTTTGCAGGACACTTCTTGATGAAGTAAACAAAAAATAAATGTAAGGCGCGATAATCTTCGAAGAGATTTTAGGCCGAGCTTTTCTTCCATCGTCGTTTCTTGCGTCGTGCTCCTTTTATTTTTTTCTACAAATTGGAGGGACAGGACCTACTTGTTTTATGCCAACTGCGAACGGCATCTACAAGGCAGATGAGTTTTCACTGAAAGCTTTTCATGGCAGAAATACACTCGAAGTGCTTGCGAAAAACACCTCGCTTAGAAAAGTGTTCTTCTAATTGAAGAAACTTGTTTATAAAATTTTGATGTTGCTTTTCCCGGGCCGTGAACCGAGGATCTTCGGTGTGGATGGCGGAGCACGCTACCATCACACCACGGCGCCCGCTGTAGTGAAGTACTTTAGGAGATTATTGCATTAATCGCCGCCTGATTATCAATATATATATTGAAGCGGGTGCATCTTAAGAATTACTGCTGCTTTCTTCACGGCTATAATTTCCGCCTGATATACGCTGCAATGATCTGTCATCCTATAGAATCTACTTACCACTGAATCGACACAGTTAACAGAGGACTCGACCAATTCCATTAATTTGGAACCATCTCTATACACATGTACAGCATGTTCTGCATTGCTGCACCTTGGCACCAACCCTTCGGCTCAATTATGGCCACAAGACCTCTTTCGAAGCTCAGGTACGGGACCATATATTCCGTTTTCCCGATATTATACGGCGCTATATTGCTATAGCCATACGGCCTGCACTCAAGCTGCCTGAGACCTTAAACCATGTTGTATTTTTGGCCATAAGGTCTGCGGATGGGATATGCAGAATGGCATGCAATGCTGTTGTCAGCGTAGTTCTTAGGGCTCCCATTACGCTATTCATTGAAAGGCCACCCTGCGGCGTTCCTCTGTTTACAGATTTTGTTGCGTCTCATAAACCCTATTGCAACGTGATCATTCCGCAGCTTAACATGAAGCCGACCCAATTTGTTAAGGCCGGATGAACTTCAATAGAGTTGAGACTGTTCTTGATTACTCATTTGAGCCATTGTTGAAAGCCCTGACAATATCAAGGAAAACGCCAACGGCATATTCCAGGGCATTCCATTGCTTTCTCTACTTTCATGACGATCCTACGTAGTACAGTATCGACTGACATGCTTTTGGTGTAAGCATATTTTGTTGAAGAGAATAATGCATCACACTATTTTGTACTAACTAAATGTTAGTGTCAGTGCAACGGACGGCGCCGGTCGGTATCAGGGGCGCTCTTAGAACAACACTTACCTTGGAACTGAATGTCATGCTGAACTTACATCCAGTAGATATAGCGGGAAAGACGGCTGCGGTCCGGACCTTGGTCAGGCTTCGTTATATGGGCTATCGGCTTTCTGACTTCGGACACTATAGCCTTCTTACCAGTTTCGACTTTATCCCGGACGGGACGGACTATTGTATGCCGATAACTGCTTACGAATGGGTCGAAGTTGGACGGAAAGGTTGGTAGGGGGGTTTTTTGTCAAGAGCTAAATGTATGCCACAAGTTTAAGTTGGCTGATCACTGCAGTGTATTCCAAACGGAAGTTGCTGTGATTAAGGATGCGGTGGATGAAATGCTATCCAGTGCTACTACGGTTAGGGAATTTATTTGGGATAGCTAAGCGGCAATCAAAGCCTTGAGTTCAACTACAATGCGATCGAGAGTGGTCTGGGAGTGCCTGACCTCGCTTGCGATATAATCGAACTATTTTATAATTAAGATTATCCGGGCCATAGTGAGATCTCAACTATCCAACTATCAAGCGGATCCCTTACATGTCTCAATATACTGGAAACTCCATCCTGCTGCAGCTGTATGGAAGACGATGAGGTGGAATCATCACATGACTTTATGCTTGATTGCCCAGCTTTTGCCAGAACTAGGCGAAAGTACTTTGGTCGCGACTTACTTGAATCTCCCGAGGATTTTTCCAAGGTTGATATCGGTATCATTCGGAACTTTATCGTTGCTACTCAACGATTCTCTAAGTAGCTACATATATCTAAGTCGGCGTTATTTTATTGTATGTGGTATCACAACGGACCTTCATGTTGTCCAAGTGAGCTTCCCTTATCAGGGCAGCCACCACTAACCTAACCTAACTACTTTGCACTTCGGTTATACTTAAATTTTATGATTTGATTAAAAGTAAGTATAACAAAAGCTTACATAAATCTACGTAAAATAATTGCTGTGCGAATCAAAGGCAATGCGAACTTCTAAGCCGTGTCTCCAACTTAGTTTTTACTTTATTAACAACGCAGCAACCCAATTGGCTCAACAACTTTCCTGCCTTGTAGAAAATTCTTTTTTGATTTAAGCACTTTTTTTCTTTGCTCTCTTTGCTGCACTCTGTTCACAGTTCACAACATGAACCATCAATTTATAAAAAAGCCGTTACAAGAGTAAAAGTTTCAGCTTCTTTGTTGCAATTGTGTTCCACTGATTTTATTTATTAACCTTTTTTCTCATTTCCGTTTCTATTCTGTTGACAGTTGCGGCCAAGTTGACAAAGTTACTCCCTCAAGTGCTTCTACTTATACACATTTGTGCATACTTACTTACTTTGCCAACTTCCTCTTTTTCGCATTTTCGCCACACTTTTCTTATGGTTTTATTTGCTTTGTAATGGGCGACCATAGTTTTCGTAATTTTCTTTTTCTTTTTTCTTTTATACCATTTTGATGTAAGTTAGTAGCATTTTCTTCTACAACAAAGTAAAATAACTTCTTAGTCTTGGCAATTTCAATTGTTACCCTTATTTATATTTGCTTAAATAGTTGACAATGATGAATTAAACTCAACTTGACTTGGAAATCAATTAAAAGTCCACAAAAGTCCATAGAGACACAACAATACTTTCATTTGCGCGCATTGTTTTTGTTTCAACATGTTTGCGGTTAAGTGATGTACTTGCTAAGTAAGGAGGGTGGGGGGGAGCGAAATGCATTGAATACGGTGCGGTTGGAGCTAACAAAAATAAAACTATGAAGTTTCTGCAAAGTTGCGAACTTGCTCTCATTACTTGCTGAGAATTAACGCAGTGATTGTGGGGATGATGATGATAAAAATGATGATAGTGATGGTGTTAAAGGTGGTGATGCAACAAACTGATTTTTGAAATATGTTAACTTGTTGAAGTTGGCACAAAAATGAGTGATATTAAATAAGTAATAAGGAGGGTAACAACAGTTAACTAGAAAAAGCAATTCGTCTCATCACGAATAACAATCGATAGCCAAGAACAAAAAACATCAATCTCAGTGAGATTTGTTTATTACTTCCTTTATATTAGGTCGGTTGAATGTTTGTCCGCTTTGTAATCGATTTTTAAGTAACTTCTCATTGAGCTACAAACGTAAAACAATGCAACAAAGAGGGAAAATTCCGTTAGGTGGCGCACGAATATAAATAATTAGATAAGAATTTGAAAATTTTCAAACCAGCTTTTAAGTAACTTCTCGATGAGCTAGAGACTTGAAATTTCAAACTTAATTCACAGGTCGATGACAGCCGATGAAACGGTTCAAAAAGATTCGCTAGGTGACGCAAGGGATGAGATATTTAGACAAATCTTACGAAACGGAGGGAATTTCCGGATTGATTTTTATGTAAGTTCTCATTGAGCTACAACTGTAAAATTTCACAGATTGGCCGAGAAAATATAAGAAAACGAGAAAATAAAATAAAATAAAAAAATTGTAACTACTTACTTTATATAAATGGACAAAAATCAGCGAAAAATTTCTCCTTATATAAAGACATATTCTTGCTTATCTTTGATTTTTAAATTGTGTCATAGAAATTGCAAAAATATTTATGAGAAGTAAAAATATAAAGGTGGAGCGCAATTGATTGACTAATAACAACTCTTTTCCTACCAACTTTCCAATCCAAGTAATGTGCGCTCCACTTTTTATATTTTTACTTCTCATAAATATTTTTGCAATTTCTATGACAAAATTTAAAAATCAAAGTTTAGCAAGAATATGTCTTTATATAAGGAGACATTTTTCTCTGATTTTTGTCCATTTATACAAAGGAAGTATTTAAAGTTTTTTATTATATTTTTATTTATTTTTTGGGTCTTTCGTATCTGCTCTGCTAGAATCATCTGAATGTAAGCTTAATCATAGGGCTGCAACCTTGCAAAAAATTGTTGTTCGTCAAAGCTTAAACCTGAAAAACCATACTTCGTCCTAATCGTACATATTGGTCGTTCAGTGACTATTTGCAGGACTACTTTAAGACTGTTTCTGGATCACTCGGGCTTATGGAATTATTCCGAGACTTTTTTTAGTAATTTTGGATACATTTCGGGTATATTTTGATTTCACTTCGGGGTTGTTTCATCGGCATTATTAAGGGTTTCTTTCGGGAGTATTTTGAGATCGTTATGGAGACATGTTGGGATCGTTCCATAGGAGTTTCGAAGTAATTACGGAATTATAACAGCCCCTATTTCGGGATAACTTTGGTACTATTTTGGAATCTTTTAGCAATGTTCGGATAAATTCATTTATTTGGTATTCATAAACTAAACATAAAATCATATTACCAGAGGGCTCTAATAAACTGATTGTTATCGAGTTACTATTTGCTTGTTATCGATGAATTGTAGTCGTGTTATCTATTTATTATAGAAAAGTTACAGATTTTTTATGTATAAAATATCGATTTGTTATTAAAGCCTGCTCGATTTGTTATTGAGGTCGGACCCCCCTCCGTTGGAAGGACCAGGTGGAAGACGATTTTAGTTCACTTGGTGTGACCAATTGGCGCGCCTTGTTGGACGGCCATAACGGTTAAGCGCCAATTAAGTAAGTTATTGAAAAAATTTCATTTTGCTATCAAAAAACTATCGAAAGAGCATCGATTTATTTTTAAAAAGTTATGGATTTGTTATCGAAAAAATATCAATTTGCTATCGAAAGTTATCGATTCGCTGTCGAAACAATTTTTTATTTTTATAATGAAAATACATCGATTTATTATCGAAAAATATTGATTTTATGTCGAAAAAATCGATTTGTTATCGCGAAAATTTCGACTTTTGAAAAAGTTATTGGTTTGTTATCAAAAATATACCGAAAAGGTATCGAAAAATACTGAAAATCATCTCACCCATTTTTTTCTTGCCCCTCCTTTTCTTTCTATTAATTTACTTTTCTTATCTTCCCTTTTCCTTTCTTTCTATTCTCTTTCCCTTACCTTCCTATTTATACTCAGTTGAGCAGAGCCCACAGAGTATATTAAGTTTGATTGGATAACGGTTGGTTGTACAGGTATAAAGGAATTGAGATAGATATAGACTTCCATATATCAAAATCATCAGGATCGAAAAAAAATTTGATTGAGCCATGCCCTTCCGTCCGTTAACACGATAACTTGAGTAAATTTTGACGTATCTTGATGAAATTTGGTGTGTAGGGTCCTGAGCACTCATCTCAGATCGCTATTTAAAATGAACGATATCAGACTATAACCACGCCCACTTTTTCTATATCGAAAATTTCGAAAAACAGAAAAAGTGCGATAATTCATTACCAAAGACAGATAAAGCGATGAAACTTTGTAGGTGAGTTGAACCTATGACGCAGAATAGAAAATTAGTAAAATTTTGGACAATGGGCGTGGCACCGCCCACTTTTAAAAGAAAGTAATTTAAAAATTTTGCAAGCTGTAATTTGGCAGTCGTTGAAGATATCATGATGAAATTTGGCAGAAACATTACTCCTATTACTATATGTATGCTTAATAAAAATTAGCACAATCGGAGAAGAACCACGCCCACTTTTAAAAAAAAATATTTTTAAAAAAATTTTAACAAAAAATTTTATATCTTTACAGAAATAAGTAAATTATGTCAACATTCAACTCCAGTAATGATATGGTGCAACAAAATACAGAAATAAAAGAAAACCTCAAAATGGGCGTGGCTCCGCCCTTTTTCATATAATTTGTCTAGGATACTTTTAATGCCATAGGTCGAACAAAAATTTACCAATCCTTTTGAAATTTGTTAGGGGCATAGATTTTATGACGCTAACTGTTTTCTGTGAAAATGGGCGAAATCGGTTGAAGCCACACGGTTGAGGTACGCAGTCGTCCGTATGTCCTTCCGCATGGCCGTTAACACGATAACTTGAGCAAAAATCGACATATCTTTACTGAACTTAGTTCACGTACTTATCTGAACTCACTTTATCTTGGTATAAAAAATGAACGAAATCCGACTATGACCACGCCTATTTTTTCGATATCGAAAATTACGAAAAATGAAAAAAATGCCATAATTCTATACCAAATACGAAAAAAGGGATGAAACATGGTAATTGGATTGGTTTATTGACGCGAAATATAACTTTAGAAAAAACTATGTAAAATGGTTGTGACACCTACCATATTAATTAGAAGAAAATGAATAAGTTCTGAAGGGCGAAATAAAAAACCCTTGAAATTTTGGCAGGTAACATATATAAATAAATTAGCGGTATCCAACAGATGATGTTCTGGGTCACCCTGGTCCACATTTTGGTCGATATCTGGAAAACGCCTTCACATATACAACTACCACCACTCCCTTTTAAAACTCTCATTGATACCTTTCATTTGATACCCATATCGTACAAACAAAGTCTATAGTCACCCCTGGGGATTCAAGGGGTTGTGTACCGCAATATATAGCTTCTCCAACCCAATTGTCAACCTCACCTTCGAGCGGCGAATCCCGTTTCACTAACAGACGAGGCTCTGGCGACCCCAAGCTCCTCATGGAACTTGGGGGTGGGGAGGGAGGGATGGCCTGAAGGTTCAATGTGGCCATATAAATCGTTCCCGAGATGGTCGGGCCAGCACCTTAATGGTGCTGTGTTACCGGAGCGTATCGGATCTGTATCCGACAAAGGACCATCACATCGATAACTCCCCAAAGCCTTCGGGGAGCAACCTAATCGCTACAACAACAACAACAACAATAGTCACCCCTGGTCCACCTTTATTGCGATACCTCGAAAAGGCGTCCACCTATACAACTACCACCACTCCCTTTTAAAACCATCATTAATACCTTTCTTTTGATACCCATATCGTACAAACAAATTCTAGAGTCACCCCTGGTCCACCCTTATTGCGATATCTCGAAAAGGCGTCCACCTATAGAACTAAGCCCTACGCCCTTTTAAAATACTCATTAACACCTTTCATTTGATACACATGTCATACAAACACATTCCAGGGTTACCCTAGGTTCATTTTCCTACATAGCTCTCAACTGAGTATGTAATGTTCGGTTACACCCGAACTTAGCTTTCCTTACTTGTTTTCCTTCATTTTCTTTGCTTTCCTTTTCTATTCTTCCAATTCTTTTTTTTTTTTGAAAATCCGAAACCCTTTTCGGAAAAAAGTTGTCAAAAAATGATGAAATTTGATAAAAATTACCACTGCTGTGTTGTTGTTGTTGTTGAAGCGATAAGAACACTACCCGCAGACCCGGTCGTTCCGGTAACAAGCACCATTAAGGTACTACCACGCCTATTTCTGGAACGATTTGGGATAACCACATGAAACCTACTAGGCCATACCGCCCTCCCGCCGCCCCACCTAAGATCCGTGAGGAACTTGGCGTCGTCGAGCAATCGGTTGTTAAAGAAACACGATCCACCACGGGTGGCTGAGGTTGACAAATGGGTTGGAGAGGATATATATTGCCCTGGCAATCCCTTGAAAGGGTTGCGCTACACAACAACTTGACTCAATTTGGTATTTTAGTAGCCTCTCATGACAGGCATGCCTGGAGCGGGTATATTCTAAGCCCCCTAACCCGCAGGGGGTAATACCACTGCATATCAAAATATACATATATAGAAAATTTGTGTATTTTCTGCTATTTTATACAGTTCTCCAGCTTTTTATAATTACTTACATTGCCGGCTACCGTGGTGTGATGGTAACGCGCTCCGCCTACCACGTCGAAGGTCCCGGGTTCAAGTCCCGGGCAAAGCACAACAAAAATTTAAAAAAGTATTTTTGTTGTTGCAGTGATTTGGTAAACATTCCGAATGTATTTTCGCCATGAAAAGGTTCTCAGTGAAAATTCATCTGCCTCACAGCCGCCGTTCGGAGTCGGTATAAAACATGTAGGTTCCCGCAAAATTGTAGAAAATTGTATAAGATGCGCCGCGCAAATAGGAAGAGAATCTCGGCCTAAATCTCCTCGGAGGTAAATAGCACCAAGTATTTATTTATTTTTTTTCTACATTGCTAAATTTTCCTTTATCAAGTACACTTCATTAACCCCTCACGTACCACATATGTATTTACTATATGAAAGAGTTAGTCTTGTTAAAACTTCAATAAAGCACAGCTGGCGGGGTCATTCAACTGCGAATGGATTATTAAAACACAGTAAAGCTCTTAAGCAGGACGAAGAAAGGTAAGTAATTATAAATACGAGCATGTGTATAAATATGGAATAAAATAGCATGGATAAACCAAAATATTTTGTTGAGAAAGAGTGGTGGGCGTATCTTCCCTTACACTTCCCTCTTAAACCCAAAGTGTTAATTATAGCTCAGGCTTTTGTTTTCAAAATTAAGTTAATGATTGTTTTTGTCACTGTTAAGGCTTTTCTTTATAGCGTCACGCAAAGCCCCGAAGCTAGTAAAATAGTTCACCTTAAATTTGGGGCATTGTAATGAATAGCAATAGTTTTTAATAAAAGGCGAGAAGGGAGACAAATAAAGTATTCGTGTGCCATATGGCCAGCAAATATATTGTGTTAGTACACTAAAACAATCAATCCCGAATTATGTTGAAAATAACATAATCTGTGGGATGTGAAAAATTATAAAAGCAAAAACATACTAGTTTGAGCGTACTTTACTGTACTTGACTGCGACGACATATACAGAAAACTAAAGGCTTCACACTCTAACTTAAACAGTCAGAGAACTTCACGTTCAATAACAAAATAACAAACAACCACTAGCCTCAAACAAGCGCAATTGACAGAGAAGTAAAACCAGTATAATAATACAGCCATATACATCTACACAAGGATTGTGCTAAACGCCTAAAGGCCTTAGGCCAATCAGCCTACCTCGTTTCTTTTAAAAACACTAAAGCGCCTGATTGATATCTTCGTAAGAAGTAGGATTCCTGGAGAGTGATTTTCTGCATCTCAACACGCCTATTATAAGAGCATTTTAAATAAAACAGACCTTCATATGGTTGCCAAACTTATGAAGAGGTCCTTCGAGAAAAAGAAATTTTTGATGGGTGCCTACAACAATCTTCTAACAGCGGCAATTGAAAGGGGACCTCTCAACACTGTGCATCGAAAGGACTCTGGTAGAAGTCATCAACAGATTGTCAAGTGACGAAACTGTGGCGGCGGAGTGGGGATGCAGATTAGCTGTTAACCTAAGCGTTACTGAGCCTATTTTGTTTAGACAAGATTTCTGAATTATGATCTGACAGAGACATTTACAGATTTTAAGCGATTTTATAAATATATCGATTATTAATATTTTTTCGATTCTTTATTCAATGTTACCATCGCCTATTTTCGAATTTTCATTATTTTCCATCACTCTCTAATTCAAAACTGATGCGCTTCTAGTGTATTTGAAACCACTACTAATTCGCCATCTATCTCTTTTTCATGCTTTTACTGGCGAATTTAACATGGCGATGTCCTTCGCGGTGGAAATTGTCCCCGCTGCTTTACCTTTTCTCTAGTTCCGAAGTAGAAAAAAAATCGTACTTTAGAGCTAGTTGCTTTATTGGTACCTTTTCGATTGTTCAGAACTAGTTTAGAAATTGCAAGTTTAGATCCAGTTCTTGGCAATACTTCGTTGACTCCGAACCGGACCGAAATTCTACATTTTGCTTTTAGTAAGATATTATCCGCCCTTTCGATAGTTCCGAACCGGTGGGAAAGTGTGAGAAACAGGCATACTCATAGTCGAAGCTCTTTAAAGCTGGTAGTAGTTTTTTTTTGTTGGTGTCCTATTTCTCAAATATAAGTTGAATATGAAATATGAGCTGTAGATTTTATAACTGGACATAATCTAGTTACTAATGAACTAGTACTGTTTTGGCACTTACGTTCTAGTCCCGAACCAAAATTTGTATCGGGCTACTTTCTTACGGAGATAGTTTCCAGAATATACCGGATCTATAACGAAAGGACTACCAATATCGATTATAATTCCCAAAAACCTTCGGACAAAGTCTTCATCGCTAAAACAACTACAACAACATCAGAAGTCATAGGTTTGTATTGGTAAAACGCAAGTTAGTCAGAAGACAGTTTCTTTCAAAGTCAATATACAAAAGTATTTCCACACAAATTTCCTCTTAATTCTCCTTAAAATTCACAATAGGGAATTTTTTTGTCGCAGACGAAAAAGCCTAATTATCGTTAAAGGTTACAGTGAACTTATAAAGTGTTATATTTCTTTACAGTCAATTTATTTTTTTACTTTTTAGTTAATTTTATTAACCAATAATAAAAGCTTATTTTTGAAAACGTTTTTTTCTTTAATTTTATTTTTTACTTTTTAGTTCGTTTTATTAACAAGTAATAGAAGCTTGTTCTTAGAAAAAAGTTTTTCTTAAATTTAATTTAAATATGATTTTTTTTTTAATTTTTAGTAGGGTAAAATATTGTTTAAATTAGTTATGTAATATTTACTTAGTTATTTGTCTTATTTTCTCATCCTATCCATTTCTTTTAATGCATCAACATTACAAGGTTTCTTCGAAGTCAACTTTGAACAGCCAAGTTCTTCTATTCGAGTGTTAACTAACTTAAAATCATATTTTATTGTAACTTTGCCTATGTCGCGTTCAGTTTATAACTACTCATTGCAGATCTCTGCTCTGTTCCATCGCCAAAAATCTGTAAAACAAAATCAAGTGCGCAGAAAAGTATGCAACAAAAAGTATCCAACATTTAGCGATAACAGCCTAACTTCTACGTTTGTTGCATACACAAACAAAGCGAAGTTACCTGCGTTCTTGAGGACTTAGGCTTTTATTCCCTTGTGAGTACAAATCTTTGCCGATAACTCTTTTATCGATTAATTTGTCGAATTCTCGCAAAGTAATATTGCATTGTCATCGGAGTTATACATGTGTGCAAAATTTCAGCTCAATCGGACACCGGGAAGTGTATCAAATTTAACTTGCAAGATTTGATTACAGACAACAGCCAAGTGAAAGTAAATAAAAGCTTATAAAAATATCCTTAATTCTTCTTTTCCTGTTCACATCATGAAAACATATAGTTGTTATACAAACAAACGACTTCTTTAAAAACTTAAGTATGTATGTATGTATGTACATATGTATTTAGATGAAAATTCTCATTCGAAAATGTACTCGAAATCCCGAAAATATACCACAAACAAAATATAATAAAATGCCATAGTCATAATTGGAGCACAATAATCCTACGCAACCACACACGTTCACACACACATAGACACATAAACATATGGTAGCATATAAACATGCCAGCACAACTGACGCGCCCAACAACCGAACGACTCGACGCTATTTCGATTGAGCAAAGTATTTTACACACCAAAAACAGATCAACACAAAAAAGGGGTGCGAAAAGGAAATAATTGCTCAGAGTGCCGTTTAGTATATCCGTGTGCCACATCCGTAAAAGGATAAGAAAACAAAACAAAGCCAGGAGTGTTTTCAAGAGTACTTACGCATTTCCATTAGACTGTTTTAAATAAGTGTAAAAAATCTTTCCGCAATTTTTCTTTTTTGGGGTGCAAGTTGACCTAAATTTCTACCTAAATAGAGCAAAAAACCTATATCTCGGTAAGGCAGTGGAAAATAAAAATTTAGAATTTCGATGAGCACACATTTCAACCAAAATTTATAGGTCAAATTTCGAACACAAAAAACTATTGATTTTTCATTTTATTTTTTGTTTTTAAGAGAAGACTCATGCTGTGGTTAATGTTCGATCGTTTATTGAAGATGAAGAAGTGATGGTGTCGAGTGGATTCGGGCTGATATGAGCGGCACAACAAATCGAATTATGATTATCAAATATGGATCAGAGTCTGCAGATACATATTTGGCAGGCGTGCAGACTAATTGGTCCGATATAGGTTTTTTGTGGCATACATAATCGTAGTTATATCACAGTAGTCCAATTCAAATGTGCAAAATGGAGTCGCAGCCTTTGTCTTTCTATCCAGGGAGACTAAGCGAAGATTCACCTTGACCCCTGGCCTATCGAAGTATGCAAAACCATTGCAAACACCCTAAAAGTTTGATGTTTAAATATTTGGAATCATTTTGCCCGCTTGAACAAACAATTTAGATTTTCAAATTAACTCACACATTTTTGACAGCTTTTCCTAAATTGTTGCAGTTCTGGGAAGTTCCAGTGTAATATATGTAAGTTGAGGTACTAAAATGCAGGCCAACTCGCACCCAGCCTAAACACCTTTCGACTAAAATTCAAAATTAATATTCAAAAATGCGCATATGTAAATAATAAGCAGACATATGTCATTTTAAGACTTGAATAAGGAAAATCGGCGCAGCACATCAGCTGTTTCGCTCTAATCAAGTCGAGGGTCGTCTTAATATTATATATAGAATTAATAATAATAATATATGCAAATTTTGAGAACATATTCAAGTTACTTTTATCTTTAGCATATTTAGGCATCAATACACATACGAACAGCACAGAACAATCTATAATAGCAATAATAATAACTTGACTCGATATACATCAGAAAAGGCTTGGGCAGAGCTTATATGCCAACTTAAGTCGCGCTTCTTTCTAATTTTCCCTAAAAATTGGCACTAAGCCCTTACTGTGTCAAAAAAACATTTGCAAAGATCGCCTCTAGAAGAAAGGTTTGTATCGTTCTCAAAACAGGGGAAATTTTTTTTTTTCTTTTAGGTTCTTTTCTTAACATTCGTTTTTAGGTGACTTTGAAGCTAACCGTGTTTCTGCTCCTTCGAGTTTCAGTAAACTATATAACTAGACTATTTTTAGAAGTCTTAAGACCATTTAATTAAAAAAACCAAAATTGTTGCATACTTCAAGGCGTAGAACGTCCTTCTTACTTCTTTGTAATATTCCACGTTCTTATTACTAAGTTATTCCGCCCAGGCAATTGCCCTGTAGATGTTGCTCAGTGAAATAATATTCCTGCATAAAAAGTGATTAGTCGCTGACAGATCCCTTTTCAGTCGTACGAAAAGTCTTACCACCTTAATAATTTTTTACAATTCTCATACAGTGTTCCAATTTTTTTTTGTCGTATTGCTATTGTAGAAAAATAAAACAAAAACAAATTCGTCCTTTTGATTTGTAAGACCATTAAATCATTCGATTTGTAAGACATCGAATCGAGACGATGAAGGAGTTTAGCGACTCCCGAAAAGGATCCATACATTTAGCTAAGGCTTAAACATTCTCTTTTTTTCTTCCAAAAAAGATGTTTCAATTAAGGGAAAAAAAGTATATAACAACAGTAAAAAATAGAAAGTTATTGTTGAGGCCTTGAGCTCGATACGAGCCCTTAAATAAATTCTACAATAATGCAACAATGGATACGAGTTTTTTAGGCTCAGTATAGAGTTCCACATTTTCCTTAAATAATTAATTTCAATTCCATTTTATTATAATTTTATTCTACCTATTTACTTAGTTACGCATGTTTTGTTGTTTCTTAAAATCGGCTACAAACTGGCTTATCCCAGCTGTACTTAAAAGAGATGAGGGATCAATTATATCCCACTATAGACAAACAAGGTTGAACGCTGACCACTCTCTTTAGAAATTAGCCGTCCCACCACTTTTTATTTAATCTTTTCAGAAATTTTTTTACGTCATAAAAATCGCACACGTAATTTACTTATGTACTATAACAAAATTTGTTTAAACCACTGAGGCAAAGACAATTTTTTTTTTTTTTTTTTTTTTTTTTTTTGAGACCGTCTTATGTAGGTATCGAAGTGTGAAGCATGAGAGGCCTACAATGAAATTTCTGTTTGTCTTTATATATCGCGTTTATTTTTTGAAATACGTGTAGCTTAAAGCGGCAATTACCCACCGACGTGTGCCGTACGTACGGACGTTTGTCGTACGAAACACGTTTGACCGAACTCTCAAGCCCGTCGCAATTAATGTGTGCGTCTGTGTACATGTACATAACATATTTGTGTGTGTATTGTTTACAGATAAGCACTGTTGCCAATGGTCATTTTGCATGCATGCTTATGGAAGCAGCAACTTTTTCCAATTTAATTTTTGATGTTGTAAAAGGCTGGAATTAATATTAAATAAATATAAATAGATTACATATTTATAATCTGCACTTTTACATAATTATTTCGAATTATTTTCACAATTTTTCAAACTTTAATTAAGTGTTTTTGCATAAAACTGCAAACGGTCAAAAATTAGCGCACAAAAGTTTACTAGGCAACTCTGTCTAGTGAGAGAGCGATCAGCTAATGCGGTAGTTACTCACGAACGTACGTACCAAAAACGTGTCAGCTGACACGACCTATCTTATGAGTGTGCAATGTAAACGAAAACTCACCGACGTGCAACGCCCGTACGTACGTAGCCCGGAACGGATTTTGATTTTTTCCGTAAGAACGTGTCAGCTGATCGCTCTCTCACTAGACAGAGTTGCCTAGTAAACTTTTGTACGCTAATTTTTAACCGTTTGCAATTTTATGCAAAAACACCTAATTAAAGTTTGAAAAATTGTTAAAATAATTCGAAATAATTATGTAAAACTGCTGATTATAAATATGTAATCTATTTATACTTATTTAATATGTATTCCGGCCTTTTACAATATCAAAAATTAAATTGGAAAAAGTTGATGTTTCCATAAGCATACATGCAAAATGGTCAATGGCAACAGTGCTTATCTGCAGGGATGCACCTTAACGTTAAGCTAATCGTTTAACAAAAATTTTCCACCGTTTTCGTTGAAACACTTCGAAATATTATCGATAAAGAAATTATCAAGATAAATTGTATATCGCTTTTAACCGAAACGAAAAGCTTTCGTTAACGTTAAAAACGTTAACAAAAACGTGATACTTTGTGTTTGAATTGTGCTGGCAATGCTATTGCCATGGTGAAGCCGTAAGGCGGTAACAGCGGGTGGACATGCACACACAAACTCCATGTAATTGGTTTGTGTAATTCGTTGGTGGTAATGTCAAAAATACTCTGAGAAATGTTCGTACTGTCAAAATTCATGAGAAAAGTTACAATCAGCTTGGCTAATGCTTTCACCTTTAATGACTCCGCCATCAATCAGCTGTGCCAGCATAGTTTGAAATTAATAATCAACATAAACGATTTGATTTCGTTTTGATATGGCAGAAAACGAAACAAAATCATTTCGTTAATTTAACGTTCTTAACGTTAATAAACGAAACGAAATGACTTTGTTTCGTTTATTAGCGTTAATTATCGTAACGAAATGATATCGGTTCGTTGGTTAAGCATGCCTGCTTATCTGTAAACAATACACACACAAATATGTTATGTACATGTACACAGACGCACACATTGATTCCTACGGGCTTGAGAGTTCGGTCAAACGTGCTTCGTACGACAAACGTCCCTACGTACGGCACACGTCGGTGGGTAAGTGCCGCATAACACGTTCTTACGGAAAAAATCAAAATTGTTTTGATTTCTACGTTCCGGGCTACGTACGTACGGGCGTTGCACGTCGGTGAGTTTTCCGTTTACATTGCACACTCATAAGATAGGTCGTGTCAGCTGACACGTTTTTGGTACGTACGTTCGTGAGTAACTGCCGCATAAGTGGCAGTTGATTTTTATACATACATAGTAGTACATACAAACATATGTATATATATACAAATGGAAATACATCAAATATGAAAACCAACTTGTGGGCGTTTTTGGTGCCAAGGGTAGTAACTTGTAGAAATTATTCGATAGACGATAAGTAGATACATATAGAAATGCATATGTATGTATAGTATGTATATTTTTGTGTATATCCATATGTTGATTAGCAAGTTAGCAAGTCAAAAGCATTGACTAATAACAGACCGACTAGATAACATATCCACACAAAGCACCTTTTTATATGCATACTGGCGCTAAAACGACATACAACTGATATACAATTATAGCGTGATTTTAGGCGGATAATCTTTAAAACCTGCTTTAGCAATAAACTTGAATTTTTTCATATAACTCTAGCTGGGGAAATAAGTAAAAGGCGTAAAATGGGTGTGGTTATGATAATTTGCCTATATTATTTCATTTTAAGGCGAAATTTTTTTTATTTCTCACTTATATAAATCATCATTGCCCGTTCACACATATAAAATATTCATATCCTCTAGAAATTCAATGATAAATACGCTTAAATCGCACGCACGTATGTACGTATATATGTACTCTTATTTGTTTGTCAACATTTGATTTTTGCCATTTGCCTTTCATTCGTCTTCAACAAATTGTCCATACTAAATCATTATTTGATTATAGTATTTTGACGGCAATAAAACTACATACATATATACACAAATTATATGTTTTCGAACTTCAACAGTGATTGCAAACACCAATTTCACGATATACGCTTTTCACAAGTAAAGTATATGCTTTGTCAACTGACTGTTAATGTATGAGTTGCGTTATAGTCGCTACAAAGAAAACTCTAAAATTCCAAATATGTCCTTTTGTCCACAAATATCACAAGTTGTATTCTAGCTTTTATGTACGACATCAAGGATTTAACACTTTGTTATCATCATAAAAACAAAATTATGTAGCCGTGCTGATTTTTTAAATTTTACCTACAAATTGGCGAGAGGCGGCCTCCATGTTTTATGCCGACCCCGAACGGCATCTGAAAAGCATTGTGTTAATTGTAATTTCATTTTATATTTTGAGATAAATTTAAACAATATACGACAGCAGGACGGACAAAGATAGCTCCCTCAACTATACCTTTTAAGTGTCTTCGAAATTGTTTTACCAGGATGGAGGTTCAAACACGTATTCCTGCAATGATCGTTCTGATGACGCCACACGTGATCAAGCTCTTCCAAGGCTCTGTTTTGTAACAGTGCTTCGCCCCATCCAATAGGTGCGACCAATCACAAATTGTCATCAATATCCTCTAACGGGAGTCCAAGGAAACTAGCTGTTTCAACAGGGATGGACCATAATGAGAGAGATGTTAGAGGCGTTGGTTCCACATTACAATTGAAGAGATGGGTGGTGTCATGTGGGGACACATTGCAAGCATTACATACATTTTGTATGTGGAGGTTGATACTGAATAGGTAAGAGTTAACTTTTACAGTACCCAGATCGAAGTTGAGCTGGAGTGACGCGCGTTTCCCTAGGGAGAGTGCGTTCCTCTTCTGCTAGTTCTGCGTATTTTTCTTTAAGTACTGGGTTCGCCGGGCAATTCTCGGCATAGAAGTCCAACGCCTGTTTGCGGATATCACTGAGGACCTGCTTGTACTTTTTTGCTTCATGCGACTGTGTTCTCAGGTGCCGTATTTCCTCATAATGCTTACGAAGATGACCCCTGGGCGGTGTAGCCTCATCAATCAGATGTCTGTTGGGATGCCCAAGTTTCTGGGCTGTTTGTTTAGCATTTCATTGCTCTCCCTAATGGGAAGTAATCTCGCCTCGTTGCGTAGACGTGTTCTGGGAACATAAGAAGACAGCCCGTAGCGGTTCTGAGGGCAGCATTTTGACAGGTCTGTATTTTCTTCCAGTGAGTAACCTTTAGGCTTGGCGCCCATATCGGAGACGCGTGGCATGCAATCAGCCGGTCAATTGCTTTGTAAGTAGTAATGAGCGTTTCACTGTCTTTACCCCAAGTGCTTCCGGCAAGAGATTTGAGGATTCTATTACGGTTCTGGATTTCCGGTACAATTGCGGTTGCACGCTCTCCAAAATATAGATACTGCCATTGTAACCCTATTTAATTTATTGCGTCCCTCCAAGGCTTTGTCTTATTGTTGTATAACTTTTTCCAGTAGCCTTCACCTTCAGATATTTATACTTATATATGAGCTCTCGGCGGTAAAAAGGGTCTGAATTTGATACCAATTGGTCCTGAAATAGTCTCGAAATCATTCCGAAAATAATACAGAAGTGGTCCCCAAATTGCATCAAATGGTGTCGAAATAATACCTAACACATTCCTGAAGAGTTGCAGAAGTCATCCTTCAGAAGTTAGATTTTCCCAAAACAGTTCCGAGGTTGCCCCAAAATGGTCGAAGAGTATACGATACAATTCCGTCCAATCTACCTCTTCCTCGGCTGCATTATATGTGTGCCGCCAATAATACTTTCGCAAAATATGGCTTAGGCCTTGAAGGGTAAAGGTAAATGCTGACACCAGCGCATACAGTTCATTGGTTGTTCATGGTTGCGAATGAGCGTCTCGTCGCGATTTGCATCACGGCGGAAAATTAGGCCTCGTCGCTTTTACATTTTAACAAGTTGATTGACCTCTTCATGTCACAAAACATATATAAAATATACGAAGGTTCTTGGCTGTATCCTAATCTACGAGTGCGATACCTCCTGACCCACGGCAGTCATAGCAACAGTGTGTGCACTCTAAGAGGACTAAATATCGGCATCGACAATTACGTATTGTTCCTAGGAAGGTTTGCCGTCTGATGCTGCTCACGAAACAGACAGCTGATAGTTACATAACTCGGTATAAGTGACCATTGGAAGCACTTTTTTCACTCGCTACGTGTTGTCGCTGAGGTAACCATAGAACTTCAGATAATCGCTGATTTAAACTGATAATAACTACCATGTAATCGGTGTACACAGTACCTCTCTGAAGTTGGCAAGACAACTTTTACGTAGAAAAATTACCTATTGGGAAAATTGCCGTGAATTTGCCGTAATTTATCCGTGAAACAAAAAAATTTGCCGTGGACATATTTTAGAAAATACAGGATGGCACGCCAACTTCACGTGAAGTTAGCGTGCCACCCTCAGAAAACCACCTTAGAGACCAGCTAGAAAAATAATTCTTGCACACGAATTTGCCGTAAATTTGCCGTAGATAAGTGGCATATTATATAATTTCGAAAAAATAAAATTTATCTTTTTTTTATGGTGCACCGCCAACTTCACGTGAAGTTAGCGTGCCACTTTTCAAAAACCACCTCAGACAAGAGATAGGAAAATAATTCTTGCACGTGAATTTGCCGTGAATTATCCGTGAATTATCCGTGAAACAAAAAAATTTGCCGCGGCCATGTTTTAGAAAATACAGGGTGGCACGCCAACTTCACGTGAAGTTAGCGTGCCACCCTCAGAAAACCACCTTAGAGGCCAGCTAGGAAAATAATTCTTGCACACGAATTTGCCGTAAATTTGCCGTAGATAAGTGGCATATTTTACAAATTCGAAAAATAAAATTTCAAATTTTTTTATGGTGCACCGCCAACTTCACGTGAAGTTAGTGTGTCACCCTGTATTTTCTAAAACATGGCCACGGCAATTTTTTTTGTTTCACGGATAAATTACGGCAAATTCACGGCAATTTTCCCAATAGGTAATTTTTTTCCACGTAAAAGTTGTCTTGCCAACTTCCGGGAGGTGTACACAGTGTGCTTAAGCTGTGTAGGAAGCAAATTTCCTTATTTTTTTTAATAAAATAGATATTACAAGTACGTGGGAATTATACTTTGCGCCGCTTGACCATGGGGAACTAACACGACTAAAAAGTACGCAAAAGCTCGCATTAAGTCTTATAAAAAAAACTTTTAACTACAAAAGCAATGCCACCCTCTCGTCTAACTCATGACCTATAAATGTGTCTTATACCTGACTATTCTGAATTATGGACCGTGTCGAGAGAAAATGGTATGGCCTTGGAGTATTCGGAATATAAGTTTGCTGATTATGTTCCTTTTTCCGTTTATGTTCCTGTCCGTAAGAACAGTGGGGTTTATCGAAGGAAGTTTAATTATGAGATGCGTGGCTTTGCGCAGAAACAAATACAGAGTAACAGATAAGAGCGCAAAGGATTCGCGAATAAAGTCGTTTGAATGAATATGCTCCGGCCCAAAAAATATTCCAGTCGACATCCGTATGCTGTAGCAGAGGAAGGGCGAGACCTTCACTGAGTTAAGAGCATGGTGAGTGGGGGAGAGCGGGGGGAGAATGAGAGTAGGAGGAAAAATCAAAGAAAAGAGAGAGTGTGGGAGACACTTTCATGTTTTTTTTTGTTTTAATATATTTGTCGTTTTTTTAATATATTTGGAGAGACTTGATCTCCCTTGGTACTCCCGATTGGCAACAGTTTTCAAAATAGAGGGTTAGTTGGCGCCACTTGCTACACAACGGCCAAAATACCTAAGCGGTTGGGCGCCATTTAATAAGGATTATGCAGTGCAGTGAAGAAAAGTTTCGTGTGTTTTTCGTATAATTCATGAAGGAGGGCACGGTATGAAGTATGGGATGATCCTGTAATTAATGAGAATTGTAATCCCTATTACCTTGGTAAATTAAATAATAATACTAATACGAATACAAAAATTATAATTCGCGCACACACGCAAAAAATACTTCTAAGCGGATTAAATTACGCATTAACAGTTACAACTAATTATTTTTCAATAGCCAATTTGTTAGACTCAAAACAAGTCAGCCAAAGCACTCCTCAGCTGTTCGTATATAATTTCAAAAAAAAAAAAATGAATGACCATATGTGCATTGAAGCCAACGAGCTCGTCGTACTAATGAATGACAGAAAATTTTTTATGAACAATATTATTCAAAAGTATTGCACTCAGTTGTTATTACCCAGCTTGTATTTCACAACACAAAAAACCAAAACAACAAACGTGGCAATAAAGTTTAGTAAAACAAACACAAAACAACGACTGTTTGCAGTTAGCAGTTGGCATGTGAAGCAGGAACAACGCGAATGACGTGGGTGAAGTACATAGCTAGCAACTGAGCTACAGTCACAGCTGTCGATAATCGAGAAGCGCAAGTTCTTTAGTAGGCTTCCCAGCATCGAATGTTGAACAATTTTGAAATATTCACACAGTAATTTTTATCAGTTTGAACAGGTGATTTAAGTACCTGGCTATTTTCTTAATTATTTCTCTCATTGACAATATCAATTTCTTATAAATGTATGTGTGTATGTACTTACATACATATGTATGTTTGTATGAATGTTAACAAAATGAGAGTCGATAGTCTTCATTACACATGCTGTCAAGTCAGGGTTGGGGAATGACATTTCATGAATTGTACTAAATCCACTCAAAAATCGTACTTTTTTCGTTCAAATTGTACTGAATTTTTTTGTGTATGGATTTAAATATATTGCACTATTACTCATTTACTTTTTTTTTACTTTTTAGTACCAAACTAAAAATACGTGCTTAATGTGTGTATTCATTTGAAATTAGTTTTTCTTTTTATTTAGAAGGAAACATTTTGCTTTAGTCCAATAAGAGTTTTTGAAAAACATAAATATGCTTTTCTCATACATAAAACTTATTATTACATAGGTATATTTGAAATATTTGCTTATATGTATGTATGTTTGTTAATCAAAAAACGTTTCATCCTCGTCAATGATTAAGCTTTGTTCACGACTAACTCCCTTATCAATTTGAATATTGTAAAAACATTACCCCTGGCCTTAATAAAATCCTTTGCTTTATCAACGAAGAAACTGATTCAATAAGTAAACGATTTCTACACCTGGTTTTAATTATATTCTGTATCGAAAATATTCTTTCAACATTCGCTGAAGAATGTGAAATTGATAAAACCCCCTGTGGAATTCTGTATATATTTGCTCGTTCAGTACATTTTTCAATAATCGCATCTTTGCCCAAAATCTGAAATGGAATGATTTTTAAGAGCACACAATTCTTCTTGTTCTGACAGGGCTCGATATTCCGAATTAATTTCCTCGATTTTATCAATTTCACATGTAGGAAATAATTTAGCAACCAGTGGAACAATGCTAGTTACTTCTCCTGATAAAACAGTTTCAGGAGCAAGCTTTGTGACCCAATTCAAAATTTCATTATCAAAGTCAATTTTCGTCTGTAGGTTTTTACAAAACTCCATGTAAAATAGTTTGACGTTTAGTTTAAAAATTTGAAAAGCTTGTTTTTCCAATAAATTTTTTCAAATGAATAGATCTACTTCAGCGCCGCAATATATACTATCAATATCCATATGGTTTTTGTTTACATCTATTTTAGAAATAGTAGTGTTATCCAAATATTCTTTTTGATTTCAGTGAAAATAGGTGGGTTTCATACATATTTATGTGATAAAGAGAGATAGTGCTAATCGAACAACTAGTGCAATTACACAAATGAAAGCAACGTTGTCGTTTGTTCGAAAGAAGGTTGCCATAGCGTCAAAATACATTACTTAAATTAGAATATTAGCTGTAGGCAAAATTGTACCAAAAATGGCAGCGTAGTACAAAGTACAATTGTATCGAAAAACCCAACCCTGTGTCAAGTATTTATTTATTTGGAGAGAGAGCGAGATATAGAGAGAGGTAGAATATTAATATGGTTTTTTATACTCAGTTGCACTGTCATAGTATAAAGCAGGATTATCATTTTACAACACAATTACGCAGATTCGATTCACACGGATTGTTACGCTATTTCTTTGATTGAATGTGTTCGTCGTCGCTGAATAAGCGCAGCAGCAAAATCACAGGAGACGGATTGACGGATATCAAATTAACATATTTTGGAAACAAGTGCTCAAGTGCGTAACTTTAAGATTGGGTACCATTGTTATTTTTGTAGTGATAAAGACATTCCCCGAAGATGTTCGGGCGTGTACTTAATGGTGCTTCTTATCGGAACGTACCACATCTATATCCGACAAAGGACCATCAACATCGATAACACTCTTCAATTCTTTGGTAGCATATTTACGAAATATCTTTTGAATGTTCGCATACAATGCGTGCATTCGTCTTGGTTCATTGCTCGTTGGCCAGCGACTAAACAGCCAGTATTAACCCGTATTAAATTAGCATTAAATAATGTGCAATTTAGGACGGTCTCGTTTTTTGATTGGGCTAGAAAGGTTGGGCTAGCTTAAGAGACCTGTGGGGTACACTTGGGCCAGTTGGCACATTGTAACACTACTAAATGAGCTAATGCCCTTACTCATTTATATATGTCCAAATTGGTTGGACGTATAATGTAACCAAGGATGCCTTCAATTTCAGCAGAACCAAGCTCCGCTAATCAGCCGCTGATGTGCTTCCTCAGCCATTCCTTGCGGTTTCTGGCTAGAGCCGGGTAATTGCAGAGGAAATATTCAACACTTTCTATATCTTTCTCCTACCAACAGCTGCGACAGAAGTCATTTTTTAGGATATCTATGCGTTCGCGGTGTAGTTACTTCCATAAGACAGTTAAAACCGATCAATGGACCTGAGGAGAGACGATTGAGATTGACAAGGAACCTTGTTCGGTTTTAATTTATGCGAGGCCAAGTTTTTCGATATACCCCACGGATTGTAGTCGCCATCTTGCAGTGGCATTCTCAGTAAACGTAGACATAAAAAAGTGTTTGCATGTGGCAAGCGGAAGGTGATGTGCCTTTGCCGAACTACCTCAGTATGTTTCCTCGCTATTTCATCAGCAACACGGTTACCAGGTACACCAGCGTGACCTAGGAGCCACGTCACTAGTGTAGTGCACCGAGAGCCATCGGGCAGCCTCATTTTATGGCTGTTAGCTTTGAAAGACGCTGAATGGCTCGTACTATAATCACGCCCACTTTTTCGATATCGAAAATTTCGAACAATAAAAAAAATTACATAATAACTCGACGAAACAGATGAAAGTAGACTAATGAATTGCTTCTTGAAGTAAGTAACAAATTTAGTAAAATTTTGGAAAATGGACAATAATTTTAAGTTTTACAAGCCCTAGTCAAAAGCTGTTTAAGAGATCATGTTCAAGTTTTGCAGTTTAATCTGTATATGTAGACATATTAAATCGAATAGCGGCCGCGTACAATTTTTTAAAAATCTTGTAATAGTCTTATGGTATGTAACTACATTATAATGATAGCCCACCTAAATAGTGGTATGGTTGAGCTGGATTTATTTATCGTACACGCAAACTTAAATTTTTCTATTGATAATCTACAGCTGGGTATATAATTCTTATTTTCATCCAAACTTCTTTATTTGTTATTTTTTTAACAAACTTTTATTTTCTACGAGTGTAGTGTAAATGAAGCTGTCAGTTGGCATGTGAGAAGTTGGCTGGCAATCTGCGTTGATGGGGCCGCTTTAAAGATAAACACTAACCCACACACACACACGCATATTGTAAAATAAATACTTTAGCAAATAAACCGAATCTATCTAGTATTTTAACTTGTCTTATCGATTTTTATTATTATAATATAGACCCTATATATTATAGACAAAAACATTTGCAAGTGAGATATTTTTTTTGCTCGCGTTTTTTATTTGCAATTCGCTCTGCCACGCAGGACTTATCGTCAGCCGGCTCTCAACCGGCGTTTAAACGTGTATACATTAGGGTGGGTTTTTTTTTTCTCTATACTCACAATTTTATATACATATATTTTTTTTAAAGCGAAAACGTTTTTAGTTTTCAATTTAGCTCGTGATGAAATCATGTTTATACTTTGCAAACAAAATGTATATTTATATTTCATTACCTTAATGTAATGAATATGCTTTCGGAATGCCAATGGCTTCCGATCAGCATATAGACTAGCATAATGGACGATCGAGTCTGGGAGCTAGAAGCTTTAGGAAGGTTGGAAAGGACGCGCTTCCTTTTTTTCAATTAGCCTCATAGCCACTTTCATATTATTCTAATGCTGTCCAATCAGCACAGCTAACATCGGCTTAAAAGACTGATTACCAGCTAAAGGAGTAGCTGGAAAACTTAGATTTGTAACACAGCGCTATTAAGGACAGGCTATAGCGATTTAGTCATAAGTTTACTATGGAAGAGTTTTTAGTATAATACGCTGAGAGTTTGTTATGGTTTTTCGATGAAAATCTTTTATTTATTATTAGTAACACAAATTTTGACTTGTTCCTACAGTTTTCAAGTGCAGATATTAAGAGAATCGATTGGTAAAAAGTCGGTTCATTTGGATGAGCTGTTCTATACTTATAGGGTCGAACTTTCATTAGTCCTTAGATTCCGGATTTAACTTTTATTTTCGGACTTATTAAATAACCTCCGTATTTAGCTTTATTTGTGGACTTTTTTAAAAAAGTCCAAAAAAATAAAAAAAGATGCATGATAAGTCATGAATCCCATAAACTTTCACCTAGGACAATTTTTCGACCCGGACTTTTTCAAGTAAAAAAAATAATATTAAAATGGGTCCCTGATTATTGAAAAGGACCGAACTTCGTTTGTGTGAGTGAACAGAACCCGATCTTCAATAAATTCAGTCAAACTCGAACCTAACTTTTGAGAAAAGCATAAATTATATGCAGCAAACTTAAAAACAAAAAATAGATTAGAAAAACGCGTGTATTTAGTAATATGGCGGAAAGATAGCGAAAGAAAAATATTTGTTGATAAATAAGAAATTTTTCTTACTACTTAAAAAAGTTCAAAAAATTTCAAAAATCTCCAAAAATTTTGTGAAAGAATTTAATACGATATTGACATGAAGTAATTTAAAAATATTCGCGGGTTTCGTTTGCATATTTATTTTCAGCGCAAAAACCTCCGAAGAGATTTTAGGCCGAGCTTCTCTTCCAATTTGCGTCGTGCTACTTTTGAATTTTTCCTACAAATTGGCCGTACGGGACCTACATGTTTTACGCCGACTCCGAACGGCATCTGCGAGGCAGATGAGTTTTCACTGAGAGCTTTTCATGGCAGAAATACACTCGGAGTGCTTGCCAAACACTGCCGAGGGGCGACCCCACTTAGAAAAATTTTCTTGTAATTGAAAACCCTTATTTGGAAAATTTTGGTGTTGCTTTGCCCGTGCGCACCTAGAGCATTCGGTGTGGTAGGCGGAGCATGTTACCATCACACCACGGTGGCCGCCAATATTTAAGAACTGCTTATAATCACACCCTGTAAACTGACGAATTTAGAAGCTGTTAATAGGAGTGCTAATTTTAAAGCTCTTTGTGTAATTGAAAATATCAAATTATTTGTAGCTGCTATTACTTAGTTATTAACATTTTACCTTTTCATGATTTCTTTAGCTATTTTTTGCTACTAAGAAAAGCTTTTTGCATTCCCACTCCAGGGGCCCTATTCGCTAACTGTGAGTTTTAAAGTGTACACAAGAAATTGTGTAAACTTTGAAATTCTGATTCTGTAAAGCAAACCTGTGAACAAAAAAACTCACTGATAAAAACTTCGTGAGTTTTCTTGGCAGCCAGTGTACACTATTCTGACATTCAAAACTAATACGCACTGTTGCAGAATGACTTTTTTGTTTTCATGGCGTTTGATGAATATTTTCTCACTGACATAAGACTTTTACATTCAGCGCTAATTCAGCAAAAAAATGTACACAATAATTTACAGAATTGCATGAAAATTTAAAGTGTAAATTGTGTGTGCAAATGAGTTTTCAATGAGTGTACATTTTTCAGTTTTTCACAGTTACAGAATTGACCCCCAGGGTATTGCACCGTAGTTCGCTTATAACCAGTTAAAATCTAATAGCCTTTTCTTTTCTGAAATAAATTGTTGCCTAATAGCGTTTTCTTTTCTGAAAAAAAATGTTGCCTAAGTAAATGGTAAAGCCTTAATAGTGTTACTCCTACCCCAGAAAATTGTCAACATTTATAGTGCATACAAAGAACATTTCATCTCACCATATTCACTCATATCACAAATCACACAAGAAGATTGCGCATTGCGCATGTAAACATTGGATCATCTCTTTTGTATGGGCAATTCTTACATCATCTTCCTTTAGCTCTTGTTTTTCTCTCTCTTTCTTTCATCCGCTCAAACAGTCAACTGTGACGTAGCTGCGCAGAACGAAGCAATTTTGAACTCGTGAATGCGCAATCTGGTAGGTGATCTGCACTCATATTAACACGAGTATATGTGGAACTCAAGAGCGAATTGAGAATTTCACAGAGTTGCACTGCCACACCGCCATTTTGTACAGGGAAAAAGTGTAATACTGTTTTCACACAGAAACTTAATGATCTCATTTCACCTGCTAATGAAATCGTAAATTTTTTGCTTTCACACAGTATTAGTATGAAGGATGAGACAGACAGTCATGGCGGAACGATACCTACAAACAAAAAAAATTCCATGTACTTGTAAATTCGATGGACAAATGTCAAAATCGTACTGCGCCGGTAGTTGATGTATCAAATCAAATAAAAAAGGTTATAATCAGCTGTTCGATGCGGCCACCTTGTATCGTTCCGCCATGCAGACAATGACATTTGCTTTGAAAACTAAGAAGCGGAAACGGAGCGGAACGCTGCCAACAGAGTTGCATTGTGCTTTTCACTTCATTAGCATTCGATTAGCTACTAATGAAATAATAATAGATTCGAATTTTGTAGGGAAGATTGAGCTCAATAAGCGTCTTAATGTAGAAAACTGCTTTCATTATTCAATAAGCCGTCTGTGTGAAAACAGTATAACGCTTTTGCGTTGCGAGCAGGCAACAATTTTCACAAAAGAAAGAAATACCCCGTAAAGGCGTTGCCTGTTTTTTAGAATAGAACAACAACCCTTGCGCGGCGTACCAAAAACGTATTTTTTCTAGACAAGTATTTTTAAGCGTGGTCGTCCCTCGGCGGTAAGTTAATACACTTCGAGTGAAGTGCCCAGAAAAGCTTCCCATTTAAGACTTCAGGTCCCATATTTTCGGAATCGGCCTATAACATGTACTTCCCACTAACTTGTTCGAAAAAAATTAAAAGAAGTGTGCCTAAATTTGGCCTAAATTTCATTGAAATATATTGCGCCAAGTTATTCTTATATCATTATTGCTATTGCTATTCAAAAATATGGAGTAGACCTGAAATAATTCCATATATCAGTGCCCCCTTGTAAAATGAAAATAAAAATTCGCATACATACAAATTTATTCGAAGGTCTTAACAATAATTATTTGCTGCAATTATTGTTGTGATATATTTTATCATAATTGAAAAAAATTTTAGATTAGATTAGAAGAAAGAAAAATTTACAGACAATGGCCACAGCTGGTGGTATGGAACGATATCCAGGGTTGCTAACCCCAATTATTAGCCTCCTTTGGGCTCCGCTAAACAAACAATTGGGCCACCAGGCGGTAATTTGTGGCTGTTTTAACTTCTACTTCAATTCTGACCTTTTCCAAATCCATTTTCATAGCGTAGCGACACCTGCCACCAAATTATTGTGAGCGTTGGTCTTTTGTATGTGTCTGTGAACACTGCCATTTTTGACACTTAGGAATACGAGAATACAAAAAAATTTTCAAATGTGTGAAAATTTATATTCACGCTATCACTTCAGAGAACAATAATTGCCCGTGGCCCACAACTCAATTTGCAGGATATTAAAAAAAATGTTGCCATGGTTCGGATAATTTGTTGAGTTTTGAAACATTTCGATTTTTAGATTGTTTTATAACCATTTTTTGAAATCGGTTCCAAAAATGAAGGCGTTGCAAAAAACAACAAGTTCTGAAAACGTAATTGGGAACAAAAAAAGAAACATGTCACAAAAAGTAATGTAACCGGCTCCAAAATTTAACCTGTTTCTTAATATATAGCTGTTTTCAAAAATTATCCGGTATATACAATACAACAGAAGCCGGTTCCAAAACAATATAAAGCAGGAAAGTAACTGATTCTGTGAGCCATTTCGAAAAACTTTTTCTCAGAAGTAAATTGTTTCTACCATGGTATAAATATTACCAGGTAAAACCTTTTACTCTTCTTGGCAGCTATAATGGTTTTTTGTTTTTTAAAAAAATTTGTAAAATCACTCTCTTAAACTTTGTGGAAATGCCAAACCAAAGTAAACGAAAAAAAATTGTTGGTTTGACTTTTTTATTTTTTTTTAATGCCAAAAAAATAAAATGCTTATGAAATAAGTGAAAAAATTTTTCGAAAAGTTTTGAAATCGGTTTTTATTTATGTGCTAAAAAAAATTAATTACCAATATAATGGATGCCTCAACACGTGCTATTTTTGCAAAGGGAGAAAAGAAAAACCCTTACTTCTTAACCTCTTCTAATTAAGAAGCGAATGTTGGAGACCACCCCTACCGATTTTGCATTCATCCTTCTTCACTTGGTTGATACGTCTTTAACCCTTAAATATGCTGAAACTTCACTTTATAAGAGATCACCAGTCTCAAGTGTCCCCGCTACTGCGAAAAAAAATGATCTTGAATATATTCTTTGGTTTGTTTTGGTCCTTTTCCTCGCGGTTGGAAGATATATTTTTTAATTTGCGCTTAACCGTTTAGATGCTGGTCGTTGCGTAACAAGTCACTCCAGCTAACCCTGCTTGGCGATAGCTGACGCCAAGAGGGGACACCAAGAGAGATCAAAGTCTTCCCCCACCTGCTTCTCCGAACCCAGTGGAGATCTTACCATAACTTGCCCACGCCAGCAAAACCGCTGTAGCTCTTCGCAGCTTAGCTAAACATCATCGTCCAGTAGGAGTATTATAGTTCCTGGAGGTTGAATTTACCGGCCGAACGATCAAAATCTTCCGCCGTGGTGTAGAGCTAGTGTGTTGACCTATCCATCAAAAATATTTAAAAAAATTTGTATAAATGGTATTGATTGTCAATCGGCATTACCCTGGCACCAAAAGTTCGTCCGAATTAGCAGATAAATTTTTCGGTCGGCACAAAATATGTATTTAGGTGAGCCAGTTCGTTTAAAAACGAATACACGATAAGTAGCCTTCGAATTAGATGGAAAGCTAGACCTTAATCTCCTCAGATATATATCACAACATATTGTTATTATTAGTAGATATGCATCTCTTCCGTAAACCTTGGCGGTAAGTCGGGTTTTTCTTCTCGTCGCGCAGACGCTGATACATTTCTAAACAATTTGTTGAGGAAAATTCCTCAGAAGAGGATCGTGGCCTGATGCTTCCTTTTGCGGGAAACCACAATACAATTCTTGAATTGAAAATTCTATAATGCGGTTGACCGTTGAGATTTCTGATTTTCTGGTTATTTCCACCAATAAAAAATTCGGTTTTGGATAAAACATCATAATATTGTGAGAACGTAAAAATATATGGTAATTCTATACGACAGCATGACACTGGTAATACGCGTCCGAAAATTCCGAGAGAGGGGTCAAAAAAAATCGTATTGACCTCGACAATAATAATCCGAAGGCGGAAAATAAAAATTGTAGATCGTTCAAGAGATATGAACAAAAAACCGAAAAATTACCCCGGGGACTCCGAAACTCGGGATGGGATTCATAGTATTTTTGCGCAGAATACCTTTCCGCATTGCCGACCGCGCTTATAAAAAATTACCGTGGGTGGGTCCAGCACCGGTTTGGGGACCAAAAATATATCCGCGGAAGACACGTTATGTTCACAATTTTTTTTTTTTTGGGTACCACAAAATTATCAAAATTACAACCACATGAAAATTTTCAAAATTTCTTTTGCAAATATCTCTTAACATACCCAAACTTGTTAACCTCCGCTTTCAGATTTGCGATCCTGAATCCAAAACGCGTCTTTTGATACCCCTCTGGATATTTTTGGACGTGTATTAAGAGTGTCAGGCTGTCGTATAGAATTACCAAATATATTACAGTTTGTTATATTTTTGTTATGAAAAGAACACCAAAATAAAAAAAATAAAATTGTCTCACCGGTTTTACCTTGTAATATTTATACCATTGTGGTGACTGGCAGATAGCCAAGAACAAATTTTATTTCATTCGTTGAAACCGCAACACTGGTCGATTTCAACGTTATCGATAACGCAAGGATCCGATACTTATGTAAGATCGCTGACAATGACGTTTCCATCTTCCCTTTTTTTTTTGATCTTAGATCCGATCGCACGTGTAAAGCGAACTTTGTAATATTTCATTTATTGGTAATTAAATATAGATTAGAACACAAACGTACATATACTTTCATTTGGATAAACCAGCATACCCAACAATTGGTAACCCCGACGTTGCAAATAGTTTGAGAAAAGGCAAACGAAATGGTCAACGGGCAGGCAGACGCAGCTGCCGCAACACCACCAAATGATAGAACGATCATTAATAAAGTTTCGGTGAAGGTTCCATCATTCTGGCCGGAGCAACCAGAAATTTGGTTTGCGCAGGTCGAAGCGCAATTCAGCGTATCTGGAGTGTCCACCGACATTTCTAAATTTAACACCGTAGTTGCCGCTATAGAGTCAAATGTTCTAGCGCAAATTTCCGATGCCATTTCAAGTCCACCTGAGACGGGCAAATATCATAAACTTAAAACACGTATTATAGAACGCTACTGCGAGAGCGAACAAACGAAAACGCAAAAGCTGCTTTCGGAAATAGACTTAAGAGATAAGCGACCAACGCAACTTTACAACGAATTAAGCAGCTTTGCGAGGGGCAAAGTTGGTAGCGAATTTCTGAAATCACTTTGGCTACAGCGGCTGTCGGCGCAGGCAAGAGTCATTTTGCAAGCATCAGTTGCTAAACTGCCAAAACTTGCAAAGCTGGCCGATAAAATTTTGGAAGTAGGCGATTTCCAACAAATGGCAGTCGTTGGTGCGCGTAGTACCGGAGATCCACCGGATTCCCAAATAGGTAAACGTATCGAGCGCCTCGAAATGAAGTTCGAAAAACTAATGCAAAAGGGCAATCATCGTAATCGGCCACGTTCAATCTCGTCACGACGTCGTAGCCGCGCAGACACACCTAAACGGGCAAAGGAAGAATACTGCTGGTATCATCAAGTACATGGAGAAAATGCTCGTAAATGTCGGACACCCTGCACGTATGAACAATCAAAGCCAAAAAACTAACACAAATTTCGGATCAGGCGAGCAGATCTGAAAATAGCCAACGAATTGCTCGCATACTTGTTCATGACGCCAATACAAAAACCAAATTTTTAGTTGACACCGGCGCAGATGTGTCGGTATTGCCTGCACGCAATGCCAAGACATTCAGAAATGTAAGCTCGACGAATCTCTACGCCGCAAATGGATCACCCATAAAAACACATGGCGAAAAGCGACTGCGGCTATCTCTTGGCTTAAGGCGTGATTTTTTATGGACGTTCATTCTAGCCGATGTCAGTTCTCCCATAATAGGTTCCGACTTTTTAAGGCACTACGATCTTCTCATAGATAGTAAGCGAGGTATGCTCCTAGATAGGCATACGCTTTTAGAAACGAAAGGTACTTTCACGCAAGCAAACGTATCACAGATCTTTGTTTATAAGGTCCACGGAAAATACGCAAAATTACTGCGCGAGTATCAAGACATCGCCACGATCAGCGTAAACAAGAAACCTGTAAATTTAGATGCGACACATCACATCACAACGATAGGTGCACCTGTGTTTGCAAGGCCAAGGAGGTTAGCGCCAGACAAGCTGCGTGAAACGAAAAAGGTGTTCGAATACCTGCTGCAAAAGGGTATTTGTCGGCCGTCCAAGAGGAACTGGGCGAGCCCCCTACACCTCGTTCGAAAGCAAGACGGGACATGGAGGCCGTGTGGGGACTATCGAGCACTAAACGCTAGCACGGTGCCTGATAGGTACCCAATTCCATATCTACACGACGTTACGAGCATTTTACATAACAAAAAGATTTTTTCGGCAATCGACCTTCAGAAGGCCTATCACAAATACCCATAGAATCATGCGATATTCCCAAAACGGCTATAGCCACACCATTTGGGCTATTTGAATTTGTTTTTATGACATTCGGTCTGAGAAACGCTGCACAGACATTCCAGCGACATATTCACCAGGTACTAAAGGGACTCGACTTTACCTTCGCATACATCGATGATATTTTGGTGGCTTCGGAGTCTGAAGAGGAGCACGAAAAGCACCTGCGAGTAGTATTCGAATGCCTTCGTCAAAGTAACCTAGCAATTGCACTCGGCAAATGCAAATTCGGAATGAGAGAGCTTAAGTGTCTAAGCCACACGATAAATGCAGAGGGTATGAGACCACCCGATGATAAAGTTGAAGCTGTACGCAATTTTAAATTGCCAACCGTAGCCAAGGAGTTGAAGAAATTCCTAGGCATGATTAATTTTTATCGATCTTTTATTCCCAACACCATGGTTTCTACGGTACCAAAAATTTGAGAAAAGTTTACGAGAACTTCGAACTTGTCATTTGGAGTTTTCCGAGCTCTCAAATGGTTTGGCAACACTCCGATGGTATTATCGCCTTAAAAAGCTACTCAGCGCAAACTCCTCCGCTTGCTGTTCGGAGTTGGCATAATATATGTAGGTCCCTTCCCGCCCAATTGTAGAAAAAAATTAAAAAGAAGCACGACGCAATTTGGAAGACTAAATCTCTTCGGATGTATACCATATACATTGTACTACTTTTTTATACAGTTTCATAGCAAAATCTATTTTAGTTTAACAAATATACATAGAAGTTATCGGTATCTCAAAATTCGTATTGGTTTTTGAATCTATTTTTCCGAAAGTTTCAGATTTGGTTCCATAAAAATGTAATCCTCGTATGAAGGAAAACTTACAACACCTTCGACAAAAAAAATGTCCAATATTATTGCGGATTTTAAGAGACCAATAACTTGTTCTTTGTTAGAATAAAATCGATTGGGCTATAAGACTGCATGAACCAATGACTAAAGATCCCGTAATGCCACAACCGTGTGTTTGTAATTTAATTTAGGAAAAAAGTTATTGTCAAATGACGTAACGCTTTTGAAGTTTTTAGGTTTCTTCAATTATTATTTTTTTTTAATTTTCATTGACGATTTTTATTAACGAACAAAAATTTTAATTTCGTAAAAGTTGATTTTTTCTTTGAGATTGTTTATTATTTTCAATCAAGTTCTAAGCCAAGGGAGTTTTAATTGTTTGTGGTGATGCATAGCATTCGGTCCAGTTCAGGAACCAAACATCGAAACCAAGAAGTATTATTTAAGGCATGCCGCAGGGCATTTCCATCCCCACTATTGTGTAATTTTTACATATCGAGGCTGGCTTTCCCACCCGAAGTACCTACCATTGTTTTCTACGCCAATGATTACACGATACTTGCAACAGGTCCTGCCCTTTCATCTATGAACTTTGCTGTAAAATTAACAACTATTTTCCGAGTCTTTCCTGTTTTTCCGCCTTATGAAATTTGGCATTATCATCGGCCAATTCTTCAGCGACCATATTCACTACGTGAACCAAAAAAGAGTCGGAAATTTCCTAGCCGATAAATACCAGGCGAACCCCGTTCTCAGAGTCCAATATCCGAAGCTCCCAGTTCAAATCCCAAATCCCCAGGGAATCGCTGTGGCACAACTTCCAGCTGAATACCGTATAGGTAAAACTCTTATCTAGCCAGAATCAACCCCTATATACATAATGTATGTCTTGTATGTACGCCACCATCGCCTTTAACTTTCTTTGGTACAAAATTGTTGAAACACCAATTTTCCGTGGAATTCTGTTAGAGGATATGGGAATTTCTGAGTGATCGCACCAATTGGATGGAGCAAAGTACTGCTATAACAGCAACCAAACGGAAATGCACGACATTTAAGGCGTTCTATCTTGATATCTGACATCAGGATTTCTTCGCATCCGCCCCCCTTTTGTCACGATCTCAAAAATATATTTTGAAGCAGTTTGAATTATGGAGCTCACAGTGGGTGAATAACGAAGGACACTATATGGATTAGGCTCCTCGTGGTTTTTCTTTCACATGAATGTAGAACTGCGTAAATCATTATGTGTTATTTGCTGGGATGTCTTGTTTTTATGCAACTTAATACACCCTTTGGCAGTGAGCACTTTTAGCATCACTATGTGAATGATGTTAAGGAGTCATAAGGAGACATTCCTCCGCAGGTATGAACGCAGAATTGTAACAGGCCTGCAACCTTCTCCGTTGAGTTTCATTTAAGTCAGGCGGCTGGCCAGTTGCCTTGAAAACAATGCTTCTTTATGATCACCTTTTACCTCAAGACCTGGCAAAAAGTAACTTAAGGATTTTATTGCGCATTAGAAATGTGGAGGAAAGAACACCAACCGCTGGCAATTTTTCGGCGGGATTTCCAAAATCCATGGCTAATGTCTTAAAATAAAGTTTTGTGTAGTTTTTATTTAAGTTTTCTTATAAATTAATAATTTGTATTTAGTTTTTCCTATAGAAATTTCAAAAAATAACAACAAAAGTCCAATTCAAACAATTTTCTTTGTTTTTTGTCTCTTCCTATTTACTATTTATTACATTTCATTTCGTTTGAAACATATTTCAAAAGCGTGACGTCACAGCAGAAGTTTTACTTTTTGTTGTTGTCTTTAATGCGAGATCTGTTACTTGGTTCATGATAAGACTGCATACTCAGAAAAATTCAAATAAGAAGTTTGAAATTTTCGTAAGATTTCCTCGAACTTTCGAAAAAGTTTTTGAAATTGGTTGTCATCGTTTCAGTTACAACGAAATTTGATAAAAATTGTCACTGCTAATTTTCATGTACACTGCAAAATATTCAACAGTATTTATTAATTCTTAAATAAGATTTCTAGTACAACAATATTTAAGTTAAAACGATTTAATATAAATTTCTAGAAAAAGTCAATGCTGAATCTGATTTAGTAATGAAACGCTTTACTTAATTATATATTCAGTTAATCACAAACATTGACAGAAGTTTCTGATTGCCGCAGGAATGGCAATGCAGTAGCTGAAAGCAATAAATAACTGTGTAAGAAAATATCTTCAAAGCGAAATGTAATAAAATGGAAAATTGAAAGTGGCTAATGCAACGATAACCTACATATTTTGACTTTTCGAATGCATACATTTAGGCGTTGTAGCGTACAAGACACAAGTTTTATGTGCTTGTGTGAGTATGTCAGCTATGCGTGGAATTGAAAGGCGCATCAACGAAAGTAATACAAAACTAAACACCTACATACATGAAAATATTTGGTGCTATTTTTGTTTAAAGATAGCGTCATGGTCAAAATAAATTACAATATCCACATGACTCTCATTTGGTTTGTTTCTCAGATCAATGCAAAATTTTACGCGCTTGATCGATGGAATCTTGCATTCGCATTTAAAGTAAGATCGGGTGAGCTATATACCTAAAACTTGAAACTTACTTAGTTCAAAACTCGGTAACAAAAATAAAGGTTCAAAAACTCCGTAAAGTGGCAAAATAAATTTGAAATCTTGTAATCAAATTTGAAGTAATTTTCCGGGGAGCTAGATAGTTGAAAGCTTCAACATTGTTCAGAATACGGTCGTAATACAACATGAAATATAAAAACTCCGGCAGTTCAACCAAGACTCGAGATATTTGTAAAATTTTAACAATATTCGGAATCTTTAGGTATACTTTTAGGATAGCTAACTTTTTGAATCCGAGTAGTGTACTTTAAGTTTTTTCATAAAAATTGGTGAGACCTAAAGTTGTTATGCTGAATCCAAAGGAATATGATGAGTTGAGTGTTTTTTTTTTTTTTTTTGAGGGTTGATTTTGCAAAAACATATTTATATAACGATCGAGATACTAATGAAAGCTCACACATCCTTATTTTCAAGAGGCGTCCTACACCTCCTCAATTGCTTCTTTGTGAGGAATGCAAAATGATAACTAAAAACTCCCTCATTAATCCGAGGAAGTTTTTCGTATTACTCTCCTGCCTAGATCATATTTTTAGTTTCCATAGTGAGGGCACAAAATGGCGTGCCTGTACTCAGAAATGGTTGAAGCGAGCCGAAGTAGTCTCCTACTCTCATAGAAGTACTCCGGAGCTACTCAAAAGTTAGTTTCAACGGGTTTTTAATAAAAATTATTGAATAAATTGAAGAAAAATGGCCCTCAAATTAATGATAAGTTTTATACAAAAACCGAAAAATCATCTGTCTTACATAGGGCGTTTGGAGTCGGTTTATATATGTAGGTCGCGTCCCGCCAATTGGAAGGAAAAATTAAAAAGGAGCACAGCGCAAATTGGAATAGAAGCTCGTCCTAAAATCTCATCGGAGGTTATCGCGCCCTTACATTTATTTATTTGTTTTTATTTATACAAAAAAAAAGAAATTCTCCTTCAATAGAAACTTTGTTCAACGCAAAAAAATTTTTTTTTAAGTTGTTTCTAATTTTAGGTAAGTGTTTTTTTTTTTTTCTTTCTAAGAGTGCTGATGCGGCAGATTATTTTTGCTTAAATAAAAATGTTCCTAATGAATTTGATGGTAAGGGCAGTGCAGAACGCATTTTGGAAAATAAGGGTAAATAATTAGATATACCACAAGCAACAACAACAGGTCTGAAATCCAGTAAAGAATCACTCTTCCCAATAAATGCTACTTTAGATTATGTAAGCACTTGAAAAGTGAAGTCCTCTCACGGTAAACTGAAATCATGCTCTGCAAGTCTTTATCGTACTCGTTCTGCTATATCATGCAAACGCATGGACCATGATAGCATCAGATGAAGCGAATCTGGGAGAAAAGTTCTTCGTAAGATTTAAAGGCCCTTACGAGTTGGCGAGTACTGAAAGAGATGAAATTATGAGCTTTACGCAGACATCAACATAAGCCAGTGAATTAAAACGAAGCGGCTACGCTGGCTAGGCCATGTTTTGGGAATGAAGGAGGATGGAGCAGAGAAAGCGGGCGGCCTCCACTAGGCTGGAAGGACCAGCTGGAAAACTATAAAAAATCCTATGGTGTGACCAATTGGCGCCAGCCAGTTAATCCAGCGAAGAAGCGACTGGCGCGCTTTGTTGGACGGCCAGAAGTGTTTAAACAGTTGAGCGCCAATTAAGTAAGTGAGTAATTAATTAGTTATAGTCCATCCTGAATTGGATGTTTTGTAAACAAAATCAAATTAAAACTACATTGCTACATTCCTAACTTGTACTGTACCAAATGCGTCATTTTCGGTGAAAAATTGCAAATGCGAGGTGTTTTCGCTTCGCAGGAACTGAATGATTAAGCGACGTATCATAAACTTATTCTGTAATAGAGTTATACATAGCAGTTCCCAAAAGTTTTTAAAAGCCAAACTGACAATTCTACCAGAAACTGCTTTGTATTTTTGTTTCCTGTGTAAGCAATTACGTTAGCACATGTACCTTCGTTTAATTGGTGTTCTGATAGTTGAGTCTTAAGCGAAATGCGAATGAGGCCTATGTAAACGCGTTCATATTACTCATTTCGAAGAGAGCATTTGAGGCCAGTGGAAATGTGGTATAAGACCCTCTTTGTTTAAGTATTCATATTTTTTCTTACTTTTGTTTAGTTCCTGCGTCCTATATATTAGCCTTATCGAACATCTCTCCACGATGCATTACCTTAAATAGAATTTTTTTACTTTTGCCCCAAAAACATGTGGCTATAATTATATAAAAACTTGCATACGAAATACCTCCTATACGTACAGTATTTTTATACTCAGCTGAGCAGAGCTCACAGAGTATATTAACTTTGTTCGCAAAACGGTAATCCGTAACGGCATAAACTAATCGAGATAGATATGGACTTCTATATATCAAAATGATCTGGGCGAAAAAAGAAATTCGTTTAGCCATGTCCGTCCGTCCGTAAACACGATAACTTGAGTAAATTTTGAGGTATCTTGATGAAATTTGGTATGTAGGTTCCTAGGCGCTCGTTTCAGATCGCTATTTAAAATGAACGAAATCGGACCACAACCACGCCCACTTTTTCGATATCGAAAATTTCGAATAACCGAAAAAGTGCGATAATCCATTACCAAAAACTGATAAAGCGATGAAACTTAGGTAGATGCGTTGATCTTATGGAACAAAATAGAAAATTAGTAAAATTTTGGACAATGGGCGTGGCACCGCCCACTTTTAAAAGAAGGTAATTTAAAAGTTTTGCAAGCTGTAATTTCGCAGTCGTTGAAGATACCATGATGAAATTTGGCAGGCACGTTCCTCCTATTGGTATATGTGCGCTAAATAAAAATTTGCAAAATCAGATGACGAACACGCCCACTTTAAAAAAAAAATTTGTTTAAGTCAAATTTTAACCAAAAATGTAATATCTTTACAGTATATAAGTAAATTAAGTCAACATTCAGCTCCAGTAATGATATGGTGCAACAAAATACAAAAATAAAAGGAAATTTCAAAATAGCTGTATGGTGGCTGCGCACTTTTTCATTTATATCGTCTAGAATACTTTTAATGCCATAAGTCGAACAAAAGTTTACCAATCCTTGTGAAATTTGGTAGGTGTATAGATTCTATGACGACAACTGTTTTTTGTGAAAATGGGCGAAATAGGTTGACGCCCAGTTTTTATGCACAGGCGACCGTCTGTCCTTCCGCTCGGCCGTTAACACGATAACTTGCGCAAGCAACCATATATCTTAACTAAACTTAGTTCAGGTACTTATCTGAAGTCACTTTATCTTGGTATAAAATATGGCCGAAATCCGACTATGACCACGCCCACTTTTCCGATATCGAAAATTACGAAAAATGAAAAAATGCCATAATTCTGTACCAAATATGAAAAAAGAGATGAAACATGGTAATTGGATTGGTTTATTGACGCAAAATATAACTTTAGAAAAAACTTTGTAAAATGGGTGTGACACCAACCATATCATGTAGAAGAAAATGAAAAAGTTCTGCAGGGCGAAATCAAAAGCCCTTGAAATCTTGGCAGAAATACTGTTCGTGGTATGACATATATAAATAAATCAGCGGTACCCGACAGATGATGTTCTGTGTCACCCTGGTCCAAATTTTGGTCGATAACGCCTTCACATATACAACTAAGGCCCTCTCCCTTTTAAAATACTCATTAACGCCTTTCATTTGATAGCCATATCGTACAACACACATTCCAGAGTCACCCCTGGTCCACCTTTATAGCGAATTCCTGAAATTCCGTCCACCTATATAACTATGGCACACTCCCTTTTAAAATACTCTTTAATACCTTCCATTTGAAACCCATGTCATACAAACACATTCCAGGGTTACCCTAGGTTCATTTGGCTAAATGGTGATTTTGCCTTATTTTGTCTCCAAAGCTCTCAGCTGAGAATGTAATGTTCGGTTACACCCGAACTTAACCTTCCTTACTTGTTGATTTAAATTTTGTTTTTCATCTGTTTGTATTTTTTATTGCTCTAACATTCGCCCACTCAGTACAAGTATTGTCTATCACCTTATCGCCAACTATACATACATTTGCCAGCCATTCAACCCCTGCAAGCTAATAGCCACCCCTTAAAAGTGACAATACTGTTTACTCATATTTCTTTGTTCGTGCTATTTATTCTCATTTTTCTTTTGTTATTTTTTCATTTTTTTTTTGTTATCCTTCGTGTTCTAGTTTCGAAGATTTTTGTATTTCCAACGTCATCATCGACATGCATGAATACACATACAAACGCACTCATACTTGCATATTGAAATATCGTATTAATAATGGAAATTCGCACCCATGTATCGTCGTTATCGTCATCATCATCATCATCATTGTCGTCAACATATATCAACGTCATCGGCATTTTTATTTTAATAGTATATTTTATTGATTTCTTTCATACCTCGTGTTAGTGTATTCGTTCATTTTGCGTTTTACACAAAATTCACCGTTACATGCCATTTTTTCCTTTTCCGCTTTTCCGTTATGTTTGCTTGTTTGGTGCTTTTTATACTCAGTTGAGCAGAGCTCACAGAGTATATTAAGTTTGATTGGATAACGGTTGGTTGTACATATATAAAGGAATCGAGATAGATATAGACTTCTATATATCAAAATAATAAGGATCGAAAAAAAATTTGATTGAGCCATGTCCGTCCGTCCGTCCGTCCGTCCGTTAACACGATAACTTAAGTAAATTTTGAGGTATCTTGATGAAATTTGGTATGCAGGTTCCTGAGTACACATCTCAGATCGCTATTTAAAATGAACGATATCGGACTATAACCACGCCCACTTTTCCATATCGAAAATTTCGAAAAACCGAAAAAGTGCGATAATTCATTACAAAAGACAGCTAAAGCGACGAAACTTGGTAGATGAGTTGAACTTATGACGCAGAATAGAAAATTAGTAAAATTTTGGACAATGGGCGTGGCACCGCCCACTTTTAAAAGAAGGTAATTTAAAAGTTTTGCAAGCTGTAATTTGGCAGTCGTTGAAGATATCTTGATGAAATTTGGCAGGAACGTTACTTCTATTACTATATGTACGCCTAATAAAAATTAGCAAAAACGGAGAAGGACCACGCCCACTTTTAAAAAAAAAAATTTTTTAAAGTAAAATTTTAACAAAAAATTTAATATCTTTACAGTATATAAGTAAATTATGTCAACATTCAACTCCAGTAATGATATGGTGCAACAAAATACAAAAATAAAAGAAATTTTCAAAATGGGCATGGCTCCGCCCTTTTTCATTTAATTTGTCTAGGATACTTTTAACGCCATAAGTCGAACAAAAATTAACCAATCCTTTTGAAATTTGGTAGGGGCATAGATTTTATAACATTAACTGTTTTCTGTGAAAATGGGCGAAATCGGTTGATGCCACGCCCAGTTTTTATACACAGGCGTCCGTCTGTCCTTCCGCATGGCCGTTAACACGATAACTTCGGCAAAAATCGACATATCTTTAATGAACTTAGTTCACGTGCTTACTTGAACTCACTTTATCTTGGCATGAAAAATGAACGAAATCCGACTATGACCACGCCCACTTTTTCGATATCGAAAATTACGAAAAATGAAAAAATGCCATAATTCTATACCAAATACGAAAAAAAGCATGAAACATGGTAAGGTAATTGGATTGTTTTATTGACGCGAAATATAACTTTAGAAAAAAATTTATAAAATGGTTGTGACACCTACCATATTAAGTAGAAGAAAATGAAAAAGTTCTACAGGGCGAAATAAAAAACCCTTAAAATCTTGGCAGGTGTTACATATATAAATAAATTAGCTGTATCCAACAGATGATGTTCTGGGTCACCCTGGTCCACATTTTGGTCGATATCTGGAAAACGCCTTCACACCACTTCCTTTTAAAACTCTCATTAATACCTTTAATTTGATACCCATATCGTACAAACTCATTCTAGAGTCACCCCTGGTCCACCTTTATGGCGATATCTCGAAAAGGCGTCCACCTATAGAACTAAGCCCCACGCCCTTTTAAAATACTCATTAACACCTTTCATTTGATACCCATATCGTAAAAACATATTCTAAAGTCACCCCTGGTCCACCTTTATGGCGATATCTCGAAAAGGCGAACACCTATAGAACGAAGGCCCACTCCCTTTTAAAATACTCATTAACACCTTTCTTTTGATACCCATATTGTACAAACAAATTCTAGGGTCACCCCTGCTCCACCTTTATGGCGATATCTCGAAACGGCGTCCACATATGGAACTAAGGATTACTCCCTTTTAAAATACTCATAAACACCTTTCTTTTGATACCCATATTGTACAAACAAATTCTAGGGTTACCCCTGGCCCACCTTTATGGCGATATATCGAAACCGCGTCCACCTATGGAACTAAGGATTACTCCCTTTTAAAATACTCATTAGCACCTTTCATTTGATACCCATATCGTGCAAACGCGTTCTATAGTCACCCCTGGTCCACCTTTATGGCGATATCTCGAAAAGGCGACCACCTATACAACAACCACCACTCCCTTTTAAAATCCTTATTAACACCTTTAATTTGATACCCATATCGTACAAACGTATTCTAGAGTCACCCCTGGTCCACCTTTGTGGCGATATCTCGAAATGGCGTCCACCTATGGAACTAAGGATTACTCCCTTTTAAAATACTCATTAACACCTTTCATTTGAAACCCATATCGTACAAACGAATTCTAGAGTCAACCCTGATCCACCTTTATGGCTATATCCCTAAATGGCATCCACCTATAGAACTATGGCCCACTCCCTCATAAAATACTCTTTAACGCCTTTCATTTGATACACATTCCAGGGTTTCCCTCGGTTCATTTTCCTACATGGTTATTTTCCCTTATGTTGTCACCATAGCTCTCAACTGAGTATGTAATGTTCGGTTACACCCGAACTTAACCTTCCTTACTTGTTTATAAGGGAATTAGTACACTCAAATTAACGTTTTTCCTTTTCTTTCTTCTTCTTTCGTTCATTCCCTCCTTTTTTCTTTGCATTTAAAAGTGTTTATTGAATTTTGTTTTTTACTCTGATGAATCATAAAGACAATTCAATAGCACTAAGTTTGGTAAGGTCCTGAGAAGATAAGAAATAGGGGGTACATCATGACTGGAGTCTAAAATATCTGAGCAGGAATCTTGTTCTGTGAAATGGTGAAATGAAATGAAATGATACACTTTGGTTGCTGTTGTGTTAACTGTGCTTCGCCCCATTCAATAGGTGCGACCTCTCACAAATTACAACCAAAGTCCCCTGACGGGAGTCCAAGGAAACGAGTAGTTTTTACAAGATTGGTTTCACAATGCAATTGAAAAGATGGTTGGTGTCATGTGAAGACACATCGCATACAAAGCATACATTATGTATGTCGGGGCTGGTTCTGAAAAAGTAAGGTTCGGATTTTCTGTACGAGTTTAAGCTCCAGTTCAACGTTACTAGAGTTTAACCTTGCCAGTTTGTTCAATAACATAAAATGTTGCTGCTCATATCAGCTCAAGCAGTCGAACTGGCAGGGTTAAACTCTAATCAACTTTTACCGGAGTTTAAATTCGCACTTGAAAACCGAACATAAGCCACGTAACCTTAAATTCCATTGTGCTTGAATCATAATAAAAACCCATTTCCGAGAAGAAAGTTAAGCTAAACAACACTCAAACTAAATAAACAAAAAAAATTATGTATATTGAAGCGATTCCGTCGTTGTCATCCCTTGTCAAATTTGGTTTGAAGACAAACCGGTTCGGCGTCGTTCCATCATCAGTGTCATTTCTTGTTCTCACGAAAGGGATGACGAAAAATCTACAAAATAAAGCGAAATAAACAAAAAATTTTTTATTTTATATTAAATGATCACAACTTGAAGATTATCGAAATTCGTTTTATTTTTAACAACCCAAAGATTATGAAAGCTTAATTTTTTTACGTTTGTTTTTACAACTACCAAGTCACACAGAATTTCACGCTCTAATACCGTTAAGATTGTGGGTTTACTTTTGTTTACTTTCTTTTTCGTCTCAACTTTAATCAACTTATTTATTTAGCACGTTGAATTTAATTGAAACTTGTGCTTTTGTGGTGCACGTCAACCGCAGCTTAGAACAACAACAAAAAAAGCAGAAAATATTTAGAAAGAAATGCTCTCACATAGTTAAACACAAATACATACATACATGTACTTAGCATGTAGAAGTGGTTAAAGTTTCGCATGATACGAGTAGGATTGGGATTTCGAAAAAAGGACTCAAAATAAGGAATAGTGTGCGATTTAACTGGTTTGGTCCCCATGTGAAATAAAGAAGTTTCAAAAGTTCGCTTCTATATTTTGAGGTTATGTTAAGAGGTTAGAGGCCTAATGATAATAACAATAAGGGGGATCTCGGAAAAAATATATTTTTATTTTTTTTACCCTTTCAAATGCATAGATGAATGCAATGATGAAGATAAAATCATACATTAAGTGTATACAACTTTTTAGATGCAAAACTTGAAGAAACGGACTTCAGACCTTCAAAGAACATCAGAGGTAATTATCGAGCTTCTCAAGACAAATATTTGAAAATATCTATTTTAAAAACGGGACGATTACTCTTTGAGATAAATATAGGCTTCCCCGTATATCCAAATTCCGATAAATTGAAAAAGATTTTTATACAGAAAAATAAAAAAATAGACAGACAAAAATTAAAGGAGTAAAAGAAAACCTTTCGATAACAAATATATAACTCTGCGATAACTTTTCGATAGTACATCGATAAGTTTTCTATAGTATAAAGACATTTCTTCGATAGCAAATCGATAATTTTCGATAACAAATCGATATTTTTTCAATATAAAATCGACATTTTATCGACAACAAATCGATTTTTCATTAAATATTTTAGATAAAATAAAAACGACTCGATATCAGCACGGACGAGGGGATGCAAGGGGTTGGTAAACAAACCTCAAAGCTTTTGCAACCCAATTGTCAATTTAACTTAGGCGAGGTCAATTCTGTTACAAATATGCATGTATCATAAACATGCTTAGCAGGCGAGGCTCTGGCGACGCCAAGTTCCTCATGGAACTAGGGTGTGTTGGGCGGGATGGCCTAGAGGGTTTAATATGGTCATATGAAATCGTTCCCAAGATGGTCGTACAAGTACCTTAATGGTGCTTGTTAGCGGAACGTACCGGATTTAAACCCGGCAAAGGACCAACAACATTGATAACACTCCCCAAAACCTTCGGGGAGTGTCCTTATCGCTACAACAACAACAAAAGCACGGACGAGGCGATATCTGTTTGAATTATACCTTGTAAATGTCTTCAGAACCATTTCTCGGGAAGTGGGATTTGAGTCCGCCCCTCCTGTAAGGATCGGGCTGTTGACAAGCACAACCGACCAACACCACGTCTTCCTGGTATACAACTTCTTCTTAATTGCCTTCTGCTTCATATATGCATTTTTCTTCCATACAGAACATATCAAATCGATAATATTTTGACAACAAATCGATATTTTTTCAATATTCATAATGTTTTGATAATAAAACAATAACGCGTCGATAATATGCCGACAACTCTTCGAAAACAGTTTTTATCAATATCGACCCAATAACACGCCGATAAGAAACTAATAATATGCCAATAACAGCCCGCTAACTTTTCGTATATGATTCCAAAATAGATACAAAATTATCGCAAAATGGCCTCGGAATGATACCAAGATAATTTTTTTAAGAATTTTAAAATAGTTCTCAAATAATCCCGAAATAGTCCCGAAATGATTCCAACATAATCGTGCAAATAATCCCGAAATGTTCCCTAGCTTAGTTCCAAATTGATCTCGAAACCATACCCAAAAGAATCCCGAAGTGATCATAAAACAGTCCCGTAATGATCCCAGCATTAACACAAAAATGTCTCGAAATCATACCAAAATTATCCCGGAACAGTTCAGAAATTATCTAAAATTCGGCCTGGGAATAGCCCTTGCATGATCCAAAAAATATACGCTCGCGAAGTAAACCATACTACTTCTGGTTTAAATTTTGAAGAATAACAATTATTTGAATACTATAAGGTTCGGCAGCCCTAAGGTTAAGTTTACATTATATTATTTCTAACCGAGCACAAGAAAGATTTACCACACCCAAAATCTATTTTGGTCGTAAAATAATAGTTTAAAAGCATCGGCCATGAATCACACCTATAGTGAGAAAACATGTGAAAAACAAAAATGTATCAGTTTGAAAGACCGAAAAAAATAAAAAATAAGCATATTTCAGTGAGAAAACTCCATTTTGTTCTTAGATATCGGTTTTTACCAAGATTTTGGAGGTGTTTTGAAAGTTTCTTAACCTGATATGTTTTCTCCTCGGCGAGGCCTACAAGAAAAGTAGCATTACTGGCAGTGTATTTTTTGGTGCCAGACAGTGGACAATTGGGCTTGTCGACGTAAACTAACTTTTCAAAAGCTTTATAAAAAGATGTCTGGAATAGTTACACATCACCAAAACGAGAGATTAAGTAACTCGGAAATGCTTCCTTCAAACAAACCAAGCTCGTTTTCAAATGGTAAATTTGAAGGAAAACTCATAGTATTGGCTTTTAGTTAAGAACTGGATTGTTATTCTTCAAACCATTTTAACACGTTTTAGATATCAACACCTACATGTACATATGTATATGTGTGTATGTATACAATATTTAACCTTAAAAATATATCTTTAAGGTTAAATACTTTTGTAAAACTGGTTTTGCAAATATGCAAGTGCAATACAAACTTCTTTGCAGCTCAAAATAATTGAAGTTCAGTTCAAGGGCATTATTAGGATGTCGCCAAAAAGATGCAGTTCATTCATCGCCTTTCTGAAATTGAATAGTACATTTCAAAACTTGTATTACTAAAAAAAAATTAATATGGTGCCAATAGATGAAAACATTCCGGTCAAGAAAGTATTTTTATCGACAGCGAACTTTCGCAGCAAAGGTGAGAAGACACCTGCAATGAGTTGGGAAAAAGTTTTCCGAAAAACTAATGGAGAAAGACTTGATCGTTGTAGGTGCTCGGAATTCGCGTAATTTAGCGAGGAGGGCGAATGGCAGGCGTCTCGGAACAATAGACAGTCGAAATCGTCAATTAATGATGATTAACTTGAGCAAGCAGAGTCAGTCTAATGTATACAATTTGATGTTTATATTTTAAAAGGGATGGATTAATGCTGGTAAATATGTATGTGGTGCATATGTGCATACTTGAAGTTTCACTTTCAGCTGGAACTAAAAAAACTTGATCAGCAAGCAAGTTTAGCTCATGAAATTCCAGAAGCAGCCAGACAAACAAGTACAACCTGAAGGAACGAATTGTATAGATTTATGCATTGTTTAGTACATACATATGTACCTATATACGTATACATATTTATTTTACACTTGCGCAATCATTTGTTGTTATGGGAGGAAGTATTATTTTCAAAATAATTTCACAAGAGAACAAGGATGATAGGAAATGAAATGTTCCTTTAGAGTTTGAATTCATTTAGAATTACTTTTTAAAAAAAGAATGGTTTATTTGCATCAGCCTAGCATTCAATTAAGAAATATTTGATTAGAGACTGGCTTTTGACTTACACCATGTCGCAATAAAACAACACAGGTGAAGTTTGACGGCCCCATAATGCGGCCATGAATTTTAAAGAAGTATGGTGGGAACACTGTTGGTACTATTTTGCTCCTTTTTTACTACCTCTGTAATATAATGTACGGAAAAAAGCCAACTCAATATATATCCTCATTGAAAAGGAGGGCATGAAAGAAAATAGAAGAGAAAAAAGAGAAAATAGGAAGAAAAAGTAGAAGAAGTTGGAGAAAAGTCGGAGAAGCAAAGAGAACAAGAGGAAGATGGAAAGTGAGAGTAAAAGTAAAAATAAGGGTAATGGTTTGAGACAAAGTTGTAAAAAGAGGTCAACGGAAGGACTAAAAATAAAACACGCTATCAGTTGCGAAGTGAAGTATAATTATGAAGCATAATTGTACTACTCCCAAAGTAGTCTAATAAAAACCATTTTGCAATACGGAATATTGGAGTGCTTTATTCAACAGTTTAGCGATTCGAACGTTATTTCATTAAGATATCTCAAAGAGACATACGAATCAACTCAGATCGTCATCGTGATGATTTCGGTGTACTTATTAGTGGATCTATCTGTTCTCGTTTGAGGAACTACAATTTTGAGATTCGTGACAAACTTAATATACCATTCTATTTTCATGAAAGGTATAAAAATTGTGTTTCATATTCTTATAACATACAAAAAAATATCATTCCGCATTTCCCCGCTGTTTTTAATTTAGCTCCGTCCATCAAACGAAGCCAATTCCCATAAAATTATCTAAAAATTCACATTCTCTCTCGTTTGCGTCATCATCAATTGTTTATCTTATCATTTGACATTCCCCTTTGATGTAGTTATACAACGCACAAGTTTTGCGTTATCAGCATTTTATGCCTTAATAAAACAACTACAACCGGCCGGTCTGCAAACATTTTTTATTTTAGCTTATTTATCGTTTTTATATGAACGACTCTCCTTCTCATATTTGATGGAATTTTTTTGATCGTACGCTGTTTAGGTCTTTGTTTGTTTTTATGCACACTGACTCTTCTCTTTTCATACTTGAGTACACATAAATTTATCGGTATGAACTGCTGATATATGCATAATTACTTTCATATTTGTTTACCCACTATTTGTTTAAACATATTACTTTTGAAGAACAATTCTTCATATCTTATTTTATGATTTATATTTAAATTCTCATAAGAATGATGGGAAGGTAGTTCCTCGATTGAAAACCACAGAAATAGGGATGGATCCCGTTCAACTCTAGAGGATGTGGTAAGACGTTAGAGTCAATAATTTTGTTTATATTATTTATTGAAAAGAAGTAGGAATCGGCAGGACCAATACTTTTTTCCATCCAGATTTTTTAATAAAAACTATTTGGCTCGTTCGCCCAACGTATCCCAACCTTCCTTTTCGTAAGTTAATTGAAAACCCACCAAAATCAACATAATGTAATATCATTGTACTTCTTACATCATTGACTTTCACGAAGAGAACTCGAAATATAAATTTTCCAATAAATAATTTAAAATAGTACTATAGCTGCCGTGATTAAAGTATTCTTCTTCTGAAATTTGTGCGTATTTTGATCCGATATGGACAGAGCTGCTCAACCCATATACACTTATAACACTTTTGTTTTTGTTTTGCCCTGAAGAATAGGCACAGATACAAACTTTGGATAAAACAAAATTTCATAGCACTCCCATATGCCCTCACAAATAAATTCGATTTATATGAAAGTGCCTGAATTTCATATGTAAGTGCAAAGGAAAAGCACTTCCATATGAAGTCAAGGCACTTTGGTATGATACTCAAATTTACACTTACAAATTGACAACAACAAAATTTTCAAAAATATTGCAGCACTGAGAGAATGAATAAATCAAAATTCTTCAAACAATTAAAATAATTTTTTTTCTTTTTTCAATATAAAAAAGTTTCAGTGTACATATAATTTTGTATATGTAATGTGATTTGCACTTCAATTTTTAAACAGCACTGGATATGCATCTTTAAATTGTTTTTACTCGTTCTGAAATGACTCAGAATTTGCATTGCATATTTAAAATCTTCATAGCAAAGAAATTTTACCAAATAATGAAAAATGATCGTAAGGCTTAACAATATGGCTAACGGTTTTTCATACAGTGTTGGAAATATTGTGCCTCCAAAAATGCTGATGCACAATGTCATACAAACTTTACATATGAAATATATGGTACTTTGGAATTTTAAACAAACAAAATTTTTCTTTTAAAAATATTGTTTAACAGCAATGTATTTATGTTTCTTTGAGTACTCACCAAATGTAAAACTGTGTTGACGACCTCACGATTGGTCACCTGACCAACTTCGATCAATCCAATGAGGACGGCAAATTTCAAATTATCAGCTGTGGTCATCCTAACGATTTCGTCTGGCCGTTTTATTTCACTAAACGGCGGACGTATTATGTCCGCCATTTTGTAAATTTTATAAATTTTTTTGGTTTTTTAAATTTGTTTTTTACACGTTATATTGGAATGTGTGTTCACACACACACACCCACAAACAAACAGACAAATCCGTTTTATTAATAAACAAATCCAAATATGTTAAATATTTGAATTAACTGATTTTTATTATTTTTTTTTTATATACAATATATGTAGATATATATATATATTTTTTTTTTTTTGTTGACAAGACAAATTTTTAAATTGATTTTAGGTTTCACTATTTAATTTAAATTTATTTGGGGCACACATGATGCACAACACATAGAACTTTATTTACACATTGGTTATGATGTATGTATGTATATATGTACGTATAATTAATGCAGGTATTATAATGGACATTTGATGGTGGGTGGATGGATGCAAGGATTACAACAAAAACAAACAACACTGCAGAGTAGAATTTGGTTTTAAATATTTATGCATAGATTTTTTTTCTCAATTTTTAGCGCACATTTAAATTTGTGCATGTATTTAGCACAATTTTGATATATGATAACATTTAACCATTCAATATTTTAATTGTTTTATCAAATTGGCTGAGCAATTTTAATATGCGTAAGTTTTTAATTAGCTTTAGTATAAACGATTAAAACAAGCTTAGATTATGTGGTTAAGTTATTAAGTGATAATCTTCACTATATATTTATGTAGGTATATATGAATTATTTTTTTTATATATTTAGGCATAACTTTTGTTGATTAAGTTAAATTTGCATATTGTTGTGCAAGCATAGTTGAAATATTTTTCATATTTTAATTGATGTAACTTTAAAATTTTAATCTTTATGATTTGTAGACTTTTTTTTGTTTTAAGTTTAAAGCACAAGCACTTTTAAAATTGTTTCAATTTTTGTTTTGTTTTTTGTAAGAAATGAACTCTATTTAGGTAATTGCTTTTAACGGGATGGATTATTTTTATTTGTTTTTACTATTTATTAAGTATATGATATATGTATGTATGTTTCTGTAAGCAGATATATTTTTCTTTTAAGTAAGCTTTTTTTAAGTTTTTGTTTTTGAAATTTGTTTAATGCGGTTCGCACAATTTTTAATTTTTGTCACTACCAGCTTTAGCTCTGTTCATTAATTTTTTAACATTTGCGGGGAATGTTGAAACATCTGAACGAAAGATTTCACATAAATTTCTGAAAAAGGAAAGGTTTCATACGATTAATAAAGACAATAACAACATGCTAAAGGTAGGTAGTAACATAAAAATATAATTATGTACAGATCAAAACTTAAGCGCTCCCCTTTTTTCTAATTTTTTTTTCATGCTTTTCTTCAAACATTTTCAGCACGAAGCCCCACTATACTGTAACCAATACATACATACATAACTGAATTAATTCCGGATAATGTAGGCAGGTGGTTTGGATTTATAGCAGGGGTCAGCATTCTCAGAGATGGAAACAAATAGTTTCGTAAAGGTTTGGTCGCAAACAAAATTAAGAATGAGACTAGTATTTAACAAACTATGAAGCGAGCATGACCCTTTCTCAGATCTACATATACTCAGAGAAAAAATCGTTCTAAAACGAACGAAACAAGTTCAAAATTAAGAACATTCGTTGACAAAAGTCTGTTAAGTATGTTTTTTCCTAACTCGTAACCGATGGGCTTGTTTTAAGAACGGTTTTTCCAAGCGCACCGTTGGTCTTGATTTAAGATTTTTCGTTCTCACGCTTCGAGAACGATTTGTGGTCGATTTAACATTTTTCGGTCTCAATTCAAGAACGGTTTGTGCTTGATCTTTGTGGGAGGTAGGAGTGGGAAGGTAATTTTTTCAATCAGAACCCATTTATTTGTTTATTTTTTATTAATAAATAAATTTTTTGTTATTAATAAAAAATATTAATAACAAAAAAACTATTACTAAAAGCCAAAATGTTTGAAAAAACGCATAATATGCATTTTTTCATATATTTCTCTTATCGAGAAATTTTTCTTATTTGATGATGCAATCTGAATATATATTTAAAACATTTCATAACAAGTTTTAGAATTACTTGTGCATATGTGAATGGAACTGAACGAAAAATAAGAGTTAAAAAAATAAAATATAAAAAAATTCTTTTAAAAAACTTCAGAGTTTGACGGTGATCGAACTCGCGCCACACGATCGCAGCAGCAACATCATAGCCGCTGGGCCACTACAACTGCTTGAAAACTTGTGCCAAATGTTGTATTTAACATTGTAGTGCACACAAATTGTACCATTTCTTTTTTCTTGAACTTAATTTAAGAACATTGTTCTCATTAATAGAACATTTGTTCATATTTTATGACCAGCCGTTCTATTTTCAAGAAAATGGTTGTCAGTTCAAGAACAAGGTTGTTGTTTTGAGAACAGGTCGTTCGTTTTTCAAGAACAAAAAAGTAAGAACATGAAAAGCTTGAATTGAGTCCGGTGGTGCTGGATTTTAAAACGGCGTTTTTCTCTGAGTGTATGTATGTACATATGCGCACAAACGAAGAACAGCCATACTCCCTTCGTAGTTTATATTATACTCATCTCTTTTTATACTCAGCGTGGTTTGCACACAGAGTATATTAACTTTGATTGGATAACGGTTGGTTGTACAGGTATAAAGGAATCGAGATAGATATAGACTTCCATATATCAAAATCATGAGTATCGAAAAAAAAATTGATTGAGCCGTCCGTCTGTCCGTTAACACGATAACTTGAGTAAATATTGAGATATCTTCACCAATTCAGAAAAAACCTGATTATTTAGTAAATAATACACCTAGAATGTTGAATTTTGACATGTGGACTGATACTGAGACTCTTGATAAAAATTTAAAAAAAAAATTTAAATGGGCGGGGCAACGCCCACTTGTGACAAAATCAATTTTACAAATATTATTAATCATAAATCAAAAACCGTTAAACCTATCGTAGCAAAATTCGCCAGAGAGGTTGCCTTTACTATAAGGAATGCTTTGAAGAAAAATTAACGAAATCGGTTAAGGACCACGCCCACTTGTATATAAAAGATTTTTAGAAGAGTCGTGGACGAATAAAATAAGCTATATCTTTTCAAAAAAGAGCTTTATATCAATGGTATTTCATTTCCCAAGTGAATTTATAACAATAAATAGGAAAAACTTAAAATTAAAAAAAAATGGCGTGGCACCACCCCTTTTATGAGTAAGAAATTTTCTATGTTTCGGGAGCCATAACTCGAAGAAAAATTAACGGGTCGTAATAAAATTGGGTACACAGATTTTCCCTACAGCAGAAAATATTTCTAGTAAAAATGGACGGGATAGGTTAAAGACCACGGCAACTTAGATATAAAACAAGTTTAAGAGGGTCGTAGAATCAATGATATTTCACTTATCATGTTTTATTGTAAGAGGAAATGGGGAGACATTTTTTTTAAATGGGCGGTGCCACGTGTTATGTAGAAAAGAAATTTATCTGAAATGAAATGTGCAATTGAAGCTCCCGCTGACTATTATATAATGTTCGGTATATATACAAATCTTATATTATTTAATAAAATGCGATCCAGGCTATATCACCGATAGAAATGTTCACTTATGTAGGTGCAAAATTTTTAGTATAATTTATTACTTTGATTAAATAATCTTTAAGGTTCGAAAAGAAAAGTCATACTGTTATCGAATAAAGAAGAATCTCTAAATACAGGGCTAAAGGCCAAGTTACCTTTTCAACTCATAGATACTTTTTCACAACTCTTTTTTTATATGAAGTGTTATATTATGTTTTTTGTCATAGTTCAGTAAAAAGAGCACATGATTCTGATTCAACAACAACGTGAACGCGAAATCTACCGAACGCAAATTTGACTTTTTTAACTTCTGTGAAGACTTCTATGGTTTAAAATTGAAATCAAGTTTCACGCACTCATTTTCAAGAAAACTGGTATAACCTAAAGGCCAAACCAAATTGAATGTATACTTATGTTGTACAAATAGATATAGGCTAACATTTTTGATAGTGTACATATTTATACAACTAATTTTTGTTTACTTCCTGAAGTATAAGAAATATGTATGTCAAAGTAATGGCCGAGGCACAATGAAGTATTTCATATAGATGCGTTCAATGCATTCTTATGCATGCCAGTAACATCGCTATAATCACGCAAAATCTTGCGTTTGTGAATATTAAGGAACTTCAGAGTTGGCAATTGAAGTTTATTTCGCCATGCCCATTCACGTACACAATTTTGGGAATCACTGTTATAAGCAATCTAACTACATATACAGGAAATATACTTGCTAACATATTTTGTGTCCTATTCATTTATTAAATTTCAGTTTTTAATAGTGAAAAATGTTAGAAAATTTACCACCGAGTGGGAAAACAAAATTTCACTTGCAAAGTGTGAAAGCATTCTTAGCCAAAGCAAATGCCAAATCCATCTTCTTATGCTTTGCTTGCAACAAAAGTTGGAAGATGGCTACTTTTTCATGTCAGATGGCGCTAGTGTCGGTCGATATGCCGTTCTCCCCAAAAATACGTGCAATCTACTCATAATTCATAAGATTGTGTTAAACGCATCTATGTATATGAACAACTGCCATTGTGACGGGGCTTTAAGGTTTCCACATTTATCCATTACAATAACAATACAGAAACATAAGTTTATGTTTATATGTAAGTACATATGTGTTACCAAACAAATGTAATTATTTACATTTCTATAATAATTAGGTTTGATATTTCACAACAATAAAATAAAAATAACAACTATCTCAAATTATATGTACATACATATGTAATTACTAATGTTCGACATCTAACAAAATAATTAAACACTTTACACCTTTACTACTAAAATAACAAAAAATTCGTCGTTTTGTAATTTTTTACATAGGCACGGGTATATTAGGGCTGTGCCGCATAGAGATAAACGGATTACGGGCAAGGAACACTAAATTATAAGGCGGATCCGATATGCGTTTATATATCCGTTAGGCTGTGGTTCTTATAAATAATAGTAGGAGCACTCGTTGAAATATGCTACAAGAAATACCACTTCTAACTCGAATATATGTATGTAGTAAGTTAGGTTAAACCTTTCTGTCAATAAAGGCCTCACATAGATTGAATGTGTCCATTGTGTTACCAGAATTTGTTTGAAGACCAAATCGTACCCCCCAATTAAGTACCAGCATTTATGTTATAGAACAACTCTTGCCAATATACTTATTTTGAGGTATGCTCTAACTTAATTAGCGCATATTTTTTTATTTAAAAGAAATTATTTTGCAACAACAAAAACCTATATTGAAGTTAACAACGCCCGCGAAGAGTTTATGCTTTTCAATGTGACAGACGATCAAAATCTGTTCAAAACAAGTATAAAATTAAAATCGGTAAATTAAACGTGGGAGAGAAATGGTGGCAAGAATACTCGTCAGATCAACGAGTTTATAGTGTGTACATATGTATGTGGCCAAGTATAATCTCTCACTTTTATTATCTATTACTTTATCACTTTTGTATATAAATTGCCTAACTTAATGACGAGCATTTATGAAGGTATGGATGCACCCAGTAGGAATTTTGGCTAACCTCAAATGATTTTAAACAAGACTTCTCGAGTTTGTTCGAGAAAAAATTTCTCGCGAGTCTCTGCTACTCGCGATATTCTCAAAATACTCGTTGTTGTTGTTGTTGTTGTAGCTCGCGAACTTCTCGAGATTAAAGTTTATTGCACAAGCGAAAATTTCTACACATCAAATGTCGAAAGGCTCGCGAGACTGACGATTGTTTCGAGCTTCCAGTATCTCACTAGAAGCCGAACTCTCGATTTCTCGGGTCTCGGAATTCTCGCTTATGTTCGAGAAGAAATCGTTAGCTCTATTTTTTTAAACTAACTTTTTCACGTTCCGTCCTGTGAGTAATATTATTATTATTCTAAAAAGGAATAAAGTCTGCATCAAAAAGTGTTATTCTATGAACTGGAATGCATGGATTGTATTTGGGGGTGATTGCATTACCTAAGTTTTTCTGCACTAAATATTATGAAAATCGGGCTTGGTTTTCAACTGATTTTACGAAGTGATTAGAAATATATTTCGTTTTTAACACTAAATGTATCATCGCTCTTATTAAGGTAATATGTGTGCCAAATTGCCCACTATAGGTAAATAATTTTTTTTTTTTTTTTAATTATAACAACACTTTCAAAACACTTTTCTATTAAAACAAATGTGGCTTTTAACCGATTTTGGTCCTTTTTCTCAGGTACACTTCCTATTATAAAGGTAATCTGGTTGCAAAGTTTTGATAACTATTTGAGTCGTTTATTTTGAAAGTGGTTTAAGTCCATTTTTTCTTATATTGAGATATTTAAGGGTTTGTGTTTGATTTGTTTAAAAAATATTGTTAAGTAGTATTAATTTTTTTATGGCTTTGTGACCTTAAACATGTTAGAATATATAGCGTAATATGTTTTATAAACTTTACTATAAAAATAAGCTGTGTTTCAGAACCAAAAATGGACTTCAACCACTTTCAAAGTTAATAAAATTACTGTTTTGTTTGTGAAAAGGAATAAGTCCACTTATTTTTAAGAAATTAAATAAAAGAAATTGTAAATATTTTATCTTTGATGTAGATGAATGTAACAGCTTTAAAATAAATTGGGAAGTTTTCAAGTTAGATACAGATGTTTATTTATGTAATTAAAAAAATGATTTTAAAAATTAATATTAATTAATTTATTAAAAAATTTAATTTATATTCATTTATTTATTAAGGATAATATGGAAGTTTTTGCCATATTATTTCTCCTCATTTAGATTATGTGTGAGGTTGTTAAAATATTCATGGTGCATAGGTTGTATATACCTTAGTAACTCCATCATATCCTTTTATTTAGGAGTTGAAATGGGACGTACTTTTTTGTATAATGGTGTTAATTTTATTTGGTTGAAGTTCCTTGGTCTTCCACAAGGACAAGGTAATAAATCAAGTATTTTGAACTCTTTACCCACTTTCATAGATTCTTTATAAGGCATTTAATAGGGTGCATTTTTTATAAATCGCATCCAACGTATCCTTAGCCAACTTACAGGTTTGTTGAACGGCCATAACCGTTGAAACGGTTAAGCGCCAATTAAGTAAGTAAGTAATAAAATTTGTGAAATTTATTTCCATCCCGCCCTCACCCCCTAGTTTCTTGAGGATCTTTGGGTTGTCAGAACCTCACCTGCCAAATTAACAAGATTCGGCAAGGGTAGGAGGAGCTATAAACCATCCCCTTGAATCCCAGTTCGTCAATTTATTAAAGTAGTATTCTACCATACCTAGGTTCAAGTCCCGCGAAAAGAGACATCAAAATTCTTCACGAAATTGCGTACATTTTTTTTATTTTTATTTACTTCACTTTCTTTCTTTGTTTAAATATACATATGTATATACATATATGGCATGCCGTTTTTTATTTTATTTATTAATCTGTTTTTTTATTATACTTTAGTTCATGGAATAACTCCATTTTTTTAACTTTTTTATTTTAAATATTTGTATGTTTTTATTTATTTATTTATTTATTTATTTATTTATTTATATAGTAAAGAATGGCTGTATCGTTAAGACATAGTCTTTTATAGTACATCAACTTATAGGTAAATACAAGAATTATAAAACATAATAACTTAAAAATAGTTATATATAACTAATTGTGTATGTTTATATAAGAATGTATGAGAATTAAACACGGTATTTCGTGATATTTTTGTTTAATTTCTTTTTTATCTTTGTTTTCTTTCATTTTATTTGCATATACATATCTATGTATATGTTTTATTTTATTTCTTTTAATTTGTTCTTTTATTGCTTTTTATAACTTTCATTTATTTCCTTTTATTTTGCATTATTTCATTGTAAATTTTTATTGTTTTTGTTGTTTATTAATTTTTTTTTTTTTGCCACAATTCAATCAGTGTTCCCCGGTATTTTAATGTTTTACTCGTCCTGTCTTCCTCGCTGTAAGGATCCAGAATAAAGATACATATTTTCTATTTAAAATAAGAAGGGCATCCTGCAATAAGATCTTCTAGACAAGTTTTCGTTTAAAATGCGACTCCAGCTTTGATTCTTGCTGGGTGTATTTAGTACTCGTCTACCAAAATTGACACACCAGCGAAAATTAAAACCAGCATAGGACAACGTGTGCACGCCATAGGGAAAGAGGAATTACAATTTTAGCGATAAAGTAGAATCTAATTTACAAATAAATACACGTTTCAAGCAAAACGGTTAGAGAGTGCTTTATGACTACTTATTTCATACATATGTATGTATCTTGGTACATATGTTTCTAAATTTTTTTTTTTTTACATTGAAAATTGTAATAAAATTCGTAAGCCAATTCTCAAAACCCTAAACTAAAAACTTAATAAAGAGCCTCAAGTTACCGGTTCATAGAGACAAAAGCATAAACCACTTGCTATTTTCACACCCACCCGCATTACTCAGCAATAAGGTTTTTGTTTTTGCGAGTAAGTATGAATGAGGAATTTCCACTTGTCATTCAAGTGCCTACAAACTTTTTTCACCCAATCGTATTTGGCCAATTAGAAAAAATATCTTTTCTTTGTCATCAACGTCAGGTTTGCGTTTTGCATTTTTCGTTTTTGTTGTTATTTTGTGCACATATGTATACACACATGCACGTATTTTGTACGCGCTCTACGCTCTAGTATTGTTTCACACGAAAACGTTGAAAAATCAATGAATGGCAGCAGCAACAAAAACAACACGGCAACGCCAAAAAAGGCAAAAACACAAGTGGCACCAACGTCGGTAGCGCTGGCAAAGCTGGCAAATAATAAAATGTAGTTGGCCAAAATAAGAAAACACATGAATAATTAAATAAAGGAAGAGCCAGGTCAAAATGCTTCTGTACGCACTAAACAAAGTGTATATTTCAATATTTATCTATTTATGCATGCATATTTGTTATCTACTCTTGACTTGATATAATATACAAATACACAGGTATATAACTTTTTATGAGCTCATTAATATATTTTTCCCAACTTTTTTTGTCTGTATTTGTCCACTATACTGACTATAAGTTAGTTAATTCCCTAATCTACCCCTCACTTTCAGCACAAAACTACTACAAAAAACTACGTGATCCCAGCACCGACACAGTGCTGCAAGTCAAGGTACGACGTCGACGCGGACGTCTCTACTTCTAAAAGCTCTGTGGTGGTGGTGTAACACTCGTACTTCAGAGCTCTATTTTTTATCCAATTATAATTTCTAACTTTTTTCTTATTGGATTTTTTTTAAACTCACTCTACTATGACAAACTTTTTTTTACGTTAATTTAACCAAATTGAATTTAAAATTTTTGCTTAAATCACATTTTATTGGTTGTTAATTTTGCGCACAAGCGAGTTTTTACAGTATATTTTGTTCTTTATCCACTTTATTATATCTGCTTTTCAGCTCATCTAACCACTTTTTTTTTTTTGCTATTTTCACAAATTTAAAAACACCGCGTCGACTGAATGTTTTTTTACGACGGCTTCAACATAACTAATAAAGGAAAATTGTGTGCAGCACTGGGCGTTCCACAGTCCACGCATGTCTCGTCTACAATATTCGTATTTGCTTGAAGTTGGCCACGATTACAAGACCAACTGGATTTCATGTATTCCATTCCAATATCCAAAAGAAAATTCCTCAAATATTGTTTTTTTATCTTGTGTTGACATTCGTAGGTGTATAAGGCAGTATTAGATATTATAAAGGGGCCATTACTGATACTTAGCATAGACTTGACTTGACTTGAGAACTGTCACTTACAGTTCTGTTAAATGAACATTGCACGTGACTGATTACTCAAAACTTAGCAACACTTAACTTGACTTAGAAGTCTGTTTAATTTTGATTTTCTATGTAAGTTCTGCCGTTTTCATTTTGAGATGCCATTTCTTTGTTTCCATTTCATTTTGACATTTTGTCCATAGTGTATAAGTACAAGTGTGTTGACTTCTTTCTGACAGGCATTCGCTTAGGTTAGCATAACGGGAAAATCTGGGTTGCCATTGTTGTTTCGGTGGAAAACGGTCAATTATGGTTCTGTGCAGGGACGTAAAAGATTGAAACAGGGTTTATGTAGTCCCAAAAATGTTGCTTCTGTTACACAGCATTTTAATTTTTTTCATTGCGAAAAATATTCAGTTCAGAGTTATTGATTTTCATTGAAAATTTTATTTATTACATGAGGTTACTCCTCTAAGTGTAAAAAGCATAGAAAACGTAGAGTTTTTCAAATTATTGTGAAAAACTTTTTAAACACAACAACCAAGTATATCGGTAAAACATTTTCTATGATTTCTGAATTTCTGTACCCAAGTTCATTATATTTGTGTAATACAATAATCTGGTAACAGCATTTTTAAATGAAAAAACAGCAATGTTACACATGTGGCGCTTTATATTTTGTTAAGTTTTTCTAGACTTCTTTGACTCTAATTTAAATTAATTTTGCTATGTCCGATTGTTGCCGCAATGTTGGAGGCTTAAAGTCTACTATTATTTATATTTCCGTGGAAATATATGAAACTATTTCAACTATAAATACTACAAAGTTTGATTAAACTATCAAATGCAACTCAGCTTAAAGTACCCTGCAAAAATTGTTGGATTACGTGTTCCATTTTCTTCATGTTGGAGTACTCTAACAATACTCCTTTGCAATGCGTTTGCGGACCACCATCAGCCGATCATAGCTCGTTGTTTAACGACAGTGATCACGACACGATGACGATCGAACAGATTTGCCAAAAGTAAAATATTGCATGCAAATAACTAATAATAGAATTTTACTTTGGCAACTCTGATAAAATGCAACCGCGCACTGGTTTAAGTATACATACTGTATAGTATGTATTGCCTATCTTCATTTACCTTCATTTTAAATTAAATTCTCTCCGACACAATTCCTCTTCAGTACTTTGGTATATGATCCTCTGTGGGTGCTCCATGGAGTACTACAGTGAAAGTACTATCACGTATGTACTCTATGGAATACACACAAACAAAGCGGGAGTGGGATCACCTACTCCTCTCCTAGGACATCGCAATGTTAATTGGAGCACATTTTTTGTATGAATACAGATTAGTTTTGGTACACTCCTATACTCCTAAAGGAGTATTCCTTACACTATTTATGGAGTACTTGCGTTTTTTGAAGGGTTGTGATAGGAAAAAGGTAGGATTCACCCTCACTCATGTCTGCCTGGGGTGGTCAAAACAAAATTTTGTTAGTTTCGTGCGGGTGGCATCGCCAAAAATTCCCATGACATTAGCTATCATCCGGTGGCAAAATCCTGAGCCAGGTAAATAATTTTGCATGTAAATGCAACAACAACGATTTGAGCCAGATAAATCCAGATAGAAGTCTGGTTCAATTTGTGAGCCAGATAATTTGTTAATTACTTCTTTTTAGGTTGGCGACGCGGCCTTTAATATACCTACTTTTTCAAAAGAAGATGTCGCTGCTTAGCCTTTCGCCGTATGAGATAAGCTGGAGACATTGGTGCTTTATCGGTAATCGTATCGGTAACGTTTTAACAGCTGATTCGACCAACCTTATGAGAATCAATGCAATCGATTATTGGTGACGCTAAGGTCGTAACCGTATCGTAGCCAACCAACTGGGTTTTGGTTTACCATCGTAACGATAAACAGCTGATTACGTTAGGGATACGGATACAGCGATACGACATACGGCATTGGTGCTTTATCGGTAACCGTATCGGTAACCTTATAACAGCTGATTCGACCAATCTTATGAGAATCAATGCAATCGATTATTGGTGCCGCTAAGGTCGTAACCGTATCGTAGCCAACCAATTGGGTTTTGGTTTACCGTCGTAACGATAAACAGCTGATTACGTTAGGAGATACGGATACAGCGATATCTGCTTCTCAAGTCTCTCAATGATCCAGAGCATTGCCGTCAGAATTGAGCGTGAGCCGGAGCTGTAAAACTCACTGAATGACGGCAATTGACGAATTTTCAATAACACCTGGCGCAATGGTGTAGGTGGCTCATCTCATCAGCTGATTTTATTCGTTTCATTGTACTGGCATAGAGATTGTCAAAAGGAGATGGCGAACGTAAAATGCAACCTATGCATTAGCAATTATGCACTGCGTGGTGGTAAAGTTTTACCCAATTTGGCGCACAACGTTCCCACAGGACACAAAAGTTGCAAAGTTTTACGCTTTCTCCACGTTCCATTCACTTATCATCAATACAAGGGTTTGACAACCGGAACGCGACATGCATAGTGCTGTAGGGATGAGCTAACGATAACAATGAACTAATCGATAATCGCCGCCACAGTTAGATAACTGCGTTTTTCCATCGCTGAGTGGAAGGGAAAACATTTTTTTCGACGACACCAGGACGTGTGTGGCCAACTTTGAAGGGAGATGGTGGAAAAACTCGGCGTAGCCAGTAATTCTTAGTTTTGATGCGTTATGTGGCGCTGGTTATAAAATTTTGCGGTAGTTCGGTCGCACAAATTGGGCGCGGCGCTTTTAACGCTTCGTTAGTGAGAAGAAGCCAATAAATAAAGAAACTGATATAAATTAATATAGTCAAAGATTATCGAAAATAAAGATGTTGCAGGCTCAAACTTCGGTGGAAAGCAGCGGAGCGTAACAAAATTCTAGTAGGTCACTTTCACCACACCAAAAACTTTAACACAATTTTTAACATAATTTAAGCACAGAAATACACTGATTGGAGTTTTAGAGAGTAAAAGGTAAAATTCTGAACACATTACCTGAATAAAAGGTGTACAAATAATTATTAAATAACAAATACAGACAGTGGTAGTTAACAAATTCTGCTGTGGTAAGTGGTGAATGTGACCTACTAGAAGTTTTGTGAAGCTTGCTTCACACGATTTTTCGTCCCTGCAACATCTTTGTTTTCGATAATCTTTGATATAGTGCGACAAAAGCGGCACAGTTGTCACATATTGGCGTTAGAACTATGTGAAAAATTGACTGCAATTCATTTGTGTAAGGAGACGCCGCTAATGCGTTTATAAAAAAAAAAAAAAACAACTAAACCGCAGCAGTTTAGTGAAAGGTGCAAGTTTTACGGAAGGAAAAACGAAAGAATCGTGTGCTAAATCCTAAATGTGTCTGCTACACTTTACATAACCATTTATTTTTCATTGCTCACAAAAGGGGCGGCTGTGTATGTGAGAAAATTGCACGTGTTTTTTTTCTCTGGGTCTGAACCATGGTACAATTACCAGGTAGAAGCATTAGCAAAAATGCAACCCTCCCGTGTATTTTGTTGTTGCCGCTGGTACATAAACTGTCAATCGTTCTTTCAGTTTCTTCTTTCAAAAGTGATGGAAGAAGAAAAATGTCACATGTAATTTTCGTCAACAAAGCCAAAAGAAAAAAGTTGGTTTGCTGATGAAGCTGGAGGAAAAGACATTTTTAATGGAAAATAAAGGTAATTAGCTGATTTTTAAATGATATATATTCAATTTATTGTTATTATTTATTTACATATAGCAGCTGAATCACTTCTTCAACGTTTCCAGCGCATCAACTCTTGGTAATTCTATACGACAGCATGACACTGATAATATGCGTCCATAAATATCGAGAGAGGTGTTAAAAGACCTCTACAGCAATAATCAGAAGGCGGAGGTAAATTATTTTGTGTTGGACAAAAGATATTTGCAAAAGAAGTCGAAAATTTTCAATTGAAAATTTTCATGGGCCCGTTGTAATGTTGATGATATTTAGTACCCACAAAAAAAATTGTGGACATAAGTGTTTTGCGTATATATAGTTTTGGTCTCCAAACCGGTGTTGGACCCACCCAGATTAATTGTTTATAAGCGCGGCCGAAGGCCGCCAGCGCAAAAATACTATGGATCCCACCCCGGTCTCGCACTCCGGGTCATTTTTCGGTTTTTTGGGAATATCTATTGAACGAGCTAAAATTTTTCTTTTCCGCCTTCGGATTATTGTTATTGGATTTGGTGCTGCATGTTATCTTGCACTCAAAGAAATGGAATATGATAAGAAATTTATAGATTTTCTGTCGAAACGTTTATATGATCGCATCACTTCAAGATTATCACATGGTATATGTAATGGTGATCCAGAGCAAAGGTATAGTGATTTATTAAATTTATCATTACTTATGGCCTTAAAAGATGTCGCGTTGTCTAGTGCCTCAGCATGTACTTCTGCATCACTGGAACCTACGTGCGATTGGAACTGATAAGGATTCGGCACATAGTTCAATAAGGTATACGAGTTTACCGTACTGAATTGTTTAATTAATTTGAAAGTAATTTATTGTTAAATTTTTATAGATTTGGTATTGGTTGTTTTACCACCATTGAAGAGGTTGATTATATTACCGATACCTGCATCAAACATGTATGAGATACAACTTTTTTAGGAATTATATTGTTCCTACTTTATCTGCCTAAGGTCGTTTTTTTGTAGTATTAAAATTATATTGGGAAATGCTATTGCTAAATGTTTTTTGTAGTGGACCTTATTTTCAATACATGTATGTATGAATTCTAACGTTACTGCCTCTAAGAGATGTTGAAAATTTGGGATGAGATTGTATATAAAATGCTGAGTTAATAGTATGTTCATCAATAAGTACTGATTTATTTTAAAATTTCATGTATTTTGTAAAATAAAAATTAAGTAATTTAGTAACCTAATAAATATCGAAGATACATATATACATAATAACGTTTAACGTTGGAAACTCGTCGTGTCGGTATTTGACGTGCAGATTTCTTTGAAGGATATGTACTCCATGTCTTTAATGTAATCTTTTTTAATTAAAGATGGTTGTTTTGATCAAATTTTTCTTTTGGCTCCTCTGTTCGGTACCGATTTTGCTTTCGGTTTAATTTTTGGATACTAGTTCGGTTGTAGTACTGACTTCAATTACGGTTCCGGGTTTTCCTTCTGGCTCTAGCCAGGAGGCTTTTATATCAATTTCTGATTTAGGTTAGATCTGGTATCGGTACCTGCTACGGTGAAAGTTCGGCTTGGAATATTGCCGTTTTCAACTCCAGTATCGGTTATACTCCAATTTTTTTCTTGTCATCATATGGATGATATAAATAATCCAAAAGTAAATCTATAGCATGTAAAACATAATTGTCTAACAATATTTTCGCTTCGCAAACTGTTTGTGGCCCTGATAAGGGTCGCTTTTCGTAGGTATAATTGTTTAGCATTTTTTTTTCTCTTTGTTGACTAGTGGTGGCCCTGATAAGGGCCGTTTTGCGTATACTTGTATAGTATATTTTCGCTCTTTGTAAACTAATGGTGGCCCTGAAACTAGGGGAGGTTACTGCGTCTGGGTTTCACGACTTATTCGTGGTACATCATGCATATCCGTTTCTGTGCTGCAGCTGTTCCGTGCGAAGTATTGACCTTTCGCTCCAACGGTGTCACTTAAGAAAAAGCGAACATGTAGAAGGGACTTTATTATTTATCCTTCGTCCTTCCTTCACATTGTAGCGGCGAAAGTATTGTCCGATATTTTGGTGGATAACTGTAGGAATGACCGTTGGGGACGATGTGACAACTTCCGTTTTTTACAAACTCTTGATTAGCACTGCTAAATCATACATAAAATTATATTATATTTTTTATCTTACAACATTCGGGGAACAATATTTACATCAAAGACGGTAAATATAGCGATGGAGTGGAGTTGGGCATCAAATTTACTCTCTGAGCTCCCACAATAAGGTCACAGGCCTGAAAATGGAGCGAAAAAATTAAGCCATTTTAGGGAAGCTAACGCCACAAGCTTTTTCCAATTTTCCCTCTTCCTTGATCTTGCGGGGTAATTCTTTACTTTAGCTCACAACTGGAAAAACTCGTGCAAAAATATCGGGAGAGGTATCAAAAAAATGCGTTTTGGACTCAGAACGACGAATCCGAAAGCGAAAATTAAAAATTTTATTTCTGTCAAAAAATATTCCTAAAAAACTGAAAAATGGCACCGGAGCGCTCCGAAACCGGGGGTAGAATCCATAGTATTTTTGCGCAGGTAATAGTCTAGTTGAGGGGTCGACTGCTAGTACGCTACCAAAAATATTGAGAGAGGTGTCGAGCGACGCGTCTTGACATCAGTATTAATAATCCGAAGGCGGAAAATAAAAATTTTAATTCGTTCAAAAGATATTAACGAAAAACCGAAAAAAGACCCGCGGGTACCTCCGAAACCGGGGGTGGGATCCATGGTAATTTCGCGCAGAACACCTTTCTGCGTTGACGGCCTTCGGCCGCGCTTATAAAAAATTACCATGGGAGACCAAATCTATATCCGTGCAAAACACTTTTACCCACAGTTTTTTTGTGGGTACCCGACACCATCAAAATTACAACAGCCACATGAAAATTTTCAACTTTGTAAATATATCTGGAAAGAAATAAAATTTTCAATTTCCGTTTTCGGATTCGTGGTCCTGGGTCCAAAGCGCGTCTTTTGACACCTCTCCCGATATTTTTGGACGAGTTTTAGTAGTTGTGAGCTAAAGTAAAGAATTAGCTAATAAATTTTCACATCAAAAGTAAATAAACAAAAAATGTAAACATAAACAAGGTTTGACATTTTATGACCACCTTCGAATGAAAAAACATGTAAAATGCAACTCTGATGCTTTTACCTGGTTATTGTACCATGGTCTGAACTAAGCTACAGTTGCCTCCAAACTAATTTTCGGCCATACCAATGCTACAAGAAGTTTCAAACTAACAACGAACACTCTTTCATTTCGGCAGTAGATGGAATAACTCGACGACGGCACCAGAAAACTGTTTAGGAACCGCGCATCATCAAGCACGCTCTTTAAGTGTGCTTAGCGCAACCACCACAACTGCCCCAACCAGAAACAACGTTTCCATCAAGCACGCTCTTTCAGTGGGCCTAGCGCAACCACCAACCTTGCGCCGCAACAGCCACGGCCGCAACCACCACCAACTTCGCCAACAACGTCGCCAGTGCCCACAACAACCACCTCGACCGCGCAACCACAACCGCAATCCCCTCGGCTGCGCCTACCCAACTGCACAACAACCACCGGACGTACCACCACCACCAGCTTTAGTAACAACAACCAGCAGGGCCGCCTCATATAGGCCTGCTGCCATATCAGCTGTATTAACAACAACCAGCAGGGCCGCCGCATATAGGCCTGCTGCCACAACAACTGTATTAACAACAACCAGCAGGGCCGCCGCATATAGGCCTGCTGCAACATCAACTTAGGCGACAACAATCAGCAGGGCCGCCGAATATAGGCCTGCTGCGACACCACCAGCTTTAGTAACAGCAGCAACCAGCAGGGCCGCCGAATATAGACCTGCTGCAACGATCCCAGCGTGACACTAAGACCAGCAACTAAGCCTGGTGAGTTCGTTCCGTAATAGTAAACCATTGTTGGGTTTTAAAAAGAAAATACTACATACAGATAATCCACGTAGATGTAGGTATCTAATATAACCCCATTTTAATCTTATTGTATAAAATATTTAGTCTTTACTTGCGACATACGTACATCTATGTAAGGGCGTGTACGTTTGCTACATATTTAAAAGTATACATAGATGTAGGTATGTAATATAAATTTCATTTAAGACTTACCAAAATTTTTAGTCTTTACTTGGGACATACGAACATCTATGTAAGGGCGTGTACGTTTACTATACATTTAAAAGTATACATAGATGTAGGTATGGAATATAAATTTCATTTAAGACCTTTTACCAAATTTTTAGGCTTTACTTGCGACAAACGTACATCTATGTAAGGGCGTGTACGTTTGCTACACATTTAAAAGTATACATAGATGTGGGTATGTAATATAAATTTCATTTAAGACTTTTTACTAAAATTTCTTTACTTGCGACATACGTAGATCTATGTAAGGGCGTGTACGTTTGCTACACATTTAAAAGTATACATAGATGTAGGTATGTAATATAAATTTCATTTAAGACTTTTTACCAAAATTTTGTCTTTACTTGCGACATACGTACATCTATGTAAGGGCGTGTACGTTTGCCACACCTTTAAAAGTATACATAGATTTAGGTATGTAATATAAATTTCATTTAAGACTTTTTACCAAAATTTTGTCTTTACTTGCGACATACGCACATCTATGTAATGGCGTGTACGTTTGCTACACCTTTAAAAGTATACCTAGATGTAGGTATGTAATATAAATTTCATTTAAGACTTTTTACTAAAGTCTTTGTCTTTACTCGGTTCATATGAAAATCTATGTAAGGGCGTATTCGTTTAAAAATACTTTTCATTTCATTTCATTTATTTATTACGACTCGAAGAGCCTAGCTTATACAATTGAAAAAAAAAGAATTATTGCATTAATTAACAATAGGTACAGTGGTTTAACAATAGGTACATCAGTTTAAATAGATATATGTATATATATATATAAACGAGGAAATTTGTAATTTTAGAATTAGACATATAAATTAGGAATACGTATCACAAACCAGCTCAGATCTTAGTATTTATTTTATCCTCATAGATTTGACGTAAGTGTATAACCTTTTTTTAAACAAGTTATTATCACTATTTTTTATGTATTCAGGTAGTTCATTGAAGCATTTTAAACATTTGTAAAAAAGACTATTCTGTTCAGATTCTGTTTTATAATTAGGTAATTTGAAATCATTTCTTTGTCTTGTATTTCTTTCATGGACATCATAATTAACTCTAATATTTGTTCTTAAGTATTCAGGTAAATTTCCGGTTTTTATATTGTATATAAACTTCATCGTAAAGAAAAATATTTGTTGCTTCACGCTCATCCAATTTAAACTAAGTAGCATATCTTTTATTGGAGTATCATAACGTTTGTTTAAGATGAATCGCATAGCTTTATTCTGCATTTTTTGCAATTAGATTATAAGGAAGCGCACTTTCGAAAGGCGAAAACTATTGGCGTTGACGGCCAATAAGCACTGAATTTTTTGCACCATCTGTGCATGATTAACAAAACGTTAATATTTACGGCAACCCCAAATTGGAAAAATTTAATTTAAGCTTATCATTAAATTTAAAATCAAATGGAAAAAAAAAATTAAGGATCTGATATCAAATGCATAATCCTAATAAATGGATTGAATATATATGTATATTTATCCTTAAGAGACTATACAGGCCAATGTGTATGTTATATACACATAATAATTAAAGGTGTCCATCCATTTTCAATGGCCCTTATGGAAAATTAGTACACTTATACATACATAGAGATATAAGAGTTTTTCTCTGATTTTCAACTTCGCAAGCTAACATACTATATAGTTTAGACATTTAATTTAGAAAAGTTTAGTCTGTACCTTTCATATACACAATGCGTATAAACGAATTAAATGAAATAATTAAACGCATTGGAAACGTACAAATAACTTTTTTGTCCAGGTAAAATGCATTGAACATCCTCAATAATACTGTAGAAGTCTGACAACAATTGCAATTGTTCGAAAGCATCGTATATTTATAGCTAAATCTGCGAAAGCTGAGAGCGTTTCTTATTAAAGGCTTAGAGCTCTTCTTTAATCTTTCCCTCTTACAAAAAATTTTGTAGAAGAACCTTAAGAACTGCTTCAATGAGCTGTAGCGTTATATTAATTAAATTAAAACAAACAAAAATTGTATCATTGGTTTTCTTTTAAAAATGAACTGTAAATAAAACGTTTGTAATAACGGGAATGCTGATGTCTACATTCAATTAGAAGGTACTAGGGTATACAGGTAAGGGGCCACCGGATATTTAGGTGCGTCGGTGGCCATGGATTTTGAGGGTGGGCTCAGCACCGGGCGTCGCTACAACACCCGCGGCGCCCCCAAGTTATATTCGGCCCTTGTTGTTTTTCCCCATTTCTAATTTTCAGCTATTTTTTTTTTCGATTTTCCATGAATTTTTTTTTGCGTAAAATTTTTTTAAAGTTCTTTTTTGAATTTTAAATTTTGAATGTTTAACGGTCTGTCCGTGGCATTCGGTTCGACCGGATGTTGTTTTAGTTTGAATTTCAAGCGTTTTGAGTCGTCTCTGCGCTTTTTGACGGTTTTTTAAAAGGCATGATAGGAATTTTTTTCTGTTTATGGCGCAGGACGGTAAGGTTGGCAAGAACCCCGCCCAGCCGACATGACTAGCCACAGAGCACCACTAGATCATGCCGACTGCCTTCCTTACTGCTCCATTGTAGATGCGATTCCATAACAAGATTTCAAACAAACTTATAAAATTAGTACTTCAAATTCATTAAAAAATTTACATTTTTAAAGGAAATATTGAAGCTAAATGCAATTTGTCAAAAGGAAATAAGAAAGAATGCGTTATAATGTTATTTTCATTCAAAAATTAAAAAATTTGTTTGTTTTCAGTAGTTTTACCGTTATTTTTAGAAACGAAAATTAACTTTCGAATATATGTTACTTGAGTTTAGATTCAAAGGTATGCTCCACAGGTATCTTAGCTTTCACACTGCTCAGCCAACATTTTCCAGTGATTAAGCTTCTTTCTCTATTTAGGCAGCGATCTAGGCAGACTCGCACCCAGCTTAAAACTTTAATAATAATGATCGAAATGCGAGTAAAGTCGGAAAAAATTATGGCAGAAATGGAGAGCTAGGTTGTAAATATATTGCTTTACACTACCCAAAACACACATATAGCTGCATGCTAACCAGGCGCTGCGTGACCTGAGCCCGTATCAAGTGTTACGATCAGTGACTGGAAACCGTTTCTATCCTCTTTGCATTAATCCGATCCACCATTTGAGAGTTTTTGTGCTTAAAAAATCAGTTTCGATCACGTATCGTAACACGTAATACGGGCACTGATAAAACAAAGGGAAATATGTAAAGAGGTGTCAAGGACGTATTTTGAAAATACTACGGATCCCACCCCGGTTTCATAGGGACACGGGTTTATTTTTCGATTTTTCGTAAATATCTTTGAACGAGTTAAGATTTTTATTTTCCGTCTTCGAATCATAAGAAGTAGACCCCTGTTCTTGCCTTTTACCAAACAAAATTTGCTGGGTAAAAAGAAACCCAAACAATCACGAACAAGCACAAAACAAATGCCAAATATTTTCCCGTCATTTCAGTTGTTTTACTCATTTAAAATCAAAAATTTACGTTGAAAACATTTTTGTTGTATTTTAAAATCAGCTGTTCGTGATAGAGAATGCTGAGAAAAAAATATATAAAATTGTGTGCAACAAAACTGATGATAATAAGAAAATTCATCCTGACGGGGCCATTATGGTAATGAAAAGTCAAAAGGCTTCGGGCAACCTATGCGACTTCCCCTGCCCAACAGAACATACCACTTGATTTTCCAATTTATTTTCCACACAGCTGGTAGCACCCATAAAGTGAATAATTTTCCAGACGGAGAAAACCAGAAAAATTATTTTCACAGTGAAAAAATGTTAAATTAAATACTTAAATTAGTATATGTGTTATCAAAACACCTAATATCTATCAGGTAAAGTTGTTTTTATTACCAAATAGATATATTTTTAGAGATAAGAAGAAATAGGACGGCAAAAACCAAAAATTTGTTAGTGATTTTCACTGAATTCCTCGAGATGGGTGCTGACACGAAGTGAAAATTAAATTTTTTAGCTGAAACAGATGCATTGTTCGATATTTCTGTTTGCATTATGTGGTAAAATATATGTATAAATTGAAATCCAAATAATATTTAGCATATGTTAATAAAAAGGAATAGAATAATTGTTTTTGCTTGAGTAGTGCAGCAACTTTGTATGACATCATCAATTCTAAAAAGTTTACCTTTCAATATTGCCTTTCTTCCATAAGCAAACACACAAATGAACATATCTACTTTTTTATTTATATATAACACATAAAACACCAGTTATCGAGGCGAGTTATAAAGGCCTAAACTAAGAAAACTCAATAGCCACTAATATGGACCGGAAAGCGGAACTGGAGCGTAAGAAGGCCAAATTGGCCGCATTACGAGAAGAGAAAGATCGCCGTAGACGTGAAAAAGAAATGAAAGATATGGAGGAAGCGGCCGGGCGTATTGGCGGTGGTGTTGGCATTGATAAGGATCAAAGAAAGTAAATATGTGGCTGAATCCACATACTTGTAAATGTTTTATTAACAAATATGGTGTATTTTTTCAGGGATTTAGATGAAATGTTATCCTCGCTAGGTGTTGCACCCGTATCAGAGGTACTATCATCATTGTCATCTGTAAATTCACTTACGTCGGATAATTCAAATACCCAAACACCAGACGCAAGTTTGCAAGCGAATACAAATGGCATTGCGTAAGTTGGTTATAATATGTTTTTTTTTATTAAGTCAATGAAATGATACATAATAATACTTTTACTTCCTTCTGAACTAAAATTTAGTGTCGTCAAGAAGCAGCCTTTAAACTTAAGTGTATACAATGTGCAAGCTACCAACATTCCTCCAAAAGAAACAATGGTATATTCAAAACAAACTCAAACTACTAGCTCCGGTGGGCATGAGCGTGATGGTGGGTATTAAAAATGAAATATAAGTTAGTGGTTGTTGTTGTAGCGATAAGGTTGCTCCCCGAAGGTTTTGGGGAGTGTTATCGATGTGATGGTCCTTTGCCGGATACAGATCCGGTACGCTCCGGTACCACAGCACCATTAAGGTGCTAGACCGACCATCTCGTGAAAGATTTATGTGGCCACATTAAACCTTCAGGCCATCCCCTCCCTCCCCACCCCCAAGTTCCATGAGGAGCTTGGGGTCGCCAGAGCCTCGTCTCTTAGTGAAACAGGATTCGTCACGGATAGGTGAGGTTGACAAAAGGGTTTGGAGAAGCTGGCAACCTGAAGGGTTGCGCTACACACCCCTTGAATCTGTTATTTTAATCGCCTCTTACGACAGGCATACCTACCGCGGGTATATTCTTACCCCCTTACCCGCTGGGGTGATAAGTTAGTGGTCAATGTTACTATTATCTAAAAATTGCTGTTATTTGCTCACACGCTGGTTTATAAAGCCATCAGCGCAAAATTGGTGTAACACTTCTGGTTCTAATGTAGTAGTTCCTTATTTCGTAAACTTGCAATATAACAATGGAGTAGGCCATATCTTGGTGTACGTAAATATGCCGTTTAAAGATTTTAATATAAAAAGAACCCATGTTAGACCATTATCAGCAGAAGCTGAATCCTCAAAAATTGGTGTTATATCAATTTTGCACTATAGCCTCATATAAGGTATCAAAACGTTGAAGCGCTTGAAATATTAGATAGTTTAACCATACTTAGAGTTGGGATTTTACCGGGTAATTACCATTTTTATGGGTAAATACCAGGAAAATATCCGGAATATTCCTTTTTTGTATCTTTTTTTGGGTATTTAAAAATCATTTGAATCGAAGCTGCTTGAAATTACAATTCAGCAATTAAATTTATACGTCAGTTCAAATTAAAAAATTTTCGTTTTGATTTTAAACAAACAACCCAGTAAACAATCCGAGTCAACAATTAGTCTGAAAGGAGTCCAACCTTTAGATCTTTTGCACTCGTTACGCACTCAATTAGGAGCCTGAAGCGAATGCTATATGCTCCTATTTTGCCTCTAACATAAGTGTTATACAGGCCTCCTTCTGATATTATATATGTGTCATAATTTTATCAAATTGGAGTCATAAGAGGCTCTAAGATGATAGCATTATTGAAGCTGATATTTTTCTGTCCATATTGAACTCCAGAACTGTAAGACAATGTTTATACGGTAAATATATTCACGCAAATAAAGCTACCCCTCAAACATGCTCACAGCGCTCATAATTTAAGAATCCGAAACGAGTCCAAAATAAGTAGGCAATGTAGGAATCAGAAAAGCGTCGAAACGCGTAGGAGGGTAAAAGAAAATTTAAATTTAGCCTTTTATTTAACGGCCTTAGGTTAGGAGCTTTTAACTTAGCATGCAAAAATTATCATTTATCAATTATTTATGTTCGTCACAACGAGTGTGGAACAAATTTTGAAACTTTGTTACGACAATTTTTCATTTTAATACAAAATGAATTACATTTGTACATTATTGTTACCCTTGCTATTCTTTTTTTGTATAAGCATCGACGTTTTTCCGCTCATGGACGCTTCTCGACATTTTTAAAGTGACGGCAAAGCTGCCACGCTTTATCCAGGCGTGTCGAACTATATATGACCCCAATAAGCGCTGACGATGCATAATAAATAGGCCATATAGGTGTCAGATAACCAGAGTTTATTAGAGTTAAAAATGACGCCGGAGAGTTCCAGTAGAGTATAATATGAGATGTTTAAACGCCTTTTAAGACTTATGTCGGACTCTTATTTAGGCTGAAATGATATACGTTAATAGGCTCATATAGGACGACCATTGCAAGAAGAGAAATACATTGGTTTCGGCCCCCCAAATGAGCACATACCGATTGTAAATGCCCCAATTTAGATATTTTTCCGACTCTTTTTTGACTTAAAATGTTTACTGGGTAAACTTAATTTTTGCAACGGCATGCATTGGCTAAATATTTTTTATATAAAACGCTGGATTACAGATTAAAACTAATTCAACCGATAGCGTAATGGATAACTACTCACCAATGTAGGACAATTTGGGTACATTTTGGATTGAATTTGTGTTTTTGTTTCCCATATTTTCCAAAAGATTATTTTTACTATTCTTTTGTGTAAATATTTGGGTATTTACCAAGTTTTACCATATATAACCAATTTACCGGGTATTTACCATTTGGGTATTTACCACTTTCCCATCTCTAACCATACTTTGTTTTTATAGACTTTCAATTTAGCTTCGGACTTGCGTAATGCTTAAATTTATTTCCTTATAGCTTAGGTCATACACTATATGTCTCATGGTTTTGCATGGGACTCCAGCAAAATCATTATTAATATCATTAATCTTAACGCTCATGTTGTTGTAGTAGCAGTGCTTCGCCTCATCCAATATGTGCGACCACTCGCTACTTGTCATCTATGTCCTCTAACTGCTGTCCGAAACTAGCACTTTCAATAGAATTGGACCAGAGAGATAAGAGTGTTATAGGCGTTGGTAACACATTCCAAATGAGGAAATGGTTGGGGTAATGTGGAGACTAAGAGTTTATCCCAGCCAACTTCCAATATTCTATTCGCTAAATGCTTCAATATTGAGTCCTGCGTCAAATATGTATTCGAATGGTTCCAGTGCTTAAACCCGAGGTTAAGTAAATCGTTTGCCTTCCTCTGGAAATGGTATTCGATAAGCTTCCTTTCCTCGCCCAACTTTCGGAGAGTAAGCCGTTGCAGCAACAACATAATAGACCTTGCATTAACTTTATGCACAGAAAAGAGCAGTAGATAACAGAAAATCATGCCCAAAACTTCTGTTATTAATACCCTTCTGGTAAAACAAATGTCGACGATCCTTAAAGGATAGACTTCCAGGAAGAACCTACAAGAACTTATCTACAACTAAGTTTTAGGGAAGGGCAAAGACCATTCCATGTTGAAAACTCTCATTTCGTAATGTTTATAATGCGATGCTCTCTATGATAGTGTCAACGAATATTTTTCTAAGTACAGCCCCTTCTCGCTCTCTCTCTTGAGTACTGAACAGACTGTTTTTATTGTTGTTTTTGTTGTTGTAGCGATAAGGTTGCTCCCCGAAGGCTTTGGGGAGTGTTATCGATGTGATGGTCCTTTGCCGTCTGTTAGAGAAACAGGATTCGCCGCGGATAGGTGAGGTTAATTGGGTTTGGAGAAGCTATATATTGCGCTGGCAACCTGCAGGGTTGCGCTACACAGCCCCTTGAATCTGGTATTTTAGTCGCCTCTTACGACAGGCATACCTACCGCGGGTATATTCTGACCCCCAACCCGCTGGGGTGACTGTTTTTATTAGTAAGCCTCTGCATTCGTAATTGGGAATGCTCCCGAAATGTCAGTACTTTTGGTATTAATAAATTCGGGTCGTTCCAATTCTAAGACCCAGCTGCTTAGTGAATGTGCTCGTGGATTTTCTGCTGTGTTAAACAATCTGGCTGGAATGCATTGACATTAAATGCAGAGCGTTCAATCTTAACTATTATACTAATTCAAAGTAGTGTATAAAAATTGGATTCAAGTTCCCTGTAGGCTGTGTTCCCCTCTCTAGGTATGTAGATAAAACTATAAAAAAAAAACACGAAAGTAGATTGCCTGGCGTAAGCATGTTTTGCATGTTATCAGTTGGTTTTCTTACTTTGATCAATTAAGTAATTTATTATACTATCAGCCTGCATCCAGGCATATCCTTTTCGATATGCACATATTATTTATAGTATATATTAAGTTTCCTCGAATAAATTGAATGTATAAAAAATATTACAAATAAATCATAATGAAATAAAATAACAAATACAGTTCTTTCTTGCCACTCCTCACCTCTATCAGGATACATGGAGGATTGGTGGAGACCACGCAAAGGTACTGGTATTTATTATTTCAACAATATTGAAATAAAAAACAATTTTAATTTTGTACATCTTAAGTTAACGAGTTTGCAAAATTACATGACATTTTCTGTTTGTTTAAATTGTCCACCAACATTTGGCTTTAGCGCATTGATTGCACATGCAAGCAAAATGGTCAGCTAAGTCACACTTTTTTGTATTTGCCTTTGCGTTTGCTAAACAAATTTTACCTTACAACATTTTGGGTATACATAGCTTTAATTTTTTATAAAAAAATATAATTTTTTAATTTCAAATATTATTGTATTTGACTTTAGTTCTCTAGCATAGATATGTATTAAACGTGTAATCATTTTATTGTGTTCTCTTTCATTTATGATTTCTAGCTCACGCTACGGATTACTATGGTGAGTGCCGTCAAATTTAAGGAATTATTTCAAAAAAATATACTATATTAAATGTACATATCTATATGTAGATTAATGTATACTCCTACTCTGAATGTTTTGTATCTATCGCGTTTATAGTTTTAGTTATATTAATTACTTAAAATTTGTATTTTACTTGTTGTATTGAGCAACAAAATTTTCTTTTTATTTTATGCCGTTGAGAACCTTCTTTTCATGTAATTAAGAAATTTTCGTTTTTGAAAGTAGGTTGATTAAGTTGTAGTTGTAGTTGCATACATTTTTGTTTCGTTTTTTCAACTCTCGTTTTTTATATACGAGTTCGAAGACTACGGCTCATTCGGCCATAGTTAATCTTATTTATTTTTAAGTTTTCATCTTTAAAATCGATTCAAATTATAATTTTTTCTCCACCCATTTTATTATTTCGATTTTTGTGAATCGACAATACATATGTTGGTTGTTTATATAAGTTGAAAAAAAGTAGTCTGGTAAAAAATTAAATTTTATAATTGAATTCAGTTAGCAATCGGCAAGTGAATGCATTCAATTCGAAAGAACAAAGTAATTTTTTTTTACCCATATGTACATTCTTGTATATGAAAAATTGCAAATTTTTATAGATATTGGCATATGTCGAAAACCGCTTACAGTTTTTTATTTGTATATCTTTTAGAGATTTTTTTTCTAAAAACAAATCATACAATAATTTTCATTATAATTCTTAATGTTAACTCGTCGTATGAGGACAAATAATTATTCATTGTTTTTTTTTTTTTTTTTGTCCATTTAAATATTGGTATACATAACAAAAAGGCAATTTTAATTTTCAAAATCGATATGATGCATGCTAATTGTTATATTATCATATAATGTTGGTTGATAAATACTGTGCAAATATTATTATTACTTATACAAAAATATATAAAGGAAATATATTACTTAGCGAACGTTCAATGCGTTCGGTTTGCTTCATCATTATTTAATATACAAAACAATGTTTTATGTAATCGACATGCATTTATAATTCAGCACATTAACAACGGTATTCAGTAAGCAATCGTATGTTTACAAAGAGAGAAGTTTGTGGTTAAGACTTGTTTGGTATACAGAATGCTATGTCGATAGTCTAGGAGGCTTAAGCCGTCTTACCTCAATGCCAAAAAAAATGTCTCATACCACAAAAAATGGCTCTAATTGAATTCAATAACTGAATATGAAATCGATTTACTGAATACTACTGCTAAAATACTGTGCTATTTATGTAGGTCTAAAACATATTGGGATCTTTATTTAATTTACTTAAATTGGATTTTTTGTTTGTTTAAATAAATTCAATTTCCATATAATATTCACTAAAGAAGCAAGTGAAAAACAGTAAAAAAAAAATTTACTTCAATGATCTTTATTCTATATATTTTTCAAGATGAGTACAATCTAAATCCGGGTTTAGAGTGGGAGGATGAGTTCACAGGTAGGTAATATCTGTACCAAAATATATTATGACAGTAGCGGAACGACATGAAGCAAAATAGGAACGTCAAAAATTCTCTGTGAAAAAATAAAGCTTTAAGAAAAAATTTTAGTTTTAAATTGTTAAAATATCTGTGAGGCATTATTAAGTAATAGTAGGTTAAATTTTAAGTTGAACTAGGCAAGTTTTTTTATATACAAAACAAATCTTAAAATGGCTAACAGTTCGCCTGGTTATTTGTTAACGCTTCTGAAGGATAAACATTTGTAGAAGATAATTATCTATAATCATATACATACATACATAACTACATATGTGTCCCGCCATCAACCTCCTACCACATTCAAATTCTTTTTCATAGCTGCATTTTGTATTATAAACATATAACACTACTTAATATTAATTAATTAACATTACAATTGTTTTCTTGTGATTAACTTGTACATTTTTATAAAGTCACCAATACTTTGTATACTTTCTAACTTATGTACTTTACTTACAAAGAACGAGTTCATTTTGTTTTAATGATTTACTCACAGGGTGGATAATTGATGGTTTTTGAAACGATTTTTCGCCAACCCTGGTCAAATTTGGCTTGTAGGCAAACCTGTTTCGTTTCGTGGAAACGTTTCCAGCATGAAAAATAACACTTTAGATGGCATAACACCAAACAGGTTTGTCTCCATACAAAATATGACAAGGGTGACGGAAAGTCTTTCCAATATATATACATCTACAAAGAACTACTTTAATAATATAAAAAAAATTTCAAAAACCATATTTTAACTATAGGGTATGACTTAAAAGTGCTTTTCTAAATTAAACTAGATTTAAATTCACGCAACCCCATTCAGCTGTTTTCATAGAGGGATAGGTTTCTAAAGTATCATAAATTAGAAACGGCTTCGATTTTCAGTTCTATTTATATTACTTTTAAAGTTTAGTTGAAACATAATTATGTTGCGCATTTTTAAACGGCCTTAGTGGCCAATTCAAGTCACATTTGCTTGATTCCAAAAGCTAAATTTATGTAAAGTTGTGAACACGAAAGTAGTAGTGAAGGCTCTAATTTTTTTTTTTTTCATTTATTTCAGAAAACAGTTCATTGAAATGTTGAACGAGAACCATGCACACCAATTTTAAAACCGATTTCCGAAAAATTCGGTCTAAAGAATTTTATTTAACAAAGTGCAAGTGTGAAATATCTCACAGCTCACATTGTTTGTGACATTTTGTTTACATTTATACTTCATACTCAGAAAGTTTGCTAAAAGTCCTTACAAGAAATTGGAAGTTCTTCAATTATCGAAATTTTTCAAATTATCGAAATCTCTTTACATAATTTTTGATACACTTTTTTCCATAAATGAAAAATACGCCAATCATTTTTCGTACTACTTTTTAAAATACAGACATATTTGAGATTTATGGCAGATATATAAATTCAATCATAAAAAGGTATAAAAATAAACCTCGTCAGAAAAACGTAGTGGGCATTGGGCCAAATCACTTTTTTTGGAGAGATTGATTCATAAGTAATTTCCCCATTTGTATCAGCCATTCAAAACTTCATTTTACATCCCCACATCTTACTTGCAATTCTGTCAAGCAATTTAAAATCATTTTACTTTTAAAAGCCTTTTTTGATTTTTTCTTTAACACCACACATATACAGCAATATTTTTAGGATATATAAATATGCATATACGTATATAAGAAATATAAATTGGGTGGAGAAACGTGAATATATCTAAGACAACTATATCTATTTTAAATAAAATATTTTATTTTGATATGATAATTTTTGAATTGGCTCTTGTGTACATTATTGTAAACCACTAGTTATGAAAGCATTTTTTTTTTTTTTTGGAACAACTCATTCAAGCCTCGCCAATTTAAAGAAAAACCAAAGGTAGCACGTCTCGAATTGAAAAAAAGGATCTGCTTTAATTTCAACGGAGGTACATCGCGTTTAATGCTATCAGTGAATGTACTGCCATATTGTATATCGACTGCAGAGTAGAATATTTCCCTATTTCGGCTTTCAGTTCCAAAACGCCCTCAACAGGAAAAACTTTCGAAAAAAGTCCTATATCAGAATTTATTTAAAGAACGCTTTACCTCAAAATTGTTATAAAAACTAGAGCTTACGACTTCTTCACAAACACAAGCGAGATTTTCGAGACCCGAGAAATCGAGAACTCGACTTCTCGCGAGATTCTCGTGTCTCGAAGTACTCGTAAATCTCGCGACCTTTTCGACTTTCAATTCAGGCGCTGCATTGGCAGTAATCTATACATTTCGGTATTTTTTACTTGTGGTTTGGTGGACATTTTTGCTTGTGCTCCAGAAGAAATCGTAAGCTCTATAAAAAACAGCCAATGAATCGATTAAATTGAATGTCGAGAAGTTCGCGAGCCTTACGACTAATTCGAGGAGAAATCTCTTCTCGAAAAAGTGCGAGAAATCGTAAACTCTAATAAAAACATCTTAAATCAGCACAAATGCAATGCGTTTAAGCAGATGAAGCAAATTCTGAGATGGCGCGATCAAATCCGGGATAGGGTGACACATTGGGTAATTGAGGTAAATGAATTCATCTCGAGCCCTTACCGCCAAATTGACGTAAGAAACATAATTTCCGATTTTCAATTTTTTGCAGCACTCGATACGAATCATTATATGTATGTTATACAAAAAGTTCTTTTTAAGTTATAACAAAAGTAATTAGGACGGCATTGACAACCTCTGGCGGCCCCCGTGGTGTGATGGTATCGTACTCCGCCCACCACACCGAAGATTGTGGGTTCACGCCCCGGGCAAAGCAACATCAAAATTTTAGACACAAGTTTTTTCAATTAGACGAACATTTTTCTAAGCGGGGTCGCCCCTCGGCAGTGTTTGGCAAGCACTCCGAGTGTATTTCTGCTATGAAAAGCTTCTCAGTGAAAACTCATCTGCCTTGCAGATGCCGTTCGGAGTCGGCATAAAATAAGTAGGTCCCGTCGCGCCAATGTAGGAAAAATAAAAAAAAGGAACACGGCGCAAATTGGAAGAGAAGTTCGGCCTAAAATCTCTTCGGAGGTTATCGCGCATTACATATTTTTAATGACAATCTACAGCAGCGAACAGAAAAATAGCCGTTGCACTCTTTTTAAAATTTACCCAATTAAGTTATTTTTTTATCTTCGAATCGTTTTTGAATCCTAAAAGATTCTACGGAAATTTCGAATTTTTTCGAAAAGTGCATATAAAACGGAAACCAAATAGAAAATTTAAAAAATAAACTGTGTATTGAAGACAGTTTTTGCGTAATGTTATTACAGTTTTCTAAAATCTTAGAGAAATCTAACATTGCAATTAACCAGCAATTAAATTAATTGGTTGTTTCGAAATATTTTCCTCAAACCTTTTTTATGAGATGTTTGCTCTGAGTTACACCAGCTTGCTCTATTGGTTTTTTGAAGGCTGCTCTGGTCTGAACTGCCCTCCACTTTTTTGGGTTCGTTAAACTGAGTTCTGAATCAGTATAAATTACATACATAAGTGCAATTGTCATCATAAGGCAATTACAGCTGTTAAAAGGAAATTAGCGGTAAAAATTATCTTATTTCATCAATTATTTTCGTCTTATATGAGTTTTGTTAATTTTAGAAAAAAAAACTTTACTGAATAGTGTAACGATAACTTAGCAAACTAACCTCGAAAACATTTTCGAAATAATTCGAAGTGAAAAATGTTCATGAAAATATTGTAATTTTTACACAAAAACTTAGCCTACTCAATTCTAGTCCAGCTTAAAAGATAAAATTATACATACATACTTATGCTTAGTTTTCATTAGGTCAAATTTGACCACAAACTTGGCATATCAATGTAAGCGGTCTGTCATAAAACGTCAAATGCGTCCGCCGTCCGTTATGAGTACAAAGTGACAATAAAATTTACCAATAAGTGAAAGCGGCTATTGCCCATCGGTTTGGAAAATTTGATATTCAAATTTCATTTGCTAAAATGTTTTCAATTTATTGTCGTTTGCCAACAGGCGTTTCATTAATAAATACTGTCAAAGCGTGTGAAACGGATTGTAAAATAAATAAGCAAAAAATTTTAGCGTAGGTTTAGACCACGCACTGCTTTATCGACAAAGAGTCAGTAATATGATATAATGGAAAGACATGACCCCAACTGACTATCGGGTGCAGTTTTTTATGTCAGCAATTTTGACCTAATGAAAACCAAGCATTATGAATGAAAATCCGAAATGCTCTTAAAAAAAAACTAAACGTTAAAAATCAATAGAAATTGCGCTACAAAACTTTGAGAGCTTCCTAAAATTCTAAATAAAGATTTTGTGAGTGTTTTTAATATAGTTTGGTTTTTGCCATTCAGCAATTTTTTTTTACTAATTAACTAAAATAAAAAAAAATAATTGAAGGAATTCGCTAATAGTTTTTGCTGCTATTTTCGTGCTTACAGCTGTACATACACATGCGCATTTGGGTAATATCAACTATTAATTTATAATTAAATATATGTACATATATTAAAACTATGTACAGCATTACAAAATTAACGCAAAAATGCACACATAAATAATTATTTATCGTTGCATTTGTTTTGCGCAATCTAATACATATCTTATTATCCAGCGCACATTATGATCACTTCACTACTCACCTTTCCAATAAACTTATGGAAAATTTGTTTTTACTCATTAAAGTTTTTTTTAATTTCACTAAAATAACTGCGCTAATAATAATAAATGTACGGTTTTGGGTTCCTAATATTCATTTGGATTTTATTAGTCGTATGACTGCAATAAAACTTAGCAATGCAGCGTTCTTCTCATGACTAATTCCAAATTTGAACAAATTATTTTATTATTACATTTTGCTCGAACTTTGGTGTTTAGACTTCTCTGGTTTAAAATTTAAACCAAGTTCTGTGCACTCCTTTTCACGAAACCCGATAGAATCTAAATTTTAAACCAAATTTGGTTCGGTCATGTTCATATCGCACACTTAGATAACAAGACAACAGCGATCAACTAAAAAATCGCAATGTTGGAAAATACAATAGTCAATACAATACAATAGTTAGTTTCCACCAAGCCGTATCTTGATGACTAGGGGAACTCATATTTAATAGAGTATACAGATCGGTAGGTAGTGAATTGCGGAACTCGGCATTATGCATAACTTCATAACTTAGCTCTATATTGACCTAGGGGTGCGATATGTAGTACAAAAAAGTTTTAGATTTACGCTCAAACTTTTAATTGTGTACTATCTCGTATATTACCTAACCTTCAAACATTTGAATCATTTGCACAAAAATTGTTGATATATTTTGGTAAATCTTCGCAAAGAGCAATCAAGTCATATGACATCACATCACTTCTCATAAATCGCATCAAGTCGTTTGTTATCACATCATAGCGCACGATATGACATGACGTATTTTCTCATATAACCAAATCACATCACTTCGTCTGATATGCAATGTGTTTGATCTCTTCCTAGAAGCATAAACGTGTAAAAATTAAATGCTAAGAATAGCCTAGTCAATTTAGGAAAGAAAGAAGGGTCAGTCAAGCTCGATATTTGAGCTAAATAGAAATTAGTCTTGTAGATTAAATGTCACGAAAAGCAGTTCGTCGCAAATATCTATACCCAATGGCTGAGCGCCCGGGGTCTTTATTTCCTTTTGAGGATATCGTTATTTTCCCTTTGTAGAGCAAATAAGATCCGTGGGAGTTATTCTATACTACATGCAACATTTGCGGATTACAGACTTTTGGACTAGAACGAATACCAAACCAAATAACACTTAGAATATGGAAAGGACATGATGTTAAATTAATGATGACATTTAAAAGGCAATTATACTTTAGCGGTGGTCAAATCTGGCTCGTTAATTTGTTACTCGGTTGTCGTTTTTATATGCTAGTTTTAAAAACTTATCGGATTCAAAGTGTAAAAACAAAGATAAACGTAATACAGTACCGACAACAAAATTATTGAGGCATGTGTGCATACCACTTTTATATGCTTCCACAGTTAATGCATCTTATTCAAATCTAATATTTTTGTTTGTGTTTATAATTTTTCACACTTTGCACGCTATCATATCATATACCAAAATACCACTTCCTAACCATTCACCAACGTTTTTTTCACCATTTTTTCGAAATCTAATATCTGTCCAAAAATTAGTTTAAAATCCCAGATCACGAATAGAACTATACATTATAATATATTATATATTATTTCTTGAAAATTTGAAAAAAAACTGTTTCCAAACATCCGAAAATTTGTTTTGCTGTCGCCTTTCCTTATTCGAAAAGAGCCCATCGAATATCGCCATCCTTTCTTAAAATTACTTGTTTAATATTTCCACGTATCTGGGTTCGTTTCATAGAAACTTCAAGTTGTATAACACATGTATGTAAACGATTGCTTTCTGAAAAAAAAAACATAATAAATAAAACAAAAAAAAAATGTCCAAGTAATTAAGTTTTGAACCAATTCAATTTTTATGTCCGTTCAAGATCGGACGACTGAGAGGAATATCACTATTTCGGCTGCCAGTTCGAAAACAAATTTTTTTTGTTTTATTTTTTTTTCAAATGTTGATTGTAATACGCCCAATCTCACAATTCTTTTGCGGAATGTTCTATCTCAGAACTTGTTTCTTATACAACGTTTCCACCAAACCCAAACACTGTGTTTGACTGTATCGTAGGACTGCTAATATATGTCGATAAATACCGAGAAAGGTATCGACAGATGCGTTTTTACCTCGGTTTCAATAATCCGAAAGCGAAAATCAAAAATTACGTTTCGGTCAAAGGATATTTTGCGTAAAAGAGTTGAAAAACACTGAGTTTGGGTTTAATGGAAACGTAGTATTATACGCCCTATCTTAACCCAAAACTTGTATATTGATAAGGGGCGTTTTCGAAACTGCAGCCGAGTTAGGGTGATTTTTTGTTCTGCAGTCGATGAATAATCACTTTCGGATGATTGGCTTTTTAGATCAGTTCAAGATATTTTTGAAACTTTTTCGAAATATCAAAATCTTTGCAAATCTTCTAGGCCTGTCTAACTACCCATATTTCGATTATGTATTATATTGCAATTTTAAGCTTGCCAAACTTCAATTCTTAAAAATTACCGGGTTTTCAATGTATCGATTAAATGCAAGTTCTGAGTATTTGCATACAGTTAAGAACACGAAAATAACAGCACAAAAATTTTAACATATGTTATCATTACTTTTCTTCTTATATTTATTTTCGTTAATTTAAGAAAAAAGTTTAAAATTGCTTACTTATTTCAAAACGAGATTTCGCGAAATAAATTTTTAAATTCCCACTTTTTTTTAGAAAGCTTTTGAGTATGCAGGTTTGTCAAAGAAATTTCGGGAAAAAAATCAAAGTTTAATGCAAGTTTTTTGAGAACTTCGAAATAGTACTTTGAGAAAAATCTATTTAGTTCCCGTTATAAAATTTAATACAGTTTATTCTTAAACTTACGAAAATAAGTAAATGATGAAAAAATTGCTATAATGTGATGATAATATAGCACCGTATGCAAATATAGTTTATATGTATTGATTTTAAACAGCAAAAGCCCTCGAAAGGACCCTTAAACCCACAAACAACTAAAAAATAATAACTTTCTATTATGTGCAGAAAAGCCAATAAATTCTAAATTATTTTTGAAAATCATAATATGTCGCGTAATAAAACAAATGAAAACGAAACAAAGCCATTTAAGCAACAAAAAAAAAATATAGAATTGTTCCTGTTCTGTCGATTGTCATGTTCCTCTAGCTGTGTTAGTTTTGTACATTAAACAGTGCTTGCATTTGATGCCCAAGGAGATGACGAAGAGAGCTCTCTACCACATTTGGACCATGGTTTTACCTCAAAATTACCACCTGGTTATTTGACGCATGGTCTACCAACAGTTAAGGATGTAGCACCAGCCATAACACCCCTGGAACAGAAAAAGGAACAAGAGGAGAAGAAGGAGAGTAAGTTTATTTGTGGGACAGAAAAAAAAGTTTTTTGTTTCAAATTCTAAAATTTTTGCGTTTTTTCGCTACAAATAGTTAAGGAACTTTCGGAGGAACAAAAGCAAATGATCATACTTTCTGAGGACTTCCAACGTTTTGTATTGCGCGCAGGTCGTGTAGTTGAGCGTGCGCTCTCTGAAAATGTTGATATCTATACAGATTATATTGGCGCTGGCGACAATGAGGATACCAACGATGAACGTTCACATGCTCGTCTTTCATTGAATCGCATTTTCTACGATGAACGTTGGTCGAAGAATCGTTGCATCACTTGCATGGATTGGTCTACACATTTTCCAGAATTGGTAGCCGCTTCATATCACAATAACGAAGAAAGTCCCAATGAACCGGATGGTGTTGTAATGGTTTGGAATACGAAATTTAAAAAACAAACACCTGAAGATATTTTCCACTGTCAAAGTGCCGTGATGTCTACATGCTTTGCTAAATTTAATCCTAATCTAATATTGGGTGGTACATATTCAGGACAAATTGTATTGTGGGATAATCGCGTACAAAAACGTACACCAATGCAGCGTACACCATTAAGCGCTGCGGCACATACACATCCAGTTTATTGCTTACAAGTTGTTGGTACTCAAAATGCTCATAATGTTATATCAATTTCTTCAGATGGTAAATTATGCTCATGGAGTTTGGATATGCTATCGCATCCACAGGATACTTTGGAGTTGCAACAACAGCGTCCATCAAAATCGATTGCAGTTACTTGTATGGCCTTTCCGGCGAATGAGATTAATAATCTGGTTATGGGCAGTGAGGATGGTTATGTGTATTCGGGTAAGTAAATTGAAATGAAATCTCTTATAAAATATGCGGATGTCGTCGAATAATGAAAATAATAGAAACTTTAATATTAATACGAGTAAGCAAAAGTTGTCGAAAGATTCATCGACATCGATAGCTATAAAAAAAAATATAACGCAGCATCAAAATTAAATTGAATTCGAACAGAAGTGTACAATTTCTGTTCGAAATTCTAATCAAAACGCCGCCCCCGTTTTCGATAATGCAATTATTGATGCATTCTCTTGCAGCTTGTCGTCATGGTTCTCGCACTGGAGTAAACGATGTCTTCGAAAAACACTTGGGTCCCGTAACTGGAATCTCCACACATTATAATCAATCATCTCCCGACTTTGGACATCTCTTCCTGACATCCTCAATCGATTGGACTATTAAATTGTGGTCATTGAAGGTAGATTTTAAACTGAGCGTATTATAACACTTTATCTAATCACCAAACAACTAAAATTTCGTGTTCATTCCAGGACACTAAACCGTTATATTCATTCGAAGATAATTCCGATTATGTTATGGATGTTGCATGGTCGCCAATTCATCCAGCCCTTTTTGCTGCTGTTGATGGTAGCGGTCGTCTTGATTTATGGAATCTAAATCAAGATACCGAAGTACCCACAGCATCTGTTTTGGTTGAAGGTGCGCCGGCGCTTAATCGTGTATCGTGGACACCATCAGGTTTCCATGTAACCATTGGCGATGATGCGGGCAAATTATATGTTTATGATGTTACTGATCATCTGGCGCAGCCGACACGCGATGATTGGTCGCGTTTTAATGCGACCCTCATTGAGCTCAAAATGAATCAAAGCGATGATGCTTAAATGAGATGTGCAAGAATCTCAAGCACATGAGATAAAACGAAATAAATAAATTGATAAAAAAAAAAAACAAGACTTAATGGATATTCGACTACATACGTACAATGGCAACTTAATATGAACGAAAAGGGATTAAACAAAATAATGCTATCCGATGTGTTTAAACACTTTAGCTGTAATGTCAAAGGCAAAGTCGTGAAGTATTCATAAAATGGAGACATTATTTATATTTTCTATGGCAATAAGTTTAAAGATTTAATTTAAAACTCAAAACAACATTTGCAACTTTTTTATTTAATAATTATATTTTAGTTTTTTTTTCAGTTTTAAGATGCTCTCATTTTTATGGAAATAAGATTTGTTATGTAGCATCTTTCGCTAAGTATTAATTCATTTAAATTTTATAATAATCCAATAAATTATTATTTTTTTAATGCGCTTAGATTTGCTGCTTTTTCAAATAAATGTATTCACTCCTTTTTATATTATGTATATTAAACATACTTTGTTTTAAAAATGAGAACTGATAAAGCAAAAACGTATTAAGAAACTAAATCAAGGTAAATAAATGCGCAGCTTTTACGTTTGAGCATGAAACATAACTTTATACTACAAATGCATAACATATGTGACCTGGAATCATGAAACGACCCTATTGTGCGAAAACAAGTTTTCGAGAAAAACGCCTTTAAAGTTTTCGTTTAGCTTGACTCTGTGTAGCGACCGGCCGTTGTGAACGAATTTTGTAATTAAAATTTAAGTAACTTCCCGATAAGCTGAAAGCTTGAAACTTGGAATATAGTTCAGAATCCGATGACAATGCAATAATAAGAAAAAAATCTCCGCTAGGTGGTGCATGTATCGAAATATTTCAAAAAATCGTGTGGTCCGATTTGACTTTAAATGCGATTTGTGAAAAAACTTAGAAAGATAGAAAACTGCGGTTTGTTCCATTGAAAACAGAGTAAAATTTCCTGTAAGAATCACTCAAAAAGTGAACAACGGTATTTTCGCACAATAGGGTCGTTTCATGATTCCAGGTCACATATGGAGAACAGATACTAAAGAAATTTATTGAAAAAATTATATAAACATGAAAATAAATAAAATATGTACCGAAATTGATATGACCGATTTATTTAGTTCTTTTCACTTTATTATGTTATATTTTATAATATTCGTTAGTAGACCAACCACCTGGGTAGCGTTCCGAAATGAAAAAGGTCTACTATTCATTTAATTTAGAAATTTGAAATCTGCTGGTGCTGTTTTACCTTGTTGTTGAAGCCTAACGTAGACAATCATCAAATGGATTAGTGGTCTCCAATTTGAAAACTGTGGCTGTGTGAGTAGAACTAAAATCATCTTATTGGCAGTGGTTTAGTTGTTGATGAAAAATCAATGAGATAGGACGTACGCACGCATGTTTGTTAACACACAAAAAGTAATTCGTAAATATGCCATACAAATACTACTTTATTGCTTGAGTCTAAGGAAATATTTAAACGAAATAAATTGTTAACATTAAAGCATGAAAACATTCTGCGCATGAGCGCATGTTTGGAAAATATCTTTTCTCAAATGCGCAAATAACAATAGCAATCATCCGATGTTGCTACCCTGCTTGTTCAGCAACAACTAAAGACGAAAGAGAATAATAATACGTGTGAAGTTGCGCCAATATTTATATCACTATAAGAGGACCGCTGAAATAGATATAGATATATCGGCAGTTGACATAGCTGATAAAGACTGAAATGCGTATCTTATATCTATGAGAAGTGATCCAAAAATAATGACAATCGATTTATTTTTAGTGCATGCAAAACTAAATTAAGTGTCTTCCGCTAGTTCAGGAAAAAAATCATTTAAATAGGCCAAAGCTGCTGAGAACTAGGTTTAGTTTCTTGAATACGAACTATCGATGAGTGAACAGCAAATTGGAAAATTAAACGAAACCAAAGCTGTAATTGAAACCTCTGCGGCGTATTTAAAAGATAAGTGGACTTTACACTTTATATTTCGCAGTTGTATGATGAGCCAAGGACAGAAAACGGACGTTCCTCACAGGACATAACGTGAAGACGGAAAAAAGATGAGTGACTATCGGATATGTAGCAGAGGTCACAGGCATCTCATACGGCAGTGTTCAAACAAGCTTTGTAATCGAATTGCATATGAAAAGAGTCTTCGCGCGCTGGGAGACGAGAATGTTAAACGATAGGCATAAGCAGAAGCGTGTCGACACTTCAAGAGCAAATCTTGTAAGTTCACAAAGGCGCGGCAGGCTGCTGTTTGGAGGGCTGGTTCGCCAAGAGAACGCGCCGTCTCACACAGCTCCAATTGCCACGGCTGCCTAAGAACGAGCGTACCTATTACCCAGACTTAGGCCCACATGTTATCTTTTTAACCCAGAGTGCTCATCTCATGAGGGTTAAACTCATACGAGTTTGACAAAATTTAATCTTGCAAGGTGAATTCATACAAGGTGATGTCAAGGCGAATTCAATCAATTCGCCATGCCAAAGAATGTAAGGCAGGGCGAATTCAGCACCAGGTGTTGTTATTCCAATAGCTGATCGCTTCTTGGCGATTAATTTTCATACCACCGTGTACAACATGGAAATTATCAAGGCGAATTCAGTACCAGGTGTTTTTATCCCAACAGCTGATTGCTTCTTCTTGATACTAGTACTTCAATATGTCAGTTAATCGAAATCAATTAAAATTTTCTTTTGACTTGACATTCTTAAGCACGGCGAATTGGTTGAATTCGCTGAATTTGCTTTGCCACCACTTGGTATGAATTAGCCTTAGAAATTATCAAGAAGAAGCAATCAGCTGCTGGGATAACCACACCTGTTACTAATTTCGCCTTGCTCTCAGTTATTCGTCACGCGAATTCATACCTGGTGGCAAAGCGAATTCAACAAATTCGACGTGCTGCAGAATGTCAAGTCAAAAGAAAATTTCCTTTGATTCCGGTTAACTGATATGTTGTAGCACAAGGCGTTGTATGGAAAATAATCAAGAAGAAGCAATCAGCTGTTGGGATAAAAACACCTGGTACTGCATTCGCCTTGGTTATTCGTCCAGAAAATTCAATACAAAAATTTCCGTAATATTTTTATTTCTTTTTTGGCTTTTTTTCCTTTTCTCCCTATGCGAATGTCGATTGCGGTAGATATTCGACCGCTGAGCGATAATCGATAATATCTTTATAATGGATAAAAGTTGTTATACATAGGAAAATTTTAAAAATATCAAACATTTTTCAAATAAGATAACCGTTTACGACAGCCCAAAGGTTTGACTATTAAATTGCATAGTAACAAAATTAAATGGAAAAGACAGTTTATTATAATTTTTAGAAAAAGTTTGACAGTTGCATAGTTATCGCTTGAGTGAAAATGGTTTTCAGTCACTGATCGTAACACGTAATACGGACCCAGATTCGACAAATAGTGGATTCTATTCCGATCGACCCTCGTAATAGAGGGGTTCATTTTATTCTGAACGATATAAAAAATAATCAATTGCGGTTTTTCAAACAAGGATTAGAACAAAAGTTTTATATGAAAAGAGGTTCGCAACAAATTAATAAGCATTACAAATTAATTTCGTTAAAAACTGAAAGTCATATTTGTTTTCGGTCTATACCGGCTAATGATTGTTAACGAATACTGTGTTACCTCGATTGGCCTTCATCATTTGGTCTTGGTGCGTAACTTGTAATCGGAAGCAACTCCCTACCTCTCTTATAACCGAACATGCTGAATACGGCCTTAATTAATTTTGTAATATATGCACGTATTTACAGTCAGTGTCAAAAGAAAGTTTACACATGCCTTATGTAACAATATTAGCTCTACTTAAGGATTTTACGAGGGACACAATGGAACATTTTATATTTTTTGAAAATGATACGTAATTCTGTTCAATTTAATGGAAAAACAAAAACAAAGCTACAACAAAAGAAACTATGAAGGAAAATCCGGAAATACTTCATAAAGAAGCCATTACAACCGTTACACAGACGCCGGTTTTGGATGGGAAGCGACTTAAATTAACTATTTGAAGTGTTTGGGTACTCGCGATCTTTAGTTATATTGGCAGAAGAACATGACAAAACGTCTATCGGCATTCGCGAACTTGTGATGAACTATCATTAGGAACCGAATTGCACCGATATGGAGATTTAACATGATAGTAGTAACAACATTGTAAGAAATATTATTGACAAAGAAAACAATTTGGAGAATTGGATTACTCTGAATTTGATTACTCTGTTAATTATTTAAATTTTATTACAGGTAATTTGTTTTGAGTAAATTATTTCACCTTCTACTAATGCAATTTAAAATCTTTTTAATAAAATATTATTTTCTAATTTTTAGTTCGGCTAGCCATTAAAGCGCAGGTTTTTCGTTTTTTTTCAAACTATTATTTATTTTATAAGACAAGGTTTTATATCATTTTCATAAAAAATGTTCCATTGTGTCACCCAGAAAACCCTTAAGTACAGGTAATTTACACGTGTGTAAACTTTCTTTTCACACTGACTGTACATATTTAGTCTTGCCTTTAAAAATTATAAATAATATAAAAGTGACTATGCCAATAAACAACTATTTGTGCATGAGGGTGAACCAAGTCAATTCATTTTCTATGGCCCTTTTCGAGTATCCATGTTTTAGATTGCGCTGCTTAATTAAGTGTAAGTTTGAGATCTCCTTAAGTTCGCGCTTCTCGATAGAAATTCGACACAACAAAAGATCTTTTGTGATGTGCAACTACCTATGGATAATCTTAATGGTCATGACAAACCCAGCTATTTGGCGGTAAGGGAAATTTGGCAGAAAAAACAACTGGAAAACTAAAGGACACCCCAATGTTCGTATTATCGCATTATATTGGTGAGTGCAATAATTTCACTTTCCCAACCACCTGGCAGCCAAACCCAGTGTGTAGCTGTAAATTATCTCACTATGATTCAACTACACCTTTTTCAACAGTATTTCAGAAAAACTCAAATGTATTTCAGAACAAGAGAAAATAAATTCAGAAAACACAAATATATTTCAGAAAATGTCGACTGTATTTCAAAAACACAAATGAGCACGACTTTAACCAGCATCTTAACGCTTCGCTCCCACCATCAAGAGGACCGTTAGGAATGGAAACGCGGCGTGTGTCATTTAAAAAGAAAGTATACAGCTAAGTGGGTTCGGTGACTTTTGATAGATGGATCGCCGTCGGTAATCCACGTCATACGTAAACCAAACTGGTGGCTGGTGTTACTAGTCACCTTCCTTTGAAAATACTTGCTCCAGCCGCGGAGGCACCATAGGCAGTAGAAAGCGGACTTCAGTAATAGAGGAAATTATTCAGCAAGCAAAAGCTCAGTATCTCCGGCAGAGTGTGGCAGTTTGTTTGTTCAGCACGCCTACATATCATTTGTGAATGATTAATATTCGAAAAAAAATAAATGCAAATACCGACATTCCTTAAAAGGACGACAGAATTGACATTAGTTCCATTGACACTATTGCACGTCACGCTACAAGCTGTTTATTGCTGTAGTATATTTCAGTCGGAAATTGTAACACACGAAAGCAACAGAAGCTTTAGAAGAGGTGTGTTTTAGCTGCAGTTGCGTCAGTATAAATATATTGATAGCCACGCGGCCATTTAGGCTATAGTCGCCCGCTGGGCTGACAAAGAATGATGCATATACAATTAACGTCTCAATCCTATTAGACGAAACAAAAAGGTGCAATAATCAAAGCAACACGAAAGCCGTGGATTGAAGCGAGGGCTGCAAACTTAGAATATCAAAGTTGCTCATATGTCCAAAGAGAGAAGACATGGTGCTCATAATGAACGTACTCGTCAGCGAGAGCTTATGTGGGAATGCAGGCTGTGAGAGGACAAATCTCGAGGCAGCAATTAAGCTGGGACCTAGAAAAGTATTTGCAAAGAACGAGAAATAACCTAGCTAAATCGAGCTTAAACAAATATTGCATTCAGAACTCGGTTCCTTATGTTGGGGTTTCTACTTTCGAATGAGCCTAGGGAATACCATGAGAAAATGCAAAGTACCTTATTGTACAATTTGAGTACAATACTAAGCATTAACCCTAAATACCCCGTCATTTACAAAATTACCTCAGTTCAGCTAACGTTCGAATCGCTAAACTGTTGAATAAACAACTCCAATATTCAATAATGCAAAATGCTCTTTATTAGACTACTTTGAATGCACTTCACAATAACACTTAACTTCACAACCAATAGTGTGCTTAAATCAAAACTGATTACTAATTACTCAGCTTGCGCTACTTTTATACTCTCCGTCGCTTCATTCGCATATTTCTACTAAAGTCTAGACGTTTCTCCTTCTAGAATCTCCTGCTTGGTTACCAGCTATATGCGTGTGTATTTGTAGTTTATAGCCTCTCGCATAGCCAAATGCGTGTGTATGCGTGAGTAACTACTTCAACTGATGACCACATGTGCTTGTGAGTATCTCTCCGTCGCCTTGTATGTATGTGCGTAAATGATGATTGATTTGTTCACGTACACAAGAGTGGCAGCTTTCTTTGTTGTTGTTGTGCCTTCATTTAACAACCGCTTAGTGATGTTAGTATCACTTAGTGATGCTAATATTCGTCACAGTATTTTCAAAACTTATGGATTTGAGAATGCTACAAGTCCTGGAAAAGTCTAGTTGTAAACTAGTATGTTTTGTGACTAGGTTAGTGTTTCACTGCAGGGAATAATCTAAATATTTTATTGTAATGTGCGAGAGATAGCAGTCAACTAGCAGTTAAGCGAAAGCGGCTCAAGCTCAGTCGTTTTGTGTCTTTTGAGAAGTAAACAGCAGAAAAATTTAAATAAATTCGTTTTTTAAAAGCTTGAACAATTATTTAAAACTAAGTTCCTATTCAGCTTTTATTAATTTAAGGCATTCCAATAATTAAAATGGATTACACAGTGAGTGGATACATTTATGAATCATTCAATCAAATAATGCTTACTTGCTATGTGGTCATATTGATTTTCTAACAAACATTTTTTTGGTATGCGTCATCATTTGAATTTCAATGTCGCTTCTAGCCCACCCCCACAATAGTACCCGCCGCACCATTCGATGCCTCCTCCGATGCACAGACACTACGCGCCGCCATGAATGGTTTAGGTACGGATGAGGAGGCGATTATTAATTTACTAACAGCACGTTCAAACGCACAAAGACAACAATTAAAAGCACAATTCGAAACAGAATTCGGGCGTGACTTAGTCGATGATTTGAAGAGTGAATTGGGTGGTCAATTTGAGGACGTCATTGTTGCCTTAATGACGCCACCCGTAGAATATTTATGTAAACAATTGCATGAGGCTATGGCTGGTATGGGCACCGACGAGGAGACACTCGTGGAAATACTCTGCACCAAAACTAATGAAGAAATGTATGAAATAGTCGCAGCGTATGAAGCAAAATATGATCGTCCATTAGCAGAACAAATGTGTAGTGAAACGTCAGGCTTCTTTCGACGTCTGCTCACTTTAATTGTCACAGGCGTACGGGATCCTGTGGGTAGTGTTGATGCGGCTAAAGCACTCGAAGATGCTGAGGCTCTATATAATGCTGGTGAGACCAAACTTGGTACCGATGAAGAGGTCTTCAACCGTATTATGTCGCACAGTAGTTTTGCACAACTGCGGCTCATCTTCGATGGATATAAAGAACTTTCAGGCCAAACCATAGAACAGGCGATCAAGCATGAAATGGATGGAGCATTGCACGATGCAATGATAGCTATTGGTGAGTGAAATCTGAAATTCAAACTTAATGGGGAAGATTCCTTGGATTCTCTTACATATTTAAAATTACAGTTGAATGTGTTCAGTCGCCGGCTGCATTTTTCGCAAATCGTCTATACAAATCCATGAACGGTGCTGGTACAAATGACGCTGCTCTAATTCGTATAATTGTAAGTCGTTCCGAAATCGACTTAGGAACCATTAAAGATGAGTTTGAGCGAATTTACAATCGTACTTTATATAGCGCAGTTGTGGTAAGTATATGTCTTTAAAGTTAGTAAAGGCGCCATTTGATGTTTAGTTCCAAAAAAGTAATTTCTTATTAAAAATCAAGGGCTGGTTTCCCCAATCCTGGTTAAAGATGGCCCGCACTCTTATTGACAGAAAACGTTTCGTTATCTGTCAAATAAACTGGCGGTTAGCGTGGTCCTCAAATGGAGAAAACGGGCCTAATACTGAGCCAAATTTAAAAGGAAATTCGGTTCGAATGCTTTAAAATTACATACGTATTTTTCACATGCTAGTCGGATCTTGCTTGATCAATTTAGGAGTAACGCAGCAGAACTATTCAAATAAAACGTTTCCCCCACTGTCTTACGCGCGTTCTCCTCTGTGCAAATCGACGAAAGTTTATAAATTTTTTTAATTTGAAATAACCCAATTGCCTCTGAAGATGCTAAAAAAGTTACTAGCGCAATGTGGGTTGGAAAGGTGGAAACGCCTATTAAGATTTATATCAATCTCATTATAATTTCCACGATTAAAGTCGGTGAAATATTTCCAAACACACCAACCAGACTGCTGCCTAGGGGACCCCTTGTATGGAGTTTATTAGGCTGAACAAAAGGGGCCTTTTCGTATCACCAGCAACAAGTATCGAAGAAGACTTAATGAGGAGATTTGCGGCTAAATAAAAATACAGCCACTACGCTAGCTAAGGCATTCCATTCGAAAGAATGAAATCGGTCAAACCCCTTAAAAACTCATAGAATCTGCCGGGGCAATAGGGGAAACAGAAACCCCACTGAGTTAGGAACCTCACTTATCAGATTTCAGAGTCATTTGGGTGGGGGCTAAGTTCACCTGAGACTTGGATTCAAATGTTCAAACTATGTATCTTTAGGTATTTTGTCTATCCAAATGATCACTTTTTAATATTTGTGTGCCGGCCTAATAATAATTTTTGGGGTATATTTTTTTATGGAAATAAGAAGGTTGATTACTGTGCATATCGATAAATAATAAGCTCAGATGGCCGACGCAATTAATGCAAAACTTGGTCCTTCTGATTCGGTATCGGCAATTTTATATATCCATTTAATAAGGTATACGTTTTGTAATATGATTTTTGAAACTAAATATTCTTAATAGCGCATTTTAGGTAGTAACATAAATATGCACACCTGCGAGTAAAAAATTTAAACAAAAAGGACTTTTTTTAACTACTTTATTTTAATTTATTTCCTTAACTAAATAAAAAGGAATCTTTAATCTTGTAACAAAAATTTTGTAACCAAACTTCCAACCCTTTTCGAGAAGTTTGAAAGTTAAAGAGAACAAAACACCGTTTTTGAAAGAAATTGGTAGAAAAACGTTCATCAAAATTTTTATTGAATACTTTAGGAATTTTTTTCAGAGTGCAGTTTGTAATTCCATTCATGATAAAAACACTTACAAAATATAATCGTTCTCTCTTTTGGTCGGTCATGATATTTTTTTTTTAAGTTTGTGCGCAATATAATATTTACAAATCAATCTCTTACCTGCATATATGATACTATTTTATTTTCTCTGTATTTTTCTTGTATTTGCTCTTCATTTTTTTTGTCGCTCTCTTTCCCAATACGGTTTCAGTACTGGTGTAAGTGTGTAAACTATATTTCAAAAAGCTAACGAAATACAAGAAAAATACAATCTAGTTCATTAAAAACAAACGAGCCAGTTTGTATTTCGATTGGTTTTTTTGGCCGTCTTCTCTTTATTTTTTCTGACAAACTAAAATTTAGTTTTTAGTTTGAAAATTTTGTGCATAAAAGCACAAGTAAAATCAACTTTCTTGTGAAAAAAGTGAACCATCAGAGACCGAATCCGTTCCCGTGTTATTTGCATTGCTTAATAAAAATAAAATTTAAAACACAAACAAATACATGTGGAACTCACGAATTTTGGGGGGAATGGTGGTCTCGTTTTCTCATGGTAGAAAATGTTTTTATATTTTGAAGTCCCGATAAAGTTTCGTCAGTTTTTCTAGCTTGGAATCCAAGACAAAGTAAAGTAGTGTCATATAGGCATCTGAATAAAAGGTGATCAAAAAATAAACAAAGTAAAATATTCAAATTGGTTTTTGTTTGAGAAAAAAATAAATATGTACATATGTATGCAGTTGAGAAATTTGAAATTTTTATCATCGTTCAGATCATTTTAACGTTAAAAAAGAAAAAAGTACAAGTTTGAGGTCTCTTAATTTCCATTTTTTTTTTTTTTTTTTGTTGAAGGGTGTTTTAGACTTTCTTCTTTGTTTGCAAAAAATCTAAAACTCGACTTTAAAAATAAATGTCCAACCTTAAAGTAAATTTCAAGTTAGAACTTTGTTAATTTAAAATAAACTGTTCTACAAAACAGCATACTCAAAAATTTTTGTAAAAAACCAAATAAAAACTTCAAAGATCTTTCCGAAAACATTTCTGAAATTTGTTTTACATTTTTTGCGTTACATGTTGGAATTTTGTTTTAAATTTAAATTAAAAAATTAATTTTTGCTGCTACTTTTCTACCCGCAGGTGTTTTTATTTATCGCACACAAAACCAAAAATATTCACAACCCAAAGGCAGAGCAGCTCTATGAACACTTCTTTATAGCACAAATATAACAAAATTTTCACAAAAACAGGCTTGATAATAGTTTTTTAATTGAAGGCAATTCAATATATGCCTAAAATCGTTATAAGACTTTGTCTATTTATGACTGTTTTTGGTTTAGTTTGCGATTTTTAGATATATGTATTACATTCAACCCTCTAAAAAAATTTGCTTTTCCTTTCATTTTTCGTATATTTATTGTTGTATTGTTTTGTGACCGTACCGCTAAATAGGATGTAAGTATTCGACTTAAAGATATACATATTTTATTTTTTCATGTGAAGTAACCAAATCAACAAACAAAAACACACATTTCTAAAAAGCGTTCCCCTAATACTATCAGTGATCTAAACAATTCACATTATTCAGATTCAAATTCTAAATTTACTTAAATTTAAATTTTTCTAAAAAATTCTAAAAAGCTTTTCTCTTACACATTTTTTTAGGGTGAGACTTCTGGAGATTACAAAAATGCTTTGACAGCTTTGCTGGGAGGAGCTTAAAACCACCGGTGACATGACTTTGGTGTTAATAACTCGAATTAAAATAATGTTGTTTATTTATTGTAGTACGTTAATATTAGAATGATTTTAAAAAATACAAGCAAACATATGTACCCACGCATGTTGTTATTGATATGGACAGTTCGTCCTTTAGATAAAAAACATTTATAAAACAGATGATTTTAAAATTAAGATTTGCGTATTATTTCAAAAAAAAATTTGCGGATATTAGACAGGGCCAAAAAAAATATTGCGAAAGACCGCCCTTAAATTCTAAGCTTATGTTGAGAGGGTCTTGGAACTTTTTTTTTAGTTTTTATATTCTTGCCGAAATAGTTTTCTATTGTAGTCTGTTTATTTGACTTCCGATTCATAAAATTGATATTGTATCATCGTTTTGGTCATGAGAAGCTCAATTTTTGGTTCTAATGTACTTTTGAGCTCTGAAGTCGTTTTCAAATAGTTTTATCATTTAAACGAATTGGAGCTTCTTAAAGTATGCTTTTCAATTGACCCAACTATGAAAATCCGACTGCAGAGGTTAGTTATACGCCGCCCCTTACTATGAGCAAAAAAAGATAGATTTTCAGTTGAGCTGTTCAAACACGGAGACTCATAGAGCGTAAGTGAGAAGAAGTAAATTTGGGATCAAGGAAGAGAAATAGACGTAGGAAAAGAGAGTGGCGATAATAGTAAGGAATATAATAGGAGAGAGAGAGAGGAAGAGATGTATGTATGTATGTATGTATTTATTTGAAAATTTGTTCATAGCACAATAATTTTGACAAATTATTTAACAGTGCTAGTCATGAATAGCAAGAGCTATACAAATTGAACATTTATAATAATAATTAATTAGATTAATCAAATTAAATTAAATATAACCGATAATAGTGAAATATTTATGTATGTAAATCTTAAAACTAAAGAAAAGTACCTAATAAATATTAAAAGACAGCAGTAGTGATGATAACCTTTGGCTGGTTATAGATCGAATAGTATTTAACAAATAAAGAAAGAAGACACAGAGAAAGGAAAAGGACTTAGAAATGAACATTTTAACAACAACAATTTGAGATCCAGTTTAAGAGTCGTTAAAAAATGATGTTAGCTCTTTTTTGAAGTGCAGAGCATTACTTAAGAGTCGAAGACTTGTAGGTAGGGAGTTCCAAAGACGTATTGCAGTAACAAAGAATTGGCGCTCACAGCGCCTAGAGTAAGAAAAAAAGGAGAAAGTGACTAAATAGAGAGGAAATGAAATTTTGACTCAAGTGACGGCAATATTGTCATCAAAATTCTAAGATAACTTCCCTAAAACAAGGTTGTTTGGGCACAAGGAAAGAAATATAGTGCAGTCTTAGCACTTTTCGGAACAATATTAAAACTAATTTTGGTAACAGTCTAGTTGAGGGGTCGACTGCTAATACGCTACCAAAAATATCGAGAGAGGTGTTAACCGACGCGGCCTGATATCAGTATTAATAATCCGAAGGCGGAAAATAAAAATTTCGACTCGTTTAAAAGATATTAACGAAAATTACCCGCGGGTCCCTCCGAAACCGGTGGTGGGATCCATAGTATTTTTGCGCAGAACACCTTTCTGTGTTGGCGGCCATCGGCCGTGCTTGTAAAAAATTACCCTGGGTGGGCACAACACCGGTTTTCCGCGCAAAACACTTATGTGCACAATTTTTTTGTGGGTACAACAACATTACAACAACCACATGAAAATCGCCAACTTCAACTGCAAATATCTCTGGACAGAGATACAATTTTTCTTTTCCGCCTTCGGATTATTGTTGTCGAGGTCAATACGCGTCTTTTGCCACCTCTCTCGATATTTTTGGTAGCGTATTAGCAGTCGACCCCTCAACTAGACTCTTACCCAAATTATTTCAAGTGATCTTATGTTGCGTCATGTTATCGTATGTTAAGTTAAGACGAATTCAGTGTACCTACTGTAACGAATTTAGTGAGATTCCGCTTATTTTACACCTTCTGCAAACGTTCGAATCGCTTAACAGTTGAATAAATAACTCCAATATTCAATGATGCAAAATGGTCTTTATTAGACTACTTTAAAAGTACTTCACAATAACACTTAACTTCACAACCAATAGCGTGCTTAAATCATCAATGTCTAGACGTTTATTCCTCTAGAATCCTCTACCTTGTCACCAGCCATACGCGCGTGTATTTGTAGTGTGTAACCATATGCGTGTGTATATGTGAGCGAAGTGGCAGCTTGTTGTTGTTGTTGTTGTAGCAGTGCTTCGCCCTACCTAATAGGTGCGACCGATCACAAATTGCCATCAATATCCTCTAATGAGAGTCCAAGGAAACTTGCTGTTTCAACAGGGGTGGACCATAATGAAAGGGGTGTTAGAGGCGTTGGTTCCACATTACAATTAAAGAGATGGTTGAAGTCATGTGGGGACATACATTTGTATGTCGGGGTTGATTCTGGATAGGAAAGAGTTTAGCCTGTTACAGTATCCAGAACGAAGTTGAGCTAGAGTGACTCGCGTTTCCCTGTGGAGTATGCGTTCCTCTTCCGCAAGTTTTGGGTACTGGGTTCACCGGGCAATTCCCGGCATAAAGGTCCGACGCCTGTTTGTGGAGTTCACCAAGGACCTGCTTGTGTTTTTTCGCTTCATACGGCTGTGTTCTCAGATGCCGTATTTCCTCAAAATGCTTACGGAGATGACTCCTTAAGCCCCTAGGCGGTGCTGGCTCGTCAATCAGATTCTGTTGGGATGCCCAGGTTTCTGGGTATTCAACAGGAACTGTTTGGTCAGCATCTCGTTTCTTTCCCTGATGCGGAGTATTCTCGCCTCATTATGTAGATGGTGTTCTGGGGACATAAGAAGACAGCCCGTGGCAATTCTGAGAGCAGTATTTTGGCAGGCCTGTAGCTTCTTCCAGTGGGTAATTTTTAGGCTTGGCGACCATATGGGTGACGCGTAGCACGTAATCGGCTGGCTAATTGCTTTGTATGTAGTCATGAGCGTTTCTTTATCTTTTCCCCAGGTACTGCCAGCAAGGGATTTGAGGATTTTGTTACGGCTCTGAATTCTCGGAACAATTGCGGCTGCGTGCTCACCAAAATGTAGATCCTGATCAAACGTCACACCCAAGATTTTGGGGTGTAGGTCAGTCGGTAGCGTAGAGCCATCGACGTGGATGTTCAAAATGGTCGACATTTGGGACGTCCATGTTATAAATAAGGTCGCGGAAGATTTAGTCGGTGATAATGCCAGGTTTCGCGAGGCGAAAAAACTGGAGAGATCAGGGAGGTAGCCGTTTATTTTATTGCATAGCTCATCGATCTGTGGGCCTGGGCCTGTGGCCATTACTGTGCAGTCATCGGCGTAGGAAACGATTGTGACTCCTTCCGGTGGTGAAGGTAGCTTAGATATGTAGAAATTAAACAAAAGTGGGGATAGGACACCACCCTGTGGCACCCCTTGTTTAATTCTCCTTGGCTTTGATGTTTCGTTTCTAAATAGCACCGATGCCTGCCGACCACCCAGATAATTTGCGGTCCACCTTTTAAGACATGGGGGAAGGGTAGACCCTTCCAGGTCTTGCAGTAACGAGCCATGGTTGACCGTATAAAAAGCTTTTGATAGGTCTAGCGCTACGAGTACTGTTCTATGGTGGGGGTTTTGATTTAAACCGCAATTTATCTGGGTGCTAATGGCATTTAGCGCGGAGGTAGTGCTATGGAGTTTTCTGAAGCCATGCTGATGGGAGGCTAGTTGCAAATTTGCTTGGAAATAAGGGAGCAAAATGGCTTCGAGCGTCTTTGCTACTGGCGATAGGAGAGATATCGGACGATACGACTCTCCTATGTTAGCTGGTTTACCAGGCTTTAGTAACGGGACCACCTTGGCCATTCTCCATTTCTCGGGGATGACAAAGGTGGAAAGAGACAGGTTGAAGACCTGCGCTAAATATTTGAAACCCTCTTTCCCTAGGCTTTTAAGCATCGGCATGGCTATGCCGTCTGGGCCCACTGCTTTGGATGGTTTAGCGCGACCAATGGCGTCCTCAACCTCTTTAGCGGTGATGGTGATTGGTGACGCGCTGAATTTGTGTTTATGTGCGTGTTTTTGGGTATTCAACGGGACCTGTTTGGTTAGCATCTCATTTCTCTCCCTGATGGAGAGTATTCTCGTCTCATAATGTAGATGGTGTTCTGGGGACATAAGAATACAGCCCGTGGCGGTTTTGAGAGCAGTAGCTTCTTCCAGTGAGTAGTTTTTAGGCTTGGCGACCATATACTGCCGACAAGGAATTTGAGGATTTTATTACGGCCCTGGATTTTCGGTACATTTGCGGCTGCATACTCACCAAAATATAGATCCTGATCAAACGTCACACCCAAGATTTTGGGGTATATGACAGCCGTTAGCGTAGTGCCATCGACGTGGATGTTCAAAATGGTTGACATTTTGTTGTAAAAAAGGTCGCGGAGGATTTAGTCGGTGATAATGCCAGGATTTGCGAGGCGAAAAAACTGGAGAGATCAGGGAGGTAGCCGTTTATTCTATTGCAAAACTCATCGATCTGTGGGCCTGGGCCTGTAGCCATTATTGTCCAGTCATCGGCGTAGGAAACTATAGTAACTCCTTCTGGTGGCGAAGGTAGCTTAGATATGTAGAAATTAAACAAAAGTTGGGATAGGACACCACCCTGTGGCACCCCTTGTTTAATTCTTCTTGGGTTTGATTTTCGTTTCTAAATTGCACCGATGCCTGCCGACCACCCAGATAATTTGCGGTCCACCTTTTAAGACATGGGGGAAGGGTAGACCCTTCCAGGTCTTGCAGTAACGTGTGTCATGGTTGACCGTATCAAAAGCTTTTGATAGGTCTATCGCAACGACTACTGTTCTATGGTGCGGGTTTTGATTTAAACCGCAATTTATCTGAGTGCTAATGGCATTTAGCGCGGTGGTGGTGCTATGGAGTTTTCTGAAGCCGTGCTGATGACAAGCTAGCTGCAAATTTGCTTTGAAGTAGGGGAGCAAAATGGCTTCAAGCGTCTTGGCTACTGGCGATAGGAGAGATATCGGGCGATATGACTCTCCTATGTTAGCTGGTTTCCCAGGCTTTAGTAGCGGGACCACCTTGGTCATTTTTCGGGAATGACAAAGGCGGAAAGAGACAGGTTGAAGACATGCGCTTAATATTTGAAACCCTGTTTCCCTAGGCTTTTAAGCATCGGAATGGCTATGCCGTCTGGGCCCACTGCTTTGGATGGTTTAACATGACCGATGGCATCCTCAACCTCTTTGGCGGTGATGGTAATTGGTGACGCGCTGAATTTATATTTGTGTGCGTGTTTGTTGGCCCTCCGTCTATCTTTGTCGACCGTAGAATGCATTATATATTGTCGGTAAAAAGCGCTCACGCATTTTTTCGCATCCGACAGCACTTTATCGCCAAAGGCGATTGAAACTTTGTCATTATGCCTAGACGGATTCAATAGGGACTTTACGGTGGACCAAAGTTTACCTACACCGGCAGAGAGGTTACAACCGCTTAGGTGCTCCTCCCATTTCGCCCGCTTGTGTTCATCAACAAGCAATCTTATGCGTTGGTTTATATCCCATATTTGGGGGTCGCCGGGATCGAGCTGTCTTAAAAAGTCACGTTCTTTGCGGCCTCCGCCGGAAAGTGGGATCGAATTTCGGGAATTCTACCGGCGGGAATGAAGCGAGCCGAGGCGGATTCAATGACCTTGCGGAAAGCACACTGCCCTTGGCGGGCATCAGTCGGGATAAGGAGGGCAGCAAAGCGGTCGTCTTTAAAGGATTTGTATTCGTCCCACTTTCCTTTTATAAAGTTTATGAAAGTGCGTTTTTCTGTGACGATGAAGTCGGCGGTACGCTCGAGCGAAATAAGTATAAGCAGGTGGTCGGATGCCAATATTACGATCGGCTGCCAGTTGACGCAGTTTACGAGTTCTCCGCTCACGATTGATATATCCGGCGAACTGTGACAACTTCCTACCATACGTGTGGGGGCGTAACTGTTTGACGAAGTAGCAGCTGATGATGACATGCGTTTGTGAGTATCTCTCTGCTGCTTGTATGTATGTGTGTACATGATGATTAATTTGTTTACGTACATACAAGTGTGGCAGCTTGCTTTATTGTTGTTGTGGCTTTATTTACTTAGTATCAGATTAGTGATGTGAGTATCACTTAGTGTTAGTAATATTCGCCAATCTAATATTATCTAAAGTGATTGTATGGAAGTACTACCTGTCAAGACTAGTCGCAAATGGGAAATCCAGACATTATGTACATATGGACATACATCCAGCGTATGATAATTGCATTTTAACAATTCAAACCTACATAGCTAGATAAATTACAAGCGAGAGACACCACGAGCAGTTAAGTGAAAGCATTGACAATCAGTCGTTTTATGCCTTTTGAGAAAAGTAGATAACAAACAGAGCATAGGCAGCACAGACAAGATTTATTTGACTAATTAAGCACATCTTAATTCTAAAATGGATTACAAAGTGAGTAAACCTTCATACATCAAATGTATAATGAGTGGACATATGTACATATGTATTATGTTTTATAACAACAAATTTTTCTCGTCTTAATTTTATGTCATTCGTTTACATTAACACCTGCATGTAAAGCCTACTCCCACTGTAGTGCCTATCGCTCCATTCGATGCCTCGGCCGATGCACAAGCACTGCGCGCCGCTATGAAAGGTTTCGGTACGGATGAGGAGGCGATTATTAACATTCTCTGTACACGCTCAAATGCACAAAGACAACAAATAAAAGCACAATTTGAGACGGAGTTAGGACGTGACTTAGTCGAAGATTTAAAGAGTGAATTGGGTGGTCGGTTTGAGGATGTCATTATTGCCTTAATGACACCACCCGTTGAATATTTGTGTAAGCAACTACACAAAGCTATGGCTGGTATGGGCACCGATGAGGAAACACTCGTGGAAATACTCTGCACCAAAACTAATGGAGAAATGCATGAAATAGTCGCAGCGTATGAAGCAAAATATGATCGTCCATTAGCAGAACAGATGTGTAGTGAAACTTCTGGCTTCTTTCGACGTCTGCTCACTTTAATTGTCACGGGCGTGCGGGATCCTGTGGGTAGTGTTGATGCGGCTAAAGCACGCGAAGATGCTGAGGCTCTATATAGTGCTGGTGAGGCGAAGCTTGGTACTGATGAACATATCTTCAATCGTATTATGTCACACAACAGTTTTGCACAATTGCGTCTCATCTTCGATGAGTATAAAGCTCTAACGGGCCAAACTATTGAGCAGGCGATTAAACATGAGATGGATGGAGCTTTGCACGATGCTATGATTGCTATTGGTTAGTATATTGAATGATTTTCTTAGAATTATCCTAGAACCTAATTTATTTTATACACTTCTTTAGTTGAATGTGTACAATCACCAGCGGCATTCTTCGCTAATCGCCTGTACTATGCCATAAAAGGTGTTGGGACAAATGATGCTACGCTTATTCGTATAATTGTAAGTCGTTCAGAAATTGATTTGGGCACTATTAAAGATGAATTTGAGCGGATCTACAACAGAACTTTATACAGCGCAGTTGTGGTATGTATGTATGTCCATGGTACATATTTATTTGCAGAAGTAAAGCGATAGGCTATCCTGCTCACCTACCACATCAAAGGTCCTGGGTTCAAGTCCAGTAAAAAGAAACATCATATTACTTTAGGAAAGGATTTTCCAAGCGGTACCGGCACTGGTTTGCAAACACCCTGAGTGTATTTCTGCTATTAAAAGCTTTTTAAGCCATGCGGCAGTCGCGCGGCATAAAAAGAAAGAAGCATAGAAGAAAATCCTGGAAGCCAAGCAGACGGTAGGGCAATAATCTGATATAGCATAGTAGGAGTTGTTGTAGCAGTTCTTCTCCCCATACAAAAGGTGTGATCACTCACAAGTTGTCAACAATATTCATTAACGGGAGTCCCAGGAAACTTGCAATTTTCAAAAGGGTTCTTCCGGGCGTTGGTTCCACATTACAATTGAAAAGATAGTTGGTATCATGTGGGGCACATTACATCCGGGACATATATTTTGGTGCGGGGTTAAGTTTAGATAAGTTAGAATTGAAACTATTACAGTATCCAAATCGAAGTGTGACGCACGTCGCTTGAGAAGGGTGTTTGTCATTAAGAACGTGGTTTGTCAGGCGTTTATCTCCCATTTTTTGAAGTTAGCCTCCACACATGGGTATTGCTTTCGATATACAAAATTTGCCTCATCCTAATTTTTTTTTTTTGTTGACGTGTTTAAAAATTTAAATAAATGCGTGGTCTGATTTCTTTTCTTACTAAAACTGTGAAAGTTTTTAAGCTTTTTATATAATAGTTGGAGGATCTGGTAGTATATCGTATCTCAATGCATTTTGATGAGCTGAATTCGAAGCCGCTATTGGAATTAGCCTAACAGCGCGCCGTTCGGCTCAAACCTAACCGGTTTTGAATAGCGCGTGTGTCGCATAATCAGATCTTGCACCTTTTTTTGTGCATCTGCAACCGTTCCACAAAGTCCCAAAGGTCTACAATGCACCATCTCATTTTTAAAGTCTTTGATGAAATAAAGAAAATGTTACGTACACGCCCCGTATCCGTCCTTCGGGTGGTACAGATATGTTTGCGTGTAATTGGTAGGTTTTTATCAAGAGCACGTGCTTATTATTTAGTTTTTAAATCTAATAAATGAGAAAAAGTACGTTATGATGGGTCCAATTTAGAACTTCGAAAGCTAATATCTATGTTTTGGATACACACTTTGGTCCAATACACAAAAACGTGATGTTGTCGTAGTGTACTCAAAAAGTAATCTAAAAATTTTTAATATTTTTTCATTAAAATATTTACAGTCTGAAACCTCTGGGGACTACAAACATGCTTTGACTGCTCTTTTGGGAGGAGCTTAAACCACAATCCTATTAAGTTTCTTACAATTCAGCGATAATAGAAGTGCTTCAGAAAGAACTTTGTTATCAATTATATTGTTTTTAAGCTAGAAAAATAGTAACTAGTTATAAATATTAATAAATAAAAACTCTGTAACATGTTTTATTGGAATCGTTCAGTGTTTTGTTTAAAAATGCGTAAGAAGTCTTAACCTCCACATTAAAGTTAATTTTCCTCTGGGAAAGAAAGGAATGATGCGATGTGTATTACCAGAATTTAACTCAAAAAATGGATGGGACGAAGCACAGATACAAAAAGTTCACAAAAGAATCTTTAAGCTACCTCGATATCTATTGGAAGGCAAACCCAACATTCAAGAATTTATGGCCAGGATCGAAAGCGGCAACAATGTAATGATATACTAAAGCCCTCTTTCCCATACACTGCATATGCTTTTAACTAGACGATAGAACCACTGTAATGATGAGTATCACGCTTATTCACTTCCTTCAAGACCACCTGGCATACCGCTGTACACCATATCAAATAGATAAGTACCACGAATACAATACAAAAGTATACATTTTATCAAAATGTTTTATAAATATTTTATTTTAATTGATATTAAATTAATATTTGTGCCTTACTAAATAATTCTATGTTTTCTTACTAATTTACTTAGACTACGCGGAACAAAGTTTTTACTTACATTCATATCTACAAGAATTTTCGTAGAGTAGACTTTTGAAGAATCTACATATTTGATTTAGCATATTCACTGTCTTTTACGTATACAAATTTAAATGTTGTACTTTTAGTCAGAATTTGGTTAACCGAAATATGTATGTATGTATGGTTATATAATAATTTAAACCTTTAAAAACCTTGATATATCAAAAGTCTAAATATTTTCTGTCTTATTTCAATTTTTTAAGTAATAATTGAAAAAAAAGTACTTTATTAATTTAGTTAAAACTAATTGGTTTCGTTTCACGTTTTTATTATTTTAATTGCTTGTTTAAAACATTTATTTAAAAACGCTTTACTTGAAAAATAATTTATAAGCTTTCTTCTCCTTAATTGGTAAATAATTTTCAATTTCATTTGGTACAGTGAAAAATGGCGGTGGTACCTGCAATAATGAAAAATAAAATTAACTCTTTTTTGTACACCATAAATTATAATAACTAACGTTCTTCAGCTCGCTGTATGCGGCCTCACGTTTAGTGAACTCCTTAAATATGTAATTGTTCTCAATTTCAAAGTGAAAACGTGTATCATGCATTTTTAGTAGGACATTATCGACGCGTAGAAAGTGTCTTAGCAATATAAAGAAACCTGATGGCATAACGCGCTGAAAATTTTGTAAATAAGAGAAAGTATTGTTCAATTCAAAAATCAATACGCTTAACTTACTATTTTCACCGAACACGATGATATACCATTGTCATGCAATTCATCTTCGAAGAGGGTAAGGTCATGATAGAATAGTATTTTTTCACGTTGCATTAATTTAAATTTATTAATTGTTTGATCGGAAGTTTCTACACGAAATTTATCATTTAATGTACCCTGATAGGCACTTGTAAATGTCCAATCAAAAGGTTTAAATTTTTCCTCCATATGACAGTCAGGCCTACTCTCCTTCCATTCTTGTGCACAAGCAACTTGTAAAGGCTGTTTGCCATTTTCAACCAAACGCAGTGAGTCCATTGGCAAAAACTCTAATATTGCTCCATCTTTATGTCTTAGCGACAATTTATTCTTGTGGAATACCATATCTGGTAAGTGTGGCAACTCGAGCGCATAACGATATGTACATAACTCACAGCAATCATCTTCACCTTGCTGGCAAGTGCTATCTTGTCCACGCTTGCATATGCTTTTGAGTATGTGCGATTTTAGGTAGCTTATGTGCCAATTTTGAAAGTCAATGGTCTCACTATCAACTGGTAATCGGGGTACTAATTCGTCCTGCAAGAGCAGTAAACATGCTGTATTTTTTAAATATTTGTTTCACAATCAATTACCTCCATTATCATACTTATAATTTAATATGAGTACAGTAAACAAATTTGTTAGTGCGGCTCACAGTCTTAATTTTTTATGGGTTTATTTTAACTAAACTAAATACATCTATCAATATACAAGCTAAATGTTTTTCTAATTTTCTTTTTGTATTCTCTTCCGATATTTACGTTGGGATGACATTTGATGTCAATCGAGAAGGATGATAGATAAATACTATGGGATCATCCCTATAAGACTGTGTTTACATAAAGTTTTGCTGTTTTTCATTTTCAAGTCCAAATTACTACTACTAGTTTTGCCCGCAGCGCTGCGCTAATTTTTGTGATGGTTGATGGCCTTGTAGACGCAAGTGTAGTTATATTTTCCTGGCGGCTCCAAGCAGCGACTTGTGTCAGACGTAATAAAGAATATAAAATATTTTTGAAACGCAATATACATTTTTATACGTTTTTTTATAAGCGATATTTCTTTGAAACCTATCTTTACATTACCATAACTCCTGATGAAAATTTATTTTATACAAGTTCTAACACCTTTTATGTGCTAACTTGGTTCCCCAAGACATTTTCAACATTAAGCCAAGGAGGAAATCGTTTACTAGGAACATCGTGAACCCTAAAAATGGTCAGCTGTTTGACAATAAGAATATATTTATTTTGAAGTAAAATTATGGACTAATAATATCGAAACAACATCGATGTATCGCTCATAAATGTCGACGTTTTTGAGGAACAAGTGCAGAAAACATACATTTGTCAAACAAAAATTAGAAAAATTGGACTTTGTAAAGAGTTTAGCGCTGATCCCAATGGTATATTTATTCTTCCCGCAAATACAAACTATAAGAGGAGTTACACCTCAAAGGGTCACACTATCTTTTTTGAAATTGTCAACGAATATTAATATGATTAAAACTCCAAAAGAGCTTATAAAAATATCTTCCAATTGATATGTATATATATATTCAGCCGATCCAACTCCGGCCTAGCCATTCACATTATTTCTGCGTTAAACACCTTACTGCGTAGGTGGCGGAAATAAAATTATTAGTTTCCGCTTTCGGATTCGTGGTCCTGAGTCCAAGACGCTTTTATGGATATTTATGGAAACATTTTGGCAGTTGTGAACTTGAGCAAAGAATTACAACAAATATATCTGCACAGAAGCGTTTTTTGACACCCCTCCTGATGTCTTTGGGCGTGTATTTTGAATGCAAAGCTGTCGTATAGAATATCATAAAATTCTCAAATAAGCATTAGGGACAACAACCCTTCAAAAAACGCGAGTACTCTATAAATAATGTAAGGAATACTCCTTTGGGAGTATAGGACTGCTCCAAATCTAATCTGTATTCATACAAAAAATGTGCTCCAATTAACATTGCGATGTCCTAGGAGAGGAGTAGGTGATCCCACTCTCGCTTTGTTTGTGAGTATTCCAAAGAGTACATACGTGAGAGTACTTTCCAAAGTACTTTCACTGTAGTACTTCATGGAGCACCCACAGAGGATCATATGCCAAAGTACTAAAGAGGAATTGTGTCGGAAAGAATTATCGAAGTGAATTTAATTTAAAATGAAAGTAAATGAAGGAGGCAATACAACTTTTATATTTTATACTACGAATATTCTTATGTTATTTAGCATTTGCGTGAATAAAGAAACTAATATAATACGCATACGAATACGTGAATAAAGAAACTAATATAATATGTATACATAAAACCAGTGCGCTGTTGCATTTTATCAGAGTTGCCAAAGTAAAATTTTATTATTAGTTATTTGCCTGCAATATTTTACTTTTGGCAACTCTGTTCGATCGTCATCGTGTCGTGATCACTGTCGTTAAAAAACGAGCAATGATCGGCTGATGGTGGTCCGCAAACGCATTGCAAAGGAGTATAGCTAGAGTACTCCAACATAAAGAAAATGGAACACGTAATCCAACAATTTTTGCAGGGTATTCAAAAAACGCGAGTACTCCATAAATAGTGTAAGGAATACTCCTTTAGGAGTATAGGAGTGTTCCAAAACTAATCTGTATTCATACAAAAAATGTGCTCCAATTAACATTGCGATGTCCTAGGAGAGGAGTAGGTGATCCCACTCTCGCTTTGTTTGTGAGTATTCCATAGAGTACATACGTGAGAGTACTTTCACTGTAGGTCCCCATGGATCACCCACTGAGGATCATATGCCAAAGTACTAAAGAGGAATTGTGTCGGAAAGAATTATCGGAGTGAATTTAATTTAAAATGAAAGTAAATGAAGAGGGACAATACAATTTTTATATTTTATACTACGAATATTCCTATGTTATTTAGCATTTGCGTGAATAAAGAAACTAATATTTCTCTTTACTATAGTATGTATACATAAAAGCAGTGCGCGGTTGCATTTTATCTGAGTTGCCCTAGTAAAGTTTTATTATCAGTTATTTGTATGCAATATTTTACTTTTGGCAACTCTGTTCGATCGTCATCGTGTCGTGATCACGGTCGTTAAAAAACGAGCAATGATCGGCTGATGGTGGTCCGCAAACGCATTGCAAAGGAGTATTGTTAGAGTACTCCAACATGAAGAAAATGGAACACGTAATCCAACAATTTTTGCAGGGAACAATACAAAACAAGTTGCCTAGCACAAGAAACTCGATACCGATCGTTATCATTCAGCAGCGAGTTTAAGCAATTAAAATATTTGTATGTAAACAGCGACGAACGGAGCAGCACTGTGCGAAATCAACAGCTGATGAAATAACTGAAAACAAAATAGCAGAGAAAACGGAAGACCAAGGATAAACAAAAATTTTATTAAAAATTTTAAATGCCGCGACAACTTTGGGGTAAAGTTAATGAAAACACTGCCAAGGAAAGAGCACCCGAAAAAATGGTCCCAGTTGCAGCCAAACGAACCAAGCTTGAAGAAATGCAAGAGCGCGCACCACCCAATGACGACAAGAAGTAAGTTATAATAAAGTTAATTGGAAAAAATTACCACAATTTTTTTGTTAAGCGTGCAATTGAGAGTGAAGAATCCTTTGGTGACCCAAACTATTGAAGTAATGAAACAAACGGAAATGCTCCAATCTCTAATTGATACTTATTCTAACAAATCGGTAAGATCGTATGCATAAAAGCTATATGTAAGTGATTAAAAGTATCTCTTTCTCCAGGGAACCTCCAACTACCTACTAAATCCATGTCAGATGATACCTGAAGTTGACTTTCCTCCAGAAAACGCTGCTGATTTCATAAATGATGACAAATTTGCGAAACCCATTTGGTTTATACCACCGACTGATACATTATTTGCCCGCGGTGTACCACAGTCATATCCACAAATTAATGCAGAAATAAGTCGCGCTGCATTGCGAAAAGCTGTTTGTGGACAACTGCGGGTCTCTGGATTTACAGATTTTTCTGAATCAGCTCTAGTGCTATATGCCGATGCGGCACAAGAGTTTATCCGCAGTTTTCTGCAACGACTTCGTGAAATTCACGACAATAATGCGCAATTAGAATTACAAAATGAAGTGAAAGTAAAGTATCTCGAAAAAGCATATTACTCCTTTACAAATGCATCGTTAACTCAATTACATAACTATTTTAAGCATCAGTTAGTCGCACGAAATCGTAGCGAAATAGCTGAATTTAATGGTGTATTGCAGGAATATGATAAACTAATGAAGGAGAGTCAAAGTATGCAAAAGGAGGAGTTTCAAGAGGGCGATTTTTTGAACATTTTAGAAATGCCGTCATCGAATGAACCTAATTCTAGCATGCTGAGTGGAGGTATCTCTGAACTGACTAGTGGTGGTTCCGCTAATGCTCATAGCAGTGTTGCAATGTTGAGTATGTTAGAGGGACAAAGTCATATGTCCGTTCAGCACACTGGTTATGCTCGAGGTACACTAGACTCTTAATCTATGCTTATTTTATATATGACATTTGTAAATTAAATGTCTTTCATAGTAAATGGGACAAACTATAACATTTATATATAAAACAATAAAGTAACTAATTAAGTAGCTACTAAAGTAGTGATATACAGCATTTTTCATCCGAAAACCCTTGGCCGACTAAAACGACCCCCAGCGGGTTGGGGGGTTAGAATATAACCGCAGTAGGTATGCCTGTCGTAAGAAGCGACTAAAAGACCAAATAGATTCAAGGGGTTGTGTAGCGCAACCTATCAGGTTGCCAGCGCAATATATTGCTTCCCCAAACCCAATTGTCAACCTATCCTATCCGTGGCGGGTCCTGCATTAAGAGCAGAGGCTCTGGCGACCCCGAACTCCGCATGGATTTATGGGGTGGGAGGGTGGTATGGCCTAGAAGGTCGCATGTGGTCATAACAAATCGTTCCCGATATGGTCGGGCTTGGTACCGGATCTGCATCCGGTGAAGGACCATCAACATCGATAACACTTCCCAAGGCCTTCGGGGAGTGCCCTTATCGCTACAACAACGACTAAAACGCGTGTCAATACAGAACGTAGATGTGTGGTTCATGTTGAGGTAAACCATTTTTTCTGTTTAATCTTTGATTCGTTCCATTTGTTTTTAAGACGTAATTTAGTGAATTCATTTTCTGTAGGCTTTAAGTGAAGTTTTCCAACAGAATTGCATTTATAGTGCAAATTCTTTTCTTTGCGTTCAGTTTTTGGCATCCAACCCACAGTCAGCTTTCCAGCCATTATGTCTTCAGCGGTGACTGCCACAAGGTGGAAGAGATCTTCATTTGCTCCCTTTTCTTCTTGCTCATCAATTTTTCGTCTTTTTATTATAGGTTTCTTCGTTGGACCTTTTGTTTCGAATTCAAATTCTTCATAAGGCTTAACAAAAGTGTTTGCATCAGAAAGAAGTTTTACTCGGTTTCTGGAAGTTTTGTGTTTGACCGTTGGCTGATCAAAAGCACAAAACTCAATAGTATTTCCAATTGTTAGGGTAAGCTTTTTGGCGATATGCTTTTTTACCGCCTCGGTTGTAATGAAATCAGTATCAGGCATATCAAAGTCCAGCAAATAACGATTTGACCTGGGCACTAAAATAAAGAAATTTAGATAGATAAGTAGGTATACACATACCCGCATGATGATGTATAGATCTACCATTTTGTTCGCCGACCACATCTAATATATTATCAATTTTTGCTTTCTCATTCTTGCAATTATCTGGAGCTGACTTTTGATACATAGCATCTGTAAGCAATGAGGCGTCCGCTGCTTCGAGAATCTGTCGAATCTGTTCATCATTGCCATCGTCAGAGTCACTTGATGAGGCATTAACCATTGTGTACTAATCCACAAGGACATGAACTAGTTTGGTTAATTTAATTAATGGTAAACAATGTTCATGGTATATCCGGCAAAAACTTGAAAGGAACACAAACTTTTTTCTTGTTTTTGCCATTTGCACACATTTCTAACCAGCTGTTTTTGTTTTCAAAACATCATCTCAGCAGGAAATCTTAGCAGTAGTTTTCTTACAGTGAAACATCTCTAGTCACGTTAGAGACCTTTTGGGATGGGTGAAAATCAGTGCTGAGACAATTTGCCATTCTGTATGTTGTCTCGCGTCTCCAGACTCACAAAAGCGGTCACTAAGTTGTGAGCTGGGATGGGGCAGGTCACAAACATGAAAATTATTTGGGTCAAACGCTTTAAACTTTATTGTTTAATTTCTCAAGCTTAAAATTAGCAATGAAAAAATATTTAAAAATCGAACTCAATTTGACGCTTCTGAAATTCGAATCTACGCATTTAGGAGATTTTCTATACAGAAGTTGAAGAGGGTCCTTAGCAGGCTCAGCTGGAACACCACACAACGTTGCGTTGCCACAATTCAATAGCCATCATCCGGTGGCAAAATCCTGAGCCAGATAAATAATTTTGCATGTAATGCAACAACTGCCGCCTTTCAGTGAGTTTTACAGCTCCGGCTCACGCTCAATTCTCACGGGAATGCTCTGGATCATTGAGAGACTTGAGAAGCAGATGTCGTGAAATTTTCGCACACGTGAAATGTTATAGGCAGATGTCGCCGCTGTTTTTCATTTAACTCATACTGCGAAAGGCGAAGCAGCGACATCTATTTTTGAAAAAGTAGGTATATTAAAGGCCGCGTTGCCAACCTAAAAAGAAGTAATTAAAAAATTATCTGGCTCACAAATTGAACCAAACTTATATCTGGATTTATCTGGCTCAAATCGTTGTTGTTGCATTTACATGCAAAATTATTTATCTGGCTCAGGATTTTACCACCGGATGATAGCTAACAACGACTTGAGTCAGATAAATCCAGATAGAAGTCTGGTTCAATTTGTGAGCCAGATAATTTGTTAATTACTTCTTTTTAGTTTGGCAACGCTGCCTTTAATAAACCTACTTTTTCCAAAATAGATGTCGCTGCTTAGCCTTCCGTCGTATGAGTTAAATGCAAAACAGCGGCGACATCTGCCTATCACATTTCACGTTTGCGAAAATTTCACATCTGCTTCTCAAGTCTCTCAATGATCCAGAACCTTCCCGTGAGAATTGAGCGTGAGCCTGAGCTGTAAAACTCACTGGATGACGGCAAATATTTACTTGCTTCGTAAAAGAACCGGCATTTAAGCGGAGTCATTGGTGCCGTTTGTCGTATCGCTGTAGTCGTATTGATTATTATTTATTTTATGGTTGGCTACGATACGGTTACGACCTTAGCGGCACCAATAATCGATTACATTGATTCCCGTAAGGTTGGTCGAATCAGCTGTTATAAGGTTACCAGCCAGTTTGTATTTCGATAGGTTTTTTTGACATACGGCCGTTTTTTCTTTATTTTTTTCTGACACATAAAAATTTTGTTTTTAGTTTGAAAATTTGGTGCATAAAAACACAATTAAAATCAACTTTCTTGTGAAAAAAGTGAACTATTAGATACCGAAATAATTCTCGCGTGTTATTTGCATTGTTTTTATTGTTAAAAGTGTTCATGTAAAAATAAAATGTAAAACATAAACAAAAACATGTCAAACTCAGTAATTTTGAGGTAGTAGTGGTCTCGCTTTTTCATGATAGGAATTGTTTTTGTGTTTTGAAGTTCCGATAAAGTTTCGTCAGTTTTTTTAGCTTGGAATCCAAGCAAAAATAAAGTAGTGTCATATATGCTTAAGATACGGTTACGACCTTAGTGGCACCAATAATCGATTGCATTGATTCCCATAAGGTTGGTCGAATCAGCTGTTATAAGGTTACCGATACGGTTACCAATAAAGCACCAATGTCTCCAGCTTAAAGCGGCAGTTACCCACCGACGTGTGCCGTACGTACGGACGTTTGTCGTACGAAAGACGTTTGACCGAACCCTCAAGCCCATAGGAATCAATGTGTGCGTCTGTGTAAACCACTGTTGCCATTGACAGTTTGCATGCATGCTTATGCAAACATCAACTTTTGGAACTACAAATTTTTCATGGTACAAATGGGAAAAACAAATACTGAATAAGAATTTATAGTTCATTTATTTGTAACCTCCAATTTTATATAATAATTTTAGGATATTTCAACAAAATTTGAAACAATCATTAGGCCTTTTTGTATTATTATTATTATTATTTATTAACAGATTAAATAAATTAATAAGTTAATATTAGACGAGCATTAGCTGCCAGGGCTATCAGCTCTAGCTATGTAATATACTTATATTTGGTAGATACATACTTAACTTTTTTTTTTTTTTTTTTTTTTTTTTTTTTTTTTTTTTTTTTTTTTTCTCTATAACTAGTTCTCAGACTCGGGCTCGGATGTGTTTGATAAAGTTGTATATACAGGTTATATTGTCTTTTGACGGATTTATTAAAAGCTCTGTCCAGTTCCTTCTGAGGTACTGATTTCTGATGTCGATCAAAGCAGGGCAGTCAATAAAAATGTGTTTTAGTGTTATGGTTTCTCCGCAGCGTGCACAGGCTGGAGCTGCCTCACCAGTAAGAAGGTGTTGGTGAGTGTCCAAAGTATGACCAAGGCGTAACCGCGAGAAAGTTTGTATTTGGGACTTCCATATGTCCGTGGGATATTTGGGAGATATCAAATCTCTGTTTATACCAGTATAATGGTGGTGGGTGTAGTTTTGCCATTCTCGTTTCGTTTTTGCGTGAATATGTCTTTTGATTGCTGTGCGTATATCTATCTTTGAACATGTGGTATCTTTTGTAACTGGTGACTGTGATGCTAGTTTCGCTGCATTGTCTGCCATTTCGTTTCCTTGAATACCAACATGCCCTGGTATCCAGAGCAGGCGTATTTTCGCATTGTTGTTGATGAGCGCATCTCTGATTTGATTTATTGTTGTAGAGTGGGATAGCGGGTTTTGGATGGCTTGAAGTACGGATTTACTGTCGGTGCATATAAGAGTTTTGCAATTGTTTTCCAATGCCATAGTTACTGCATGTTTGATGGCAACTGCTTCTGCAGTAAAGACGGATGTGAAGTCCGGTAGTGTTTGCACCATTAAAGTGGCGCCGTCTGAGTCGACCACTGCGAAACTTGCCGGTGCATGGTCGGACTTTGATCCATCTGTGAACCATATGTTCCAGTTTTCGGTTGCGTAGAATTCTTTGCGTTCTTGGAACATTGTGCAAAACGCTTCTGGAGGTGTGGTGTCCTTCTTGAATTTGCATAGTGAAAAGTCACACGATGTTTTATTGATTTGCCATGCTGGGGCTTGTGATTGGTAGTTCTCCGATGTGTTGTATAGTTCCAGGCTATTGGCGATTTCGAGTACTTTATGCATTGAAGATGGATATTTTTGTCGACCTCTGGCAATGTTGATATTTTTTATGTCACAATCAATGATCGAGTTGGTTGGAAAGAGAAGTTTAGGAACAAGTCTCGCAAGGACTTGGTATATTCTATCTTCAATGGTTGGTAGGCCTGCCTCTGCTAAAATGTTTATAATGGGTGTTGTACGAAAAGCAAAAACGCTTGCACGCGCGGCTTGGTGATAAGCTGGCTTAATGATGTTGATTGCAGATTTAGGTGAATTCCAGAAGAGAAAGAGCCCATAGTCGATTTTACTTAAGATTAACATTTTAGTTATATACATAAGGGTGTTAATATGTACATGGCATTTCTTACTAGCAAGGTAAGTAACAATATTAATTCTGGCAGCTAATGCTTTTTTTAAATGAGTGAAGTGGCACATCCACTTGTAGTTATGCGAGAATATAATACCTAATATCTTCAACTTTTTTACATTTTCGATCACTATATTATTTATTTCTAAAGTATGGTTATCGAAATCGCAGGAATGTTTCCTACATATGTGGAATTTTTTAGTTTTTTCTAAGGAAATTCTGGCTCCGGAGTAGTCACCCCAGTCCAGGATTTCCTTTATTAAATTTTTAAAGATAAGATTTGTTACTTCGTTTTCGTTTCTTTTGCATAATATGTAGACATCGTCTGCGTAAAGGCAATGATCTACCGAACTTTTAGCTTTTATAATGTTACTTATATCATTAAATGCAATGCTAAACAAGATTACGGATAGTGGAGAACCCTGAGGAATACCATTTTCTAACGGATATACATCCGAGAATACATTATTAATTTTTACACGAAACTTGCGATTGGTTAGAAACGATTTAACGAAGTAGAATATTCTGGGGCCTACACCCCACGAGCGAAGGCGGTTTAGAATAGCGTGCGGTCCAACTCGGTCAAAAGCCTTTTCAAAGTCTAGCGAGAGAATAGAGACATGGTTACGAGCTGAGAGAGCTTTCGTGACATAATGGTCAATGTGAAGGAGAGCGTCGGTGCACCCTCTGTTGGTTCTGAATGCTACTTGGTTGGGGTTAATAAGCTGTTGGGTCTCAGTGAACCATGCAATTCGATTTGCAACTATGCGTTCTATGATTTTAGAGAGGCATGAAAGAAGCGATATAGGGCGGTACCCATCTGTGGAAAGAGAGTTCTTATTTGGCTTAGGTATTGGTATAACGGTAGCAATTTTCCAGCTTTGAGGGATTATGCCAGTGTCTAAGATGGAGTTATAAAGCTGTAGCAATCGGGATGTTCCCATTGCCGGCATTTCGCGGATCATTTTATAGGATATTCGGTCGAAGCCGGGTGTTTTGCCTTTTGCTTTGCTGATGGAAGATATAAGTTCGATCATTGTGATTGGTTTTTCTATGAGAGCTGCTTTTGGATTGGTTTCACTACGGGGGCAAGTCTGGCTCAAGGTATGAATTTTGTCTTCCCTATATCGGTGAGAAAAGTTCGCGTCGGACGAGAGATTGGACCACGCAGAAGCAAATTCGTTGGATATTATGGATGGGTCCGAAGTTATGTTGTTATTAATTTTAATTGCAATTACTGGTGTGCGCGGGTTTCTGTGGCATAGTCTATTGATTTTATTCCAGATATCGGATACAGAAGAATTGGGGGAGATAGATTTAGTAAATTTTTCGAAACTTGTCTTTTTTTGTGTTTTCATTTCTTTACGAAATCTGGCATTGAGTTTTTTGAAGTTTATAAGGTTTAAAGGTGTTGGGTTATTTTTAAATCTATGCCAAGCTTGCATTTTATCCCTTCGAAGGATCGTGAGATCCTTGTTCCACCAAGGTACGTGGGTTCTTCGGGAGGGTGATGCTTGGGGGATGCAATGGTTTGCGGCCACGTGTATTGCTTTAGCAATGCTAGACGCCTCATGATTTGGAGAGTAGGATTCAGCTCTAGCGCTAAGTTCCAGGTCAACATCCTTTTTGAAGTTCTCCCAGTCAGCGAAATCAAGTAGAAATTTGGGTATTGGTTTTGCGCGTCGGGTGGTGTTTGGATACAATGAGATGTTTAGGATTAACGGGAAGTGGTCGCTGTTGTGGAGGTCGTCTAGTGCTTTCCACTGTATAAGTGGGAACAGTGGGGGGGAGCAGAGGGATATGTCTACGTGGGAAAGGGAAGAGTGAGTGGAAAAGTGGGTCGGACTGCCATCATTCAAAAGGCACATGTCGGATAGTCTTATAGCATTTTCTATAATCCGGCCTCGGTGATTGTCGGAGGAGGCGCCCCATAGGCTATTCCAACCGTTAAAGTCACCAAGTACTATAAGTGGTGTGTTAACTGCTTCGAAAATATCGGTTAGGTCCCTGCTGCTGAATGTTTGACAAGGCGGTATATAGATAGATGCCACGGAGAACTTGATACTCAAATCTACCTGGATCACTACTACTTGAAGTTGGGAGTTGACGTCTATTTTCCTATGTGGGATATAGTTCTTTATTGCTAAGCCCGCGCCTTGTTTGGCCGTGGTATTTGACGAAGAATTTACAAAGTAGGTGGAATAGCTGTTTAGAAAGACTGGATTAGAGTTGTGGGGACAATGTGTTTCTTGAATTGCGATAATGCTTGGGTTATACCGTTTGATAAGAGTCTGGAGTTCAGAGAAGTTGTTATAGAAACCTTTCATATTCCACTGGAGAATATTCAGGTCCATGAGAGAGAAGAGGAAGTGTGCTCTGTCTTTTGTAAAGGTGAACTTTACAGAAGCGAGGGACTTAAGAGAGATTTGGTTAAAAGTCGTCGATGGAATAATCCATCGAAGAGGTTTTGTTACTGCCGTTGTTGTTTTCGACATAGTAGTCATTGTTTTTTAGTAGATTTTGGGTAAAAACTGATATTGGTGACATTGGTGTTGTCATATTTGATTCAGATGTTGGATTTAGATGGGTGGTTGGTATATTAGTTTGTAGTAATGAATAATTTTCTAAAGAAGTAGTGGGATTTATTTTATTGAGGATGCTTGAGGTGGATTTTTCGGTAGAGGTATAGTTTGATTTATTGAGGTTACTTGAAGTTGGATTTTCGGTAGTGGTGTAATTTAATATATTGAGGTTGCTTGAGCTTGGTTTTTCGGTTTGGTTATTGGGGTCAAGTCCAGTGGTATACGTGTTTTGCGCTGATGCATTAGCATCGGTAGATTTTTCATTTTCGGTATTAGGTTTATCAATAGTGTTTGATGAATGAATATTGGTAGATGTGCTATTTTTTGTGGTAGAGGCGTAGGAGTTTAGGCGTTGTGAGAGGGGTAATCTATTTTTGTATTTTTTCCGTGCTTCGCCCATACTGCATTTTTCGGCAGTTTTAATCTTAAGGATTTCCTTGGCTTCGACATATTTTGGACAATTTTTGTCCGAAGCTGCGTGCTCTTCTTTACAATTAGCACATTGAGTTCTGACGCATTTTTCAGGGTTATGAAGTGGAAGATTACAAGTGTCACATATTGGCACTTTTTGGCATCTTTTTTGGGTATGTCCTAGAATTTGGCAGCGCCTACAACGCATTGGACTTGGAATGTAGGGTTGAACCTTGGTTTTATACCATGCTACTTCTACGGATTCAGGGAGTCGGTACAGGTCAAATGTTAAGACCATTTGCCCAGTGAAGATAGTTTTGCCTTCAACTTTTTTTGTAAATTTGTATACACCCGTAACTTTTTGGTCTTTCATTTCACGTACTATTTCTTCTTCTTCCACGTGCTTAATGCAGGGAGCATAGATTACACCTTTAACCGAATTCAAGGTGTCGTGTAATTTTACAACAATTGGACAAAGGTTGGGGAAAGATTTCACTTTTAGAAACCTGTCTGCCACTTGTGCGGTGCGCGCCAAGACAAGTATATTACCGTCCCGAAGTTGGGTAATTGCATCTGTTTCGGTTGATATAGCTTCAATTGATTTTTTAATGGCAAAAGGACTTAGCTGGTATAATGGTTTATTATTGTCTGCGGATGAAATTAGAAGGAATTTTGGGTTATAGGTTGGAGGGCATTTTGGGCGGAGTGCTGGGAAAGTCTCTTGTTTAGGATTAGCTTTCTGTCTTTTTCTGGTTGGGTTGTCTAGATGATCACTTAACGCGGAAAAGCGATTCGGTGACCTATCCGGAGGTCCCGGAGCCATTTTAAAGCTAATATTTATTCAAAATATAAATTTAAATTAACACGTGGGCTTAATCAAAAAAGAAAAACAATGGTAAGAATGAAGGAAAAAGAAATGGAGTGATTAACGGAACGTTAACACAATAACAATTGTAAGTCACAAAACTAGTCACTGAGAGAAAAAAAAAGACGACGTGTGCACGCTTTGAATGATAGTCGGCGACTGCCTTTTTGTATGTTAACTGCAAACGGTCCAAACATAGCACACAAAATATTTAATAAGCAACTCTGTCATGTGAGAGAGCGATCAGCTGACACGTTCTTACGGAAAAAATCAAAATTGATTTGATTTCTACTTTCCGTGATACGTACGTATGTACGTTGAACGTCGGTGAGTTTTCGTTTACATTGCACACTCATAAGTTAGGTCGTGTCAGCTGACACGTTTTTTCTACGTACGTTCGTAGGTAACTGCCGCTTAATTCGGGAGTTGAAAAAGTTATTGTCATAAGAGAACACACCTCTAGTAATTCAATCATAACATTTTGACACGTTCAGGATTTGCAGCGATTGGTTGGGAAAAAGATTGCTAATTTAAATGTGTACAATTTTAAGTGTCGAATATAGGATACTTATTAGGTGAAATACAAAATATTTATTAAGTTGGTCGAAACACCAAAAAACAATATGGAGCCATCTCTTTTGCATGCGCCGGTAGATTTTAATAAGGTAAGAGCCCTTATATTATTCATTGGGTATGTGAAAACCATGTTATGAAAATTGATTTATCTATTTAAAGTCTTTGGACGAAATGTCCCCAGAGGAACGTATTCGCGCCGAACATCAGCTAATGCACGAAAAGCACAAAGGCCATGAATCAATGCATTCGGAAATGGTACTCATTCTATTCATAACGCTAACCGTAGCTCAGGTGATATTGGTGCAATGGAAGAAACGACATTACAAATCATATTCGGTAATTTACTTTTTTGTATTGTTGTGATTGTCTTTTACCTATTTTAGTTTTAAATGCTAACGCCGTTAGGCAGTGGTTTAAGAGTATTCGTTTAAAATGTCTAGGGGGGTTAGACAAAAATTGCTAAGAATGTATCAAACAAAAGTTCCTCTCAAAGATTAGCGGCGTGTTGTTGTTGTTGTTGTTGTAGCGATTAGGTTACTCCCCGAAGGCTTTGGGGAGTGTTATCGATGTGATGGTCCTTGTCGGATACAGATCCGATACGCTCCGGTAACACAGCACCATTAAGGTGCTGGCCCGAGCATCTCGGGAACGATTTATATGGCCACATTGAACCTTCAGGCCATCCCTCCCTCCCCACCCCCAAGTTCCATGAGGAGCTTGGGGTCGTCAGAGCCTCGTCTGTTAGTGAAACGGGATTCGCCGCTCGAAGGTGAGGTTGACAATTGGGTTGGAGAAGCTATATATTGCGCTACACAACCCCTTGAAATCGAACACTTGCTGGCAGCCCATCGAAAAAGACAACGTTGATTACAACTTATACGGCAGTTGGAGGCGAAAATGCAGAACTGACAGTTTCTGCTAAACCAGGTTATCCCAGCAATAAACTTCCTGAAGCAGCCTGCCATCTAGTCGGAGAAGTGGACATCTCCGTACGTACTACGATGTGAGAACAGATTCATTTAATTTGGAAAAGCATTAGAAGTTATTCACCCTGGTCTACACATAGTCAATAAACACATTTGCTGTGCCACGCCAGAAAAATGTTTCAAAGTCAAATATCCAATTCTAATTGGCTCCTCTTCTAGCTGGATACTGAAACATGATGGATGGATTCTTGCATATCCAAAATCGCACCCGAAAACTGTTAGTTTCAATGACACGCAACTCAACATCACCCAATCTTTGTTAGGGAAACTCCTGAAATTGGGTTTAGACCCAAATTCGCGTATAATACTAGGTATTATGCTCGATTGGTAGAAAATCCTTTCCATAGAAATTGACCTTCCCTAGTTTATGCATACGTTTCATATGGTTAGCTAATTTTTTTACATTATTTCAGGCCGTTACACTCCTTGCGATGTGGCTTGTACCTATGGTCATATCGTCCTTTTACAATTTTGTGCGGTTTATTATAATTTGGTCGGCATTTACATGTATAACCGCATTTGTTATGAAAAAAGCTGTAAGTAAGCCGATAGCAGGTACAACCCCAAGGTGAGGAAACAATATACAATTCTATAACTTAGTAAGATGTTACTTAACTATCTATATGTAAACCCTAATTTCTATGTATTTCACAGATTGGTCTATAAATGGCTTTTAGCAATACATATGGCGAGTTTAGTTTTAGGTTTTGGTGGCTATATTTTCGTAATGGCAACTTTTTTGGGCTTTAATTATATATTCAATCAAGCACCGAACGTTTGGATGGATATTGGTATGCTGTTTATGTTTTATGGCCTATATTTTGGTGTATTGGGACGAGACATATCAGAGATTTGCACAGAAAAAATGGCAGCTCATATCGGGGTAAGACTTAAGAATGTAAACTTTATAAATTGTATGTTCACATGTTAAAGCTTATGCTTTCTGTTATATATTTTAGTATTATACTCCGCAAGGCATGCCCACACGCCACTTAGACGACATTGTGTGTGCCGTATGTGGCAATCCTCTCACAGGCAATGACACGTTTATTGAGAAAATATATAAGTTATCATGTGGTCACAAATTTCATGAATCGTGTATACGTGGCTGGTGTATTGTGGGTAAAAAGCAAACGTGCCCCTATTGCAAAGAAAAAGTGGATCTTAAATTAATGTTTCATCATCCGTAAGTTTTGCCGCTTGTATGACAAATCGATTTTACACTAATAATCGTGTTTTATATATTTTGTGTTTGTAGTTGGGAACGACCCCATATACTTTATGGCCGCTTACTGGACTGGATTAGATGGCTAGTTGCTTGGCAACCGCTAATTTTTTTCATTGTGCAAGGAATAAATTGGGCTTTGGGTTTAGAGTAGTAAAATTATGTAGCAACATTTTTGTTTTAAGTTGACCGAATTGTTAGTAAAATAAACGTGTTGTAATGCGGCATAATTTACAATTCTATAAAGTATCCGTCACATTCTATAAAGTATCCATACAGGGAGTGACATGTATATATTTGCCGTCGATCTCATTCTAGCGAAAATTTATATTTTGGTGAAGCCACAACCACGCAATACTTTTTTACGATCTTTTAATATTAAACCAGGTTATCAAATATATGTGCGCTTCAGTAAAATTGTGCAAATATCATGGCAACAAACTCAGTCAAACCAATTATACTGCCGTCCATAGCAAAAAGACAGGAAAGTTCACTTCCTGCCTTTTATGAGTTTTGATGCCATTATATTTCGCGATATGCGTTAACTCATTACCGAATACTAATTTTAAACTTACATTCAAAGAGAAAAAAGGTTTTAAATTTGTTTTTGCTTGAAACATCTTAAATTTCCAATCAAAAATTCAGTTTTCTCTGATTGTACTTTTTACACTTTACTGCCTTCTTGCTATAGACGGCAGTATAGTAACTTTTTGAATTGAATATAATTAACCGGAATTGGCTGACTTAAAAAAATTTTGTTCATTGTCAAAATAAAATGGGTTTTAAATTTAGTTGCAGCTTTTTGACATAATTTTCTCTGAACTATCTATAGTTTAAATGAAACTACATATTTTTAAAATTTTATTTATTATTTATTTAAATTTTGATATTAATATTGATATTTAAAATTTATAAATTCACTGACACTGACATTTTCTTTTTTGAAATCATATTCAAAAATAAAGTAATTCAAAAAATAAAATACAAAAATAAAGTATATTTAAATAAAGTAGATAACTCTACACTATCTGTCAAGAAAGCTGCAACTAAATATAAAACCTATTTTATTTTGACTGTGACTATGCGCCATGGGCTTGAGACGTTCGACATGGTGTCTTTCTATCATTCTAATAATATAACCTTTTTCTTTGCAAACTTCCATATCATTAGCTTAGACCTTGTTTACATATAACGAGATTACCTTCATTTTCGTACATAAATCCCAACCGTTAATAGTTTTTTTTTATAGAAAAAGTTCTACTTTATTGGTAAATTTAATAGCCTCGTTTAATATAATTTGATAATTTTGATTGAGCTTTAGGCCAGATTATTGAATAAAACTTCTTTTTTAGTAGTATTCAAAATATATTTATTTTTCGATATTTCGACTTCAATCTGAAGTCATCATCAAGAATCTACGAAAAGAAAACAATTAACATTTTTAAACATACGTTTCCGTAGCAAAAATACGACTTACACATATGGATATGTATGATCGACTGAACAGAAATTATGACAACATAATTTTAGTAAAAACAAAAGAGCGAAAAATATAAATAAAGATAAATCAAAAACTCCCGCGAAAACAATTTCATGTACCGCAAGTGTAAACAAAAAACATATGTATACAATAAAAAATGTGTCAACAAAAGTTAAAAATATATATATACATATATATGTATGTATGTACGTATTTAATGTATGTTATGCTCTCAGCATTGCTAGAGTTATTGTTCCAGCTTAAGTTTAGTGAGTGTGCTTAACTGACAGCAGCGTGATGTTGTTGTTTTAAGACCAAATTTCTGTAGGTTTGTGCACAATGGTCTACATCTGATTTAAAATTCATTTTTATATCATTAGGGGTGTTCAAAATGTGTAAGGTTTCTAAAATGAAGCGCTTATTATAATGTTTTTCATGTTCCAGAATGGTTACGTTTTCAAAATCTGGATAGTGTCCCGTGTCTTTGCAATGCGCAGCCAATGCTGTCTTGTTTTCTGGATTATTATTTCTCAATTTAATATTCGATTTGTGGGCGAAAGCCTAGTCTTTAGTTTAAGTTTAGTTGTCCCTACATATACTTGTTCGCATACGTGGGACCCGTCGCCGTTGCATGGAATTTTGTACACCACGTTGGATTTCTCATGATTTGGTATTTTGTCCTTTAAATTACTATAAATTGGTCGTAGAGTGTTGTTGTAAGTAAACGCGATTTCATATTTCTCTTTGTCATATAAATTTGAACCCTTGATTCTTTCAGACACTCCCGGGATATATGTCATTGATTTATAAATTTTATCACCTTTCTTGGTTGTATTATTATTGGCGTTCGCTGTGTGATGTTTGTGAATCAGTTTGTTTATAAGGGACCTGGGAAAAGAATTTTGTTCCAGGGTTTTTCTAATTATGGCTATGTTTTTGTTGTGAAACATCTTATCACTTATGTTAAGAACCCTTCTTATAAAATTTTTCGCTGTGTTCAAAATAGTGTTGGGTGCGTGTTTGGAATTATAATTGATAAGTCTACCCGAAGCTGTTTGTTTTTTATACCAATCAATGTATAACTTATTATTATTTTTAATTATTAATGTGTCAAGGTAGGGAAGTCTGTTGTTTTTCTCCACTTCCATAGTAAATCGTATGGATTTGTAATATGTATTAAGTAGTTTAAGCATGTTTTCCATTTCGCTCGTTTTGACGATGGCAAATAAGTCGTCAACGTATTTGGTTAGCAATCGGGGTTTGCTTTTTGATTCCATCTCGAATCTTGTTAGCAGTTCATCTAAAACAATGTCAGCTATCACTGGGGAGGCTGGAGATCCCATTGGCATGCCTGATCGTTGTTCTTAGATTTTGTCGTTGTATTTAAAATATCTATTGTCCCTCACGCAAAATTTTAATATGTTCATGAATAATTCTTTTGTTAAACTTGTGTGCTCTTTAATGTCAGTCCACCTGGAGGCAATGATGTCGATAGCCGCATCCACGGGAATGCTGGGAAACAAAGAAACCACGTCAAATGACACCAAACTCTCATCATCGTAAATGTATGTGTCTTTAACTTTTTCTTTGAACTCTGTGGAATCTTTGACATTGTATTTCGAAGATTTTGTAATATTTTTAAGTATACGGACTACATATTTACACAAGTTATAGGAAGGGGACCCGATGGATGAGCAAATCGGGCGCAACGGTATGCCATCTTTACCAAAAATCCATAAAGATGGCATACCGTTGCGCCCGATTTGCTCATCCATCGGGTCCCCTTCCTATAACTTGTGTAAATATGTAGTCCGTATACTTAAAAATATTACAAAATCTTCGAAATACAATGTCAAAGATTCCACAGAGTTCAAAGAAAAAGTTAAAGACACATACATTTACGATGATGAGAGTTTGGTGTCATTTGACGTGGTTTCTTTGTTTCCCAGCATTCCCGTGGATGCGGCTATCGACATCATTGCCTCCAGGTGGACTGACATTAAAGAGCACACAAGTTTAACAAAAGAATTATTCATGAACATATTAAAATTTTGCGTGAGGGACAATAGATATTTTAAATACAACGACCAAATCTACGAACAACGATCAGGCATGCCAATGGGATCTCCAGCCTCCCCAGTGATAGCTGACATTGTTTTAGATGAACTGCTAACAAGATTCGAGATGGAATCAAAAAGCAAACCCCGATTGCTAACCGAATACGTTGACGACTTATTTGCCATCGTCAAAACGAGCGAAATGGAAAACATGCTTAAACTACTTAATACATATTACAAATCCATACGATTTACTATGGAAGTGGAGAAAAACAACAGACTTCCCTACCTTGACACATTAATAATTAAAAATAATAATAAGTTATACATTGATTGGTATAAAAAACAAACAGCTTCGGGTAGACTTATCAATTATAATTCCAAACACGCACCCAACACTATTTTGAACACAGCGAAAAATTTTATAAGAAGGGTTCTTAACATAAGTGATAAGATGTTTCACAACAAAAACATAGCCATAATTAGAAAAACCCTGGAACAAAATTCTTTTCCCAGGTCCCTTATAAACAAACTGATTCACAAACATCACACAGCGAACGCCAATAATAATACAACCGAGAAAGGAGATAAAATTTATAAATCAATGACATATATCCCGGGAGTGTCTGAAAGAATCAAGGGTTCAAATTTATATGACAAAGAGAAATATGAAATCGCGTTTACTTACAACAACACTCTACGACCAATTTATAGTAATTTAAAGGACAAAATACCAAATCATGAGAAATCCAACGTGGTGTACAAAATTCCATGCAACGGCGACGGGTCCCACGTATGCGAACAAGTATATGTAGGGACAACTAAACTTAAACTAAAGACTAGGCTTTCCGCCCACAAATCGAATATTAAATTGAGAAATAATAATCCAGAAAACAAGACAGCATTGGCTGCGCATTGCAAAGACACGGGACACTATCCAGATTTTGAAAACGTAACCATTCTGGAACATGAAAAACATTATAATAAGCGCTTCATTTTAGAAACCTTACACATTTTGAACACCCCTAATGATATAAAAATGAATTTTAAATCAGATGTAGACCATTGTGCACAAACCTACAGAAATTTGGTCTTAAAACAACAACATCACGCTGCTGTCAGTTAAGCACACTCACTAAACTTAAGCTGGAACAATAACTCTAGCAATGCTGAGAGCATAACATACATTAAATACGTACATACATACATATATATATATATTTTTAACTTTTGTTGACACATTTTTTATTGTATACATATGTTTTTTGTTTACACTTGCGGTACATGAAATTGTTTTCGCGGGAGTTTTTGATTTATCTCAGGCATGCTTAACGAACGAAACGATATCATTTCGTTACGATAATCAACGCTAATAAACGAAACGAAGTCACTTCGTTTCGTTTATTAGCGTTGATTATCGTAACGAAATGATATCGTTTCGTTCGTTAAGCATGCCTGATTTATCTTTATTTATATTTTTCGCTCTTTTGTTTTTACTAAAATTATGTTGTCATAATTTCTGTTCAGTCGATCATACATATCCATATGTGTAAGTCGTATTTTTGCTACGGAAATGTATGTTTAAAAATGTTAATTGTTTTCTTTTCGTAGATTCTTGATGATGACTTCAGATTGAAGTCGAAATATCGAAAAATAAATATATTTTGAATACTACTAAAAAAGAAGTTTTATTCAATAATCTGGCCTAAAGCTCTATCAAAATTATCAAATTAGAAAAAGTTCTACCTCTGAGTGTAATCTTTAATTGGAATCACAAAATAAGATAGAAAAGTAAACATTTTACAGAAAATAATCTAGTTTCCAGGAGCATATGTAAACGCGTAGATTATAATATGTGACCCGGTCTATGAAAAGGTGGCTTATGACTCAAAAAAGAAATTGCCAAACAGCTGTTTTGCGAGAATTGTAGATTAAGGCATGTCTGAAGGTGGCCTTAATTCACAAAGGCCCTAACTAAGAAATTTAAAATGTTGCAACATTTTTTTAAAGATGCGTAACTATCTTGTTATTTGTTCTAAGACCACGTTTGTAGATGTACTATTTACAAGAAATCCTTAATAGATAATGTACGCGTTTTTGTATGTTCCACCCCTAGGAGTTAGATTATCTTTCAATTTTGTTTCAATTTTGTCTCGTGCTTCCATATAGAGACTACATTCTAAAGGTAATACTTTTTCTATGAAATAAAAAGGGCATCTTTAAAATTGTTAATAATTGCTGATTATCGAAGGGGAAAGTTTATATGGGAAATCTATTTCATTTAAGATTAGGAGTTAAGTACGAAAATAAAGATAATCTCGTTATGTGTAAGCTAGGTCTAACCCTTTGAAATGTTCCCTGGGGCGTACAAAAATTTGCAAAAAACACAGTTTCGAAAAATATGTTCATTAAGGCCTTTGTGAATTAAACTAACGATATATGTGTGGGGTCGAAATTCAATCTTCGAAAAAATTCAAATATGTTATTTTTCGCTAACTGCTTATGTACATACATATGTATGCCGTTCGAAGAAGATGAATAGAAGACGGCAGAACACGCTCATACTTAAACTTTTTTCGGGTTTTAAATCGATAATTTGTAAAAATATAATAGGAAGGGTTCTATTTCGAGCTTGGAAATCCCATACATAATTTTGCAGGCTAACTTCAAAAAAATTGGTTTGGTCCAATAACCGGCCGGGGACTGGTGCTCTACAGGGCACTAAAAGGAAAAATTTACTCTATTCTATTTTTTTTAAGAAATTGGGCCATAAGCAAAATATAAGTTTTGGCTTTAAACGAAATTAAAACTCTAGCGTGTTTTTTTTTTCTTTAAGAAACATATTTAATCTCAAAGGGTAAAAGTGTGGTCGTGATTTGTCTTCTTTCTTATATCGATATCAGTGAGATCTTTGAAAAAATAAAAATCTGCTAAAAACAATTTTTTACCATTCAAATAAGAAAAACTGCAGATCATTCCCACATTTTTACTTTTATGATTTCCAAATAAATAATTTATAAAATTGGGAGAATCGAATGGTTCAATTTCAAACTATGGAAGTGACATATGTTATGACATATGACAACATATGATATCCTATGTTTTGCAGGTTAACTTCGAAAGACGGAAAAATTTATTTTTGGCGTATGGCTCGTCACCGCTTTTCGAAGATCGCCTCTAAAATATGAGCGTTTTAAGATTGACATTGAACCTTTTGTAATAATTTTTTCCCACTTTAGGTTTTTAAATATAAAATCAATTTCCCACCTCGAAAACCCATATCTGTGCTTTGTAGGCTAATTTCGAAAAACATAAAATTCACTTTTTGCCCATGGGCTAGCCGTGTGCTGTAAAGCATTCACTACTGGCTTTTTAATTTGCTAGGTCATAGCCGGTAGTTATTCAAAAATAATTCATTGTCAAGCAGATCCCAATACTGTTATGTTCTTGTAGAATCAAAGATATTCATGCCGCATATATGTAAAAAACTTCTTCATTTTTATTTACACATTGTACAATATTATACGGTCACCTTAATAACTTAGACATAAGTAGGACTGCAGCTATACAGGATGTAAGGCTTCAATTAATTTATTTTATTTATTATATATATTATAGACATTTATGTATATGTACATACATACGTACCAGTATACCTCTACCTATATATAGAGATGTGCGTAGTGTATGCATATATATATATATATATATATATATATGAACATGCATGTACAAATAGGAGTACCGCGTTTAATGTTACAATAACACATATTTGTTTGTATCTTTTTTCATAAGTATCTTTGCAATTTTATATGTACATATATAATGCTTCTGCTTGTTGCTATATTTGTTGTCATTTGCATTGATCTCTTCTTCAAGTTTTTTTTCCCTTGAGTGCATTCATGAATATAAAACAAACAGAAAGATGTAATATTGTTAACAACAACCAAATTAAGGATAAATATACACAAATGGTATAACAAATTTTATGTTCGTACTTATGTTTGTAAATGGAAATCTTAACTCAAATTAACATTGTACACGATTCCTTATCTTCACTTGAGAAACGCTCGAATGCTTGCAACAACGCCCGCAACGCCTATAAAACACTTAATATGAGTATACTTAGGTTCCATTGTTATAAGTTAATAACCAGAAGCACCAATCATGCTACGAATTTGCTCGAATGACAACCAGAAAGTTAATGACCATGGCGCCATACGTATCCAACATGGTAGGAAACCCTTATAAAGTGCAGCAAATCCTTCCTTATTTACTGTTTGACGCAGACAATCGACCGAGCCTTTGTACAGCAATCCTCTGAAATAATAATAATGGATTAAAATTTACAATTTAGTGAGTATAAAACTAAAGTCGCAAATTTAATAAGCTAACTGTTTGAGACCACAACAACAACAACAGTAGTTTGTTTGTCTGGCATTCGAAATGTTCAATAGCATTTGGCAAGCATCATCCAACACGAAAATGGTTTAAATAAGAACTGTCAAAACCGACGTGAAACGTACAGAAAGAAGATACAAAGCTGTCAAGACATAGCCCTCAGGACTACAACCGCCCACGTCCTTGGGGGTGGCGGATATGTCCAAAAACTGCAGAGTTTCTTCGCTATGAGTTTTCCAATTTAAGGAGACAGATTTGCCAAATTTACGATAAGTATTCTTAGTTGCATCAGCATGAATGGGTCCAAAAGGAATCGGCTTAACAAAAAAGAAGCGTGGTGAGGTAACCAGGAATGCTTTAGACACGAACGCTCACGTCCAACGGTGGTAACGAAGAGTCAGTACCCTAATGCGGAGAGCGGCAGGAGATGACAGTTTTGAGTGAGTACCCCAGCGGTTTGAGGGGTCAGAATATACCCGCGGTAGGTATGCCTGTCGTAAATACCAGATTCAAGGGGCTGTGTAGCGCAACCCTTTCAGGTCGCCAGCGCAATATATAGCTTCTCCAAACCCAATTGTCAACCTCACCTATCCGTGGCGAATCCTGTTTCATTAACAGCCGAGGCCGAGGCGACCCCAAGTTCCTCATGGAAATAGGGGGTGGTGAGCGCGGGATGGCTCCCCCAGCGGGTTAGGCGATCAGAATATACCCGCGGTAGGTATGCCTGTCGTAAGAGGCGACTAAAATACCAGATTCAAGGGGCTGTGTAGCGCAACCCTTCAGGTTGCCAGCGCAATATAAAGCTTCTCCAAACCCAATTGTCAACCTCACCTATCCGCGGCGAATGCTGTTTCACTAACAGACGAGGCTCTGGCGACCCCAAGATCCTCATGGAACTTGGGGGTAGAGGGGGAGGGAATGGCCTGAAGGTTTAATGTGGCCACATAAATCGTTCCCGAGATGGTCGGGCTAGTACCTTAATGGTGCTATGGTACCGAAGCGTACCGGATTTGTATCCGGCAAAGGACCATCACATCGATGACACTCCCCAAAGCCTTCGGGGAGCAACTATATCGCTACAACAACAACAGCGCGGGAGGGCCTAGAAGGTTTAATGTGGTCATATAAACCGTTTCCGAAATGGTCGGGCTAGTACCTTAATCGTGCTTTGTTACCGGAACATATCGAATCTATATCCGGTAAAGGACCATCAACATCGATAACACGATAAAGATTATTGTTAATACAACAACAACATCATCTCAGATTCGTTCCCGTTTTAGGTTAGAGTTCCGATCTGCTTTGATCCCCATTTGCGGTTTCAGTCCGTGTCCAATTGCAGTTATGGTTTACAATTGGGGCTTATAGTCAGATCCGTTTCCAGTTCTGGTTGCACTCCCAGCATCTGCAAGGTTCCGGGCTCGGGCCAATTTTGGTACAGTTCAATTTGGATTCCGGTTTCGGGCTTTCTTTCGTTGGCTATAATTTCCTTCCCTATCTTAATACTTGTCCTTCTTTCCTTCCCTTTATGATATTACATATTTACCATTTCTTTTTTGTTGCGGCTGCCGTGGTGTGGTATAAGCGTGCTACGCCTACCACACCGAGGATCCTGGGTTCAACTCCCGGTCAAAACAACATCGAAAATTTAGCAAAAAGTTCTTTTTAATCAGAAAAGTTTTTCTAAGCGGGGTCACGCCTCGGCAGTGATTTGGCAAACACTTCTAGTGTATTCCTGCCATGAAAAGCTTCTCAGTGATAACCCATATGCCTTGCAGATGCCGTTCGGAGTAGGCACAAAACATGTAGTTCCCGTTCTTCCAATTTCGGAGGGTATCGCGCCTTGCATTTATTTATTTTATTATTTTTTGTTATATTTCTTGTAGTGATGGACACTCTCGGCATTTAGACTCTGATTGAACTCAACCATGTACATTGTTCCCACATGACACTACTCTTACACTTACGCTTACGTTCTGAGAAAAGAATTTTACATATCTTAAATATAAACAGCGTCATGTAAACACTCACCTGCCCTTATCGTCAGTCGGTTGATTCATAATTCTTGTTTTTACCACATCAGCTGGTGTGCCCATAATCGCAGCCACAAATCCAGCACAAATAGATGAAAGTACGTGTACCGTATGACAATCAGGCATACTCAATTTGACCATTATCATATGCTTTATAGTATCATATGTTGTGAGATCACCAAGATTAACAAGTGCTGCGCGTTGTACATTCGGTACGCTACCTTTCCATAAACCAGCTATACCACCACGACGTATAATTTCTTTAAAGGCATGTGCAGCACCATGAACACGTGCAGGTTCGCCCATTAGCCGGCGTTTGCCCTCCATTTGAATTTGTACCTTAACAAGATCAGCTGGTGAAGCTAACCATTGTGATACTGCTCCTGCAGACACACCACAGAGAGCAGACTTCCACAATGGTAATGTCATATGGCCATTCTCATCGCTCCCCAATTTCCGACGCAGGAAATCATAGCTACATATACGTATGCCACTGTTAAAAGAAAAAAAAATAGATAATACGTTTGCAATGAACAATAAATAAACGTTCGCTTACCTATAAACAACATGACGGTAAAGTGCTGGTGAGACACCTTGCCACAGCTTCATAGTGCCCTCCTCCCTGACAATTCCATACGCTGTCGCTATCATACCACGATACTGCATTGATCCGTGTGTATCACATTATAGAATCAGGAAGAGACAGAAGGAGAGTAAGAGGAGTAGAATGAATGCAACTGCGCCCCAGTCGGCAATTAGAAGTTACAGACAAAGGAATAGTAACGAATGAATAAAACCTAATATATCTTTTGCTAATTATTTGGATGGAAGGATAAGATGCGCTAAGGAGCGACAGAATACACAAACACAAGTACACATAAGCGTATCTGATGGAGCAATTACAAATAAGAAACAGAAACTGCAGTCGTAATCATACAGATGTACAGACATACAGAGTATTTACGCGGATAATGCGATCACAAATTCATGGAAATGTCTTTTTACTTACCTTAGGCTTAATACTTGTATTTGTATCAACTGCTGCTTCCCCCTGAATTTGTAACCGTGTTTTAGTCAGATCTAGTGGATAGGTGGCTAGTTCCGCAATTGAAGCAGCTACAACGGATACCACATAAGTGCAAGCAAATGAATCTGCATAATCATACTTCACTGGACGCATTTGATTGCGTGTGGAAGATGTTGCCGTTGGTGGTGGAGGTGGAGGACACTCTGCACCGGATTTACTCTGAGTTTGGCTTTGCATAGTGACGTTTTTAATGATTAAAAGTAGACGATTTTGATATCTATAAAATAAATAAAAATACATACAACAACAAAATTGCTAAATTTAAAATTGGTCTATTCACGTCAGTGCTTATCAACTTATCAGTTTAAAAATTAATAACTAAATGATATAACCACATAAACAGATAACCTTACAATAACACCTACGCGAATAGCCCAAGTATAAACATTTACTTCGATAGTATGAGAAAAGTCGGATGGCGATACTACGCTCACAACAAAAACAACAACATGCCCACATATGTAAAACACTCCAAGGGGAAAAATGACGTCTTCCTTCCAGTTTTAAAAGGTGGACCGCGAATTATGTGTCTTGGACTCCCGTTGGAGGATATTGATGACAATTTGTGAGTAGTGGCACCTATTGGATTGTGCGAAGCACTGACGGCTGCACTGTATGCCATTCTGCACATTCCACCTGTAGACCTGGTGGTAAAAGAGCACAGCGGTAACAACGAGACTCAATTCCTCGGGACATCTTGAGCTCAGACATACGGTCATAGTAGTATAGCGTCATTAAATATTAGATGAACAGGCTACTTGGTTCCCTACTACGCTTCGATGGGTCTCTTAGAGCCACGTTAGAGGTGGAAGGTTGGCGCAATAGCGCTCAAATGGCAGACGAGGGTATCGTATACACCGGTCGTTCCAAAGTAATGGAACGAATGGGGTCTGCGGTACACTGCGCTGATATGCAAATAAACAAATCTTACAAGCTCCCAGATCACTGTCGTGTCAGGCAGTAGAAAAACTGGACGGAAAAAGCTTCAACTGCAGCCGCGTCAAATTTTATACTGACAGCCAAGCAGAAATCAAGGCAATAATCTTGCATAGCACAACATCTAAAATTATGCTAGGGTGTAAGCAATCCCCGAAAAGAATCGAATTCGGAAGAATATGCAGGTCTTACAGCCTTAGACTCTCAAAGTTACCCTTATCATTGAAAATAAAGGACTGTATGCTAATGATAGGTATTTCGACTAGTCATTGAGTGCGGGTATTGATCCAGTTGCGTCGTAAACATATTGATCGATCACAACAAGGGCGGTAAAGGTCTCAAAGTAATTTCGAAATAGCGAAAGGCGTGGCAGCTCCTATAAAAATATAGTTTTTTTATACTGAATATCCCTAAAAGCAATATATTTTGGAACGTTTTTCCGTCATCAGTTGTCAAATTTGTTTTACCCACCCTGTATTCGCGCCATGGCAGACACGTGACTGTTGACGGGTATAAATTTGGCTTTCGAACGTCTACGTGGAAGACAGCAAAGGAAATGAAGATAATATCAGATTAGAAATTTACCAGAGAATAAATATTGCCAAGAAGTGGTACTTTGCTACAAAGGTTATATCATGTTACGCGAATGGACTAAATTGTTTCTTAAAGCTGTAGAAAGGGAGACCTATACTGACGTGGGAGGGGTGGGTTATCGCGAGGTTGTTTAAAGCCAATTAAGGGCGATATTTGCTGATAAACTATATCTTAATGTTTATCATTATCGCCGTTGCTTCGCTTGATTTAATTATATGCTGATGTATCTGTTAGTCAGGTGGACTCATTGATGGAATGCTTTAACGGGAGCCTTTACAGGTCAAGGTATATTAGGTATGTCTTACTGATAACCCTTCCGCGCAACTATTTCACATGATTTCGTTGCATTAGCCGTCTGCTTTTATCAATGATTTTCCACTCTTGATTAATTATTCACATACATATTATCTAGGAGAGCCAACTAAATAATATCAAATAGTGTCGTTATGCATACTTCCGAGTGGTTAAGGAATCACGAAACGAACTGTATGAGCGATTCAGTAATGTCCAAAAACTTTTGCTTTACTCACATTCTGAACTTTGTGATTTGGTTGCTCTTTAAATCTATATAGATGAGCGAATTGTTAATGATTATATGCGTATAATTGCTTTAATGTAAACAATTGGCAATGTCATTTAGTTACCGCATTCAGTGTATGCAATATATGATACATATTTGTGTATATGGAGGCACAGATGCATTATTACATATAATTATTGAAAATGCAGTGTATATCAGGCGTTTCGATGGTAACAGTCTAGTTAAGTCATGCCAAGTCCGGGTGTGCGGTATAACCGTGGTTACTGCCACGGTGATGCACAATTTTTTTTGTGGGTATGAACACAACAACAACCACATGGAAATCGCCAACTTCAACTGCAAATATCTCCGGACAGAGATAAAATTTTTCTTTTCCGCGTCTTTTGACACCTCACTCGATATTTTTGGTAGCGTATTAGCAGTCGTGGTGGCCACCGTGGTGTGATGGTAGCGTGCTCCGCCTATCACACCGTATTCCCTGGGTTCAACTCCCGGGAAAAGCAACATCAAAATTTTAGAAATAAGATTTTTCAATTAGAAGAAAATTTTTCTAAGCGGGGTCACCCTTCGGCAGTGTCTGGCAAGTGCTCCGATTGTATTTCTGCCATGAAAAGCTCTCAGTGAAAACTCATCTGCCTTGCAGATGCCGTTCGGAGTCGCCATAAAACATGTAGGTCCCGTCCGGCCAATTTGTAGGGAAAAATCAAGAGGAGTACGACGCAAATTGGAAGAGAAGCTCGGCCTTAGATCTCTTCGGAGGTTATCGCGCCTTACATTTATTTTTTTTTTTTTATTAGCAGTCGACCCCTCAACTAGACTATTACCCAAATTTTTCGCTTATCAATATCAATACTTTCACTTACATTTTATCGCAATCCAATTTACATAATGAATTACCACTAAACAAATGATACGGAATCGATCACCCTACATGTACTGAATGGTCGGCTGCTTTGAGGCCACACCGATTTCCCTACCTTCCATACAGTGCCAATATACAGTATAATTAAGATTCTTATCAATAATTCACTAACCTCCTGGTAAAAGAGAGCCAGAAATTATAGAATGAGTAAATAAAATTGAACAAAAAAATTACTGAACGCTGTCACTCATGGCACAAATATATATAATGTTTATATTTTTTGACAGATCTACTAGGGCGAATACATTTAGAAGGTGGTGGAAATCGAACATCTGATTGCAAGGCGAATCAACTACCACCCCTGTAGGAAATATCAGGAAATCAATATGATGGATGGCACGAGGACGTTTTTGCTAATGATGCGCCGGATATAATTCGGGTTTTCGGCTTTCACTCTAATATAACACAAAGTTTGCAACGCTAACAAGAGCGTTCAAGTCAGACACGACAATTATAATATTTGACTGAAACAAAATGAAATCTTAGCAAAATTTGGAATTAATAAATAACAAGTAAGGTAGGCTAAGTGCGCGTGTAACCGAACATTATATACTCAGCGTGAGCTCCAACTGTACATTTCATTTCAGATAAATTACTTTTCTACATAACACGCGGCACCGCCCGTTTAAAAAAAAAATGACTCCCCATTTCCTCTTACAATAAAACTTGATAAGTGAAATATCATTAGTCGTGTTTTTTTTACACGTAAACGTCTATACGCTTAAACTTTATATGGACTGCTAAGGGCAAACTTTAAATACACCTCTGGAATTGCTGTTTTTGTTTCACCCTATACACTAATTCTATGTATTCTATGTGTGTCTACAATTCATCGCAACTGATTTAGCTATATGAGGGTTGTGTCTCCGCTTCTCGGTACACTCTGTGGTTGCAGCTAGTTATTTAACCACTGCCGCTAGATGGGTCTCCTAAGCATTATCTAAGCGAGGATAGGCGTTATTTTACGCGCAAACGTAAACGTATACGCGTGTATAAAAAAACACGGCTATTGATTCAAAACTATTTTTTGCTAAGTTATAGCTTATTATTCTAGTCTACGACCCTTTTAAACTTGTTTTATATAAAATTGGGCGTGGTCTTTAACCGATCGCGCCCATTTTTACTAAAAATATTTTCTGCTATAAAGAAAATATGTGTACACAATTTCATTACGATATGTTTATTTTTCTTCGATTTATGGCTCCCGAAACATAGAAAATTGCTTAATCATAAAAGGGGCGGTGCCACACCCATTTTCAAAAAGTTTAGTGTTTTGTAATTTAACTATTGATACTAAGCTCTTTTTCGCCAGGATATAGCTTATTATTTTCGTCTACTACCCTTTTAAAAATCTTTTATATAAAAGTGGCGTGGTCCGTAACCGATTTCGTTAATTTTTCTTCCAAGCATTTCTTATAGTAAAGGCAACCTCTCTGCGGAATTTTGTTACGATAGGTTTAACGATTTTTGATTTATGATTAATAATATTTGTAAAACTGATTTTATCACAAGTGGGCGGTGCCACGCCCATTTAAATTTTTTTTTTTTTAATTTTTATCGAGAGTCCAATATCAGTCCACACGTCGAATTTCAATATTCTAGGTGTATTATTTACTAAATAATCAGGTTTTTTGTGTTTTCCAAAATGTTATATATATAAAAGTGGGCGTGGTTATCATCCGATTTCTCTCATTTTCAATACCAATCTATTCTGGGTCCAGATAAGTTCGTGTACCAATTGGTGAAGATAAGATATTTACTAAATTTATCGTGCTAACGGACGGACGGACATGGCTCAATCAAATTTTTTTCGATACTGATGATTTTGATATATGGAAGTCTATAACTATTTCGATTCCTTTATACCTGTACAACCAACCGTTATGCAATCAAATTTAATATACTCTGTGTGCAAAGCACGCTGAGTATAAAAATACATATATGTATGTTTGTTTTATTTAGCTGTCAGCAATCTAGTATAGCGAATATTGCGACCGACGGCTGACAATGCATTTACCTTCTTTCTTATACTATGAGCCCGAAATACTTCCGAGGAGATTTAGCCGAGTTTCTGTTGTTGTTGTAGCGATCAGGTTACTCCCCGAATGCTTTGGGAGTGTTATCGATGTGATGGTCCTTTTCCGGATACAGATCCGGTACGCTCCGGTAACACAGCACCATTAAGGTGCTGGCCCGACCATCTCGGGAACGGGTTTCTCTTGCCTCGTGCTCCTTTTTCCTACAAATGTTGGGACGGTGGGTTATGTCGATTCCGAACTTTTCACCAAAAAGCTTTTCATGGCAGAAATACACTCCGAGTGTTTGTCAAAACACTGCCGAGGGCCATCTCCCGCAGGTTCATGGGAACGGGCAAGCATTCGTAGACAATCCCCAACGACGAACAAAATTGTTCAAATATTTAATTTACCAGATATGTTGACAACGGGCTGACGTTAATCTTCCATATATATATATATATATATATATATATATATATATATATATATATATATATATATATATATATATACTTGGGGCATTGGATCAAACCTTTTTTAAGAGGTTGATTAATTTTAATTTTCATTTAATTGATATATTTTCCTCCTGTGAAAGTTTATATAGCACCTTTTGAGCGCGGTCGAAAGACAGATCATAAACAATATGTTCGGCAATCATGCCAATATCTTTACTTTTTAAGGTTTTTGAACAAGAAACTTCAAAAATTTATATCAAAGCATTAAATTTCGAGCTTCGAAAGCTCATACCCTTATTTTGGAGGCTAACTTAGAATAAGGCAAGAAAACTTTTCTGCTTAGATTGCTGTTATCAGTATCTACATGCGAATGCATATCACTAAATATATAAAAAAAAATAACACAAGGAAATAAGTTAAAGTATGAGTATTTTAGCTCCATGAACTTAACTGTTTATTAGATCTCAAACTAAATATGATGAATTCTTATATTTATTGAGCGCATAAAATAATTTGTACACATATCCATATGTGGGTACACATTTGTATGGATGATTAGAAATGTGCACCATCATAAGCATTAAACAATACATGTACAGTTAATTCACATAAATATGTATGGAGATAAACGCTCTTACATATATTGATGCATATATATGTATAATCATTACATTTTTTTACTGCTTAATGGCCTACGGCATTATAAAACATATTTAAATCATATCTAATTTTATTAGTAGCAATGTAATTTTGTTTAAATATAACCAAAGAAATATTGGTATGCGTTTTTATATATGTATGTGTTGTATTTGTATGAATGGTAATATGTATGTGTGTGTTGGAGAAATAAAAATTAACAGAAATTACAGAACTTGAATAAAATCAGTTAAAAAAAGAATTCGTGTATACTTATATACGTTTGTAAATTAACACTCCCATTAGTTGCATTTATTTCCATATTAAACACGACAGATTTACTCCATATTTACCGATATCACAATATTCACTTGTGGACAATTGTCACAGTTGGACGCATCGACCGACATCAGAAGCTGTGACATCCGCTCACTTAGTTCGGCCTGGGTATCCGCCATACCTGGTGGCACCATCCATATGGGCTCTATAAAATTAGTAATAAAAGTATGTTTGTATATGCATTATTTTAGATGGAGATGTTTCATGGGAAGCTACATTCAAGTGAAATACAAACCTAAATACTCCCCATCAGGGAGAGAAATGAGATGCTAACCAAACAGTTCCTGTTGAATACTCAGAAACTTTGGCATCCCAACAGACATCTGATTGATGAGCCAACACCGCCTAGGGGCTTAAGGAGTCATCTCCGTAAGCATTACGAGGAAATACGCACCTGAGAACTCAGCATTATGAAGCAAAAAAACACAAGCAGGTCCTCAGTGAACTCCACAAACAGGCTTCGGACCTTTATGCCAGGAATTGCCCGGTGAATCCAGTACTCAAAGAACACTACCCAAAACATGCGAAAGAGAAACGCCTACTCCCCAGGGAAACGCGAGTCACTCTAGTTCAACTTTGTTCTGGATACTGTAACAGATTAAGCTCTTACCTATCCAGAATCAACCTCGACATACAAAATGTATGCCCGACTTGCAAAGTGTCCCCACATGACACCAACCATCTCTTTAATTGTAATGTGGAACCAACGCCTCTAACACCCCTTTCATTATGGTCCACCCCTGTTGAAACAGCAAGTTTCCTTGGGCTCCCGTTAGAGGATATTGATGACAATTTGTGATCGGTCGCAACTATTAGGTGGGGCGAAGCACTGCTACAAAAACAACGACAACAACAACAACAAACCTAAACCATTATAAATGATTATAAAATCTACAAGTATAAATGATTGTCTCTGCAAAGTGTTGCAAAAAAAGGTAAAAATGTCACACGCTTTATTGTAAACAGATGTAATTCAAAATGTAAGATTGTTGGGAAAACGCAGTTTTATTTTTTAATTTTTTAAACAAAAATGAGATTCAAATGCATATATGCCCCCCATTTTGGTCTTGCTGAATAGTCTATAAATGTCAGCATAATCTTCTCAGTTGGTTATGTTGGTAAACTAAATAGTAAAAATTTTGAGTTGAATGAGTTTACAATAATCCGTGATGCGCCACTGTGGCTAAATTATGATCTAGGTAATTTAACTGATAAATCCGTAAGCAAATACACTAGGTTCTGCTTTGGAAGGGTCATCATATATGTATTATAAAATATAATTAAAACGGGGAACCAAACAAACTTTGAAGGTACTGCTCGTTTTCTTTAACTTCACTTCGAGAACTAAGATGAAATTTTAAATTTTGGTAACACAACTTAAACAATGTGTAGTGCTGTTACTTTTGAAATAGCGTATTACAACATAAAATAAATTTCATTCGTCTATGATTACCTCCTATATTCCAACCATTTGGGGTGCACAATTTCCACATAATCGCTGGTTGATTGGGAGGAATATCGGCCAATATATCACAAGTTTGTCCAGGTTTTAAAGCAGGCACTTCAACGCGCTGTTTTTGACTATGTGCTGTTAAGTAGCAACCATTCGGCCAATCGATTGTGCCATTATTTTGTATCCTAAAAGCTTGCTGATGTTCGCTTGGACGAGATTGGCGTATAATCTTCATCGAAGGCAATGTTTGATAAGTATGGATGTCTAAGTAGCACCCTACAGCAGTTTGCAAATTCCTTTGGTTACAGATTTAATAAACAAGTCAGTAGAGTAATTCGCTAACAAACAAACATAAAACTAATATTTACCAGTTACTCATTTCTAAATAAAATTTTGCTGCATCTTGATCTACTTGATTATTCATAAGACTTTGAAATTGCCTAACCAAATCTTCATGATCAGTTGTACCCAGACAACTAAATTGTTGCAGTAGTAATGAATCAATATCAACCTGCTGTGGTGGTGGTTGTGGCAATATGATTGGTTTCATTTGTGGCGGTGCCGGTAGCGGTATAACTTGGCCTGCTGAGACAAATGGAGGGGAGGAGGATGGATTTATCGCTGTTGAATCAAATCCATTTGTAATTGGTAGCGTAAATTGTTGTGTCATAACCGTATCTGCATGTGGCTGAAATGCGGGTCCATATTGCATTTGCTGCTGTTGTTGTTGGCCATTATCAGGTTGCTGTTGTTGGTGTTCATATTCCTCACTTATATCCATCCTGTTGTGGGTCTGCAAAGATTGTAATATGCAATCAAGTTACTTTAATTTAGAGAAATTTATCTATTGCCACATGTTTCGTTGAATAGAAAAAATGAATCCACATAGTCAAGCACATTTGGGTCAACTAACCAAGCAGCCCTAACAAACCAACCAGCCTAACACCTTTGTCCTCTGACCATGTCTTTGTTTGTCAATCATCCAATAAATTAATATACATACATATAGAATTCTAACTGTGTTGTTTATTACCTTTGCCTGCTGTGTCCACAAAAAGTTTGTCCAACTAATACACTGAAATGCAAATATTTTATTTACTCACGAGTTTATTTCAATTATGAAGAAAAGTGTTGATAAATAAGAAAATAATTTTTTAAGCTAAAATCTCGAAATTCTACTGCAGATGCTGATAAACGCAATTAGTACAACAACAAAATAAACATAAAGAAGACGGGATAAAATTCATAATTTGAATTTCACCTACACAGAGTTGTATTTATTATTAGATTTGACATTTTTTTCATATTTTTACCCTTTACGAAATGCCTAAAGTGCCAATTAAACATACTTAACCCTAACGCCATAGTCGTAACCATACCCATGTCCATAACAATCTCCAATGCGATCGATTAATGATGCCATAACCATATTCAGCTGACATTTTCATAAAAATGAAGAAAACGTAAAAAATTAAAAACATATTCCACAAACAATAAGTCTCTTAGGGTGCGTGCATGTCAGAGATGCGATAAGCAACAAGAGCATAGCGTCAAGCTTTAATTTTGTGTGGTGTATTTAACAGAGCTGCGATAAGAGCGTCAGTTGCATTTGTAATTTAAGTTTTGAAAAGTAAACATGTTGTTGTTGACGCCTACTGCTGCATATTATCATCTACATAATACTGTAAAGGAAAAACGTCGGTTTTCTTTTCTGCGCATCCTATAAACCAAGCAAGACTAGAACTAGGAGAATTTCACCATCTCTATAGTAGTTTGAGACAGGATCCAAAAAAGTTTTTCGAATATATGAGAATGACAAGCGATACATTCGATTATATTCTGTCTCAAATTTCGGATCGACTGCAGCATAATTGGCAAAACTGGCACAACAAGCCAATCTTGCAAGAGGAGCGATTGATGCTTACAATAAGGTACGTACGAATAGTTTTTTTGGAGAAAAATTAACAAATTCAATTATTAATTAAATCAATTAAATTAATATTATAAGCGACAATTTTACAATAAAAATCATGAAAACATATTATTGCACTTACTTTTTGTATTTAATTGTTTGGATATCTGTTGCCACAATTTATCCAAAATTAACCTGTTGTGGTGATTTGCATCTTGTTGATCCCAAATTACAGATTCTAAAAATACTGCACTTATAAAATCTTCTGTGTCCATCATCGATAATAGCGAAGAAATTACTGATCTACAATTTCTACGCTCTTATCGATGATAGCGAGCGAAGAGTGAGTTAGCGCGCTGCTCCGACATGCACACTTCTATTAAAATACATGCATTCATTTTCTACGGTTCGCTCTTATCAACGCTCTTATCGCTCATCGCATCTCTGACATGCACGCACCCTTAGTCAAAACGTATCCAAAACAATAAATAAAATATACAAAAAATTAATAAATTCACCAACTCAAATATTTTTAGGTTATGGATATGGTTAAAAACCAAAAGCCAATTGGTTGGCTATGGTTTCGTTATGGCTTTAGCGTTATGGAAAATTAATCGATTACATTGCTTTCCATAAGGTTGGTTCGATCAGCTGTTTTATCTGGTTACGGAAAAGGCACCATTAATTGGCCCTTAAAAAATGAAAAATATTGCAGCAAATTTCAACACTTATGCTCGATTTTTCAGTACGAGCAAAGAGGATAGAACTAGGTCAACTTCAATTGGAGTTTAAATTCCCACTGAAAAACCGGCCATTAGGAAGGTAATGCTATACGACAGCATGAGACTCTTTAAACAAGTCCAAAAATATCGGGAAGGTAAAGGCTCCATTACTGATACTTAGCATAGACTTGACTTGGCTTGCGAACTGTCACTTACAGTTCTGTTAAATTAACATTGCATGTTACTGATTACTCAAAACTTAACTTGACTTAGAAGTCTGTTGAATTTTGATTTTCTATGTAAGTTCTAAGTGACGTTTACATTTTGAGATGCCATTTGTTTGTTTCCATTTCATTTTGACATTTGGTCATACAAATTGACATTTATTTAAAAATAAATTTCAACGCTGATTATGATGCCAGGTTGTATGCGCCAAGTGGAGTATAATCGTGGCTAAGTTGCCAAGTTTACGCCAAGTCAAGTCAAGTCTATGCTAAGTATCAGTAATGGGAGCTTAAGAAACGTTTTAGATCCAGGAATCGGAATCTCGGTTATGAGATCAAACCTAAATCGGCGTAAAACGCCTTTGTTCACAACTTTTTTGGTTAGTACAACAAAATTATTATGGAAATTTTCTTTTTAATTTTCTATGAACTATCTGTCCAAAAAGCTGCAACAAAATATAAAACCTATTTTATTTTAACTATGACTAATCCAATTAAAGATATTTAAATTTGGAATATGAGATCCCGAAGAAATACTGAAGAGTTTTTTTTATATATATTTCCGGTATTTTGGGATAACAAAACTGAGCCCGGGATTTGATGCTGGGGAATATTTTGAATAAGGTGCCACGATTTTCCAACTTTTTTTTTCGAGGGGTGGAGGGGGTCTTAAAAATCACAAAATTATCGTCCGCAACTATAGGAAACTCTTAGTTTATGAAATATAAGCTTTTTAATTTCCAAATGTAGTAAAATTTCAACTTAAGTCCTGCACTTAAAATTCGGGTCACACGTGTCGATAGCGGTATCAAGAGACGCGTATTTGCGTCAAGATTCAGAATCCGAAAGCAGAAACTATATTTTTTATCTCGTTTAAAAGTTATTCGCGGAAAACCCGTCGATACTATTGTCGCTTATTTCGTTGTTGCAATTAAACATACGAAAACAAATGATGGTGGTGAATAGTGTTGCTAGCTCTGCAACAATATCTTTTTATCTTGGTAGAACATTATAAGGTGGTGGCACGTCGACATAAATGCAAACAAACATACACTATCAATGTATTTTGTTTTTGTAGTTCTCTGAATAATTTCAAATTAATGTATTTAATTTACCGGAACGCGAGATTTTTAAGTAAATATTAAAATTTTTTATGGTAAGAATTTAGAAAAAGGGGCTTAAGTGCAGAATACATACAATTGTCAAAAAAAAAAAAAAATAACAAGTCGGACTTTATAGAGATTTTTATGCTGATTCCAACGGTATATTTATATTTTGGTGCAAATGAAAGGTTTGGGGGTAATTCCATGTCAAAAGGCGAAATTATGAATTTTTCAAATCAAAATATCTCCGAAACTAGTGGATGGATTTCAAAAATTAAAAAATCGAAAAATAACTTATAAAAGTACATTTTATCTGATGTATATATATCTTTAAATTTTCTAGTCTTTATTTACCAAAAATTTGAAAAAGCTCTTTTTTGGTGGCCATGCACAGTAATTCTGCGTAGAACACCTTTATCCATAGGCGGCCTTCGGCCGCGCTTATAAACAATAACCCTGAGCTACGCCATGCCAAGTCCGGGTGTGTGGTAGAACCGTGGCTACCGCCACGCTGATGTCCTTCTGCGTAGGCACTTTAAAAAAACAACCCTTAGCCGATCAAACACCGGCTACGCCATGCACAGTAATTCTGCGTAGAACACCTTTAAAAAAATTACCCTTAACCGATCCGACACCGGCAACAAGAAAACTAACATAAAAATTCACCTCCAAACAAACCCGTCAAAGAGTTTTACAAAATCAAAATACATTGATAGGGTATGTTTGTTTGCATTTATGTCGACTTGCCACCACCTTATAATGTTCTACCAAGATAAAAAGATATTGTTGCGGAGCTGGTAACACTATTCACCATTTTCATTTGTTTATTTGCAACAACGAAAAAGCGACAATAGTATCGACGGGTTTTCCGCGACTAACTTTTAAACGAGATAAAAAAAATATAGTTTCTGCTTTCGGATTCTGAATCTTGACGCAAATACGCGTCGTTTGATACCGCTATCGACATGTGCGACCCGAATTTTAAGTGCAGGACTTAAGTTGAAATTTTATTAAATTTGGAAATTAAAAAGCTTATATTTCATAAACTATGCGGATTCCATTTTGGCAATTTTTAGGACCCCCTTAACCCTACTAATCAACAAAAGTTTGAAAATCGTGGCACCTTATATAAAATCCAACACTTGATGCTTTTACGACAACACTAGTAAAACTATTCTAGATTTAATAAATATACCACTATTTATTTTTATATAAAATATCTTTTAATGTTAACTCCTAAATGTATGCTCAAAATTCGTTTAAAAATTTATATCTGAATGAAAATTTTTGAAACAAATATTTCAAAATTGAAATATAAAAAAATTAACAAGAACAAAAATTTATTTAAAGTAGGTACATTTAAAGTTGAATATAAGTATAACCCTACAAACCTACCTTATGGAAATCAATGTAATCGATTAATGGTGCCATACCATAACGCTAACGCCATAACCATACCATAACCAATTGGTTTTTGGTTTTTAGCCATATCCATAACCTAAAAACATTTGAGTTGGTGAATCTATTAACTTGTTGTATATTTTATTTATTGTTTTGTAACTAAGAACTTATTTTTAGTTGAAAATTTTGTAATTTTTTGCGTTTTCTTCATTTTTATGAAATTTTCACGATTTTTAGGTAAAAGTACCATTAATCGATCACGTTGGAGATGGATATGGATATGGCTATGGTTACGACTATGCTGTTAGGGTTAAGGAAGTTTAATTATACCTTAATACGAAACTACATAGATATCTGTAAATATTAATGTTTCCATAATATTAAAAGAACATTGTAAAATCTCACATTTGGTTCGTAATACCAACATTTCTCTGCAACTGCGCAATCTTGAGTACTTTTAAAACGGCTGTTAGTAACTTTTGGATTAATTTGTTTTTGCATTTTCATGTTAAATTTTTATCGAGATCTGGATCACTCTCCATTGGAACGTGGGTATTATAAGTGTACTTTAGCATAAAATAGCTACCACATCAATCTTGCATTCTACCACTTGAAATTGCAAACAAGGTATTCTCAAAACTTGTGTCTGGCAGTACTTACATTATGTCAAAGAAATTAGCAAGGAAAAAAGATGTTACATTAATGTTGGCCGATCCCGTGATTTTTGAGGAACAATGTTATCTGTGATTGTGACCCCTCAGTCACAGGGGCTTTTAACCGTGACTGTGACTGAAAAAAAAAACCAACACCACGGCAACAGGAAACAGTTTTGGTGATTCTATACGACAGCATTACACTGCTAATACGCGTCCAAAAATAACGAGAGAGGTGTCAAAAGACGCGTATTGACCTCGAAACCAATAATCCGAAGGCGGAAAATAAAACTTTTGGGTCTGTCAAGAGATATTTGCGAAAGAAATTGAAAATTTTCATGTGGTTGTTGTAATTTTGAAGATTTTGTGATACCCACAAAAAAAATTGTGAATATAAGTGTGTTGCGCGGATATAGTGTTGGTCTCCAAACCGCTTTCGGAGCACTCCGGGGTCATTTTCCGCCTTCGAATTATTGTTGTCGAGTTTCGAGGTCAATACGCGTCTTTTGACACATCTCTCTATATATTTGGACACGTATTAGCAGTGTCATGCTGTCATGTAGAATTACCTTAGTTTTATATTTTTCCCTGCGGGTTGTATTGCGAATAATAAACTCTGCGAAATTTTTTTTGGACATCTACTGTTATGCAGTCGCAGCTTAAGTAAATTGCTCCTTGTGTTGGTTCATGGCATAGAAGCGATTTTTTCCTGTGGTGAGAGCTATGTTTGAGTCTGTGATTGGTAATGTGAAATAAATGCTGTCAATCAGTCACGAATATTCCTTGTAAGCTGTCGCTGAAGTGTACTGTGATATTTCAGTAGCTGTGACAAAATCACAGGTACACGGATATTTGCCAACTCTATGTTACATAGAGGAGACAGAGTAGGAGTGTCATCTTTGGTAGGAGTTGAATCAAAAATCAAATCAGTCGAAGTGAAAAAATTCCATAAGACGAAAGCAAAAGTTTGTAAATAAGTTCTGATTAGAATAACAAGTCACAGTGAAAACATTGACCGTGAAAAGAAAAAGTACATTAATTGTTTAAGAGTACCAACAAAATATATAAAAATGTGCAAATATCAAATATATATGTTTAAAAAAAGAAATTGACAACAACAAAGTTATGATTTAAATTGGTGCTTAATTAGGTTTCGAGAGATTGCCGAGACTTCGTTTCCAATTAATAAAGTGACGAACTACCAAGACCGAGCACAATGTTACACAAAGCATAGATGTGTATACATATCAACGTATACGACGTTTGCAGGTGCTTTTTTTTATCAAATTGAAGGTTCAAGGAATTCAACTATAGATATAAACCTCCAAAAATCTGCACATACATGTCCATACTTACATATCAAAGAACTATGTACAAGAAATATTAATCATCAAAACAAAATCAAATTAACATAGTGAGTGTGAGTGATTTGCAAATTGATTCTCTTTTTCATTTCCATAATACTTTTCCGTCATATTTGACTTTTCCATTTTGCTTTTGATGCGTGCCATGCCCATTCGCTACCTAATGTACTATATATCACTACCCACTAAACAATTTGTTCCGACTTTTTTTCGAAATCGTTAAGTTGTGTCTAAAGAATTTGCCGAAATCGGAACCGATTTTCTTTGGAAGTAGTAAAAACATTTGTATGAAATCTATCTAAATATCCAATTAAAAACAATTTTTTTTTATTTAATTAATACAATTAATTTATTATGTTTAAATAGTTTAAATTAAATTACATATAAACATATATGTATAAGAATTCTTCAATATTGAGAAAAAAAATCAGAGATTTCCTAACCATTCAAAAATTGCATATAAAATAAAATAAAAAAGATAAATGGCTAAAATTCTTTAACTGCGTTAATACTTTTTTTAGCTTTTAGCTTCGATGGCATTCCTCATATTAAGCGATATTTTTAAACACAAGTTTAAGCCAAAATATAATAAAATTAATAAAATAAAAAAAGATAAATGGCTAAAATTCTTTAGCTACATTTTTTGGCTTTTATCTCCCTCAAGTTGTGTACTTGTTCTTTTCGAAATTTTGCGAACTGGTCCTTGGCACTATTAAAAATTTGTTTCAAAGTCTCGTCTATTTTAGTGTAGTTTGTTTGGGGTATGTTTTCCATAGCCGACTCTATAATTAGTACATAAATGAATTAGGAATTTGCTGAATAAGTTTAATAACGTACCTTTAAGAAGTTTAATACATATAAAATCCTTCACAGAAATATATTGTTATTGACATTTGTCCATGAAAAATTGCGTGCCAAATAATCGTCATTAAATATATATTTCAAGTTCGCAACGATAAATTTTTTGAGGTCATCTGTCGGTTGTCTAGCGAACTTCGTTATCTGTTGAACCAAAAAAAGGGAAAAAACATTTTAATGTAGTTAGTAGTTAAAAGGGGTGTAAAGAGGTGTGATTATAGTCCTGTGATAATAACTTCAATTGCCTGAGAAAGGCGTTGAAAAATACTGTCTTCTAAACCTCTAACGGCTTACATTTTCAACTAAACTACTTATCATATTTACCAATTCCTGTCGCATTTCTTCATCGTTTTGCAAAATTTTTTCAAAATCCAATATTTCATTCACATCGTTGAAGGGAAGGTCTGGCAGCTTGGAACATAAAGTGCGTTGGCGTTTAAAGGCAGCTAAGGTTTGGTCTATTGATCGTTTTAAACCGACAAATTCTTCTGCAAAGTGTTCATAAATTTTATTGTTGACTTCGCGAATTTTTTTATTTTCTTCTATCAGCTCCTTATTTTGATTTACAATAACTTCTAACAGATGTTCGCTATCTGCAAAAGTATAAAAAATAAAATCTTAAAATTTCTGCCACTGCACTAGTACCAAGAAAAGTTAAGTTTTTATAGGTAGATAAGTGACTCACATGGTTTGTTCTCAGTGATATTCTCCGTATATCCTTGAGTTTGCCCCATTGAAGAAGGAATGCATTGCTCCTCTTGTGTTAATATTACTACTTCATTGCCAGGGTAAATAGCTGCAGAAATATAAATTCCATTCATAAATTAAATGTTTATAGGAGCACATGTGATAAAACTTACCACTTTCTTCACCTTCTACGGGGACATTTGTGTAATGGCTACTCATTTTTCAGCAGTGGTATAAAACAGTATTTTGAATACCCTTCTATATAAAAATAAAGATATTTACAGTCGATGTTAGTTAGACTAAACTTCTCTTCGTTGTCAGAAATTAGCAAACAATTTGTCTCGTAAATATTCAGAACCCAACTTCTGGATTCAAAGTCATTACGTTGGAGGTTTTTAACTTCCTTTGCGAAGATGCATATTTCATTATTGATCGCTGTTATTTTTGTTAAAATATAGACCCTTTTATTAACGCAGAAAGAATTATCTGGGGGTCGTGCCGACAATTTGAAGTGCTCGCATATGATAGCTCAGATAGTGTTGTCCTTTAGAGCCCCTTTTAGAATAGGAAACAATTCCCGATGTGTCTCTTGTTTTATTATGGAACTTTTTTCAATAACTCCGTTGGATATTTGCGCCAGCACATTCGATCCCTTTTTTATTGTTTTTTTCAATTGATAAAGATAATTTTCATATTTAAAGGCGCTAAAGTTATTAAGAGATCCATATTTTAAAACATCACCATATAAATGTTTTAGACTGTGGCAATTATAGGTTACAAATTCTTGGCCATAGAGGTGCACAAAGTCGTTTACGAATTCTTCAAGGAGCTCTTTATCCACGTTATTGAATTGACAGCATAGCTCCGGGTGACATAAGATCCTCGTCGCAAAGTGCAATTTGCAAAAATGACGTTAACGTTTTTCATCGAGTTTGTTTTGTAGCATATACGGTCCACTATACAACAGAAAATATCGGTACTCGGTTGCTTCCCATCTATCCAATTCATCAATTGTTCTCGGCACTCGAGGAAACTCAGAAGAAAACTGTTTTTTTAGCACAATGTTTTCGAAGGACAAGTTTTCTATTTGCGATTTTGATAACGAATAACTTTCATTTTTATTTTTTACCCAGAATTTAACAAGCTGACGAGTAACTCCCAAGCAAACGCAATGCATGTAATCTATCGGGAATTGAGTGATGCACACAACATTTATCGTTTCTAGCAAATTTTGATCGAGAGTTAAGTGATGCTCTTTTTGTAATTTTTCCTTAAATGATGAATCTGTTCGCATACTCGCTGCGTTAGAAGGGAAGGTTATTCTTCTCATGTACCTTTCACCTCTGTGTGTACACTTCGAGAAGCAATAGTAACCTGAATGGCTCTTGATATTTAAAATAAATGCTCTAGCGGGAGAATCGCAAACAAAAGCTCCAATCGAGATGGAAAATACGTTCTCATCATAATAAAAGCCTTGTTGTAGCAACACCTTCAGGTCGTCTACTAAAGGCTGTAGAAATATATTGGAAGCTTCCGGCTTTGTTTTTGGACTTCGCACTCCCTCTACATCCGAGTTCACATAACACCCAACCAAAAAACGTCTTCATAATTAGAAACACTCATCATTATAGGCCAAGCAGTTTGCCTTGATGACTTAAATATCTGTAATCCTTCGATACCGAAGTTTAGCTCTAAAGTGTCTGTATTCGAATTGCGCAATTTTATATTTTTGTATAAGAAATCGGTGAGAGAATTCTTTAATCCGTAATGGAAATATGATCCGCTACCCATGCTTGCAATTTGAGTTTCTCTGGAAGTTCCTCTCAAGGTGCGTACATCGCATGGCACATCATGCCCTTCGACTTTATGAAGTCTACTGAGAAGTTCGTTACCAGCTATTTGCGAAATACCGTGTCTGATTGTCCAAGACTTGAGGAAACTCCTTAGACTCTCAGGTTCGTTTCCTGGTTCTGGTTCTTTGACTTGCGAAGAACTCTGGCAAACAGATAGCAAGTCAAAATCACTATCAATGTCCATTTTGTTTGCACTTTCGACTTGCACGCCTTCAAAAATGTCTGTGCTATATTTCTGCGCATTTTCAGCGCGATTTTCAGTTTCATTGTTAAAAATGGAGTCCAGTATTTTTTTTGTTTCTCTTTTAATGCTTTTGTGCTGAGCTTGACGCGACATGATTTTACTCACACTTACTTTTGTATTTCACTCACTGCAGCAAATATATGTATAAATTTTATTATTTAATTTTTATGCACAACACTTTTTTTGCTACTCACAATCTGAAAAGATCTGAAATATAAAAATGTTTCAATGCCTACTGAGTTTAAAAATCTATTTACGTTTTTCTCTTTTCGAAATAGATACGAAGTTGTTAAGTAAAATCGGAAAATATTAGATTTTCTTCAGACAAGTCTGATATCCAACAACTTCGGAGATTCTGGTTTGGCCAATCGTTGCGAATTCGTTAAGCTAGATTGGTAGACTTTCGGCTTTGTTTAGAAAAGACTGATTTCCGAAAAAATCGGAAGCTTTGGTTTAGTGGGTACATACTAGATATGTATGTATGTATGTATGTACCTACTAAATTGGTCCGCTATCCATGCTGTATTAGTGTTTACTATTTTGCGTTGTTCAATTATTAAATGATCATTCAAGGAAAACCTAACAATAACCAAATCGGTGACTCCGCCAGGAGGGCTCAATCAACAAACAAGTGTCTTGACAAATGAAGTCTCTAAAAGTATGCATATTTGTACCTCATATCATTAACTTGCTTTAATTTAACTTCTTTTGTACTTTGTTGATAGCATAAGTATAAAAGTGCAACGCGCCAATTTACTCCGGTTCTAACTGATTTAATATATATGTATATTGTAATGCAGTGGCTCATAGCTTTACCATTACAATGGCGGCATAAGCTGTTAGTACTAAGTAGATATGTATCTACATCTCTTGCTGTTGTTGTTGTTGTTGCTGTTGTTGTAGCGATAAGGTTACTCCCCGAAGGCTTTGGGGAGTGTTATCGATGTGATGGTCCCTTGCCGGATACATATCCGGTACGCTCCGGTTGTTGTTGTTGTTGAAGCGATAAGGTTGCTCCCCGAAGGCTTTGGGGAGTGTTATCGATGTGATGGTCCTTTTGCCGGAGACAGATCTGGTACGCTCCGGTAACAAAGCACCATTAAGGTGCTAGCCCGACCATCTCGGGAACGATTTATATGGTCACGTTAAACCTTCAGGCCATCCCTCCCTCCCCACCCCCAAGTTCCATGAGGAGCTTGGGTCGCCAGAGCCTCGCCTGTTAGTGAAACGGGATTCGCCGCTCGAAGGTGATGTTGACAATTGGGTTTGGAGAAGCTACATATTGCGCTGGCAACCTGAAAAGGTTGCGCTACACAACCCTTGAATCTGGTATTTTAGTCACCTCTTACGACAGGCATACCTACCTACATACCTGTAACAGATGTGCTCTGTTATTTTAAATTGTTAGCATAATACATTTGGTTGTTTCAGAATATTTTTTTCTTTGCGAAGATGCGATAGTTCTTGGAGCTATACGCAGATAAGAACATAATGACAGTAATTAAAGCTCAAGCTGGTCTGGTTTGTTACAGTGTTAGAATGGAATCAAATTGTGTCTGAGGTTTTTACCGTCCAATCTATTGTGCCTTCTTTTCCTTTTCCTTACAACCATTCATACATACCTAGGTTATACAGAAAATCAAGGACTTTCTTCGGGCTAAAAGAGTGTATGTGCTTAGGCACAGGCCAAGGTGAACCAAGATGCTTTAATCTTTCTCAGACGATTGCATCGCATTCCACGGGCCAAGTCATTACATCCGTGATCGTAGGACTCATAGCGGAATGATACAAGGTGGCAGCATGGTGACATAGCTACAAACATAAATAAAAATTCCATGTACTTTGTTTTTGTAAATTCGATTGACAAAAGTCAAAATCGTACTGCGCCGTACGTTGATATATCAAATCAAATAAAAAAAGTTTATAATCAGCTGTTCCATGCTGCCACCTTGTATCGTTGCGCCATGGTAGGACTCATCACGTAAAAACATGGTGTTCTGTTTATTACATACATACCTGGGCGACCGAGCTTTGCTCGGCAATCTTCGTGTATGCCGCATAACATACTTTATTCTACATGTCATCGTTAATCCAACTCTACTTTTTTTATATGTGGCAACTTTTCTCGAGTATCTTCATGCGCCGAATTATTAAATTCAAACATTTTTTTAGTTATACTCTATGAAAGTCTCAAAATTTTATATCATTCCAAAAACTTGTAAATTTCACGAATGACAACTATCAGTTAGTTTAATTAAATGTCAATTTACTTCCCTATGTGCCATCTGTTGGTAAGTAGTAGGTTAGATGTTTTCAAATTGAACATATGCCTATAGTGTTCAAGCCAAATTAAACTTCCTTAACCCTAACGCCATAGTCGTAACCATACCCATATCCATAACCATCTCAATGTGATCGATTAATGGTGCCTTAACCTAACAATCGTGAAAATTTCATAAAAATGAAGAAAACGCAAAAAATTACAAACATATTCCACAAAAAATAAGTCTCTTAGTCATAACGTATCCAAAACAATGAAGAAAAACTAAAAAAAGTTATTAAATTCACCAACTCAAATATATTTAGGTTATGGATATGGCGAGAAACCAAAACCCAATTGATTGGCTATGGCGTTAGCGTTATGGTATGGCACCATTAATCGATTACATTCCTTTCCATAAGGTAGGTTCGATCAGCTGATTTATCTGGTTATGGCTTTATGGTTATAACTCACCATTAATTCGCCCTTTCAACGGTAGCAAATTACCATGGTGGGATATCTTTTTGCTATGGTGAGAAATCTCTGTAATAGTAATCTGTGAGAAATTGCAATTATTCATTTCATATTTGACAAAAATATGCATTTAAATATATTTTGCTAGAATTTGCCACGGTGCCTTGATATTGCATTTAAATTTTATTACCCAGCCAGCATTTTTTGAAAATTTTTATCAAACAATATTTAAATATCATACCCCAAGATGATTAAAAACGTTCAAATTTAAAAGCATTTTTTGTTCGAAAATTACCGTATCGTCGGGAGAAAAATGTACCATAAATGTGATTAGTCTTGAATAATCATTTATGATTCGTATTTCGAAACGCTTTTTATTCATATTTGATATCATTGTAAAATTGAGCTTTAATTGTTTTAGAGTAATATTTGACTATTTTTCAGAGTCATTTGCTGATCATATTCGTGAACATATTTCAATCGTTTTGGTTAAGATTTTTGAATCATTTTTGAATGCGATTATGATGCATTTATTCTTCATATCTCATTCTAAATAGATACTACATAATAATCCTATTTCATCAGGGGAAGAAAACATGCGGAAGTGAGCTATTTGAACCACAGGTCACTCGCAAACAAACTTGACCTATATACATCTGCGACTACAACATCCAACATCAGGTATGATCGTCAATATCTTAAAATACGATACGGCACGGGATGTTGAAGACATATCCAGGTACATATGTCAAGAGAGTTTCACTTACCTGGTCAAATAGCTCACAACTTTTGTATTGTCCAACTATTATGTATTTTCTGGAAAGCCGAAGGAAGAGAAATGGTTGGGGAAATCTTCGGGCACGAGCAGCATTTGCATTACATTGTCTTGAAGAATGTCTTAATAATAAAAATTTGATATACATATTTTTTCTGAACTTCATGATTGAAAAAATGTGTGTGTGAAAAAAATAACATTTTCAATGAAAAGTAAAGTTTTAACAAGTATAAAACTCTTTATTCAGTCAACAAATATAGTCAGAAAACATTCAGAAAGCTGATTGAAAAATGATTATAAATTTTTGATCACCTAAAGTAAACACATTTGATTCAAATATAATTCCAAAATGTGATTGAAAAACTATATTCAGTTTTTGATCATCAAATGTAAACATATTTGATTATTCTTTTTGTTGGTTTTTATGAAATATTTAAATTTAGTCATTAAAGGACTTCAAAAATGATTCCCTAAAGTGATAGAAAAATGCTTTTTAGTTTTTCATCATCAAAAGTATTCATATTTGATTATTTCTTTTGTTCAATTGTCTGATAACTCATTATTTAGTCAGAAAGAGTAATTAAATTGTATTGATATGTAGGGAAATTCAAAATTGAATCACATAAATGCTGAGTGGGTAGCGTGTGTGAAATTAAGAAAATTAAGTAGAATCATGTGTATGATTTTTTTACGAAGGTTTTTAACTTTAATGTTCTCGTTTAAAGCTTTAGTAGAATATGATTAAGTAGAGTACTATTTCGTCTAACTACCCCAACCCTAAATGGCAACCCTACTCAAAAATGTCCCTATTGCAATGCGAAGTGAAATACCTTTCGTCTGATACCCATATCGCCATATCTCATGCAATTTTTTTTAATTTCGAATAGGTGGCAAACTTTGTGAAACATTCTGAGTGGCAACACCTAGGTAGAAAGTCTTTTATGCGGCAGTTACTCACGAACGTACGTACCAAAAACGTATCAGCTGACACGACCTATCTTATGAGTGTGCAATGTAAACGAAAACTCACCGACGTGCAACGCCCGTACGTACGTAGCCCGGAACGTAGAAATCAAAACAATTTTGATTTTTTCCGTAAGAACTTGTCAGCTGATCGCTCTCTCACTAGACAGAGTTGCCTAGTAAACTTTTGTGCTCTAATTTTTGACCGTTTGCAGTTTTATGCAAAAACACCTAATTAAAGTTTGAAAAATTGTGAAAATAATTCGAAATAATTATGTAAAAGTGCAGATTATAAATATGTAATCTATTTATATTTATTTAATATTAATTCCAGCCTTTTACAACATCAAAAATTAAATTGGAAAAAGTTGATGTTTCCATAAGTATGCATGCAAAATGGTCAATGGCAACAGTGCTTATCTGTAAACAATACACACACAAATATGTTATGTACATGTACACAGACGCACACATTGATTCCTACGGGCTTGAGGGTTCGGTCAAACGTGTTTCGTACGACAAACGTCCGTACGTACGGCACACGTCGGTGGGTAATTGCCGCTTTATAGAAGGTGATACGTTACGGAGCCGTTCCCGAGATCGTTCGGCTATACAAACATACAAATATACAAATATTCAAGAATTGCTCGTTTAAAGTTATAAGATAAGATAGATGATCGTACTACTTGATTCGTATTCGGCATGATAATATACGTGATGTTATGTTAACAATGCTTCGGCCCTTCCAATGGGTGCAAACACTCAAAAATTTTTATCAAAGTAATTTAAGGGAAGTTCAAAGAAATGGAAAATAACAGAATCAACAGGGGTGGACCGAAAGGAAGTTGCCGTTAGAGGTTTAGGCCGGCGAAGTTGGTCCGGTGTGACTCGTGTTTCTCTTCGGAGTTTGTTTGCTTCTTCTGTATATGTTGTATAGCGGATATTGATAACCAGGTTCACTGGGCGCAACCTAGGAAAGCTGTATACCCATTCTGTGTGGATTAGGATTAGGGCCTCCTTATGCTTGTCTGTATCAAACGACTGCATAGGCAGGTGCCGGATCTCATCTAAGTTTTTACGGATATATTTCCTTATACCTAGATTAAGAAGTTGCTTGCTAGGGTCTCCTGATGTGTGATCGAGTATCTCAACGCAATCCCTTAATTGACTATTTAATACTTTTACAACCTATTCGACAGTTTTATACCTATTACGACTTTAAAATATGTATGTTCCAATGTAGTTTTGGACCTAAAAGAGCAATCTACTAAAAAAAATTGCAATTGCTTTCTACCATATTTTAAAATCCAATTTAACTTATAGGACGCGTTACGTAATTTTCTTTCGCCAGAGCTTCGGCTGCTAAGGAAACAGGTTTCGCCACGGATAGGTGGGGCTGACAATTGGGTTGGAGAAGCTATAAATTGCACTGGCAGACCCTTTAATGGGTTGCGCTACACAACAATTTTGATTAACAAATCAATTTCCCGCTGGGGTTGTCCGGCACAAATGCGACTCTTTGAGTTTCCTCTCTTCTTCTTGCGGACGCCTTGCAAGGAATTTTTCTGTCGAGGTTTGTAGATGATGCTTTAGCTGTCAAACTATATGCTTGCTCATTGCCCTCCAAACATTTGTGCCCTTGTAAATAGCAAAGAGGTGCTGGAAGATAGTCTGTCCAGATTATCCTTGTATATCAGATACAGCGTGGACATAAATAATGTGCCCTGAGAGCTCGTGAGCCCACCAAAGGGTTTATTTATGGAGTTTTCTGGATACACGACTGTAGAAGTTGAGGGCCTCTAAAAGTAACTAATTCAGTCTGTTGAACCTTAGCCGCCATCTTTATACAACCCATTTCCATACCTTGCTTAATGAGTCTTGAGGCATAAATTTCTATCATGGAAGTAAACTTCTTCCGGTCTGGGTTCCTGGTGCTCGTGTATGTATGGATTCTGCCCATAGCTCGAACTGGATGATTCTGTGAACCGAGAGAGAATGTTTCCAAGAACTAGCGGAGGATACAGATTTGTGTCAATGGTGATTTTCAAAACTTCCATAAAAAGTATTAGTGACACTTGAATTTGGCAGCACAGACAGGGGAGACCTCTATTCATGTAGTTGGCAGAAACAGGAGAGGAATGACTGATTTATTTATGTTTTTTATCAAATTAATTGGGGGACTCATTAAAGCATATAAACTTATAAGGTGTAAAATTATATTCATTTACACACGCTGTTAAATGAACGCACCTAGTAATGTTATTGATAAACTTAATTGTTGATGAGCTGTATTATTGCCAAAAAAATTTTTTGATTGTTATGCAAATTAAAAATGCCTAGATTAAGTGAAAAATCAAAACTAAAACCTCTTTACTAAGATATTCTTGTAAATGACTTGTTTATGTTGGAGATTTCTGATGAAAATACCTGCTGTAATGTTTGCAAGGTTGCATTCCTTTGAGTTCACCATGAAAATGTGCGCGTAAATTTATACAAATTGTGTAAATGATTTTTCATACAAAATTTGACAGCTCGTTTACGCACTAGATAAATTTATACGTTTACACACTTTATAAGGCATTTATAAGGTTAAATGAGTCCCCTTAATGTAAGAAATGTATGTACACATCAGGCATGCTTAACGAACGAAACGATATCATTTCGTTACGATAATCAACGTTAATAAACGAAACGAAGTCACTTCGTTTCGTTTATTAACGTTAAGATCGTCAAATTAACGTTAATTTGGCGTTCTTAACGTTAATAAACGAAACGAAATGACTTCGTTTCGTTTATTAACGTTGATTATCGTAACGAAATGATATCGTTTCGTTCGTTAAGCATGCCTGGTACACATTAATGTATGTTGCATTTCTTATGACCAACAATTAACTTATTTTAATTTGAATGCCGGCTGGTATTGCACAGAATCGCGAATTGGAAAACAGACCTTAAAATTTCAAAAGGGATTTGAATAAAGCTTCATTATTATTACAAAATTACATTAATACATACTGACACAAAAAATAAAATTTAAATAAATACAATTTTGGTTTGGCGAATCGGCATATTTGACTTATCGACTTTGAGTTTATGGTACTATTTCTTCGATTATTATAACTTTTGGTGCCTGTAATATGTATTGAAGAGCTCGGGAAACATAAAGGTATGTATGTTTGCAAATAAAATGTAAACGTATGTATTTTTCTAGGCCTGTTAGTGATAAGCTAGTAAAGTTTATCCCTATCCCTATCTCTATCCCTACCCAAATCCCTATCCGCACTCAAATCCCTACCACCATCCTTAAACCTATACCTATCCATATCCCTATCCCTATCCTCAGACTTATTCCTGATAACAAGGGTAACCATCGAAATCACGCCCACATTTTATATGTATACGTGTATATACCAAATTTCAATAAGATATCTAGAAATTGTTTACAAATGGACGGGCGGATATGGCTTGATGAATTTATTTTTTCACCATGATGATTTTAATAGTCTTTATCTATATCGAACAGTTTATGCCGTTACAAGGTACTGTTATGAGGAAAAAATTAAAATCATCTCTGTGCTTTGCCTGTCATCATTAATTGGCGCTTTGCAGCCTAAAGGCCCGAACACATAAGAATAACCTATTTGACGATCCCCATACAAACATACATTCAACTCATCTGTCAGCGCCCGATGCTGCAGTTGACTGCATGTGTTTGTATGGAGATCGCCAAATAGGTTATTCTTATGTGTTCAGGCCTTAAGGTCTAATTATACTTACAGTGCATTGCATGACAAAACAGTACATAGCATGTGAAACATAGACCTGGTTATACTTTACGTAGCGTACATAGACCATCGCTAACAAGAAACACACACAATTAAAGTTAGTATGTAAAATATTCACAAACCCAATCAATCAATCTGAGAGTGATGCTCATTTTTCCACTCTTTTCAATAACAATGTTAACAGCAAGAAGAAATCAAAATTCAACAGACTTCCATGCAATGCAATGCAATGCACTGCGTAGTATAATCAAGCCACGCAAATCCCATTGAACAGATATTGTTTGTGAGAGCAATGTTGCTGTGCCTTCTATGCTATGCTAGTATAATTGACCCTTTACGCGATTTTGGCCGTTTTGTAAGAAGCAACGCAGGCTATATCCCAACAAACATTTATGTTAGAGAACAATAAGAAAACGAATCGAGTTCTAATGTATTTCTCTAAGGTGGAAGGTTGGAAGACGAATTGCGAAACGGTCGAGAATTATAGCATTCTCGACAAAAACAAGAACTTTGTTCTCGATATCGAGAAAAAAGTCAGATTTCTAATCGAATTTTAACGTCAATTTCTACTTGGTTTCTAACATAGCGGAATGATACAGGTGGCAGCATGGTGACATACCTACAAACATAAATAAAAATTCCATGTACATTGTTTTTGTAAATTCGATGGACAAATGTCAAAATCGTACTGCACCGGAAGTTGATGTATGAAATCAAATAAAAAAGTTTATAATCAGCTGTTCCATGCTGCCACCTTGTATCGTTGCGCCATGGTTTCTAATGTGAATTTTCAATTGAAGCGGAATTAAATGCAGTTATTCAAAATAAATTTTATATTTTTTTTGTTACTTCAAAACCTTAGGGCCTTCCAGATGCCTTTTGGAATCGGCGTAAAACATGTAGGTCCGGTCCCGCCAATTTGTAGGAAACAATAACAAATAGCACGACGCAAATTGGAAGAGAAACTCGGCCTAAAATCTCTTCGAAGGTTATCACGCCTTGTATTTATCTTTTGTAGCAATAAAATACGTATTTTCACGTTGGTGTATATCAGAGACATTAGCTATCATCCGGTGGCAAAATCCTGATCCAGATAAAAAATTATAAATGTAAATGCAACAACAACGATTTGAGCCAGATAAATCCAGATAGAAGTCTGGTTCAATTTGTGAGCCAGATAATTTGTTAATTACTTCTCTTTAGGTTGGCAACGCGGCCTTTAATATACCTACTTTTTCAAAAATAGATGTCGCTGCTTAGGCATTCGCCGTATGAGTTAAATGAAAAACAGCTGTAAAACTCACTGAAGGACGGCAACTGTAAAGCCGGAGTCATTGGTGCCGTATGTCGTATCGCTGTATCCGTATCCCTAACGTAATCAGCTGTTTATCGTTACGACGGTAAACCAATACCCAATTGGTTGGCTACGATACGGTTACGACCTTAGCGGCACCAATAATCGATTGCATTGATTCTCATAAGATTGGTCGAATCAGCTGTTATAAGGTTACCGATACGGTTACCGATAAAGCACCAATGTCTCCAGCTTAAATCTTACCAAGTAGCGCAACTAACAGCTGATCGGTGAAAATTCGCACGCACAGTTCTCGACTCAGTTTCAAAAAAAAAACTTTCGTTATGTTAGCTCAAATTTTAAAGTGAGATAATCCTTACGAATTTATGTATATAGAATATATAGGGCGTTTTTGTTGTTATTAAAATAATATTTTTATTTATATTAAAGCTTTTATCATTTTTTTTAACTTTGAAGAAACTCCGAACACCATTGCTTCATTATATGTCATTCGACTGCTTATTTCACTGCCTTCCACTCTATTTGCAACATAACCTCCATTTAAGCTGCCAAACTATATAGTAAACTATGATCAGAGAACTATCTCCTTTTATTCTTTTCTTCCTCTTGCCACCCCCTCATTCAACCGTTCACAATAGTACATTAAACTATATTAGGCTATGTTCACATATAGCAATTACACTACACTTTTTAATTTTATTTTTTAATCTTTCAGTATTTGGATTTGCGTTGATTTGAAATATAGATGGGGCTGATTTTCTTCATAATGCCAGTTAAATATCATGCCAACAATTTGGTCATGTTCCCTCTTTACCGTTTTTTTTAATCATTTTCAATTACTACTTTTTATTATTATAAATGCAACTAGCAATACTTTGGCACAACTTTTCACGATTTTTAATTCTTTTGTATAACACCAAGGATGAGTGACCATGTACTACAAATAAGCTATAACTGTGACAACATCGCATTTATAGTGTTTCTCAAATCGTTCTCTAATCGAATTCCAACCTAGTTCTCTAACCTAGTTTTCGGTTAGAGATGCACTAGAGAACTACATTAGAATTCTAATGTTAAATCACAATATTTCTATAAGAGATGCACTAGAGAACTACATTAGAATTCTAATGTTAAATCACAATATTTCTATAACGTTAGAGTCTGTGTCTGCTGGCATCTGTTTCGCGATAACTGATGCCAATTGGGAGCACCAAGGGAGGTCAAGTCTTCCTCCACCTCCTTCTCTCAATTAAGTGGTGGTCTTATAATAATAATAATACCCGACGGATTAATACCCTCCAAAGCCCGCCAACCGATGCGAGTGGCGCATCCGCATGACGCACGGATTTGTTTTTGACGAGTTGTTGATAGGCGGAGGTTGTTAAGCGTTGAGATCTAAAACCAGGCATGCTTAACCAACGAACCGATATCATTTCGTTACGATAATTAACGTTAATAAGCGAAACAAAGTCATTTCGTTGCGTTTATTAACGTTAAGAACGTCAAATTAACGAAATGATTTTGCTTCGTTTTCTGCCATATCAAAACGAAATCAAATCGTTTATGTTGATTTATTAATTTCAAACTATGCTGGCAAAGCTGATTGATGGCGGAGTCATTAAAAGTGAAAGCATTAGCCAAGCTGATTGCAACTTTTCTCACGAATTTTGACAGTACGAACATTTCTCAGAGTATTTTTGACATTACCACCAACGAATTACACAAACAAATTATATGGAGTTTGTGTGTGTATGTCCGCTCGCTGTTACCACCTTACGGCTTCATAATGGCTATAGCATTGTCAGCACAATTCAAACCTAAAGTATCACATTTTTGTTAACGTTTTTAACGTTAACGAAAGCTTTTCGTTTCGGTTAAAAACGAGATACAATTTATCTTGACAATTTCTTTATCGATACTATTTCGAAGTGTTTCAACGGAAACGGTGGAAATTTTTTGATAAACGATTAGCTTAACGTTAAGGTGCATCCCTGTCTAAAACTACTCAGCTACAGAATAAAGATCGTCAGCTGAGTATTATACATAACAGTTAGAAATTATATATACATACTAGGGTGGTCCTTATGTGGGTAAAAAAAATTATTATTTTTTATTTCTTTCGGGGCAGCCTTTCATTCGATTCCTATCCCGAGAAACTAATTTTTCAGTAAAACAAAAAAAAAAAAAAATTCTAAAATATTTAGGGGTCGCTACCAGCGTTTGAACTTTTATAAAAATGTTAAGTATAAACTTTTATTTAGTATTATAAAGGATTCGCAAAAGTAACAATTTCAAAATAAAAATACTTTTAGTAATTAAGCAGATAACCTATTATTAAGAAGAGTTGCTTTTTTTGTATCTGGATATTTCTTTCTGTAATCTTTCACCAACAAAAGTAGATATTGCTTTTGCTCTTCATCATTTGTTAATAACTTATTATCTTCCATTAAAGCGACACCACGTTCAGCTATATCATTTATTACCCGCATGGAATGAACGATTTTCTTCGCAGCTTCAAATTCTGGATCATCCTCCCAAGTTTGCACATCTATTCTCAAAAACTGACACGATACGCCCATTATGTTGAAAAATCGTAAATAGTTGCTGGTTACAAAATCTTCTATACCCATGTCAGAGATGTATTTGATGTTGATTTGTTTTCTTTTTGGACAGTCCTCTAAGCCTTCGACTCCCAGCGCCTCCACCATTTTTTTCTTTTCTTGTATTGAAATTTGATCGTCAAAAAAAGCAAAAGACACTAACTATTCCGACAAATACCACAACTGCCCAAGTATTTTTTTCATGGCTACTTTGGCTACTGCTTCATTTACAACTTCATACGATGCAAGGTCCTTTAATAACTGTAGATCGTTTCTTGGTGCGGAGGATCCTACAGGAGCCTCATACCAGTATTTAATATAAATAATAACTGTAAAAAGGCATATATCTTTCACTGCTGTTTCTTCCTGTTTCGTTAGCTTAAACTGGTTTTTAAATAGAAAAATCTTTAAACAATAGATAGATTTTGCCATCCATCTAGCACGGTGTAGCCCAGCAGAGAAAAGAAACCCCTTTTACAGGGACTCCTCCCAAATAAATTATAGTAAGGTTCAGCAACTCTTTATAATCATCTAGGAGAAAGCATGTCTGCCGCAAAATTATTAATGATGTGTGATGAATTTGCGTCATTAATTACTGTGGTATATTCGTTTTGGTTGATTTTATGCCAGTTCTTCTTAAATCTTTTAAATAACTGAATATCAGGTCCGCTAGAGGGGCCCACGGATTGTACCACTACCGCTTCCAATAAAATCTCCATTATGTGATGACGACAAACCAGCCAAAGCATATCTTTCTCCATTTTTTGCTTCAAAAGAATACAAGCACCATTTTTTAGTCCGGTATTAACAGATGTAGTGTCAAAACAAACACATTTAATTTTATCTGTTAAACTCCATGACTTTATTGTTTCATGCACAGCTGTGACATATGCTGCGCCTGTTCCATGTTCAAGTTTTGGAACCCCCAGAAGCTGATCAATACCAACCCCAGATACCAAAATTGGTAACCGATCTACAGTTTCATGTCCACTTATATCCTCAATAATTTTGCCATCCCAATGAATTGTAAGTGGTACGTCAGGTTTAAATTCTCTTTTAAGGGATTCCACCAGTGTTTTCCGATTTTTTATACGATTTCGACGTATTGAAGACCTATTCACATTAAACTCTGAAAGATTGACACCAACACTCTTTAAGGTAGATGACACGACTATAGTGGCTTTTCTATCACTTAATTTAGCAACATCGAGGCTAGCAGATAGGTCGCTACTGATTAAATTTTGACGAACTCGTTTTTTGGGGGGTTTGGACTTCAACGTCTTCAACGTCTTGACTTCAATTTCGAAATCAGATCCAGACGATTCTTCGCTTGGGGTCGATAAAGAAAGTAGGACCTTTTCTGTCATAGCCGAGATGCTTTTATTTTCCTTTTCACGCAATTGTTGCATGTGTTCGGCTTTCTTTTTTATCTGATCACATTTCCTTATTTTTTTTATCTACAGAGCCAATTAAACCCGGTCGGTTTTGCTGTCGCTGTGCTAGTAAGAACTGTTTATCCTCTTCTATTGTCATAATAATCAAAGCTTCAGAATGCGCGATATCAAACAGATCTTCTAAGCTACGATGCCAGGATTTTTCATTTTGTTGTAACTTCTTCGAACGTTTTTTTTTTGTTTTCTTTATTTTTTTTTTAGATTACGCCATTCATTGAAGAGTTTTTCTATTTTATTGATCACATGCTTTTTCAATCTTGTTGGTATACTGGCCTTTTCCCATAACTTTATGACTTCACATGCGGCAAGATTCGCAGAATCCCGAACATTTTTTTTTCTTCATTTTTGTAATAAAAGAATAAACGTAACACTTCGCCAAAAGAAGGCAACTTTGACTGATTGAGATTTGGTATTGATTGTCCGAGAAGCCAAATATTGGTTTTGTTTCTAGTTGATAGACTAGCTTTTTTACTTGTAGACGTCATGATAACTTATAACAGGCAACCCGTACACTTTAAAATACAGAAAAGTTACAACTAAATGCAAAGATTCAAGGCCAGCTCGTGTTACTTTTTAAAAAAAATTTTAGCTTACGGCCATGCAGCGCCTACTGGGTTCTCAATTTGAAAAATGTTTCAACAGCTGACTTCACTTATAAAACACAAACCAATGTATTGAAAGGTGTGTGCAAAGCCAACTCGGGTTACAATTTAAAAAAAATGTAGTTCACGGCCATGCAACGCCACCTAGTTTTTGAATTTAAAAACTTATTTTCACTTATAAACAAATCAAAGCATGCTACTATTTAGAAGTTCAGATTCGATGTTTTCAATAATAACATGAGTTCTTACTTTTTGATTTCAATATCAACTGAATATATACATTAGGGTGATTCAAATTAAAAAAAATTTGTTTTTTCGGTCTTACCCCCTGAAACTTTAGGCCTTGGAAAATATTAGCCTTGGAAAAAATTAGTGCTCCAGCTTAACCCTAAGGGGTGGCAATTTTTTTGAATCACTCTAATACATATACTAATAAAAGCATGCCATTAGATAATATTACGGATTCATAGGTATTTTGTCTCTTCAAAAGTCGGTTTCCAAAACTTTGATGCATGGTAGCGACCTCTAAAATGCTTCTAAAACTAAAATAAAAAAATACGTATTAATTTTTTTTCTGAGGAGAATCATATGACAGGGTGCCCCGACCATTTTTTTAAAGTTCAAAAATAAGGACCACCCTAATACATACTACATTGTTAAGTAAGTGAACATTTTTGGTACGTAAAATTTTAATTTTAATTTGTTTTTGTTACGAGTTAAGATAGGATGGGGCTGTTTTCTTTATGGTAAAAAGTGAATCCGTTATATCAAATGAACAAGAATGAGTGTTAAAATCATGACACAGACACCGAAGAGGTTCATCTAACTCGAAATTAGTTCTACACTGCCTCAAAAGAAGAGGTTTGTAATGTCTTGACACTCGTGATGGGACGTTAAAGTTTACTTCATTCAAGAGAATTGGGCTAGAAATCAATCCATTCAGTAGTTAAGCCATAAATATTGCGCCTATTATTTCTCTACGACTTTCAATAGTTGATAAGTTTGCCCTTCTGCTTCCAACCTACAGTTTCGACTGTAATACTTTCTAGACCGAAAGCCTTCGAGTTTTTGTTTGTTGCTTTGCTAGGCTCAATTTTATCTTTAAGCTTATTAAATTTCGAAAAATTTTAAAATTAACTCTGAGTTATAAAGTTATTTCAAGTTTGGCCTTTACAATGAAAGTCGGTCACTGATTCCAAATCTTTGTTTTAATTACAGATACGTTCATCAAAATGACTAGTCCAGAGGATAGAATAACGAACCATGGTAAGTGAGTACAAAAAAAAAAATTATGAATGAATCAAGTTTTTCTCAGAATTACATGTTCGCATTCCCAATGAGTATCAATTAGTAGCCATAAAATGAAAGATTCGACATTGTTTCTGTACATATTGCAACCATTTTGAATCATGTTCTTTATTTTTTGGATTCTACTGCATATACTTACTTACTTAATTGGCGCTTAACCGTTTAAACGGTTATGGCCGTCCAACAAGATGCGCCAGTCGTATCTTCGCTCTGCTAACTGGCGACAATTGGTCACACAAAGGGAGTTTAAATCGTTTTCCATCTGGCCCTTCCAGTGGAGTGGGGGCCGCCCTATTCCTCTGCTTCCATAGGCGGGTTCCGATACAAAAATTTCTTAGCCTTGAGCGCCATCTTTCGTTCGCATAACATGGCCCAGCCGCTGCGTTTTATTTCGCTGAACTATGTTGATGTCTGCGTATAGCTCGTACAGCTCACGCTGTTGTTGTTGTAGCGATAAGGTTACTCCTCGAAGGCTTTACTCCCCGTGTTATCGATGTGATGGTCTTTTGCCGGATACAGATCCGGTACGTAATTTTCGTTTGCCGAGAGAGGACTTTACTTTTCAATTGCACCTAGTCCAAAGTAGCATTTATTGCCAAGAGTGATTCTTCGCTGGATTTCAGAGCTGATGTTGTTGTTTGTATTAATGCTGCATATACCGATGTACAGTTACGATCAAGGAAATCGCTTGCTTAACAATTCATAATTCTTATTGAAATCTCTGAGCATATACACAATTTTTATGCATGCAAGTGCACGAAGAGATGTATACACTGCTAATTATAAACACAAAGCACGTATTTAGGTTTTCAAGTTTAAGCTGAAATTTGATTATTTTTTAAAATAAATTAAAACGTGATCCGCCTATCACACCGAAGATCCTGTGTTTACGTCCCCGTCAAAGCGACATCGAAAATTTAGAAAAAAGTTTTTCTAGCCAGGTCTCCCCTTGTTGGTGATTCGCCAACACTCCGAGTATATTTCTGCCATAAAAAGCTTCTCAGTGAAAACTCATATGCTTTGCTGATGCCGTTCGGAGTCGGCATAAAGCAAATAGGTCCCGTCCCGCCAATTTGTAGGAAAAATTGATAGGAGCACGATGCAAATTGGAAGAGCAGCTCGGCCCCAAATCTCTTCGGAGGCTATCGCGCCTTACATTTATTTTATTTAAATAAAAATATTGTTACGAATTTTAGCAACACTAAGGGGTACTGCCATCTCTATGCCGATGCTAAGCAGTGACGTGAAAGCTTATCAATAATTTAATCATTTTGTCTACACCTATGTACGTACACGCAGCGGAGAAGAGATGCAGATATCTTATCTGAGATGCTCCTAAAGGTATGCAATTATAATTGTGGAAGTGTCGCTCACACATAAAAGCGCATGGGGTATGAGAGAAGTTATAAAAATTATACATCTGTAGTTGTAGCTGAGAAATTTATAACTAACTAGTAAGTTCTGGAATTAGAAAAGCCTAGAAATATATATATTATCGATTTTTCATCGGATTCTCACCAATTTCTTATCGAAAAGCTATCGATTGTTATCAAAACGTTACTTATATGGTGACGAATATTACCATCTCTAAGGTTATTAAATAAAGGCACAACAACAGAAACATTAAGCAAGCTACATAAACACATTAATCATCATTTACCCAGATACATACAAGGCAACAAAGAGATAACTCACGCTTCCCAAGGCAGTCGGTTCTATGTACCGGAGCGAGTCGGGATTTTTCCCGACCAAGGACTGTCATTTCAGTGTAACCCCATTTAATTTGTTGCGTCCCTCCCACAAATTGTCATCCTGCCAGCAGCTCCTTGCAGCGGGATTGCTCCATATTCTCTTGCTCCGGGAAGGTATCGAATCCAATCCGGGTCCGTCTCCTGATCCCGGTCCTGAGAAATGGTTTTGCTGCATCTGCCGGAAAAGAATCTTTTTAGGAGGTCATACTCTGTTCAGTGTGTCTCGTGTAAGGGATGGTTGCATCGGACAGGTTGTTCTGGGCTTGACCCCAAAACCCGACGTCCACGTAACTTTTATAAATCTTCTGTGGCTCCTTGCTATTCACGCCAAGGGCGTCCCGTAGTCTACGCCTCTACGCCTTTGCACCGTTTGCCAGCACAGAATATATATGTTTGCGACATCCGCCCAATGCAGCTCTTGCCTTGGGTGGTGCCACTTTCCTAGATGTTGTGGTCTGCGCGACGGCAACCCGCCGACGGGTTTCATCGCGCCATGTTGCCAGGTCGCAAACCCAAATCATCCGGGTAGCCCAATGCTTGCCCAAGGACGCCCAGTCCCAGGGCCACAACAGCAATTGCGTTCTAGCCTTCCTCAACCCAGGCGTAGTCACCCGTCACTTACCCCCAGAGTGGCGACGTCCCCCCCTATGCACTTCAGAATTCTGCAGTTAAACTGTAATGGACTAACTGGGAAGATTACGGAGATAGTCGACATAACATCCACCACTCTGTGCAATATTATATATTTGATCCTGGCATCGACCGCAGGGACAATGTCTTAGAACGTCAAGGCCTATCTGTCCGGTCAGGCGATGCAAACCTAGAAATCATCAACATCTACATCCCTCCTGCCACCTGTTGCCCCAGTGGATACCGCCCTAATATCAGCGCCTTACTCACTGGCAACAATCGCATTATCTTAAGCGATTTCAATGCCCACCACGATCTATGGCATTCAAATTTGCGGGCGGACAGTAGGGGTGAGATGTTGGCGGATCACATAGAAGAAACGACGTTCTCCACAATAAACGAAGACGCCCCCACGCGTATGTTAGAAAGCTGTCACAGTTCGCCAGATATCTCAATCGTGAGCGCAGAACTCGTAAACTGCATCAACTGGCAGCCGATGGTAACATTGGCATCCAACCACCTGCCTATACTTATTTCGCTCGAGCGTACCGCCGACTTCATCGTCACAGAAAAACGCACTTTCATAAACTTCAAAAAAGGAAAGTGGGACGAATATAAATCTTTTACAGACAACCTCTTTGCTGCCCTCCCTATCCCGACTGATGCCCGCCAAGGGGAGCGTGCCTTCCGCTAGGTTATTGAATCCGCCTCGGCACGTTTCATCCCCGCAGGGAGAATTCCCTAAATTCGGCCCCACTTCCCGGCGGAGGCCGCAAACTTAGCGAGAGAACGTGACCTTATAAGACAGCTTGATCCAGGCGATCCCCAAATAAGGGATATAAACCAACGCATCAGATTGCTTGTGGATGAACACAAGCGGGCGAAATGGGAGGAGCACCTAAGAGGGTGTAACCTCTCTACCGGTGTGGGGAAACTTTGGTCCACCGTAAAGTCCCTATCGAATCCGTCTAAGCACAAAGACAAAGTTTCCATCGCCTTTGGCGATAAAGTGCTGTCGGATGCGAAATAATGCGCGAGCGCTTTCTGCCGACAATATATAATGCATTTTGCATTATTTGCAGCTAGCCTGTCATCAGCATGGCTTCAGAAAACTCCATAACACTACCGCCGCGCTAAATGCCATTAGCACCCAGATAAATTGCAGTTTAAATCCAAACCCCCACCATAGAACAGTACTCGTAGCGATAGACCTATCAAAAGCTTTTGATACGGTCAACCATGGCTCGTTACTGCAAGGCCTGGAAGGGTCTACCCTTCCCCCATGTCTTAAAAGGTGGACCGCAAATTATCTGGGTGGTCGGCAGGCATCGGTGCAATTTAGAAACGAAACATCAAAACCAAGAAGAATTAAACAAGGGGTGCAACAGGGTGGTGTCCTATCCCCACTTTTGTTTGATTTCTTCATATCTAAGCTACCTTCACCACCGGAAGGAGTCACAATCGTTTCCTACGCCGATGACTGCACAATAATGGCCTCAGGCCCAGGCCCACAGATCGATGAGCTATGCAATAGAATAACCGGCTACCTCCCTGATCTCTCCAGTTTTTTCGCCTCGCGAAACCTGGCATTATCACCGACTAAATCTTCCGCGACCTTATTTACAACATGGACGTCCCAAATGTCGACCATTTTGAACATCCACGTCGATGGCACTACGCTACCGACTGTCCTACACCCCAAAATCTTGGGTGTGACGTTTGATCAGGATCTACATTTTGGTGAGCACGTAGCCGCAATTGTTCCGGGAATTCAGAGCCGTAACAAAATCCTCAAATCCCTCGCTGGCAGTACTTGGGGAAAAGATAAAGAAACGCTCATGACTACATACAAAGCAATTAGCCAGCCGATTACGTGCTACGCGTCACCCATATGGTCGCCAAGCCTAAAAATTACCCACTGGAAGAAGAAGCTGGACTGCCAAAATACTGCTCTCAGAATCGCCACGGGATGTCTTCTTATGTCCCCAGAACACCATCTGCATAATGAGGCGAGAATACTCCCGATCAGGGAGAGAAATGAGATGCTGGCCAAACAGTTCCTGTTGAATACCCAGAAACCTGAGCATCCCAACAGACATCTGATTGATGAGCCAGCACCGCCTAGGGGCGTAAGGAGTCATCTCCGTAAGCATTTTGAGGAAATACGGCACCTGAGAACCCAGCCGTATGAAGCAAAAAACACAAGCAGGTCCTTGGTGAACTCCACAAACAGGCGTCGGACCTTTATGCCGGGAATTGCCCGGTGAATCCAGTACTCAAAGAAAAGTATCCAAAACTCGCGGAAGAGGAACGCATACTCCCCAGGGAAACGCGTGTCACTCTTGCTCAACTTCGTTCTGGATACTGTAACAGGTTAAACTCTTACCTATCCAGAATCAACCCCGACATACAAAATGTATGCCCCGCTTGCAATGTGTCCCCACATGACACCAACCATCTCTTTAATTGTAATGTGGAACCAACGCCTCTAACACCCCTTTCCTTATGGTCCACCCCTGTTGAAACAGCAAGTTTCCTTGGACTCCCGTTAGAGGATATTGATGACAATTTGTGATCGGTCGCGGCTGTTAGGTTGGGCGAAGCACTGCTACAACGACAATAACAAGAGATAACTCACATACAGATGTAGTCATCGGTGGAAGTATTACTCACATATGCACGCGCATATGACTATGCGAGAGGCTATAAACGTGTATCTGTAGTTTATAGCTGGTAGCGTATAGCTAGTAACCAAGTAGAAAATTCTAGCAGAAGAAACGTCTAGACATTTGGGCATGGAGTATAAAAGCAGAGAAAGTTGAGTAATCTGGAATCAGTTTGATTTAAACACGTTATCAGTTGCGAAGTGAAGTTTAATTGCGAAGTACTTTCAAAGTAGTCTAATAAAGACCATTTTGTAATACAGAATATTGGAGTGTTTTATTCAACAGTTTAGCGATACGAACGTAAGCAGAAGGTTGCAAATAAGCGGAATTTCTCTAAATTCTTTACAATATGTTATCAAAAAGATATGCATTTGTTTTTGGAAACATAAAAACTTGTAATCCGCGTGTTATCAAAAGGTTATCGATTTCATTACAAAAATACATTCGAAAGATACCGTTTTCTTATCGGAGTGTTACGATAAGTGTTGTTATCGGCATGTTATCGATTTGTTAACTACGACTCATCGGTTTGTTCTAAGACAACTTCAATATAAACTAGATAAACCGATAATAAAACAAACTTGTCCCTATCGGTTGCTACCGATAACAATCCGATGGCGGTCTTCTCAAAAAGCTCGAAATTACATAAAATATAATAAATGTAAGGCGCGATAACCTCCGAAGTGATCTAAGGCCGAGCTTCTCTTCCAATTTGCGTCGTGCTCCTCTTGATTTTCCCTACAAATTGGCCGGACGGGACCTACATGATTTTATGCCGACTCCGAACGGCATCTGCAAGGCAGATGAGTTTTCACTGAGAGCTTTTCATGGCAGAAATACACCCGGAGCGATTGCCAAACACTGCCGAGGGGCGACCCCGCTTAGAAAAATTTTCTTCTAATTGAAAAACCTTATTTCTAAAATTTTTGATGTTGCTTTGCCCGGGTTTTGAACCCAGGGCATCCGGTGTGGTAGGCGGAGCACGCTACCATCACACCACGGTGGCCGCCATTTTTACCAACCAACCAAGTTACGTCTGTTTTGGTTTAATTTCAACCCATCGACGAGCTCTAGTTATCTTAGAAACATTAGTTTCCTTACCGTACACCTGTTTGTTTACACATCGAACTTTACGCCCATTTTACATTTAACATATTGAGCGATCATTAAAATAGTGCTGAACAAATATATTCGCAAATATTTATTTTATACCAAAATGTCAGGTTTTTTGTAATCTATTAGGTGGCCTTATGGTCATAATGAGAGAGAACACTTTTGTATGACCTCCAGTATCGCTGCAATGGTGAAGGACGTAAAAATGTGCAAAATGCCATTTTAAGTGGTAAAATATACCAGCAATTTTAGGAAATCATCAGTTGATCTGTCACCAGCATTTGTAAAGAGTAGCATAAGCAAAGTTTCGGGAATTCAATAAGGAGTCGGTGCGAAGTAGCTTACTAAATACTAAACATTTTCCATAAGCTGAGCCATGCTACCACAATTAGTCACACGTCTTATGTAATACAAGTCACTTATTGTAGCCGTTTTGCTATATGGTGTAAAAGCATGGACCATGACAACATCAGATGAGGCGGCTCTGGGGGTGTTCGCGAGAAAAGTTCAGGGAAAGATTTACGGACCTCTACGTGTTAGCGACGGCGAGTAGCGAAGAAGATTTATGAGCTGTATGAGCTTTGCGCGGACAACAACATGGTCCAGCGAATTAAAACACAGCGGCTATGCTGGCTAGGCCATGTTATGCGCATGAAATATGACGCTCCGGCTTAGAAACTATTTTTGTCGAAAGCCGCTTATGGAAGCAGAGGAAGAAGGCAACCCCAACTCCGCTTAAAGGACCAGGTGAAAAACGACTTAGTTTCCCTTGGTGTGACCAGCTGGCGCCACTTAACCCAACGAAGAACCGACTGGCGCGCCTTGTTGGACGGTTAAACGCATTCGGGCAAAAAAAAACAAACATTATATACCCAGCGTTTGATATTAAGGCTACATTTAAAGGATACATTTAATGAGAAATGTCAAGAACATTAAATGATATAAAAGCTGAAACATGTTACTGATACATACGCAAATATCGTCTTCGGCAAGGAGATATAAAACAGTTACGGTCATAGAAACAATGTTCTTACCAAATCTCGCTAAATTTGGTCGCTTTTTGTTCCATTTTGTGAAGAGCTAAATTGAAAGGAGCGGACCAGGGAAATACACATTTTTCTAAAATTTTTTAAAATAAATATGGCATGGTCGTTAACGAATTTTCCTCAGATCTGAATATACACCAAGAAAATTCCGCAAAATTGCAAAGTGATACTAGCTGATTCTGATTAACGGCTTGCACCACTTTTAAAATTTCTTCTATTAAATGTGGTTGGGGCCACACCCATTTTCAAAATTGTACAACAATTTTTATTATTTTTTAAACTATCGTACTTCGCTACACCATATAATACAGAGGCGAATTTTAGCATCACTAAGCTGTTTTTTTTTTTTTTTTTAAGCTGTTAGTAATTAAAGGCACAGCAACAATAAAGCAAGCTGCCACTCGTGTGTACATAAACAAATCAATCATCATTTACACACATACATACAAGGCAACAAAGAGATACTCACAAACACATGTAATCATCAGCCGAAGTAGTTACTCACCAATACACCCGCATATGGTTATAAGATAAACATAAACTACAAATATACATGTATATAGAAATTACCAAGTAGGATATAGGTAGATATATAGGTAGAAGGCGAAACGTCCAGACCTCAGTAGAAATATGCAGACGAGGCAACAGAGAGTATAAAAGCAGCGCAAGCTGAGGCATGACGAATAAGTTTTGATTTAAGCACGCTGTTGTGAAGTACGTAATAATGAAGTATAATTGTACTACTCCCAAGTAGACTAAATATAGACCATATTTCAATACTGAATATTGGAGTGATTTGTTCAACAGTTTAGTGATTCGAACGTTAGTAGAAGGTTTGGAATAAGCGGAATTTCCCAAAATTCGTTACAATACCATATGACGTGAAATATCAGTATAATTTAGTTATGTATATACCGCAAGGGCATTGATTTTTATGTTATCAATAGAGCTTTTAAATATTTTTCGTTCAATCGGTCACCAACCGATTTTATGAATTTCGCAAGGACAACCTCCACCCCAAATCCTCAATGGCTGTTGATTTACGGCTTGAAAATTTTAAATTATTTTCCTTTAAATGTAGGCGGTATCGCGCATATTTTCCAAATTTTTCCCAAACTTAAATTATTCATCATAAAGTTAACTTACACATCAAATTTCATCAGTTTATCGGTCTTTGGTAATGTTTTACCGCGTTTTTCATTTTATCAAATTTTCGATTTCGGAAAATTGGTCGTCGTTATCTTGCGATTTCGCCCATTTTCCATACAGCTTTTATTCTCCGTTCAGCTAAGCCAACATACCAAATTTCGTAAAGTTATACCATTTTTAAACGGTTTTATTTAGCTTGACTTGACAGGCCGGCCGCACGGCCGTTGTGAACGAAGTGTGTAATTGAAATTTAAGTAACTTCCCGATAAGCTACAGGCTTGAAACTTGGAATATAATTCAGAACACGATGACAATGCAATAATAATAAATAAAAACTCCGAAAGGTGGCGCATGGATCGAAGTATTTATAAGAATCGTATTTGTAGTCCGATTTGGTTCATATTTGGAACACAAAATACATACAAGAATAGAATGAGACATATGAAAAAATCGCCGCTATGTGGCGCAAGGATCGAGATATTAAAAAAAATTTTATTTGTGGTCCGATTTGGCTCATATTTGAAACACATAATACATACAAGAATAGAAAGAGACCTATGGAAAAAATCGCCGCTTGGTGGCGCAAGGATCAAGGTATCAAAAAAATTGTATTTGTGGTCTGATTTGGTCCATATTTGGAACATATAATACATGAATAGAAAGCGGCCTATGTAAAAAAAGCGCCGCGCGCAAGAATCGAGGTATTCAAAAAAATCGTATTTGTGGTCCGATTTGGCTCATATTTGGAACACATAATACATACATGAATAGAAAGCGACCTATGTAAAAAATTGCCGCTAGGTGGCGCAAGGTTCGAGATATTCAAAAAATCGTATTTTTGGTCCGATTTGGTCCATATTTGGAACATTAATAATTGGTAGTCATAAGTAAGACCAACTGAACTTTAATTAGGTTATGCTACGTCTCACATTTGTAGAAATTTGACGCGTCCAACGCTTTTATTTAATTGTCTGGTCAACTCCCTACATTGATCAGGATAATGATGACTAGTAGCTAGGACCTACCTAATTATTTTTTAGCTTTTATTATTATTATTACTTCATGTAAGTATTGTTTTTAATAAAACCGTTTAACCTAAAAACTTTTTTAATTATTTTATTTTCAAGGTTTTAGTCTTTATTTAATTGCCTATTATTTCTCATTCTATTTAGTTCATTTAGTAACTCATTATTACATGGACTCTTTCCTGACAATTTTTTATTTTGTTTGTAATTAAATTTTTATACTCAGTTGAGCAGAGCTCACAGAGTATATTAACTTTGATTGGATAACGGTTGGTTGTACAGGTATAAAAGAATTGAGATAGATATAGACTTCCATATATCAAAATCATCAGGATCGAAAAAAAATTTGATTGAGCCATGTCCGTCCGTCTGTCCGTTAACACGATAACTTGAGTAAATTTTGAGGTATCTTGATGAAATTTGGTATGTAGGTTCCTGAGCATTCATCTCAGATCGCTATTAAAAATGAACAATATCGGACTATAACCACGCCCACTTTTTCGATATCGAAAATTTCGAAAAACCGGAAAAGTGCGATAATTCATTACCAAAGACGGATAAAGCGATGAAACTTGGTAGGTGAGTTGAACTGATGACGCTGAATAGAAAATTAGTAAAATTTTGGACAATGGGCGTCGCACCGCCCACTTTTAAAAGAAGGTAATTTAAAAATTTTGCAAGCTGTAATTTGGCAGTCGTTGAAGATATCATGATGAAATTTGGCAGGAACGTTACTCCTATTACTATATGTATGCTTAATAAAAATTAGCAAAATCGGAGAACGACTACGCCCACTTTAAAAAAAAATTTTTTTTAAAGTCAAATTTTAACAAAAAATGTAATATCTTTACAGTATACTAGCAGACCCGGCAGACGTTGTTCTGCCCTAAATTTGGCCTATCTGCATACATTTTAATAAGCTTTTTCCGTCTAACTCTGCCCTACCCCTCTACACTTTTTCCCAATCTTTTTATTCACTCCTCCCTCCGTCTTTTTCGCTTCATCTCCATCTTCGTCTCATTCTATCTCTTTCTCAGTCTCCTTCTCTCTTTTCTCTTCTCTCAAGTTTTTCTCCTTCTTCTTCATCTCTTATTGCCAGTCCCAGAGGGTGGTATGTATTTTATTCCAGTCCCATTCCGAGTCTCAGTGCCAGTCTCACTCCGAGTCTCAGTCTCAGTCACAGTCCTAGTCCTAATCCCAGTCCCAGTCCCTTTCTGGTATACTTCCCGGAAAAAAGCATCGTAAATACTAATCAAATTTATATACGAAATTTCAGGCAAATCGAATAGGACGTATATAAATAGCTATGTGGGTATTATTAATTCTTGTCTTTATTTCGGCTTCGCATGCATATTTATCAGTTTTGCCAGGTTGATGCGACTAAATCAAATATCACAATGAACTTTAGCCACTCAGCGGTGTAAAACTTACTCTGTATTATAGCACACATCAACAGCTTCAATTTGATACCCATAATATAAAAAACACATTCTAGGTGTATCCGGGTCCACGTTTTGGGCTATATCTCGAGACCCTAGCCTCCCAGTTGTATGAAAATTATCCTGTACTATAGCACTCATCAACAGCTTTCATTTGGTATCCATATTGTATAAACACATTCTAGGGGTACCCTTTTCCACGTTTTGGGCTATATCTCGAGACCCTAGTCTCCCAGTTGTATGAAAGTTATCCTGTACTATAGCACTCATCAATAGTTTTCATTTGATATCCATATTGTATAAACACATTCTAGGGGTACCCTTTTCCACGTTTTGGGCTATATCTCGAGACCCTAGCCTCCCAGTTGTATGAAATTATCCTGTACTTAGCACTCATCAACAGCTTTCATTTGGTATCCATATTGTATAAACACATTCTAGGGGTACCCTTTTCCACGTTTTGGGCTATATCTCGAGACCCTAGTCTCCCAGTTGTATGAAAATTATCCTGTACTATAGCACTCATCAACAGTTTTCATTTGATATCCATATTGTATAAACACATTCTAGGGGTACCCGGGTCCACGTTATGGGCTATATCTCGAGACCCTAGCCTCCCAGTTGTATGAAAATTATCCTGCACTATAGCACTCATCAACAGCTTTCATTTATCCATATTGTATAAACACATTCTAGGGGTACCGGGTGCACGTTTTGGGCTATATCTCGAGACCCTAGCCTCCCAGTTGTATGAAAATTATCCTGTACTATAGCACTCATCAACAGCTTTAATTTGGTATCCATATTGTAAAAACACGCTCTGGGGGTAGGTACCCGGGTCCACGTTTTGTGCTATATCTCGAGACCCTAGTCTCCCAGTTGTATAAAAATTATCCTGTACTATAGCACTCATCAACAGCTTTCATTTGATATCCATATTGTATAAACACATTCTAGGGGTACCCGGGTCCACGTTTTGGGCTATATCTCGAGACCCTAACCTCCCAGTTGTATGAAAATTATCCTGTACTATAGCACTCATCAACAGTTTTCATTTGATATCGATATTGTATAAACACATTCTAGGGGTACCCGGGTCCACGTTTTGTGCTATATCTCGAGACCCTAGCCTCCCAGTTGTATGAAAATTATCCTGTACTATAGCACTCATCAACAGCTTTCATTTGATATCCATATTGTATAAACACATTCTAGGGGTACCCGGGTCCACGTTTTGGGCTATATCTCGAGACCCTACCCTCCTAGTTGTATGAAAATTATACTGTACTATAGAATTCATCAACAGCTTTCATTTGATATCCATATTGTATAAACACATTCTAGGAGTACCCGGGTCCACGTTTTGGGTATATCTCGAGACCCTAGCCTCCCAGTTGTATGGAAATTATCCTGTACTATAGCACTCATCAACAGCTTTAATTTGATATCCATATTGTATAAACACATTCTAGGGGTACCCGGGTCCACGTTTTGGTCTATATCTCGAGACCCTAGTCACCCAGGGGTATGAAAATTACCCTGTACTATAGCACTCATCAACAGTTTTCATTTGATATCCATATTGTATAAACACATTCTAGGGGTACCCGGGTCCACGTTTTGTGCTATATCTCGAGACCATAGCCTCCCAGTTGTATGAAAATTATTCTGTACTATAGCACTCATTAACAGCTTTAATTTGATATCCATATTGTATAAACACATTCTAGGGGTACCCGGGTCCACGTTTTGATCTCAAGACCCTATGCACGTAGCGAAAAAAAGGTAGACGTTGGCCGATTCTCAGACCTACCCAAGATGCTCACAAAATTTCATGAGAATCGGTTCAGCCGTTTCGGAGGAGTTCAGCCTCTAAAACCGTGACAGAAGAATTTTATATATTAGATAAGTAAATTATGTCAACATTCAACTCCAGTAATGATATGATGCAACAAAATGCAAAAATAAAAGAAAATTTCAAAATGGGCGTGGCTCCCTTTTTCATTTAATTTGTCTACGATACTTTTAATGGCATAAGTCGAACAAAAATTTACCAATCCTTGTGAAATTTGGTAGGGGCTTAGATTCTGGGACAATAACTTATTTCTGTGAAAAAGGGCGAAATCGGTTGAAGCCACGCCCAGATTTTATACACAGTCGACCGTCTGTCCTTCTGCTCGGCCGTTAACACAATAACTTGAGCAAAAATCAATATATCTTTACTAAACTCAGTTCACGTACTTATCTGAACTCACTTTGTATTGGTATAAAAAATGGCCGAAATCCGACTATGACCACGCCCACTTTTTTGATATCGAAAATTTACAAAAACGAAAAAAATGCTATAATTCTATATCAAATACGAAAAAAGGGATGAAACATGGTATTTGGATTGGTTTATTGACGCAAAATATAACTTTAGAAAAACACTTTGTAAAATGGGTGTGACACCTACCTTATTAAGTAGAATGAAATGAAAAAGTTCTGCAGGGCGAAAAAAAAAACCCTTGAAACCTTGGCAGGAATACTGTTCGTGGTATTATATATATAAATAAATTAGCGGTATCCAACAGATGACGTTCTGGGTCACCCTGGTCCACATTTTGGCCGATATCTGGAAAACGCCTTCACATATACAACTACCACCACTCCCTTTTAAAAGCCTCATTAATACCTTTAATTTGATACCCATATCGTACAAACACATTCTAGAGTCACCCCTGGTCCACCTTTATGGCGATATTTCGAAAAGTCGTCCACCTATAGAACTAAAACCCACTCCCTTTTAAAATGCTCATTAGCCCCTTTCATTTGATACCCATATCGTACAAACAAATTCTAGGGTCACCCCTGGTCCACCTTGATGGCGATATCTCGAAACGGCGTCCACCTATAAAACTACCACCACTCCCTTTTAAAACCCTCATTAATACCTTTAGTTTGATACCCATATCGTAAAAAACATTCTAGAGTCACCCATGGGCCACCTTTATGGCGATATCTCGAAAAGGCGTCCACCTATAGAACTAAGGCCCACTCCCTTTTAAAATACTCATTAGCACCTTTGGTTTGATACCCATATTGTACAGACGCATTCTAGAGTCACCCCTGGTCCACCTTTATGGCGATATTTGGAAAAGTCGTGCACCTATAGAACTAAGGCCCACTCCCTTTTAAAATGCTCATTAACCCCTTTCATTTGATACCCATATCGTACAAACTCATTCTAGAGTCACCCCTGGTCCACCTTTATGGCGATATCTCGAAAAGGCGTCGACCTATAGAACTAAGCCCCACTCCCTTTTGAAATACTCATTAACGCCTTTCGTTTGATACCCATATTGTACAAACGCATTCTAGAGTCACCCCTGGTCCACCTTTATGGCGATATCTCGAAAAGGCGTCCACCTATAGAACTAAGCCCCACGCCCTTTTGAAATACTCATTAACGCATTCTAGAGTCACCCCTGGTCCACCTTGATGGCGATATCTCGAAACGGCGTCAAGCTATACAACTACCACCACTCCCGTTTAAAACCCTCATTAATACCTTTAATTTGATACCCATATCGTACAAACAAATTCTAGTCACCCCTGGTCCACCTTTATGGCGATATCTCGAAAAGGCGTCCACCTATAGAACTAAGCCCCGCGCCCTTTTAAAATACTCATTAGCACCTTTCGTTTGATACCCATATTGTACAAACACATTCTAGAGTCAACCCTGGTCCACCTTTATGGCGATATCTCGAAAAGGCGTCCACCTATAGAACTAAGGCCCACTCCCTTTTAAAATACTCACTAACACCTTTCGTTTGATACCCATATTGTACAAACGCATTCTAGAGTCACCCCTGGTCCACCTTTATGCCGAAATCTCGAAAAGGCGACCACCTATACAACTACCACCACCCCCTTTTAAACCCCTCATTAATACCTTTAATTTGATACCCACATCGTACAAAAACACATTCTAGAGTCACCCCTGGTCCACCTTTATGGCGATATCTCGAAAAGGCGTCTACCTATAGAACTAAGTCCCACGCCCTTTTAAAATACTCATTAACACCTTTCGTTTGATACCCATATTGTACAAACGCATTCTAGAGTCACCCCTGGTCCACCTTTATGCCGATATCTCGAAAAGGCGTCCACATATAGAACTAAGTCCCACGCCCTTTTAAAATACTCATTAACACCTTTCGTTTGATACCCATATTGTACAAACACATTTTAGAGTCACCCCTGGTCCACCTTTATGGCGATATCTCGAAAAGGCGTCCACCTATAGAACTAAGGCCCACTCCCTTTTAAAATACTCACTAACACCTTTCGTTTCATACCCATATTGTACAAACGCATTCTAGAGTGACCCCTGTTCCACCTTTATGCCGAAATCTCGAAAAGGCGACATCCTATACAACTACCACCACCCCCTTTTAAAACCCTCATTAATACCTTTAATTTGATACCCATATCGTACAAACACATTCTAGAGTCACCCCTGGTCCACCTTTATGACGATATCTCGAAAAGGCGTCCATCTATAGAACTAAGTCACACGCCCTTTTAAAATACTCATTAACACCTTTCGTTTGATACCCATATTGTACAAACGCATTATAGAGTCACCCCTGGTCCACCTTTATGCCGAAATCTCGAAAAGGCGACCACTTATACAACTACCACCACCCCCTTTTAAAACCCTCATTAATACCTTTAATTTGATACCCATATCGTACAAACACATTATAGAGTCACCCCTGATCCACCTTAATGGCGATATCTCGAAAAGGCGTCCACCTATAGAACTAAGGCCCACTCCCTTTAAAAAAAACTCATTAACACCTTTCGTTTGATACCCATATTGTACAAACAAATTCTAGAGTCAAGCCTGGTCCACCTTTATGGCGATATCCCTAAATGGCGTCCATCCATAGAACTATGGCCTACTCTCTCTTAAAATACTCTTTAATACCTTCCATTTGATACACATGTCATACAAACACATTCCGGGCTTACCCTAGGTTCATTTTCCTACATGGTGATTTTCCTTATTTTGTCTCCATAGCTCTCAACTGAGTATGTAATGTTCGGTTACACCCGAACTTAACCTTCCTTACTTGTTTTTTTTTTTAAATTATTTTATTTACTAAAGCTATCGTGTTGACGGACGGACGGGCATGGCTCAATCAAAATTTCTTACGAGGCTGATAATTTTGATATAAGTAAGCCCATATCTATCTCGATTCCTTTAAGCCATTACGTACTACCCTTATCCAATCAAAGTCATAATGCCCTTGTGTACAAGTTCACGGTGGGTATTAAAAGCAAATTACAATCGGCCACTACTATTTCAATGAACTCAACTGTACATACATCGGAATGTAAATCAATCGAAATTGGAATCAAACATTTGTTACATTTATATCATAAAATAGTACGTTTATATGTATGTGCCGGTATAACTAAATTTTGTTGAATAAAATGTTGAAAAGGAATGAAAAAGAAAACCGGAGGAAAAAGTACACTTATTGATTTTAGTTATTTTTAGAAATTGCTTGCCTTCATAGCAGTTTATCATGAAATAAATATTCTGCAACTTTACGAAACGACAAAGAAGACAAAAAAACCTACTGCAAGGCCAAGACCAATCCTCGCTGCCAAAGTTAACTTTCAACAGTAGCTCCTACGAAAGTTTCGCAGACTTTATAGGCGTGAGATAGTATGCGAGTATGTATAATGTGTACAACAACAAACCTGCCTAGGTGCGCCGTTCATAGTCTACTACATACCTTAATGTTGAAAGCTCAATTGTTTGCATTTGTTGTTGATTTGAGTATTTTAAGAAATAGGAGAGCATTGAAGGTAGATAGGGAAAAGTTTGAAAGGGCCGACTGGAAGGAGTTGAAATATTAGACGGAATAGCTCGTACATACAACATACCAGTGTTGCCAGAAAAAAAATTTCTTTGGGGCTAGAATCTAGAAAAAAAGGGCTAGAAAGAGCTAAATTTCTTCAAGAAAATCCAAAACCCGTTGCAAAAAGAGCTAAAAGTATACACACATATGTATATTTTTCAATGCAAGTTTACACATTTATTTTAAATCAAACTTAAACAAAGTTATAAAAAAGGTACAGTAAACTAACAAAAAAAAAAATAAGGTACAAGTGAGGTAAATAAATAATTCTGTTTTTATAGTCCATTTTATATTTTTTAATAACAAAAATACGTTTTTTTTTTAATTTTTGTTTTGCCATTTGGCGGTAAGGTATCGTTAAAAGGTAAAAAGTATTTTTCAAACTACTACAATGACGGCACGGTTATAGGTTCGCCAAAAATACGACTTGCCAAAATGTTGGCCGAGGAAAATTAATTTAAGTTTCTTCCAATTTTTTTATCAAATTTTTAACGTCCTACGGGTGTACGAATCACCATTAAAATACACGTGTGCGATATTCAAGTTTATGTTGGGACGAGATATGTTTGAAGGGCCTTGGACTTCAAAATCTATGATTTCGTCCTCATAAGATGAATTATTATTTTTGCTACACTCATAAATATTTTTTGTGTTCATTAATTTTAAGAGATCGTTATTTATTTCAAAGTCATGACAGCATTTATTCAGCCTTTTAAGGCCACTTCTTATTGTCAGAGGCGAATTCAACATAACTAAACTCATTTTGTTTCTGTGTTTGCTTTTAATCAAACTCATGTTTGAAAACGTTCTTGCAACTTCAGCATTACTTAGTGGCAGCACAAAATCGACAAGCTTTTGAAATTATACTGTTTAACATCAAACCAAAAACTTTTTTCTACTATTTCTCCACTGCATTTGTAATCTCGTTATTATCAGTGCTATACTTGTTTTTTTTTTCATTTGTGAAATATGAAACCCTTGAGATTTTACAATTCTGAATGTGTTTTCACCGAAAAGAAAGCTATTTTGATAAGCGTTGCCTTAATTGCTCTATTAGTTTAAGTATGAAGTCGCGACATATATTACGTATTTTTCTTTCAATGAATTCGTCTATACATTTATCTTATTTTTTAATTCGTATATATTCTTCAAAGATATAATGAAAGTAAAATAATTTAAAAAAAAGTTTTAAGTTAAACGTTTTTATTGAAAACAATACTTACATGAAGTAATAATAATGTGACGAATTTAGTGCAATTCCGCTTATTTGCAACCTTCTACTACGTTCGAATCACTAAACTGTTGAATAAATAACTCCACTATTCAATAATGCAAAATGGCCTTTATTAAAGTACTTCACAATAACACTTCTACTGCTCAACAGATAGCGTGCTTAAATCAAACCGAATTCTCGTGCCTCAACTGCTGCTGCTTTTATACTTTTTGGTTTCCTGGTTGACATATTTCTAGGCGTTTCTATTTCTAGAATTTGCTACCAGCCATAAAATTACCAGCTATAACATAACTACAGATGCACATTACAGCTTCTCATATGCGCGTGTATGAGTGATACTTCCACAGATAATTGCCTACTTTTGGGAGCATCTCAGATAAGATATATGCATCTGTTTGTGCGTCTCTCTCCGCTGCGTGTACGTACATATGTGTAGACATAATGATTGATTCGTTTATGTAGATACAAGTGACGGCCTGCTTTATTGTTGTTGTGGCTTCATTTACTTAGCATCAGACTAGTGATGTGAGTATCACTTAGTGTCACTAATATTCGTCACAATAATAATAAAAGCTAGAAAATAATTAGGTAAGTCCTAGGTACTAGTGATCACACTCCTCATCAATCTAGGGCGTTGATCAGAAAATTAAATAAAAGTGCTAATTAAGGTTCAGTTGGTCTTATCAATAGAAATTTGACGCGTCCAACGCTTTTATTTAATTGTCTCATCAACGCCCTAGATTGATGAGGAGTGTGATGACTAGTACCTATGACTTACCTAATTATTTTCTAGCTTTTATTATTATTATTACTTCATGTAAATATTATTTTCAATAAAACCGTTTAACTTAAAATTTATTTTAATTATTTTATTTTCAAGTTTTTAGTCTTTAATTGCCTATTATTTCTCATTCTTTTAGTTCATTTAGTGACTCATTATTACAAGGGCTCCTTCCTGACAATTTGTTGCAATATAAGTCCTCAATACATAATCCTTCCAAAGACTTAACTCGACTCTGCGCACGTATGCTTGTCCCTCCTCGAACTCCAGAATATTTTGATGTCACTTCTACCGGACTGTCTGTAATATTTGTTCCAAATATGAGCCAAATCGGACATCATAGGTCGCTTTCTATTCATGTATGTATTATGTGTTCCAAATATGGGCCAAATCAGACTACAAATACGATTTTTTTGAATATATCGATCCTTGCGCCACCTAGCGGCGATTTTTTCTTATTGCATTGTCATCGGGTTCTGAACTATATGCCAAGTTTCAAGCTTGTAGCTTATAGGGAAGTTACTTAAATTTTAATTACAAAATTCGTGCCAGCCAGCCAACCAGCCAGTCTGTCAAGTCAAGCTAAATAAAACCGTTTAAAAAAGGGCTAGATCTGGATCCAAAAGCACCAAAATGGCAACACTGCAACATACTATTGGTCTACATATTTGTATACATGCATATACAATCTGTATGTATGTATGTTAGTAGGTATGATGGCAAAGGAAAACAACAAACAAAAAGGCAAGGCTAAATGAATCAAGGCAGGACGAGGTAATAATATACATTTGTATAAATAACTACATGCATGTACATATATGTCGGCGCATAGGTAAATATATTTATAACGGGACCGAAAAAAAGTTGCAAAAAGCCGGTCGTAAATTTGAAGCTTTTGTTGAGGTCTCGGAAAAACGTGTTTCAAATTGTTTGATAATTTAAACAGGCGAAATGGTTTTTTTTTAATATGAAAAAACGACCCTGTGAAAACAACTAAAGACCTCGAAGGACATGCGGAGGAACTATAGAGGTTCTAAGGACCTAAATAATGGCAAATGAATTTTAAAATCAGATGTCAAATGACCAGGTTAGCTTAGGTTGAAGTGGCCAATCAATTAAGGCCTCACATAGACTGAAACGGAAAGCCTCCAATTAGGTACCTGGACTTATGTTATAAAATAACACCATCCTCTTGGTAAATACTAGACATTTTCTCCGACCTAGCTTAATTGCTGCCTCGAGGGTTGGCAACTCTGCCACCTCTGGTAGATGGAGGCTTGAACTCGCGATCGCAGGACGCGAACACAGTACTTGTTCAACCGTTTCCCCCTGCAGCCCGCATTTTCTACATCAGCCATTACTAATGAGGCCTGACGTCTGAAGGAAGTGTTCAATAAATATGCCCATCACCAGCCTTAAGCCTTCTCTCTTTTTATACTCAGAGTGCTCTGCACACTGAGTATATTAACTTTGATTGGGTAACGGTTGGTTGTACAGGTATAAAGGAATCGAGATAGATATAGACTTCCATATATAAAATCATCAGTATCGAAAAAAAGATTTCATTGAGCCATGTCCGTCCGTCCGTCCGTCTGCACGATCTTATCTGGACCCAGAATAGATTGGTATTGAAAATGAGCGAAATCGGATGATAACCACGCCCACTTTTTATATATATACCATTTTGGGAAACAAAAAAACCTGATTATTTAGTAAATAATACACCTAGAATGTTGAAATTTGACGTGTGGACTGGTATTGAGACTCTTGAAAAAAATTTGAAATTTTTTTAAATGGGCGTGGCACCGCCCACTTGTGATAAAATCAATTTTACAAATATTATTAATCATAAATCAAAAATCGTTAAACCTATCATAACAAACTTCGGCAGAGAGGTTGCCTTTACTATAAGGAATGCTTTGAAGAAAAATTTACGAAATCAGTTAAGTACCACGCCCACTTTTATATAAAAGATTTTTAAAAGGGTCGTGGACGAATAAAATAAGCTATATCTTAGCGAAAAAAAGCTTTGTATCAACAGAATTTTACTTTCTAAATTGAATTATAACATTAAATTGGAAAATACAAAAATATTTCATTTCCCAAGTGTATTTATAATAGTAAATAGGAAAAACTTCAAATTTAAAAAAATGGGCGTGGCACCGCAATTTTCTATGTTTCGGGAGCCATAACTCGAAGAAAAATTAACGGATCGTAATAAAATTTGGTATACAAACTTCCCTATAGCAGGAAATTTTTCTGGACAAGATCGGCTAAAGATCACGCCCACTTTTATATAAAAGATTTTTAAAAAGGTCGTAGACGAAAATAATAAGCTATATCTTAGCGAAAAAAACCCTCACTAGGGTAGGCACCTTGTCGTTGGTGTGAGGGCTTAGCCGAACTCCATAGCGCCCGACTATGAGGCGGAGCTGGTTAGGACTGACATCTACGCCGTTTCGCCTCATACGAGGGCGGCGGGATGTCGGTGACCAAGAACTGCCAACCCCCTAATCCAGGGTGTTATGCGGACCGTGCCTATTGGACGATTTGCAGCCAGGGGATAAATTCGGCTGTATTCGAACGGAGCCTTCCCGATACCGGGCCACCTCGGGAAGTATTAATGGCCTTACCACAGTAAGGGGCGCTGCTGTGGCGGACGGTTCTTTCCCCGTATATAATACTGGACCGCTGAGCCCGCCTTGTCGGGCAGGTGGTCGTACGACCAAGATGAACGACTCAGTACCTGACTGTAATAAGGACGATGTAAAGAGGAGGACTGAGTCGCAATCCAAGGACGACAAATACGAATTAAGCGATGCGTCGGACTCGGGGAGCGAGAGTAGTGCTGATTCAATGAACTCCGTATTGGAGAAGCACACAAATGAAAACGGAGTAGAAGTGTGTAGAAGGGTACGGAGCAGAGGAAGTAAAAGAGCTCTATCGCAGTACCGTGCAGCACTAAGAATTGTACAACGGTTGGGAGCAGTGGTCGACCCAACAGAAGTGGAGATCGAGCGCTTGGAATGGGCCCATGAAGCGGTAGAAGTAGGTCGAAGGCAGTTCAAAAGGTTTGCTGCGAGAAACCCTCGGTTCTGCAACCGGTACGAGGAGGAAGGAGCGTCGAATGGCAGAATGAAGAGGCAACGTTCGGCGGAAGGCGACAAGCCTGCTTTCAAGAGGCAGAAAGGACCCAGTCCTAGAGCCGCGAGGCAGTGCAGTCGCATAGACAAGACAAGTAGGCCCAAATGACAGATGGGCTCCAATAGCGAGGTAGCAACTACTTCGAAAGCTGCGAGTCAGAGGGAAGTTCCAATTAAGGAAGTAGGAGATAAGCCAAAGGGAGATAACGCTAAGACTCCGGCTTTCTCGGAGGCGCTAAAGGGAGTTAACGCTAAGACTCCGGCTTTCTCGGAGGTGCCAAAGGGAGATAACACTAAGACTCCTGCTTTTCCCGAGAAGATGAGTGATGTGGCAAAGCAGTCACTGACTGTGGCGCTGGTTGATTGTAGCAGTCCTTTCGGACAAATAACTACTGAAAGGTGGAGATCTGTGGAAAGGGAGCTGATTAGCTTAATGCTTAAGATGATGCGGGAACAACCAAGTAAGCCCCTTCCAACCTTTGATTCGGGGGGATGGTATAATGGTGTGAAGATGATAGCGTGCGACAACATCGCGAGCTTGCGGTGGCTGGAGGAAGTGGTTCCAAACCTCCAAAGGCCAGGCACGCACGCGCGGTTTGAGGTGGTGGATAAAGCGCAAATCCCCACGGTACCCAAAGTTAAGGTATGGATACCATGCGTGATGAAGTCGGAGGATACACTGCGACTTCTGCAGAATCAGAATCCGAACATACCGACACAGGATTGGAAGGTACTTACTGTATCTCGGCTTACCGAGGATGGTCAGTTCTACATCTCCCAAATATACAAGCAGGCGGAGGATATTTTGTACACGCAGCTGGGTAAAATGTCCTTTGGCACTGGCAAAATTTACATGCGACTCAGGAAAAGAAGTCCCGAGGATAAAACCCCTAACACGCTAGAGGTGGGCGAAGTCGAAAAGGACCTCAAAAGCCTAAGGGAAAAAAGACAGGTGGAGGTCCCCGACATCACCACGAACGTGCTAGAAGAGGACCAACCGCTAAATGGTGCTGTGACTCGCACAGAGCAAAAACACCCTGCACTACAGTCACGAGAGGCTGAACGGGACTCGAATACTCTAACCCAAAAGGGCAAGGGGAGGATGACGAAGGTGCTGGAGGGGGACAAACAGCCCAATGGTGCTGCGAGTCCTACAGATAAACCTCCAACACAGTAAAGTGGCGTCGAGCGAACTCCTCCTAACCCTTGAGGAGGGTTCGTTTGACGTGGCGCTGATCCAGGAGCCGTGGCTCTCATCGGGAGGAAAGGTTTCTGGACTTAGCGCGCGCGGGTTTGGTTTACTACGCGCAAACGGAAGGACGGGCGCGAGCTGTAATAATTGTAAGGAAACAGCTGCATTCATATATGCTGCCTAATTACACCACTGAGGATCTCGTAGCGGTGGCCGTTGAGCAAAATAATAAGCAGGCATTTATCCTGGCGTCCTGCTACATGGCCCATGCTGCGGAGGTCCCACCGATGGAGTGCAAAAGGCTAGTACAGGAGGAAGGGCGCAAAGGGCTGTTGGTCATAGGCGCAGATGCAAATGCGCACCACAATGCGTGGAGAAGAGCAGATACGAACGAGAGAGGCGAATCTCTGTTTTGTTACATCCTGCAAACCAATTTGCAGATAGCCAACAGGGGAAATGTCCCTACATACATTGGTCCAACATCCAGCAATGTTGTGGATATTACATTGAGCTCCGAGCGTGATATATCAAGGTATGATTGGATGGTTCTTGATAGACCATCCTTCTCCGACCATGCATATATCAGCTTCAACATCCCCCTAAAGAGGGTAGAGAAGGGAGGAACCTTTAGAAACCCTATGTCAACGAACTGGACTAAATTCCAGAAACATGTGGAAACAAAACTGGGACAACCCAAAGAGGTTGCTAATGTCGAGGAACTGGAGGAGTCGAATGAATTCCTAACAAGGACGCTTATGACTGCGTATAACAAAGCTTGCCCTCTAAGAAGATTCAGAGGAAAAGCAAAGCCGCCATGGTGGAGCAATGAGCTGAGTCTTCTAAGAAGACAGGTAAAAGAAATGTTTAAGCTCGCAAAGACCGCGGAAAGCGAAGCGTGTCGGGACGCGTACAGGGATCTACTGAGGATATACAAGCGTGAAATTACCAGGGCGAAGAGAAACTCATGGAAAAGTTTCTGTACGGACATAGAGTGCTCCAGCGAAACAGCACGGTTGAAAAAAGTCCTAGCAAAGGGAAACATAGTCCAGGGACTAATAAAGAAAGAGAACGGGGAATGGTCACGTAATAGTGAGGAATCCCTTGAGGTGCTTCTCGATACACATTTCCCATCGGGAGACGGTTTAGAGGAGCCAGCAGACATCACTCACACTTCGATCACGGAGCTAGTAGTGCCGGGCTTGGTGACCGATACCAAGATGGAGTGGGCAGTGAAGACGTTTTCTAAGTTTAAATCGCCGGGCCCAGATGGTATATTCCCGGCCATGCTACAAGTCTCAAGTAGGGCGGTCGTGGAATGGCTTAAAATAATATTCGCTGGGTGCATACGACTGAATCATGTACCTCAATCTTGGAGAACAGCTCGTGTAGCTTTTCTACCAAAGGCGGGGAAGATCGGTCACGTGTATCCCAAAGACTGTAGACCCATTAGCTTAACATCATTTCTGCTCAAAACCTTTGAGAGGCTGATAGATGTGTACATAAAGTCCAACGTGGATGAAAAGCTGCTCTCCACAACACAGCATGCGTACACAAAGTCAAGTCGGTAGACACCGCATTGCATAGGGTGGTAATAAGCATAGAGAAATCCCTGGAATATAAGGAGTATGCTCTAGGAGTCTTCTTGGACATTGCCGGGGCTTTCAATAATGTTGCAAAATGGGCGATTATGGATGGTCTTAATTACATTAAAGTACATCCTGCCTTAATCAGATGGATCGGCTGCATGTTAAATTGCAGGAAGATTACATCACAATGGGGATTGTACGAGGCCACGAAATCAGTGGACAGGGGTACGCCGCAGGGAGGGGTGCTATCACCTCTGCTGTGGACGCTGGTCATCAACCAACTGCTCAGGCAATTCGTTGAGGGACCCGTAAAACTTACGGCTTACGCAGATGACGTTGCAATTGTCATAAGTGGAAAGTGCCTTCCAACGATTAGTTCTTTGATGGATCGGGCGCTTCGCGATATTCATACCTGGGCATCTAATGTCGGGTTGAAAGTCAATGCGGAGAAGACGGATATGGTCTTGTTTACAAAGAGGTACAAGGTCCCAAATTGGACCAGGCCTAAGTAAGGAGGGGTGACCTTACAGGAGAAACCTTGCACAAAATATTTAGGTATCATCCTAGACAGTAAGCTGTCATGGAAGCTCAACGTAGAGGAGAGGGTCAAGAAGGCCTCAACGGCACTCTATGCATGTAAAAGAATGCTGGGGTGTACGTGGGGCCTATCGCCCTCTCTTTCTCATTGGGTTTTTACAGCGATTGTAAGCCATATTCTATACTATGGAGTTCTTGTTTGGTGGAAAGCCACACAAAAAACAACATACCTCAAAAAATTAGAGGGGGTATGCAGACTATCGATGCTTAGCATTACGGGAGCCCTGAAAACAACCCCGACGGCTGCACTGTATGCCATTTTGCACATCCCACCTGTAGACCTGGTAGCAAAGAACAAAGCGTTAACGACCGCAACCAGGCTCGGTGCTTCGGGGCAGCTTGAGCGCCGACCATATGGCCATAGTAGTATAGCGTCATCAATCACAAGACGAACAGACTACATGATTCCCTATCTGCGCTTCGAGGGAGATCTTAAGGCCACAATAAAGGTGGACGGTTGGCGCAAGGGTGCGCAAATGGCGGACGAGGCGATACATGAGTACACCGATGGTTCCAAAGTAGCGGAAGGAGTAGGGTCTGCGGTATACTGCGCTGATCCGGAAATAAGCAGATCCTACAGGCTGCCGGATTACTGTAGCGTTTTCCAAGCGGAAATATTAGCCGTAACCAAAGCAGTAGAAACCCTGGAAGAGAATAGCTTAAGCTGCAACCGTGTTAACTTTTATATTGACAGTCAAGCAGCAATTAAGGCAATAATCTCGCATAGCACAGCATCTAAATGCGTGTTAGAGTGTAAGCAGTCTCTGGAGAGAATCGGGACAGGGAGAAGCATACATCTATATTGGGTCCAAGGGCATATGGGAATAGATAGGAATGAAAAAGCGGACGAACTAGCTAAAAAGGGCGCATCCCTTGAAGCTTGCTCCGTAGATGTTCCAATTAGATTGGGCGAGATTAAGCGAAGTCGAGAGGTGCACATGATCGACCAAGCGGGAAAGGCGTGGGTTCAAGCGCGGGGCTGTAAAGTGTCGAAGATTATGTGTAGGTCTTACAACCTTAGACTAACACAGTTGCTCCTATCATTAAAAAGAGAGGACTGTATACGCATGACGGGTATTCTGACTGGACACTGCCTGCTGGCGTCACATGCCTTTAAACTAGGCTTGGTCAGTGATAGCAGATGTAGGAAGTGCGGGTTGGAGGAGGAAAGGATCGAGCACGTTCTGTGCTCGTGCCCTGCACTTGCCAGGCTAAGACTCCAGCTATTAGGAGTGATACAGCTGTCAGATCTAGAAGCAGCAAGTGGCTTAAGTCCTAGGAAGCTTCTAGTATTTGCCAAGAGGACGGTATTATTTTATAACATAAGTCCTGGTTTTTGATAGGGATTTTCAGTTTGGTCGTTAAAACAAACTTCTGGTAACACTACGGACTCAATCAGTCTATGTGAGGTCCTCATGGACCGGCCATGTGGCACCGTCCTTTTATGACTAAGCAACTTTCTGTTTCGGGGGCCATAACTCGAAAAAAAAATTAACAAATCGCAGTGAAATTGTGTACAAATATTTTCCTTATAGCAGAAAATATTTCTAGTAAAAAAGGACGGGATCGGTTAAAGACCACGGCAACTTAGATATAACACAAGTTTAAAAGGCCCGTAGACTAGAATAATAACCTATAACTTAGCAAAAAATAGTTTTGAATCAATGATATTTCACTTATCAAGTTTTATTGTAAGAGGAAATGGGGAGACATTTTTTTAAATGGGCGGTGCCACGTGTTATGTAGAAAAGTAATTTATCTGAAATGAAATGTACAATTCAAGCTCACGCTGAGTATATAATGTTCGGTTACACCCGAACTTAGACACATTTACTTGTTAGAGATATGATCAACCCTGAAAGTCTGATATCATAGAATTTGCTCATGATTATAGAAATTTTGCAGCCCCTTCCTTTCACACCATTCCTGTTTAATTGATCATATGCAAGTCATATCTTCTTATAATTTTTATCAAGCGGATTGTGATGACTAAACTATCGATTCATTGAAAAGTCAACTCATCGGCCATTACGTAACTTTCTGTCCATTTATGATTGGGAACATAGTATATAACTGGGTACCCTGTATATGACTTGGAACCCAGTCCGACTATCAATATATATTGAAGCGACTGCAGATTTATCACGTTTTTACATTTTTACGAATAACCCCAATATTAGTTACAGAAAGCGGACGAAACTCCCAAGATAATATTATCACCCTGTTCGAAGAAAGATTTTGCTCTTCAAGGAAGTCAGTTTTTTTAGTGTAGGACAAGCCAAGAAGTGGTCGAACAAACTAGTCCACCCAACCGTTCTATAGCGAAGTAAAAGAATGTAGCGAAAAGTGTCGCTAAAAGTGGATAAAACCGATGTACTAAACTTGATGTCGGGTATCTCCAGAAAATTTCGGTCATACAGACAGCAACGAATAAATTGATAAACATTTTTTCCCCGTCATTGATATAAATATGTATTTCCATTCTAATAAAAACAAAAGTACAAACAAAGTAACTGTTAGCACTTTATGAGAACTCCTAACTTTGCAGACTATTTGTACCAGTCCTTAAGTCCAATGACCGGTTACAATTTAAACAAGTAAAGGTGTCAAGTTCGGGGGTAACCGAACATTATATACTCAGCGTGAGCTTCAATTGCACACTTTATTTCAGATAAATTACTTTTCTACATAACACGTGGCACCGCCCGTTTAAAAAAAAATTCTTCCCATTTCCTCTTACAATAAAAATTGATAAGTGAAATATCATTGATTCAAAACAATTTTTTGCTAAGTTATAGCTTATTTTTCTAGTCTACGACCCTTTTAAACCTCTTAAACTTGTTTTATATCTAAGTTGCCGTGGTCTTTAACCGATCCCGTCAATTTTTACTAGAAATATTTTCTGCTATAAGGAAAATATGTGTACCCAATTTTGTTACGATATGTAAATTGGCTACCGAAACATTGAAAATTGCTTAGACAAAAAAGGGGCGGTGGTGCCACACCCATTTTTTCAAAGTTAAGTGTTTTCCAATTTAATTTTATAATTCAATTTAGAAATTTAAATTCTATTGATACAAAGCTCTTTTTCGCTAAGATATAGCTTATTATTTTTGTCTACGACCCTTTTAAAAATCGTTTATATAAGAGTGGGCGTGGTCTTTAACCGATCTCGTCCATTTTTTCTAGAAATATTACTTGCTATCGGGAAAATTTGTGTGCCCAATTTTATTAAGATCCGTTAACTTTTCTTCGAAAATTGTTTAATCATAAAAGGGGCGGTGCCACGCCCATTTTTAAAATTTGAAGTTTTTCCTATTTATTGTTATAAATCCACTTGGGAAATGAAATACCATTGTTATAAAGCTCTTTTTTGCAAAGGTAATTCGTCCACGACCCTTTTATATAAAAGTGGGCATGGTCCTTAACTGATTTCGTAAATTTTTCTTCAAAGCATTGCTTATAGTAAAGGCAACCTCTCTGCCGAATTTTGTTACGATAGGTTTAAAGATTTTTGATTTATGATTAATAATATTTGTAAAATTGATTTTATCACAAGTGGGCGTTGCCACGCCCTTTTTAAAATTTTTTTCAAATTTTTATAAAGAGTCTCAATATCAGTCCACATGTCAAATTTCAACATTCTAGGTGTTATTTACTAAATAATCAGGTTTTTGTGTTTTCTAAAATGTTATATAAATAAAAAGTGGGCGTGGTTATCATCCGATTTCGCTCATTTTCAATACCAATCTATTTTGGGTCCAGATAAGCTCGTGTACCTAATTTGGTGAAGATATCTCAATATTTACTCAAGTTATCGTGTTAACGGACAGACGGACGGACATGGCTCAATCAAATTTTTTTTTCGATACTGATGATTTTGATATATGGAAGTCTATATCTATCTCGATTCCTTTATACCTGTACAACCAACCGTTATCCAATCAAAGTTAATATACTCTGTGTGCAAAGGGGTATATTTAGAAGGATTAAACAAAAATTTTGAGTCGCTCTCGACATAAGTCTTAAAATTACCGCGATCATTTTTAATTTGCTTGGCGACCCAACCTGTCTAGTATATATAGACTCTATATTATTTAGTCTGTATATGTATTTTAACACAAAATTTTGGCATTTGGTGTGTGTTAAGGACAATCACTGATTTACTAATTTAGATTTGAGATTCATTACAAATAATCGCCTCGCCTGGAGCCAACTACATACATATACTGTTGATATGAATTTTAGTAGACCTACATACATACATATGTAAAAAAATAATTTGTTTGGGTCTCAAGACCTTTATTATTATTTATTCACTAATTAAAACTAAACGTTTACAACTAACTGCTTACAACTGACTGACTTAAAAATGGTAAATTAGTTCTAAATATAACTTAATTCTACCTGTGCCAGCATTATTTCGTTCGGCGCGTGGCGGATGTTGTTCCCAATTCAATTCCGGATGTCGTTCACAATATTTGTGTTTTTGCTGATCAGGCGTCTGGGCCTTTTCCTGTTTGCTTCAAAATTATTATTAAGTATTTTGAGCGATCAACTTGCGTATTGCTGACTAAGCTCTTTACATTAGCGTCAGCTCGAATGTTGACTTAGTTGGTGCTAACTCCTCCACCCCAAAAACGAACGTCCTCGTTTCTTAAGGTAGGGATTTCGGATGGTCCTCCTAGGCAGATTATTATCATGATTGTTAGAGAAAAATTTGTGATTATGGCTGCTTTGTGTTTTGTGCGCAATGAACTTATACGATTTGTGTTATTTATATAGAGTTCCTTCATCATTTCCAAACTTAGGATTTCTTCTTCTTGCTTTGATGGGACATTTGACTGGAGAATTGCAGGTAGTGGTTTGCTGGTTAGTAGTTCGTTAAAAAAATATATCTGTTTATTGATACGAACTGTGGAATTATGGTACTGTATTGCGTATGACCCTGTCAGGTTTACTTTTTGGTTGTCGATATCTATGGTGCCGTTGTATTGATTTAGTAGTAGGATGCCAGGAGTGATGCTTTCTACGGTTGGGATGTGCTGGTTATTAACAAAAACGCATTCAGCTGGCTTGCTTCTCAGTAGAGGTGGGACACAGGTAGTGTTGCTAATGTCTACTATATCCTTACGGTTACATATTCTTACATTATTATTTTCTTTACATTTAGATTCAATTCCATATACTACGTTATTATTACATGTTACAATGTCCTCGTAAGGGACTATTAATAAATTTTCCTATCTTTATAGGTTTTATCAAAATTGACTCGCAAATGTCTTCATTTGTTATTGGTAATCCTATTATGTAAAATAACATTTTATCGTTTGTTGCAATTTTTACGCTTGCGATTTCTAGTGATTCTTCTATACTACTTAGGGTAAAATTGTTTTTTTCGTATATTGATTTAATTAACATAATTTCTTCATTTGAAAATATATAGGAGTTGACTATGCCGGCCGTAGCCCAATGTATCGCATAGTCTATATTAATTATTTCTTCTTTGATAATTTTTAACTTATATTTCATTTCAATAGCAAAATTATGTTGAGTGTGTTCATCCGTTTGTATGGATTTCGCGATTTTATTAGAAATTGTTTTAATTTCATTTATTTTATCAAAAATTACTTTATTAATTACCACTTGCTGGTTATTATTTTCAACTATATTATTTATTTCATTTTCTAAGATGACTTCGTCGTCGTGGTCGGGATTTCCTGCGATCCACTTCTAGATGGTTCCTAGTTCATTAATTGCTCTTTTAAATTTCCTTGGTTTAAGTCTATTCAAATAATCTTGTATTGATCTTAATTCATTATTGAGAATGGGCAAGAGGGGGTTTCCTTCGTTGATTTGTGTCCTAATGGTATGGCTAAGTTCATTTAGTGTCTTTTGGCATACGTCCAGATCTATTTTATGTATAATTTTGTAAGTTCCTGTTTGAATTTTGGTTTTTCCCGTATTAAATGTTGCAAGTTGAGAGTTGGAGTAATCTATTATTTTAAAGTCCGCGTACACTAGGTGCACGAGAAGTCTGTAAGAGAGAATTTTGAAGGGGGAGTTTCTTATTTTACTAAAATCATATTAAGTCGTAATGTTACTCTTATGTACTATTCTTCCTTTTTCAGTAATTACTACACTAGATTTATCTTCTTTCACGATTTCTCTCCTATATCTAGCCGTGAGTTTTGATCCTATTCTTTTATTAATCCTAACATAAATTATGTCACCAGGGGTGTATGTCTTAATGGGTCTCCGTGTTTTATTATGGATTTCTAAATCCTTTGCTTGTCTTCTCCGAAGGGTTTCTATGTTTTCTCGCTGTGAATTCTCGTATTGTTCTGGGTCTATCGAGACTCCTCTACCGAAAAATGTTTCTATAGGTCGTTTTCCTGTTGCTGAGTGTATGGAGTAATTATATTCATATGTGCATCTATCTAATAGTTCTTGAAATGAACGATGGGTGCGTTCTGTTTGGAGGTAGCGCATAATTTCCGATAAGGTGGAATGAAACCTTCCACTTGACCATTAACTGTGCTTGCGTATGGAGGTGTTTTAAAGATTTTAATTCCAAGTTGATCTTCTACCATGAATTGTATGGATAATGAGTTCAAGAACTTTTCATTGTCGATAACTATTGTCTTAGGTACACCAAATGCGAAGAGTATTTGTCGCAAAGGTTCTCTGATATCTTCTATTGCCTTTGACTGTATTAGTCTTACCTGGGCATATTTAGAAAATTTATCTACCGCTGTTAATACCAGGCGTTTCTCCGTATTATAGATATCTATGTGAACTATTTCACCAGGGTACTGGGGAATTGGGGTTTTAAGTAGATGTGGTTTATTAGGGTGACGGTCATATTTATTTTCTTTACAAACTTTGCACTGTTTAATTATATTTTCTATTCTTGCTGTCATTTTTGGGAAGTAATATTTTTGTATTAGTTGTTTCTTGTTTTCATCCCTATTTCTATGTGCTCGTGTGTGTTCTTTTAATATTTCCTCATTTTGAACATCCTCGTTTACTAAATCTTGTACTTTTGTTTGGGTATAGCGAATTTTGTAATTGGAAAAATGAAGGGGATAGATTTCCTGAATTTTTCCAATTATTTCTTCAGAGGTAAATAAGCCGTTTATCACTGAAGGATTTAGGTAACGTTTTAGTAGTGCTGTTAAATCGTTGGTTGAAAATTGGGGTTTACAAATTAAGTGTCTATGATAGGTCGGGAATGGTATTTTAAACTGATAGCTGTCTTCATCTCCTAGCGAGATCCAAATTTGGTTTTTGAAGGCATTTATGGGTCCCTCTACTGCTGGGATTAGGTTGTGCGATGAACTCTCGCCTGAGTGCGTCGCGACTGATAAAGAATTTAACTCAAGTGGCCTTGATAATGTATCTGCAACTACATTGGCCTTTCCTGGTTTATATTGTATTTCATAGTTATATTCCTCTAGTATTGCTTTCCATCGTTTCAATTTAGAGTTAGTGTTCTTATTGCTTAAGGCATAGGTGAGTGGCTGATGGTCAGTGTGTATAATAACTTTCGCTGTGCCGTATAGGTAGTTTCTGAAGGAATTTAAAGCCCCAATTATTGCAAGCATTTCTTTTTCATTTACTGCATAATTTTCTTCAGCTTAGTTTAATGTTCTTGAAATAAATGTGATCGGTTTGCCATTCTGTTCGAAAACTGCGCCTATGGCATATTGTGAGGCATCTGTAGTTAAGTCGAAACCTTTACTGTAATCGGGGTATTGTAGGATAACATCTTTGGATGTGAGGGTGGCTTTAATTTTATTGAATGCTTCTTTTGATTTTTCATTCAAATTTATTAGAATTTTCCTTGAACTGCTTTTAGACATTCTTCCTTCCTCTCCTCGAAGTAGGGATGTCAGTGGTTTTGCTAGTTTCGCATAATCTTGGATGAATAGAATATCCGGATAAACCCAAGAATGAGCGTAAGTCTTTAATTGTTTTGGGGTAGGGGAAGTCTGTTATTGATTGTACTTTGGCTGGGTTTGTAGAGATTCCGTCAGAAGAGACGACAAATCCCAGGAATTCGACTTTCTTTTTGAAAAAGTCGCATTTGTCAATCTGGACTTTATTGTTTGCCTTGTTCAGAGTTTCGAAAATTGTGTCGATATGTTCAGCGTGCGTTTTTTCGTCCTCGCTAAATATAATTATATCGTCTATGTATACATAGCAAATTCTACCTATGTGTTCCCTAAGTATGTCGTCCAGTGTCCGTTGAAAGATGGCAGGGGCGTTCTTTAAGCCAAAAGGAAGTCTCGTGAACTCGTATTTTCCGTTGTTCACTGAAAAAGCTGTTTTTTCCACGTCAGATTCCTTAAGAGGAATTTGATGGAAACCGCTTTTTAAGTCAATCACTGAGAAAATTCGATTCTTTCCTAATTGGGAAAGTACCTCGTTTATCTCGGGTATTGGATACCTATCTGCGATTGTTACTTGATTAAGTTTCCTGTAATCAATGACCATTCGAAGTTTTTTTTCCCCTGAGGCATCGTCCTTTTTAGGCACGACCCAGACGGGTCAGTTGTATGGGGATCTTGATTTGCGTATTATTCCGTCCTCTAGCAATTTGTTTACCTGAGTTTCAACTTCCTGCTTAAGGCTCATGGGATATGGGTATGATTTTGAGTATATTGGTGTGTCAGAATTTGTGCGAATTTCGGCAACTACTTTTGTTGTATAAGTTAATTTTTCGTTTGGCTCTGAAAATAAATTACGGTGTTTCTGTGCTAATTGTCTAATTTCGTTTCTTTCTTCCGTGGTCATGTGTTGGTCCCGAATTTGTATTGTGTTAACATTTTGTACACTGTATTGTCTTAAAAAGATTTTTTTTTATGTTTGCTATAACCATAAAATTTTCTTTTGTATGTATGACCGCTGAGAGTTCCTTTAGGCTGTCATTGCCTAGTATTGTATGAAAGGTTTTGAGAGTGGGTAGCAAGAAGAATTTAAGCTTGTAGTTTTCTAAGTTGAAGAGGTTGAGATATGTGTGGTGGGTAATTTTGATTTTCCCCCGACAGAATTTGCAAAAAAGGGGTTGTCGTTTTCTATTGATTTTGTTACTAAGCTGGACTGGATATAATTTTTGTTAGATCCAGTGTCCACTAAAATGTTTAAAATTTCGCCTCTCTTCGTCCTGCATCTAAAGTAGGGTAACGAAGAGCTGTTCAATCTAAAAAATGTACATCACTCAGATCCTGCGGTTCTTCCTTTTCGTTGTTAAAGGTTGTGTTCTGATTGTGGTCGTTTGGATCTTCGTAGTATTGATCTTGGTAGTATTGGTCATGGTAGTGTTGGTTATGGTAGTGTTGGCTATCCGTCGCTCCGTCGGTGTTTATGTGAAAGTTCCTTTGAACTTTGATAGGGGGATGGTTTATCATTGATGTATTAGGTGGCCGTTTGCCCATTTCTTGAGCTTTAGGGCGGTTCATATAATTTACCGCTGTTGTCCTGACGCTTTCGTCTACGTCCATGGGTTGAGGTGGTTTAGGTGGTCTTGGAGGAGCGTGGTGTTCTTGGTTAAAAGGGTTTTGTGGTTGGTATCTATTTACCTGGTTTGGGTTTTGGTTGGCGTATAGCTGATAGTTGGGAGGATTCAAATTTTGTTGATGATAGTTTTGTGGAATGGGATTTGATATGGGTCGAGGTAGGTGTGCTAGTTCGGGATAAAACCTTGATTGTGGTTGGAGTTGTTGGTAAGATTGCGGCTTGGGGTATTTTACCGTGAAGGGCTGCTGTCGTGGATTCGGAGAATTAAAGCTTTGTTGACGGAGTTAGACATCTGGTTGTTCGCGTGGTATGCCCTGAAGTTTTGGTTTTCGAGCTTCAGGCAAAGGTGTAAGGCTTCTGGCAAACTCTTTGGTTCCTTTATGCCAAGTAACCTGGGGAGATCACCCGAAAGTCCTCTGACGAAGGTGTCGAGGGCCTTAGCTCGGTAATTCTCAGTTAACAGGTGAACTGCTTCTTCACCTATCTGCATACAGCCTATTTTATTTAAAAGTAGTGATAGGTGTCCGTATACCTTCTGGTAGAACTCATTAATGGACATTCGTCCTTGTATGAGACATGTCATTTGGTACTCTAAAGTGCCTATGTCTCGTTTGTCGGCGTAGTGGGTAGTTAGACAGCGGGAAATTGCTGTCCAATCTAAAGGGGTGTTGTACGATTCTAAAGCTACCAATTATCTTATTCCTAATGACATTCGAAATGCCGAAATATCTAGGTGTGCCCTTTGAGGGTTCATAAATTCTCAAAATTCTTTCAACACTCTTTTTCCAGGAGCTAAACTCTGAGGCATTTCCTGAGAATTCTCTTAATGAACGTACAACATCTGGAATCTTATCCATTTCACTCATATTATTTTGGAATTGGGCGTCTATAGTTTGATCAGTTATGATAGGATTTGTTGTGTTGTTAAGGACACTCTGTACTATATTAGGCACGCATGCCTCTATGGCTAGGGATATCATGCTTTTTATCATATTGGCCAAGTCTGGTGAAATTTGGTTATTAGGGCTTGGGGGTGCTGGTGGTGCAGCAGGAGGGTTAGCTCCAAGTATTGAGGGTCTAATCAAATTGTTTGGGTTTGACATTGTAAGGAATTTTTAATTTTTTTTTTCTTTTGGTAAGGGATTTGATTTTCTGGACTTCTTAAATCACAAAAAAAAAATTACGATTGTCTTCAAAATGATTTTCCTAAATTTTTTCTTTTTTTTATTTTATTTCCGCACTTTCACTTTTAAAATGAAATATCTAAGTTATTAAATTCTAAATTATTTAAATTTTTGAGTGACTTTCACAATAAGTATTCGAATTTCGTAATTGTAATTTTTTATGTAGTAATTTACTTCTCTTATTTTTTATAATTTTTAATTACTGTAAATGTTTTTGAAAGTTACTTATTTTTCAATATTTTTCTTTTTCCTTAAAAAAATTTTTTTTCGCTCATTACTTTCTAAATTTTTCAAATATGCGTTTTTAAGATGAAATTTCAAAATTTAGTAGATTTGAATTTTTTGTTTTAAATATTTTTCTTAAATATATAAATATTTTTTTACATTAATTTCAGCTCCATCTCGATAAGTGTGTATTCTTCCCTTTTCCTGGCGGTACTCGTGGTACACTGGCTTATACCTTGTTGCTGGGGGTGGCTCCTTGGCTGGTATCGTTGGGGCGTCCGGGAAGTTTATAAGTTTTCACTACCCCTTTCACGCCTCTTCTTATAGGTATCGTTTAGTAACACAGACTGGAATAGTTTTTCTTTCGTAGCACTTTATTATTTGTGGTACTTATTGAAAGTTTTTTTTCTACCGGTTTTCTTTCTGTTGTGGCACTTTTTTGAAAGTTAATGCTATACTGGTGGCACTTTTGGAATTTTTTGATAACAGTTTCTTTCGCGGCACTTTATTAAGCTTAATACCGATTTTCCAACACTATAAGTTTACCAAGCCAAGCCTTTTAGCTGGGGCGCCAATTATTGTATCCTTTGTTAAGATTACTAAAAAAATAATTTTTTTGGGTCTCAAGACCTTTATTATTATTTATTCACTAATTAAAACTAAACGTTTACAACTAACTGCTTACAACTGACTGACTTAAAAATGGTAAATTAGTTCTAAATATAACTTAATTCTACCTGTGCCAGCATTATTTCGTTCGGCGCGTGGCGGATGTTGTTCCCAATTCAATTCCGGATGTCGTTCACAATATTTGTGTTTTTGCTGATCAGGCGTCTGGGCCTTTTCCTGTTTGGTTCAAAATTTATTATTATTAAGTGTTTTGAGCCATCAACTTGCGTATTGCTGACTAAGCTCTTTACATTAGCGTCAGCTCGAATGTTGACTTAGTTGGTGCTAACTTATATTAGGTCGAAATAAAGTAGCAAAAGAAGCCCCCCATCAATGTAAGCGTAAGATGTAATATGTAAGTGTAAGCGTAGGCTTTGTAAGTGGTATGCTTCATGGGGAATACATGTAGGATATAAGTGTGTAAGATTGGTATATGTAACAAATGAAGTACTATAGCATGTATAATCGTAGACATAGTGTGTAGTATTGGTATGCTGTATGGAGTACTAGAGAATGTGAGCGTAACCGTAGCGTGATTCGCACAGCAACTCAAGGCAAACATGTCACCTATATATCTCGTGATGTTTATTACTCATATAAAATGTGTACACAAAAACAAATTACGTGGTTAGGTATTCAGGCTTAAGTTGAAATTAGTTTCCCCCTAGGGTTTTGTGGGTTTTAACATATTTGTACATTTTTTGGTTAGATTTATATGAAGTAACAGACGCTGTTCTGCCCTCACTTTGGTCTATCCACATGAATTTTATTCTCCTTCCATTTTCTTTATCCTTTTATTTATTCCTATCTCTACGTCTCTTTCTCTCTATCCGTCCTTTCCATTCCCTCTTTCCTCTCTCTAGCGCCCTCCCTTTGTCCCTCCCACGCTCCATCTATCCCTATCTCTCTACATTCTTTTAACTATATCTCTTTCTCCTTCCCTCATTTTTCTTCTCTCTATTTCTTTTGATTCTTCTCCATCCCTTATTCCCAGCTCCAGTCCCAGCCCGAACTGTTTGTATGTATTGTTGAAAGCTGATGTATAGAAAAAAAAAATGTATCTAAAAACCATTCTGGGGCATGAAAAATAGATAAGATCCGCTATTTCGAAGGAATTCAACCACAAACACTGCGACAGGACAATCTTTTATATAAGAATTAGTGTTAACAAAGAAAAAAATATATTTATTTTGGAAATTGTTTTATCAGCGAAAAATTACCGATAGACTATCAATTTGTAATCGGATTGTTACCAATTTCTTATCGGAGTGTTAGCGACTTGTTATCAAAAAATTATCGATTACTTACCGAAAAGATTTCGATGCATTATTAAAAAGGTATCAACTTGTTTTAGGTAACTTAGATTTGTTATCGGCGTGGTATGGAAAAGGTATCGGCTTCGTTATCAAAAATGTATCGATTTGTTATCAAAAGGTTATCAATTTCTTGTCAGATTGTTACCAGTTTGTTATCGGCATGTTATCGATATGCCAATAAAAAGCCGACGAAACTTCTCAAATGCCCGAAAATATTTGTTTCTGGGTTAACTTCAACCCCTGGGCGAGCTCTAGTTAACTTAATAAAATTAGTTTCCAGACGTTCATCTTTATGTTTGCACATCGAACTTCACGAATACTTGGTGCTCACGTCTTTATTTAATTGTAACTTGAGTATTTGTCAAAATAAGTATGTCTTTATTTTGCCATTGAAGAGCTCTATAGTTCTCTCTAATCTCCTTTTAAGCTCCGATATAGTTTTCACACGTTTTAGCCTTTTAAAGTATGCTTTTCCTTGCACCAAACGAGAGGACAGGAAGATATTCCTTGCAGGGACTGTCCTTGAACGGAGCCTTCCTGATACCGGGCCGCATCGGGAAGTAATGATGGCCTTAGCACAGCAATGGGCGCTGCAGTGGCGGACGATGAGAAAGCAAAGGCGATGGTCCCAGAAACAGTAGGCAAACTAGCCGGAATGACAAGAACCACACATATAAACCAGCAAAGCAGAGCGAAGGGGAAATTCCCTGTACATGCAAAGCTGAGAGAGAGAAGGGCAATAGTGCCAAAAACAGCAAAGACGAAAGGTTAATAAGCTAAATGGAGGTAACGATCAGACTCCAGCTTATCTGTGATACTAAACAATAGAGAGTACAATACTGCTTGTCCTCTACGAAGATCCAAGAGAAAAGCAAAGCCACTGTAGTGGAGTAAAGAGTTGAGTATTCTTAGAGGGCAGGTAAAGGAGATTTTTACGCTGGCAAAAGTTGCGGAAAGCGAGGAGTGCTGGAAAAAACATAGAGATCTATTTAAAACAGCAGGTCAAAGAAATGGCAAGAGGAAAGTCCTATCTAAGGAACACACAGTTCAGGGACTGATAAAAAAGGACGACCGAAGAGTCCCTTGAGGCGCTACTTAACACACACTTCCCATCAGGACAACAACGTTCTAAATACGGAGCGAACAGGAGATTGGTAACATATACTAAAATTTAATGGGCGATAAAAACGTTTGCCAAGTTCAAATCGCCTGGTCCAGATAGAATATTCCCTGCTATGTCGCAGATGGAAGGTGGAACGACTATAGAATGCTTAGAACAATCTTTGAGGGTTGCATAAAACTGAACCACGTCCAACAATCTTGGAGAACGGCTCGAATAGTCTTTATAACGAAATCTGGACGAAGCAGTAATCTGCACCCGAAAGTCTACGGCCTATTAGTTTGGCATGATTTCTGTGTATGTTAGACTGTGTCGATTTATTAACCGATATCGCGCCATCGATTTTTCGATAGGATTTGGGCTCAGGAAAAAAAGTTCCACTACGCATACCCAAAAAAATAATTTTCGAGCCTGCGAAATTCCATTTTTTGACTTTTTTTCGACTTTGATTTTAAAGGTTTTTTTCATGAGCGGTGGTCGCAATAGAGGGAAAAAATAACCGTTCCTTAACCAAAAACTGTATGAAAATATCGTCAGATTGACAGCAAATTTTAATATTTTTGCAAAATTTTGTTCAAGTTAAAAGGAAACCCCCTTAAAACGATAATGATAACTTCTTTTTAAAACTTCACGTTCTTTAAAACAACTATTGGCTCTTATTATAGTTCTGATGAAAAAGACGAAATATTTTTATTTGCGGGACACTCTAATGTGTACATATTACACATATATATGATTGTTATTTTCACTCACTCGCTTGGCGCTTTTCATATTTTGTTTTTGTTTCTATTTTCGTTACTTGTGTTATGTACGTTCTTTTTTTTTTGCAAATATTTTAGATACCCTCAACCACGGAAATATCAACCCCCACAAATGCTCTCGCAGTCACATTTGCCTCACTTGCACTATTTGTGGCTCTGAATAATCTATTTTTTCCCTACTTTATTTGCTTATTTTGTCATTATGTTTGTTTCTGTCAGTTAATTGGCTTGACACCGCCACCCACTTCTTATCTCTCTTTCACCCAGTTTGTATTGCAAATTGGTGTGGATTTTTGAGTTTTGCAAGCTCTCAGTTTTTCTCTTCAGATGCGCTCAGAATATTATATTTAATAAGATACAAGGTATAAAATTAGTATTTGCAATGTTTCTATGTATGTATATTCACGTAGATACGTAGTTACGCCAGAATACATATATACTTACATACATACATATGGCTAATTCTACGTGAATTGGTATATTTCAAAACAGCTTTTGACGTGTAAACATCTTTGCTTACGGTACGGGGGAATCCTGAGTGTAAGCGTAAGGGTAAGCGTAGTCTTTGTAAGATGCATGCTATATGGGGGACAAACGTAGAATGTAATTCCAGGCGTAGTGTCTAAATTTGGTATATGTACTGTTTGGAGCACTGGAAAAATGTATACGTGTAGCCGTAGTGAGTGGAAATGGTAAGCTGTATGAAGTAATTTAGAATGAGAGCGCAAGTACAGTCACTACACTGAAGCGTAAGCATAGTTGCGTTCCAATGAAGCGTGCTCCAGATACGGAGAGAAATTTAGCATGCAAATGCAACAACAACGATGTGATCCTAATAACTATCTGGATCAGTTTCAGATCGGATTTTTGTGGAAAATTTTTGACAGCATACCCTCTATTTTTGATAACAGTTACAGTCATATGCACTAGGGCATTCGATTTTTATTTAACATATTTTTTCACTCGAAAACGCATAAATTTAAACTTTAAGTCTGAAAACTAATGATTAATGCTATAAAATAATTACATTAAATTCATTTTAAATCATGATAGTAAAATTATATATTTTTTATATGAAAAATACAAGAACCACAACACAATGTGCAAATGCTTTTTGCCCAAAGCTCTTGCCAGAAGTAAAATTTTGAACATCAGCCTTGGGACGAAAGTTATTTAGTTCAAAGCATTTCTTTTGGCACCTATCCCGACATTTTTGGACGTGTTTTAACTGGCGACTCCTTAAATTAAATAAAAAAAAATATTCAATTTAAAAAATTTGAAATATAAATATCATAAAATTATATAAAACAAACATAGAATAGAACAAAGTTAAATAGAATGAAATAATATAAAATAAAAGAAATAAATTAAATAAAATAGCATAAAAAGTATGACAAAATGAAAAATTTAATAACATAAAATAGAATGAAGTCAAAGAAAATAAAATAAAACAAAATAAAGTGAAATGAAATTAAATAAAATAAATAAATAAATAAATGTAAGGCGCGATAACCTCCGAAGAGATCTAAGGCCGAGCTTCTCTTCCAATTTGCGTCGTGCTCCTCTTGATTTTCCCTACAAATTGGCCGGACGGGACCTACATGTTTTATGCCGACTCCGAACGGCATCTGCAAGGCAGATGAGTTTTCACGGCTTTTCATGGCAGAAATACACTCGGAGCGCTTGCCAGTCACTGCCGAGGGGCGACCCCGCTTAGAAAAATTTTCTTCTAAATGAAAAACCTTATTTCTAAAATTTTGATGTTGCTTTGCCTGGGAGTTGAACCCAGGGCATACGGTGTGATGGCGGAGCACGCTACCATCACACCACGGTGGCCGCCACAATTAAATTAAATAAAATAAAATTTCAGTTTTTCCATCATAATAAAATTACAATAATTTAATAAGAGAAATTGTTGTGAATACGTCTCAAACTCATTAAATTTACGAATGTAGTAAACAAATACAATAAAAAAAATTAAAAAATAACATATAATAAAATGAAATAAAATTATATTAAATTGAGTTAGATCAATTTTAATTAAATTAAATCGATTTTTGATCGATGAGTTATCCGTTTGTTATCGAAAAGTTTTAGATTTATCTTCGAAAAATTATCGATATGCTATTAATACCAAAAACGCGAAGTGCTGCCGAAAATTGGTCGATTTGTTATCAAAAAGGATATCAATTTGTTTTAGGAAACTTACAGATTTATTGTAGGACAGTTACTAATTGGTAATTAGCGTGTTATGGAAAGCTATCGATCTTGTTATCAAAAGTGTATCTATTTGTATTGAAAGGTTATGGATTTCGATTCAAAGTGTTACCAGTTTGTCATCGATTTGTTCACGACGACTCATCGGCTTGTTATGATATAGATACATATAAAATAATTATGATACAGATAAATAAAAAAACAGATAAATATAAAAAAAATCGATGACAAATGCGTAATCCTTCTATGTATGACAAGCCGATAGGAAACCAATAAGAAGCCGACAACTCAGCAATAACAAGCCGAGTAAAAACCGATAAGTCGCGATAATTTTTCGCTATCGATAACAATCGATATTATAAAACTACATATATAGGTTGTTACCAATACGAAGCCGATGAAGCTCTTCTAAAAAAGCCCGGAACTATTTGCTTCCGGAAATAAATAGATCCTAGAAGCAGCCGGATCACTGCAGTGTTTTTCAGGCGCTTTCCAGGCTAAGACTCCAGCTTAATGATTGATACAGCTATCAGATCTAGAAGCAGCAACACGCATAGGTCCTAGAAAGCTTTTACACTCAGAGAAAAACGCCGTTCTAAAATCCAACACCACCGGACTCAATTCAAGCTTTTCATGTTCATACTTTTTTGTTCTTGAAAAACGAACGACCTGTTCTCAAAACAACAACCTTGTTCTTGAACTGACAACCATTTTCTTGAAAAGAGAACGACGGGTCTTAAAATATGAACAAATGTTCTATTAATGAGAACAATGTTCTTAAATTAAGTTCAAGAAAAAAGAAACGGTATAATTCGTGTATACTACAATGTTAAATACAACATTTGGCACAAGCTTTCAAGCAGTGGTAGTGGCTCAGCGGCTATGATGTTGCGGTTGTGATCATGTGGCGCGAGTTCGATCACCGTCAAACTCTGAAGTTTTTTAAAACAATTTTTTTATATTCTATTTTTTTAACACTTATTTTTCGTTGAGTTCCATTCACATATGCACAGAATTCTCAATCTTGTTATGCAATAAAAAATAAATAAATGGTTACTACTTAAAAAATTACCTTCCCCACTCCCCACAAAGATCAAGCACAAACCGTTCTTGAATTGAGACTGAAAAATATTAAATCGACCACAAATCGTTCTCGAAGCGTGAGAACGAAAAATCTTAAATCAAGCCCAAGTAGTGCTTGAAATGAGCACAGAAGGTTCACACATCAATACCAAAGTGGTCCCAAAATACGAACGGTGTGCTTGGAAAAACTGTTCTTAAAACAAGCCCATCGGTCACGAGTTTTTAACTTGTTTCGTTCGTTTTAGAACGATTTTTTCTCTAAGAACGGAGTTATTTTATAACATAGGTCCTGTTTTTTGATAGGGTTTTTGAATTTGGTCGTTAAATAAACTTCTGGTAACAATATGGGTTCATTCAGTCTATGTGAGGGCCTCATGGAGCGGCCAGTTCAACCTAACCTAGCCTACCTCTGTTGTGGACCTACCTCAAAAAAATTAGCTTCCAGACGTATGTATGTTTACACATACAATTTTTCGCGTACTTGGTACTCACACCTTTGCTAGCAATATTTTATTTGCCTTATTATGATGATTATATACCCAATCAGAGCAGCGATATTTTTTTTTTCTCGGACGTTGTGGCAGCGCACTGCCCTCAAGTGGCCCGATGAAACCAGGCTAATCCTGTTTTAGTTTTTTTTTTAATTCATACATACTTTTTTTTTTTTTTTGTATCCTAATTCTTATTTATATGCTATTTACAATTTTTTTGTTACCGAGTCTTTGAGAGGCAGTGGCTTCTTAAGCGCCGAGATCTAAACCCGCTCAGCTACTGAGAAACTCATCAGCTGAGAAATATAGATTCACAAAATACAACAGATTAAAGTATAAATATAATTTTTTAATTATTAAGAGAAGATAGAACCATCTTTTTTATGGCAAAGAGCGAGTCCGAAACATCAATTATTCTCGAGTGAGAGTTATAATCTTCACACAAACATAGAAAAGGTTCGTGTAGTTGGAAATTGCTTCTGCATTGTTTAAGAATTATAGGTTTATAATGCCTTGAAACTCGGCATGGAACATTCAAGTTTACTTCGTTCAAAAGAAATGGGCTTGAAATCGATCTATTTAAAAGTCTAGCCATAAATAGTACACCTAGCATTTCTCTACGACTTGCAAGGGTAGGAAGATTTATTAGTTTTAATCGATTAGTATAAGGAGGAAGATTATACGGGGAGTCCCATTGAAGATTTCTCATGGCGAAAAGTAAAAACTGTTTATGATCGTAAATATTTCTTATTAGATGATTACAATCAGTAGTGGAATTCTCTAACTTTTTTAACCACATTTGCCATCGCTTTTTTTGCGAATCGATAACTATAACGATTTCGTTGTTCAGTAACTATTTTGTATCGATATTTGTTTATCGACGATCAGCTGTGTTGTTAAATAAACGGCAAGTAAATTGGCTGCATTAAAAAACACGAAATTAATATTTCTGGCAATTTTAGTTAAAAAAGAAATTCGGAACTTTAATTAAATACTTTCAAACACGAAAAACTGTTTTATAAATCAAATGGCATTTGTGTACTTGGTGTACGTTTTATCACAAGCTGAAGAATTACTAAGTCCATCGCCAGTTTACAGAAACCTTCTTAGAGAAGTAGATAACCCATTCCACTTGAATTAAACGGATTTTCGAAAGCTGTTAACCCCAGACTTGGCTCATGATATTATTTCTCAACTTGATGGTCAATTAAACGGTACAAGAATAACTGCGATATCAACAGAGAAAATAAAAGGAATTAATACCGCATTTACTTATCTTTTGTTAAAATAGGTAAAAACTTGCACAATAATGACTTTTAAAAGCAGTTAGTATACGGAATTTATTTTTTATTTTTGGCATTCCTTTTGTGCTTTTCGCATTTTTTAGGTTTCGTTAAGCTGTGCTGCCACCTTTCTACTATTAAAACGAAATTTAAATGTCAACTATGTCGAGTCGTTAAAACTAAGTTAGTGAATAGTACAATCGATAAGGCAAGCGACAAAATCGTTAATTAAAATCTCGACGAATCGCATCGTTGTAAGTTAGTGAATTCCACTACAGGTATGCCATTTTTTGTTGGGCGCCCATATGTAATCACAAGTATTTCAGTTTAGAGTACATATAAACGATAGCGGTAGTATATTTGTTTTTGTTTTAATTACTTGTTTCTGTTTCTAAATATACTATCGGCAGCTATGCACGATTTATAAACGAGGCTAAAAATAGAACAGCAGGTCACGGCCTATTCAAACACCCAACACAGTACATTCATACATATATATATATATCAATTTATATGCTTGCTTCGAATACTATTTTCGTTTTTTTTTCTATTTGACATTTATTTTTAGCTCAACTTAATTCAATTTTACTTTACCACGATCGCAGGGTCTTAAGTTGATAAGCAATAAAATAGAAATAAATACCAACATAAGTATTTACATATAACGTTAATAAAAAAATTATAAATTAAAAAAAAAAATCTATTAAATCGCAGATGTTTTCTATAGTGGCATTGAAGTGTGTGAGACGTATGTATATAAATAAGTTCAGAGCCCTCAGATATGTATATTTATGTATATATGTACATGTGAACATACATACATAAATATATACACATATACATAATAATTAAACAATATAAATAAAGATCTTTTATTGTAGGAACTAGTAAATAATTTGATGCATTGATTTGTTGGCATATAAAACCATATATGCGGCTTTTTTAAACAAGATTTTTTGTTTTTAAAATTGGTGCGTTCCAATGAAGCGTGATCCAGATACGGATAGAAATTTGACGTGCAAATCTGATCCTGATATCTATCTGGATCAGTTTCGGATCAACAGGGTGGCTCTGTTGATTTGGTTTTTTGTGGAAAATTTTTGACAGCGTACCCTCTTTTTTTGGTAGCACTTGCAGTCATATGCACTAAGGCATCCAATTTTTATACTCAGCGTGCTTTGCACACAGAGTATGAACGAAATCGGATGATAACCACACCCACTTTTTATATATATAACATTTTGGAAAACACAAAAAAACTGATTATTTAGTTAATAACACACATAGAATGTTGAAAGTTGACATGTGGACTGATATTGAGAATCTTGATAAAAATTTGAAAAAAAAAAAAATTTAAGTAGGCGTGGCACTGCCCACTTGTGATAAAATCAATTTTACAAATATTATTAATCATAAATCAAAAACCGTTAAATCTATCGTAACAAAATTCGGCAGAGATTGTTTTTAAAAAATGGTCGTGGCACCGCCCCTTTTATGACTAAGCAATTTTCTATGTTTCGGGGGCCATAACTCGAAGAAAAATTAACGGATCGTAATAAAATTGAGTACACAAATTTTCCCTATAGCAGAAAATATTTCTAGTAAAAATGGACAGGATCGGTTAAAAACCACGGCAACTTAGATTTAAAACAAGTTTAAAAGGGTCGTAGACTAGAATTAGAAGCTATGACTTAGGAAAAAATAGTTTTGAAATGATATTTCACTTATCAAGTTTTATTGTAAGAGGAAATGGGAAGACATTTTTTTAAACGGGCGGTGCCACGTGTTATGTAGAAAAGTAATTTAACTCAAATGAACTGTACAATTGAAGCTCACGCTGAGTATATAATGTTCGGTTACACCCGAACTTAGACACTTTTGCTTGTTTCCACTCGAAAACCCATAAATATATACTTTAAGTCTGACAACTAATTATTAAGGCCATAAAATAATTACATTGCATTCATTTTAAATCATGATAGAAAAACTATACATTTTTATATGAAAAATAAAATTTTTAAAATCAGCCTTGGGACGAAAGTTATTTAGTTCAAAGCATTTCTTTTGGTACCTCTCCCGACATTTGGACGCGTTTTAACTGCCGACTCCTTTGTTAATCATTAGTACTCTAGCATTCTTAAGTGCAAAATCCCATACAATTTTATATGAAAAATATATTCAGACCAATTCTAAATATTCTCGCGGAATTTTGTTCTCGCGGATTTTTTTATTCCTTCGGAAAAATTCCTCCAATTCTCTTCTCCTAGGGTGAAGAATAATTGGGGAATGGGAATTTCGAATTTTCGAAGTCAGCTGTTTTGTCAATTGAAATTTCGTTGCGTATTTCTTATTTTGTTTAAAAAATTTAAAAGTTTAATTATTGTTGCGAATTTGTTTGAAATTAAGAAATAAGGTATAAACAAGGCACATTATTGCATTTCATGTGGTATTCACTGAAATGAGTAATGAATTGGTGCCACAGCAACATCAACAGAGAAGCATAAGAAGAAGGCGGCGGGATAACACAAATCCGCCGGAGTTGCCTGTATTCATTCCGCAAAGCAATTTTCTGGCGGCCAAGTCGAGTTGAGTTCGCCTTTCGCCATATGCCAAAATCTATTTAAGCCATCTTAAAAAATCTTTGCGCAATTCCTGGATGGCTGCGTCAAATATACAAAGAGATCTTGCGTTGCTTATGATATACTTTTCGACTTAAAATAAAGAATATTGTGGTTGTTGTTGTTGTATTAACAGTGAAAATATTGTGGTAGAATGTAAATACATATTTTAGCACAAATTTGTACAAATAAGTGTTCTTTCTTAAAAGAACCAATGTACTTTAACTATTTTGATGCATTCCCTTTAATTTAACTAGTGAAAAAACTCCTATGAAATGGCAGAGAAATCTCCCTCTCCTTCACATTCATAATACCTACTTTTCTCCCATAACCGGTTTCCACTTTTTCGAACATTGTTCAGAATAGGAGGAAAGGGAGAAGTGAAAAAACTCACAAGGAATTTTTATTTAGAATACGAGGAATGGGAGAAGGGAAAAAACTCGCACGGAAATTTCGTTTAGAATTGGGCTGATAGAATTTGTGGCATGGTTTAAAGAACTAATAAAACTAGTTATTAGTTTGATAATTTGTTTTAAGTTTTTAAGTAAAATTTTATGGAGCGATTCCTGAAAAAGAAGTTGAAAATAACAGGCACCCTATTAAGTGTACACATTCGTTGAGTGCTGCCATCTCTCATAACACTGATCCTGATCGTTTCAATGAGAATTGATCGTGATACAGAGCTCGATGGCTCAATGGAACGTTACTAATGTGCGGGTACGTATTAAAGTGCGTGCACACTAAGCGACGACACGTAGCGACAAAATATTCTTTGCATGTATTCTTATTGAACCATGCACACATAGCGACAGTCGGACGACACGACACGACCAAGTTGACCAATTAGGAAAAAATGCTGCGAATATTTTGTGGAACGTGTCGCTACGTGTCACGTCGTTTAAGCGGGAGTCATTGGTGCCGTATGTCGTATCGCTGTAGTTGCATCCCTAACGTAATCAGCTGTTTATCGTTACGACGGTAAACCAAAAACCAATTGGTTGGCTACGATACGGTTACGACCTTAGCGGCACCAATAATCTATTGCATTGATTCCCATAAGGTTGGTCGAATCAGCTGTTATAAGGTTACCGATACGGTTACCGATAAAGCACCAATGTCTGCAGCTTTAGTGTGCACGCACTTTTAGCGCAAATTTTCATGCGTGCAGCATGGCTTCGGAGCCCGGAAAATCCACCTTAAACTGAATACAATACGTCCTTAAATCAAGGTAATGCTCAATCCCTTGCGAGCTTAGACGTAAGAAATGCTTTCAATAGCGCGAGATGGCAAACATGCTGGCCGTTTTAGAGCAGCGTTTTCAAATTGAACGATATCTACAGCGCGTCATCAGAAGCTACCTCAGTGATCGTATCCATATATGTGACCCGGTCTATGAAAAGGTGGCTTATGACTAAAAAAAATTTTTTTTCGCTTTTTCCTGGTTTCGATAGTTTTTGAGACGCTCTTTCACGTGGTGAAAACTAGAAATTCCTAACTTGCTTAGAAGTGTACTAAAAGTGTAGAGAAAGAAGAGCTCAAATGAAAGGCGATGAAGCCTTTGGTTCCTTCGATGCCACTTTGGTGGCTGGTGAAGCATTCTCAGATTTTTTTATATCATTTTTTTCGATGGCAATGGAGCCAAAATATCGGTCAGAAACTGGTTTGTGCTTTGCCTTTTGGGCATGACTGTTCATAAGGCAAAAGAAAAACTACTAAGAAACTGAAGAAATGCATTGTTTATCTTTAACAGCTGTTTCTCGCAATTTCTTTTTTGAGTCATAAGCCACCTTTTCATAGACCGGGTCACATATATTAAACCTCAGAGGGTGCACATACTATGAGAATCACATTCGAAGCAGCACAAACAATTTTTGGCCTGACCTGTGGAAATCTTTTCAGTGAAAACTCATCTGCCTTGCAGATGCCGTTCGGAGTCGGTTTATACATATATGTAGGTCCCGTTCCTCCTATTTGTAGGAAAAATTAATAGGAGCATGATGCAAATTGGAAGAGAAGCTCGGCCTGAAATCTTTTCGGAGGTTATCGCGCCTTACATTTAAATACTTTATTTATTTATATCTATAGCGGGCAGGTGGATGAAAACTTTGTGTATTGTCAATATATATGTAGGTATAAATACAAGAATAATCTAATACAGCATGTGCTCGATCAAGACAAATTAGTTTGGGTCGGTAGGAATGTACATAGTTGAGACGAGTGTCGGACTAAATGTTATGTATATTCATAAGCGTTTTCACACGATTGCATTATAGAAATACACACATTCGCCCGCTGCTCGGCAAGAGAATAACAAAACACAACAACCGAATAAACATCTACGAGCAGTATTTTATTTTTATGTACGATATTCAAGCATATTTCTTGTACATTAGACCGCTTGCGAGACAAATATTTTTATACTCAGCTGAGCAGAGCTCACAGAGTATATTAACTTTGTTCGCATAACGGTACCCCGTAACGAAATAAACTAATCGAGATAGATATAGACTTTTATATATCAAAATGAACTGGGTGAAAAAAGAAATTCATTTAGCCATGTCCGTCCGTCCGTTAGTCCGTAAACACGATAACTTGAGTAAATTTTGAGGTATCTTTATCGAAAAACCGATAAAACGACGGAAGTTGGTAAGTGGGTTGACTTTATGACGCAAAATAGAACATTAGTAAAATTTTGGACAATGGGCGTGGGACCGCCCGCTTTTAAAAGAAGGTAATTTAAAAATTTTGCAAGCTGTAATTTGGCAGTCATTGAAGATATCAGGATGAAATTTGGCAGGAACGTTACTCCTATTACCATATGCGTGCTAAACAAAAATTTGCAAAATCGGATGACGAACACGCCCACTTAAAAAAAATGTAAAAGTCAAATTTTAACAAAATATTTAATATCTTTACAGTACATAAAATATAATGTAATAAATTATGTCAACATTCAACTCCTGTATTGATATGGTGCAACAAAGTACAAAAATAAAAGAAATTTTCAAAATGGGCGTGGCTCCGCTCTTTTTCATTTAATTTGTCTAGAATACTTTTAATGCCATAAGTCGAACAAAAATTTACCAATCTTTGTGAAATTTGGTAACTTTTTTCTGTGAAAATGGGCGAAATCGGTTGAAGCCACGCCCAGTTTTTATACACAGTCGACCGTCTGTCCTTCCGCTCGGCCGTTAACACGATAACTTGAGCAAAAACCGATATATCTTTACTAAACTTAGTCCACGTACTTATCTGAATTCACTTTATCTTGGTATTAAAAATGGACGAAATCCGATTATGACCACGCCCACTTTTTAGATATCGAAAATTGCGAAAAATGAAAAAAATCCCATTATTCTATAGCATTTTCAGGTCAAATGAAACTTTTTTCATTTCAAGTGAAACTTTTTTCAAGTCAAATTAAACCATACTACTAAGGTAATTGTCAATATACAGTGGACCCTCGGTTAATGAACGCCCCGCATAACGAACATTTCGCATAACGAATACATTTTTTTGGGAAAAAAGTTTCGCTTTACGAACGAAGTCTCGCATAACAACCTAAACAGGGGAAACCCCGAATTCACATTATTGGGCTGTCTGCGTTTAGCTTTTGCTTCATAGTTCAGAATTTTGTTTTATTTTAGTGCAGAATTGTTCGTAAAATTAACAAGACGTGTTGAAACATACAAATTTTTTATTTTTAATTTTGCTTTTATAAAAATTGCAAAATAACTAACATAAAATGCCCTCAAAAAAAAATTCGGAAAAGGAGAAAAATACAAGGACCAAAATAACTATTGAAATGAAACTCAAGATCATTCAAAAACATAAAGGAGGTTTGGGTGTGGCTGATTTAGGACGTGCGTTCAACTTGTCGAAATCAACGATTTCTACTATCCTCAAGAATCAGGACAAGCTTGAGGTGCTAAACGCTTCAAAGGGAGTATCAAGAGTTTCTTCGCAACGACCACAAATTCTCGATGATGTTGAAAGATTGCTTTTGATATGGATTAACGAAAAGCAAATGCAAGCTGACACAATTTCGCAGAATATAATTTGTGAGAAGGCTAAAACGATATTCACTACTCTGATTGAAAAGTCGCCAGGAACATCAACAGCAAGAAGGGAAGACTTCAAAGCAAGTAAGGGGTGGTTCGAGAATTTCAAAAAACGTACTGGTATTCATAGCGTTATAAGGCATGGTGAAGCAGCAAGCTCAGACGCTAAGGCTGCCGAGAGTTATGTAGGCGAATTCAAGAAGCTTGTGGATACTGAGGGTTACTTGCCCCAGCAGGTGTTTAATTGCGACGAAACGGGTCTTTTTTGGAAAAAGATGCCCAAGCGAACTTACATAACAGTAGAGGAGAAAGCAATGCCCGGCCATAAGCCAATGAAAGACCGCCTTACTCTGCTTTTTTGTTCCAATGCAAGTGGCGACTTGAAAATAAAACCGCTACTTGTCTATCATTCAGAGAATCCACGTGCCTTCAAAAAGCATAATGTTGACAAGAGTAAGCTAAATGTCATGTGGAAGTCGAACAGTAAAGCTTGGGTGACACGTGTTCTTTTTACTGAGTGGATCAATAATGTTTTTGGCCCCTCTGTGCTGAAATATTTGATTGAGATGGATTTGCCTCTTCGTGTCCTGCTTATTATGGATAACGCTCCTTCACATCCACCAAGTTTACAAGATGAACTCATTGAAGAGTTTAAATTCATCAAAATTCACTTTTTGCCACCTAATACAACCCCATTGCTTCAGCCCATGGATCAGCAAGTGATTTCTAACTTCAAGAAGCTTTACACAAAAGAACTTTTCCAGCATTGCTTTGACGTGACTGAAAAAACAAATCTTACTCTAAAAGAGTTTTGGAAAGATCACTTCCACATTGTTGCCTGTCTCAAAATTATTGATAAGGCATGGAAAGGCGTTACTAAGAGAACACTCGAATCTTCCTGGAAAAATCTTTGGCCCGACCGCTTTGCCGAATGCACATTTGAAGGACTCGACGCAGTATCTACGGATCCAATAACCAACGAAATAATATTTTTGGCTGACCGTATTGGGCTAGAGGTGGATGGAAATGACATCGCTGAACTTGTGGCAGAGCACAGTGAAGATCTGACTACCGACGAGCTTATAGAATTGCAATGTGATTTACAACAAGATGTTAAGAAGCAAACTTTATCAGACGAGGAGATAACCGAAGAACAGCAACCGTCTAGTGCAATCAGAGAAATGCTCAAAGCATGGGAGTTTGTGGCATCATACGTTAAAAAGCATCACCCCAGTCAGACAGCGGCAGTACGTGCAACAGAATTATTCAACGATAATGCTGTGTCCCATTTTGAACAAATTTTGAAGGGACGTCAGAAACAAACGACTCTAGACAGTTTTTTGCTTAATGTAGATTAATAATGCTAGGTACTAGGTTTCTTTCAATAAAAATTCAAATTGAAACATATAAGACTGTATTTTTTTTCGACCTGGAACGCATTATTTTAGTTTACATTGATTCTTATAGGAATAATGGTTTTGCTTAACGAACGTTTTGCATAACGAGCAATATGCTAGAACCAATTGTGTACGTTAACCGAGGGTCCACTGTATTTATATCGTACTTTATAACTGTGGAGAGATCTTTTTTAACTATGCTGAAAAACATAACCGTAAAAAGTGATCTTTTCTACTCTATGGCGCATTTGCATTGCACTTCACTCGTTTGGGCCTTTGAAAACATATATATTTGTTTTTATTCCATTATTTTTCATTGTATATTGTATTTAAATGTAATACTTAGAATATATATATTAGAATGGGTCGATTTATTAACCGATATCGCGCCATCGATTTTTCGATAGGATTTGGAGTCAGCAAAAAAAGTTTCACTACGCATACCCAAAAAAATAATTTTCGAGCCTGCGAAATTTCATTTTTTTTTTACTTTTTTTGACTTTGATTTTTAAAGGTTTTTTCATAGCCTACTAAAAAAATTTTCGGAAATTAAGTTTCCTTTAAACTATTCTGATCTATTTCGTTGTATTGCCAATAAAACAAAGTTTATTCCACCTTACGGCCCAACGTTTCGCCAAATTTCCTTGGCATCATCAGGGGCGTAATATTTTTAGATGTGGCGGTTGACAAAATTACAAATGAAAAATAAATAAAATTTACAAAAATTACACCATTAATTACATAGAAAATCGGTACCATCGATTTGTGGTACACTTTGTCACATTAAAAACTATGAACACTATAAAATTTTCATTTGATTGTATAATTTTCATGTATACCAACGTTTTTAGCGGACGTTTTTGGGTCGGACAGGGTATACATATGAAAATTTTTGTAGCAGGTCATGAAAAAACCCTTAAAAATCAAAGTCAAAAAAAGTAAAAAACAAATGAAATTTCGCAGGTTCGAAAATTATTTTTTTGGGTATGCGTAGTGAAACTTTTTTTGCTGACCCCAAATCCTATCGAAAAATCGATGGCGCGATATCGGTTAATAAATCGACCCATTCTAATATATATGTTCTAAGTATTACATTTAAATACAATATACAATGAAAAATAATGGAATAAAAACAAATATATATGTTTTCAAAGGCCCAAACGAGTGAAGTGCAATGCAAATGGCCATAGAGTAGAAAAGATCACTTTTTACGGTTATGTTTTTCAGCATAGTTAAAAAAGATCTCTCCACAGTTATAAAGTACGATATAAATATATTGACAATTACCTTAGTAGTATGGTTTCATTTGACTTGATAAAAGTTTCATTTGAAATGAAAAAAGTGCCATTTAAAATGAAAAAAGTTTCACTTAAAATTTAAAAAGTTTCATTTAAAATGAAAAAAAGTTCATTTGAAATGAAAAAAGTTTCATTTGACCTGAAAATGCTATATACCAAATACGAAAAAAGGGATGAAACATGGTGATTGGATTTTTTTTTGGCGCAAAATATAACTTTAGAAAAAACTTTGTAAAATGGGTGTGACACCTACCATATTAAGTAGAAGAAAATGAAAAAGTTCTGCAGAGCGAAATCAAAAACACTTGGAATCGTGGCAGGAATACTGTTCGTGGTATTGCATATACATATAAATAAATTAGCTGTACTCGACAGATGATGTTCTGGGTCACCCTGGTCCGATATCTCGAAAACACCTTCACGTATACAACTAAGGTTCACTCCCTTTTAAAACCCTCAATAATACCTTTAATTTGATACCCATATCGTACAAACACATTCTAGAGTCACCCCTGGTCCACCTTTATGGCGATATCTCGAAAAGGCTTCCACCTATAGAGCTATGGCCTACTCCCTTTTAAAATACTCCTTAATACCTTCCATTTGATAACCATGTCATACCAACACATTCCAGGGTTACCCTAGGCTCATTTTCTTACATGGTAATTTTCCCTTATTTTGTCTCCAAAGCTTTCAGCTGAGTATGTAATGTTCGGTTACACCCGAACTTAGCCTTCCTTACTTGTTTTTTCTTGCAATGGCATCAAAGTATTATTTAATCTTCCTGGTAAACTTAGGTCTAAGCATAGCACGGGGTTTCATTTGGTCCACTTGAATCAATTTTAAGCCATTGCTATCCTTTGATCACTGTTTGATCATCGAATTATCAGTCAGATAGTTAATACGAATTTATGTCCTGCCTGCCTAGGCTTTCATTTACTCCGTTTCCAGCCTGTTAATAAGATAAAAAGATTTCAATTCGATGGACTATGTTGATGGCTGCGTAAATCATGTACATCTCATCATAAAATCTTTTTCGGTACTCGCCGAACACTCCCCATATTTCCGCTCATATTTTCCTCTCCCTTCTCTCCATTTTTGATCTCTGTCCCTCCTCCGTATGTCTTTCACTTTCACAATTTTTCTCTCTTCTACTCCCACTTAATTACTCTCCCTCAACCTCCTATTTTTCTTCATCTCCTTTTTGCTCCATTTTATCTAAATTTTCTACTTACATTTTCTTTCCTCATCTTCACCCTCTGTGTTTTTTTTTTCTCTCACCTTTCTCTTTCTCCTCGTCTCCAATTCCCACTCCTATATCCATGGTCTATATTTCGGAAATGAGTTCACTTCCAAACCATCTATGAAACTAACGCAGCTAGGATTTTTAAAACTGGTTGATCCGATCTTGAGTTATAAAGTTGCCAACAGATTTGTATTCGCTTTTAAATACAAGATTAACCTATTCAAAATGCTGCCTGAATAAAAAATTTCAAAAGAAAGAAGGGTTTCCAAATATTGAGGTTGTCGAAGCACCTGTACAAAATTTCAAGCAAATTGCTAAAAACAAAAAAGGATTTTTTCGAATAGGTCGGCCACTGACTCGTTTTCTGGAGACAAAAGTATCTCAAATATTAAGCTCAAAGAGGCACCCCTGTACAGCATTTTAGATTTTTTTGGAATAGGTCGGTACTCAGTCCTCTTTCCGAAAATAAAAGTTTCTCAAATAATAAGACGTGCCGCGTGCGAATTTCAAGCAAAGCGCACCATAAATACGATTTCATAGAATAGGTCCTTAGTGCACTTTCCGGACAGAAAAGTTTGTCAAATATTAACCTGGCCAAAGACACAATTGAGACATTCTGTCGAAATGGTACCATCGCAATATGCCAGTAAATGTTTCCTTCTTTCTTTTCAGTTTCTCTTAGAAAACCATAATAATTGAATATTCAATTCAGCTGTTTTATATGGATATGAATATGGCAAGTTTGCCAGGAGCTAAATACATTATCTAGCTGTATATCAAACTTCATTCAAATCGGTTAAGCCATTTCCGAATAGTTGTGAATATATATCTCTTAGGTCCTCTTCTTTTTATTTTGTTCATCAATTATATAGGAAATTGTTGTGTCATCGGAGTTCTTAATTTACGCTGATGACCTAAAAGTTTTCTCCATTATTAAAAATAGTGATGACGCACAGCGTCTCCAAGCAGACTTAGGTAGATTATCAATCAGGTACCGTAATTCGCGTCTATGTATCTCGCAATCTCAACAAGTACTTTCTTGTCACATTTTCCAAAATTCGCAATGTCTTACCAACGACATATACTATCTCGGGATTGCAGACTTTGGGGTTATCTTTGACTCCTCGTTCTCTTTCCATATTAACTATGTAATTTCAAGAGCGTATGCTTCCTTAGGTTTCTTGAGGCGTAACAGCATCAACTTCTCAGATCGCTATACCTTGAAATTTCTGTACTCATCGTTTGTTCGTTCCAACCTGGAATATGCTGCATTTATTTGGAGGCCTTATCACAAGTTTGCAATCGACAGGATTGAGTGCGTACAAAAGATCTTCCTAAAATTTTGCCTAAAATCCTTACATTTTCAGACCCAATCCCTGCGTATGTTGTTGTTGTTGTTGTTGTAGCAATGCTCGCCCCACCTAATAGCCGCGACCGATCACAAATTGTCATCAATATCCTCTAACGGGAGTCCAAGGAAACTTGCCGTTTCAACAGGGGTGGACCATAAGGAAAGGGGTGTTAGAGGCGTTGATTCCACATTACAATTGAAGAGACGGTTGGTGTCATGTGGTGACACATTGCAAGCGGGGCATACATTTTGTATGTCGGGATTGATTCTGGATAGGTAAGAGTTTAACCTGTTACAGTATCCAGAACGAAGTTGAGCAAGAGTGACACGCGTTTCCCTGCGTATCATTCCCGCTTGCTGCTAATTAATTTGAAACAATTAGAACTCAGAAGGACAACCCTTTCCTTGTCCTTCATTTTCAGAGTTATTAATGGAGACATTGATTGCTCCTCTTTACTGCACGCGATTCATTTTCTTTTTCCAACGAGATCTATTCGTTCTCATAACCTCTTTTATATTAAACATAAGTCTACTAACTATGCGATTCGCCCTCTCTACGTGAACTTAATGAGATTTCTAATTCTATTATGCTTGATTTTTCTTATCCAAAGTATATTTTTCTTAATTTACTTAGCTCTGTTTTGTAGTTAGGCTTAGTTATCCGTTTTAATTCAGTAAGAACGATTGTTGTTTTTGAATTTTCGAAAAAAAATTTAAAAAAAAAAACCCTTTTTTGAATGTATATATGTATGTACATCTACATTTGCAACTAAAAAAACGCTCATTGACAATTGCACATAGCCCAAAAAAACATTTGGCAGCACTGCAAGTGTCAAAACAATAGAAAAACGAGCACTGCAGCAAAAGTTCTCGCTCGTCCATCGTTTTCTTGATTCTTTTCTGCAAAAATTAAGTGAATATTCATTATTTCCAAATTTTTAAAACATTTAAACAAATATACTAACATTTTCTCTCTTGACATTTCGTTTTTTAATTAGAGATAGTAAAACAGATACTAATTTTATAAACACCTATTTCATAAATGTGTATAAAGTTGTGCACATGGATTTCTATACAAAGTTTAAGTGCAGATGTATATGACCGCAATAAAAACAGCTAATAATTGTTCGTTTAAAGCTATAACCCTGCAAATATCGTTGGATCATGTGGTCCACTGGAGTACTTACCATTATACTCCTCTGTAATGCAGCAATGGACCAACTCATGTTTCTACACGAACACATTGTAAGCCGATCATTGCTCGTTTTTAACGATTGTAATCACTACACGATGTTTATTGGACTGTGGGTACTCCATGGATTACTCTGATGTAATGCGGAGATGGAGTATATGGTCCAGTCCTAGGACATCGCAATGTTAATTGGACCATATTTTTTGTATGAATTGTGGTTAATTTTGGAGTACTCGGTTGGTCCATAGCGAGTACTCCATACATGCATGCATGGAGTACTCGCGATTTTTGCAGGGAAGATTCAAAAAAATAAGTTCATATTATCGAGCGCACACTGTTTTATTAACCTTCCAATACTCGCGCCAATTTTTGTAACATCTATACTCGCGCACGGTCTCACAGACCGATAGTTCATACCCCATACAAAATATAGTTTTTTACATACTTTTTTTTCAGGCATAATGAAACAAAATAGTGTGCACAGTACTTCATTTATTAATTATTTTACAGACTTTCAGTCTTCAAATTTGAGATATTTTTGACTTAGTTTTGAGCCTCGCCATAACAATCAGGGCATACTCGCCTCGGTCTCACGGACCAATTGGGGTCAAATGCTACAACACGTACGCTTCGCAGGAACGCACAGCGTGCACTAAAACGAAGTAAGCTGCAAATCCGACAGCTAGCATAGAGCTCGGCTTTTCCACATTTTCCTGCATAAAAATAATTACGAAAATGTGTTTCGTCGGTCTCAGAGACCAATGCGCGAGTATAGGAAGGTTAACGAAAGCAAAAGACGAGTTGAGCACGGAGCGCAAATTAATTGATAAAAATATTTTACTTGATTTTATTCGTATTTTAGCTCGCGCTCGGAATAGTCGTCACATTCGGTATATTGTCGCGGTCAGACAAAAATGCAATGTAAAAATAAATACGTACACATACGATAAATGTGAATATATTTGGAAAATTGATGTGAAGCAGAATAGAAATAAAAAAAACAACAATTAAAACTTTGTTAATAATATATATAAGTAGTTAAAACTTAAAACACAAACGAATAAAGTTTTCGTACTTTCGTATCGTTCTTTTTCCGAAATCTTATACAATATTATCATCAAATAGCAAAACTAAAAATCAAGCAAATAAAAGAAAAAAAGCTTCATTATAAACTTAAATTAAGTGTGATTTCATATACATATGTATTTTGATATGTATGTGTTATTATTTTCTTCGAAATTTATGAATTAATTAATTGTGATTATAATAGAAATATAAATTAAGTGAAATTCCAAAATATTCACGAGTCATGTTTTTAAAACGCGCGCATTTCTCGAATTATAAATAAAATGTTATAAATATTTGAAAAATTTATATATGTGTACAACACATATTTACAAAGAATATACATATTTATGTATTCCACACGTGAAAACCTTCGAAAAAAGTGCTAAAATGTTAATTGTCAACAGTGTTTTTTGCATATAACTGAAAGTAATAATATAAATCTAGTTGGAAGTGCTCATTCATGGCGGCATTACCATGTTATACAGGTACACAGTACATACATACATATGTATATAGTGGTTAACATACCTACATACCTAGATTGATTTAAGCTAAAAATAGATTCGCTTATCGCCTAAACATACCTATCATGGCTACACATATATATACCTATCAACCAATATACATACACACAGCGTTGTAAATATTGCGCTTCTTTATACTCAGCTGAGCAGAGCTCACAGAGTATACGTATTAATATCATGATGAAATTTGGCAGGAACCCCTATTACTATATGTGTGCCAAATAAAAAAAATCGGATGAGGAACACGAGAAAAATTTTTAAAGTAAAATTTTAACAAAAAATTGAATATCTTTACAGTATATAAGTAAATTATGTCAAAATTCAATACCGGTAATGATATGGTGCAACAAAATACAAAAATTAAAGAAAATTGCAAAATGGGCGTGGCTCCGCCCTTTTTCATTTAATTTGTCTAGAATACTTTTAATGCCATAAGTCGAACAAAAATTTACCAATCCATGTGAAATTTGGTGAGGGCATTACTACTATGATGATAACTGTTTTCTGTGAAAATGGGCGAAATCGGTTGAAGCCACGCCCAGTTTTTATACACAGTCGACCGTCTATCCTTACGCACGGCCGTTAACACGATAACTTGAACAAAAATCGATATATCTTTACTAAACTTAGTTCACGTACTTATCTGAACTCACTTTATCTTGGTATTAAAAATGGGCGAAATCCGATTATGACCACGCCCACTTTTTCGGTATCGAAAATTTCGAAAAATGAAAAAACAATGCCATAATTCTATACCAAATACGAAAAAAGGGATAAAAAAACATGGTGATTGGATTGGTTTTTTGACGCAAAGTATACATAACTTTAGAAAAAACTTTGTAAAATGGGTGGGACACCTACCATATTAAGTAGAAGAAAATGAAAAAGTTCTGCAGGGCGAAATCAAAAGCCCTTGGAATCAAGACAGGAATACTGTTCGTGGTATTACATCTTAATATATAAAAAACACGTGTCACAGCTTTGAGGCCAATTTACTCCTAAACTACTGAACCGATTTTGAATTTCTTTTGCACGCCGTGTGTAGTTTGATCTAACTTAAAATATAGGATAGGTTATATCTCAGTTTATAGTCGCAGTATTATTTTATTGCAATTTTTTTATTTGTTTATACGTAATATTAAAATGTTACGTATACGCAGTGGCACTCATATGTTCAGCTGGTGCGGATATTCTTCCGTGTAACTTGGTGTTGGTGTTGGCTTGGTGTTTAATTAAACAACCTCGGGTCCTATTTAGTAACTGTGAGTTTTAAAATGTACACTTTTTCTTCATATATTTTGTATGAAAGAAAAATGTACATTTCAAAACTCATTGTTACTGAATAGGGCCTCTGCTTATCAATAAAAAATATTATAGCGAATGATATCAAGTATAGCACCAGGCCGCCGAGGGGGGGGGGGGGGGGAGTGGAGTTTCTGAGGGGGCCCGCGATTTAGAGGTACTATAACATTTTTTTTAATACAGGAGAGTCTTTAGTTGTTCCGTGTGAAATTTTTAAGCCGAATTTCAAAAGCAACGAAAATCTGCATTTCGTTTTAATATTATAGTGAAGTGTGAAAAATAAAAATCTATATATATAGAAAGAAAGGCTAAAATGTGTGTTAGTTGGTCGCCGGTGTTTGAAGAGATGCGTCGATCGATTTTGTTCAAACTTTCACACAAGTTGCGTAAACCTCACGCGGCGGTTACTACAGGTACAGGGTCTCGAGATAGAGGCCAAAACGTGGGCCAGTGAATGCCTAGACAGTGTTTATACAATATGGATATCAAATGAAAGCTGTTGATGAGTGCTTTGATACAGAGTAATATATTATCCAGAGACGGACTGGGACTGGGATTAGGACTAGGACTGGGACTGAGACTCGGAGTGGGACTGGGACTGGAATAAAATACATACCACCCTCTGGGACAGGGAATAAGGGATGCAGAAGAATGAGAAGGAATTGAGAGAACAGAAAAGAGAGAAGGAGATTGAGAAAGACATAGAATGAAACGAAGATGGAGATAGATGAATCAAAAAAGACGGAGGGAGGAGTGAATAAAAGGATTAAGATAAAGTGAAGAGGGTGGGAGGGCAGAGTCAGACGGAAAAGCTTATTAAAATGTATGCAGATAGGCCAAATTTAGGGCAGGACAACGTCTGCTCTCCTGATCCACCTTTATGGCGATTTCTCGAAAAAGCGTCCACCTATAGAAATATGGCCCGCTCCCTTTTGAAATACTCTTTAATACCTTTAATTTGATACCCATATCGTACAAACACATTCCAGGGTTACCCTAGGTTCATTTTCCTACATGGTGATTTTCCCTTATTTTGTCTCCAAAGCTCTCAGCTGAGTATGTAATGTTCGGTTACACCCGAACTTAGCCTTCCTTACTTGTTTTGTAATGGACATTCTGACGACGACACATAAATTATTACTGCTAATAAGCACTAAATACTACTAGACCTATCAAAAGCTTTTGATACGGTCAACCATGGCACATTACTGCAAGACCTGGTAGGATCTACCCTTCCCCCAAGTTATAAAAGGTGGACCGCAAATTATCTCGGTGGCCGGCAGGCATCGGTGTAATTTAGGAACGCAACATCAAAACCAAGAAGAACTAAACAAGGGGTGCCACAGGGTGGTACCCTATCCCCACTTTTGTTTAACTTCTACATATCAAAGCTACCTTCGCCACCAGAAGGAGTTACTATCGTCCCTATACCGATGATTGCACGATAATGGCAACAGGCCCAGTCCCACAGATCGATGAGCTTTGCAACAAAATAAACGGCTACCTCCCTGATCTCTCCAGTTTTTTCGTCTCGCGAAACCTGACATCACCGACTAAATCATCGGCGACCTCATTTACAACATGTACGTCCCAAATGTCGACCGTTATGAACATCCACGTCAATGGCACTACGCTACCTGCTGTCTTACACCAAAAAATCTTGGGTGAGACGTTTCATCAGGATCTACATTTTGGTGAGCATGCAGCCGCAATTGTACCGAAAATACAGAGCCGCAATAAAATCCTGAAATCTCTTGCTGGTAGTACTTGCGGTAAAGATAAAGAAACGCTCATTACCACTTACAAAGCAATTGGCCAGCCGATTGCATGCTACGCGTCCCCGATATGGTCGCCAAGCCTAAAGACTACTCACTGGAAGAAGCTACAGGCCTGCCAAAATACTGCCCTCAGAACCGCCACGGGTTGTCTTCTTATGTCCTCAGAACACCATCTACATAATGAGGCGAGAATACTCCCCATCAGGGAGAGAAATGAAATGCTAGCCAAATAGTTCCTGTTGAATACCCAGAAACCTGGGCATCCCAACAGACATATTATTGATGAGCCAACAACGCCAAGGGGCTCAAGGAGTCATCCCCGTAAGCATTATGAGGACAAACGGCACCTGAGAACACAACCGTATGAAGCCAAAAAACACAAGCAGGTCCTCAGTGAACTCCACAAACAGGAGTCGGACCTCTATGCCAGGAATTGTCCGATGAATCCTGTACTCAAAGAACAATACCCAAAACTTGCAGAAGAGAAACGCGCACTCCCTAGGGAAACGCGAGTCACTCTAGGTCAACTTCGTTCGGGATACTGTAACAGTTTAAACACTTACCTATCCAGAATCAACCCCGACATACAAAACATATGTCTTGCTTGTAACGTGTCCCCACATGACACTAACCATCTCTTTAACTGCATTGTGGAACCAACGCCTTTAACACCCCTCTCTTTATTGTCCACTGCTGTTGCAACAGCAAGTTTCCTTGGACTCCCGTTAGACGATATTGATAACAATTTGCGATCGGTCGCACCTATTGGATGGGGCGAATCACTGCCACAACAAGAACTAAATACTTACATACAAATGTATGCATATATGTTTGTATTTGTTTACACTAGAGTGATTAAGCCTTTTTATACCTTTCACGAACATAAAAAAAGGCGTGAGTACTAATTACTCGTGAAATTCGTTGTGTAAACATACAAGTGTACGTTAGGAAAATAATTTTTGCAGTTAACCCACACCAAAGGTAACTTAACCAGAAACAAATAGTTCCGGGCCTTTTAAGAAGAGCTTCGTCGGCTTCCTATTGGTAGCAACCCATATGGTGTTTTGCACAATCAGCTTCGGTTTATCGATAACACGAATAACTATCGTTGAGTTATCGGTTTGTAATCGGGTTTTTATGATCGAGTTATCGGCTTATTATTGCTTTCTTGTCGTCTTGTCATAGAAGGGTTACATATATGTCATCGATTTTATATTAAAGTTTTATAAGTATCGGTATCATAACAAGCCGATAAGTGTTCGGTAACAAATTGATAACATGCCTAAAATAAACTTGTAACACTCCGGTAAGAAATTGGTAACTCCTCGATGTCAAATCGATACTTTTTTTGATAACGTTATCGATCACTTTTCCATTAAACGCCGATTCCAAGGATAATGTATCGATAACCTTTCGGTAAGTCAAAACTTTTCGATAACAAACTCATTGATTAAAAATCGATTTAATAAAATTTGACTTAATTTAATTTAGTAAGTTTAGTTAAGTTTAATTAAATTTACCTTAATGTTATTTAACATTTTTTGTACTTTTTGTTTTATTTTATGTTGTTTAAAATTTTTTTTTTGTAAATTTTATTTAATGTTAGCTATATTTTTTCTTTGTTTGCACTTTATTACTTCATATAAATCTAACTCAATAATGTAAAACATTACAAAACCAACAAAACCCTAAAATAAACTAATTTTAACTTAAACCGGAGTACCTAACCACTTGCATTGTAAACACTTTATGTATCTCTAACTCTTCGTCTCCAATAAAACAGCAGTGTATACATCTTTTCGAGCACTTGTCTGCACAACAATTGTGTATATGCTCAAATATATGGAGCTTTTCGCGTCAAGTGTTCCCACTTCAAAAAGTTTGTGTCATTGTAGGGTAAATCACCTGCGTAAAAGGAGCGGCTGAAATGTGGATAAATTGCGATGATACAGAGTGTCGAAAATTTGCTTTTTATTGCCGATTTTTTTTCAATAAACATTTAAATTATTTCAATTATTGATTTAGATATCTTTTATGCAATACTAGTAGGTGTTCTATGGTTTTTCTTATTGTTATACTATTATAGAGGGCATGTACTTCTTTATGACAATGAACAGGCCACTTTGTGGGGTGACAACAATTTTTATTTTGTTTTTGAACTTCCAAACTGAAGCTTTCTCATTCCATCGTGCTACAGTTGGAAAGTCCAAAAAGCATAAAAAGTCAGTTTGGATTTCGAAAATCAAGATCCACGATAGATGCAATACAAACAGTTGTCTAGATAGCCCGTGGAGCAATAACCGGAGGTCAAAACAAAAGAAAGCTCTGTGCACTGATTACTTTGAACATTAGAAATGCTTATAACACCGCGAACCGGAAGCAGATAATGACAGCGCTACGAAACTTTTACAAACCTACTTCGCTGATTAGAATAATTGGTAGCTATTTTAGAGACACAGTGTTCCTCTTTGATACGGATGAGGGACCAAGAAAGCACAACATCACCGGCGGTGCCGGTTTATCAATATTTAGTTTTGACATTTTTATGAATATCCGATTTTTCAAACTTTTTTGTTTGACAAGCGTGACAGAAATTTGATTTTGAGACAACTTTTTCCAGTTTACCCCATAGTGCGGCGGTTCCGCGGGGTGTTTATACATGAACAGAATTAGCATGGTTTCATTGGGCGCCCGCTGCCCCTTGGCAAAAAAGTACCAATATTGTGCACTACGCCTTCATTTTACATTCTACATGTATCCCCATATACTTAGCATACCTTTTATAAAGATTACGCTTACGCTTACATTCAGGACTCCCCCATATCGTGAGCAAAGATGCTTACACATCAAGAATGCTTAATACTTGTGTAACCTAGTTTGTTTGGCATTACGTAACTTTGCTTAAGAAATTCTACAACTTTGCGATATTCAATTATAAAATAATATTATTAAGGATAAGGACAACAATGAACAAAATTTTGTTGATGCGTTAACATCTCTGCTCCCGGTATGGGGGAGTTTTGAATGTAAGCGTAAGTGTAGTCGTTGCGAATGGTATTGGTATTGGTATTGGTATACTGTATGGAGTACTAGAGAATCTATGTGTAAGTGTAGTGACTACACTGCACCGAAATCAACCAGCATATCAAGTCGAGCATGTCACCTACATACGAATTGAAGTCTCTTAGCATATAAAGAATTCTTATGCATGCACGTTTGCGAAGAGATGTATACACTGCAGTTTTGTTAAAGATAAAGAGCCAGAGATGTCATGGCAAACATGACGATTGATTTTTCTAAATGATACATAAACTATTTACAAAAATAAAGCACGTCGTTAGACATTTAGTTTTAAGTTGAAATTAGTTTCTTTTTAGGGTTTTGTTGGTTGTAACTTTATACGCTATTTGGTTAGATTTAAATGAAATAATGACGTGCAAAAGAGAAAAATAATAATTAAAATAAAATAAAATCAAATAAAATTAAAAAATGAAAAAAGAAACATAAAATAATATAAAATAAAATTATATTAAATTAAATGAAACAAAATTGATTTTTAATCGATGGGTTATCCGTTTATTATCGAAAAGTCTTAGAATTAACGTCGAGAAATAGTCGATAGGCCATCAATATGTTATCGATTTGTTTGGTTTGTGACCAATTTCTTATCGGAGTTTTATCGGAAAGTTATCGATTTATATTCCAAAAGTTATATTTGATATTCAAAAAATTGCAATTAATATTCAGAAAATTACTATTAATATTCAGAAAATTTCACTGTACGCTTGTAAAGCAAGGCGGTCGCCGTGGTGTGATGATAGCGCGCTCCGCCTACCACGCCGGAAGTTCATTACCATCCTTGAACATGGTTGTAGAGAACTTCGTATATCTTTTCGTTCATGTATATTATATACATACATTACCAAACATTAGTTCATGAAACGTGAAACTTGCCTTGGGTATAATCTTCACTTGCAATAGTTTGCAAGTAACATTTCTTTTAAGAAAAATTTAATGTAATTTACGCGGGGCAATTTCACTTCTATTTTCAATATGAAAACAAGTTGATTGGAAGTTTTCTGTGCTCCACTCAACTGAGTGAAGAAAAATTTTTGTGCATTAAGCTGAAGCTAAAAATATTTTCACTTTTAAATTTTAGTGAACATTTTTTCAGTTTCACTACCACTTAAGCTGAGTGAGGCTGATAATTTTTGCATTACCACTCAACTGTGAGTGAAGGCTGGTGCATTGATGCACTACTCCCAACTCTGGTTCAAACAGACAGACGGAAATAGCTAAATCAACTAACCTTCTCCTCCCGATCATTTCGGTAAACTTATTTGTTAGTTTATCTCTTCTCTTTTGAAGACATACAATTTTCGAGAATCGCACCAAACTTAATACAAAATAAATAAAATAAATAATTAAATTTCATGAAAGGCATAAAAATGCTACAAATGTTACTCATACGCCATGCTGGGCCTTAAAGATTAAGTATACAATTTTTTACATATGGCTCAACTCCTTAAGTACATATATGTACAATTAATCGCCAAAATATTGCTTAAGTTTTTTATGCGTAAACATCGTTGCTTACAATATAAGGGAATCCTGAATGTAAGCGTAAGGGTTAAGCATAAGGGTACTATCTATAAGAGATACGTATAAGGGGAATACATGTATAATGTAAATGCTGGCGTAATATGTAAAACGAGCCTGACCCGTGCGCATCTTGCGCCACCAATATAAAAATCTCTTATCAAATATCAACAGAAATCAGCTGTTCTATTAACGTACAGCTTGCGCTGCAATCTAGCGTACAATAGCAACTGCCGGTAATGCAGTACAAATATTCACAATAGTGCCATAGTACAAATAGATTTCTTTGTGTGCTCACAGTCGTTTATTTGTAACAAATTATTTTAATAAAATATAGCTAAACAAAATCACTAGGATCAAAATTGCCCAAAGCTCGCTAATAGCCCGAATCTCCATCTTTACAACCAAAAATTTATTTATAGATTTGGATTCCAAATAAGAGCGAAAAAGGGACCCGTACATAAAAAAAGCAATTATAAATAATATATGATGATGATGATTGGTATATGTATCGGTATTGCTGGTGTAATAAAGAATGAGAGCGTACCTGTAGTCACCACACCGAAGCGCAAAGCAAAAACGTCACTTATATAATCTCTGATCATACATGTACACAATTTTTGAGCATGCAAGTCCAAGAGATGTATACACTGCTTTTTTGTTTGGAATAAACAGCCAGAGAAAAAACGAGCAACTATGTATATGATTTTTATTACTCATACAAAATGTTTTTACAAAAACAAAGCACGTGGTAAGGTATTGAGTTTAAGTTGAAATTAGTTTTTTTTAAGTTTCTGTGAGTTGTAATATCTTTGTAATAAAGTGCAAACAAAAAAAAAATTATTAAAATAAAATAAAATTAATTTAAATAAAATAAAATTAAAAAGATCAAATTAAATTAAATTTTTATTTTTTTGCCTATAGCCTTATTTATTTTCATGTGATTTGTTTGATGAGTTTGAGTCCACAGTTTTTGTATAAAACTTTTAATTGTGCGATGTTTTAATCGATCAAGCAAACTCATGCGTTCCTCCAGATGACTTTAGAGTGAAGTCGAAATATCGCCCAATAAAAGGTTTTATACAAAAATAAACATTGCATTGTGGTTTACTTTGTGGCCTCAAACTAATCAAGCAAATTAAGTTAAATTAACCTAAATCAAATTTGATTTAAATAAATCAAATTAATAAATTTTTAATCGATGAGTTATCCGTTTGTTATCGAAAAGTTTTGGATTTATCATCTCAAAATTTATTTTGTTATCCGATTGCTACCAATTTCTTATTGGAATGTTATCGATTACTTACCGGAAAAGTTATAGATATTTAATAAAAATGACATGAATTTGTTTCACTTATTAACTTGTTATCGGATGTCGTTATTAAAAATGTATCTATTTGTTATCGAAAATTTATCGATTTCTTATTGTAGTGTTACAAGTTTGTTTTGGGCATGTTATCGATTTATTACCGACAACTCATCGGCTTGCTATGATACAAATACCTATAAAACTTTAATATAAAATTGATGACCACCTTCCTTCATTCGTCCTTCTTTGACAAGCGGATAAGAAACCAATAAGAAGACGATAACAAACCTATAAGTTGACGATAATTATTCGCTTCGATGGTTAAGTTTAAACATCCCTAGAAAGAATCGAGATAGGGGGAAGTATACATCTATATTGGGTCCCTGGGAATTTGGGAATCGACGAAAATGAAAAAGCGGATGAGCTTGCTAAACAGGGCGCATCCCTCAGAGCTTGTATCATAGACGTCACAATCGGTTTGGGCGAGATTAAAAAAAGGCGAGAATTGCATATGATCGACGAAATGTGTATAAAGATCATGTGTAGGTCTTACAACCTTAGACTAACATAGTTACTCTTATCATTTGTTATAGGTATTTAGACTGGACACTGCCTTTTGCCGTCACATGCTTTTGAATTAGGCCTTGTCAGTGACAGCAGATGTAGAAAGTGCGAGTTAGAGGAGGAAACGATCGAGCAGGTTTTGTGCTTGAGGCATGCGCTCGCCAGCCTAAAACTCCAGCTATCAGATCTAGAAACAGCGAGTAGCATCAGTCCTAGAAAGCTTCTAATACTTGCCAAGAGGACGCAGTTATTTAATAGCATAAGTCCTGGTTTCTGACTGAGCTTTTCAGTTTGGTAGTTAAGCAAACGTTCGGTACCACTATGAACTCATTCAGTCTATGTGTGGTAAGCTGGGTCGATTTATTAACCTATATCGCGCCATCGATTTTTCGATAGGTTTTGGGCTCAGGAAAAAAAGTTCCACCAACCATACCCAAACAAATAATTTTCGAGCCTGAAAAATTTTAGTTTTTTGACTTTTTTCTTTGATTTTGAAGGTTTTTTTCATGACCCACTTTAAAAATTTTCATTTGATTTTAAAATTTTCATCAACACCCTGTCCGACTCAAAATTGTCCGCTAAAAACTTTGGCGATAACAGTTTTTTGAGGAGTGTTTTGGTGAAAAAATTTATTTCCGTTAGACCCGCCAATAAGTATACCAAAATGATCAGGGGACGAGCTGAGTTGATTTAGCCATGTCCGTCTGTCTGTCCGTCTGTCCGTTTGTTTGAACTCAAACTAGCCCCTCAATTTTTGAGATATCTTGATGAAATTTGGTAAGCAGACATTTGTCGGCCCTCACTAGGGTAGGCACCTTGTCGTTGGTGTGAGGGCTTAGCCGAACTCCATAGCGCCCGACTATGAGGCGGAGCTGGTTAGGACTGACATCTATGCCGTTTCGCCTCATACGAGGGCGGCGGGATGTCGGTGACCAAGAACTGCCAACCCCCTAATCCAGGGTGTTATGCGGACCGTGCCTATTGGACGATTTGCAGCCAGGGGATAAATTCGGCTGTATTCGAACGGAGCCTTCCCGATACCGGGCCATCTCGGGAAGTATTAATGGCCTTACCACAGCAAGGGGCGCTGCTGTGGCGGACGGTTCTTTCCCTGTATATAATACTGGACCGCTGAGCCCGCCTTGTCGGGCAGGTGGTCGTACGACCAAGATGAACGACTCATTAACTGACTGTAATAAGGACGATGTAAAGAGGACGACTGAGTCGCAATCCAAGGACGACAAATACGAATTAAGCGATGCGTTGGACTCGGGGAGCGAGAGTAGTGCTGATTCAATGAACTCCGTGTTGGAGAAGCACACAAATGAAAACGGAGTAGAAGAGTGGAGAAGGGTACGGAGCAGAGGAAGTAAAAGAGCTCTCTCGCAGTACCGTGCAGCACTAAGAATTGTTCAACGCTTGGGAGCAGTGGTCGACCCAACAGAAGTGGAGATCGAGCGCTTGGAATGGGCCCATGAAGAGGTAGAAGTAGGTCGAAGGTAGTTCAAAAGGTTTGCTGCGAGAAACCCTCGGTTCTGCAACCGGTACGAGGAGGAAGAAGCGTCGAATGGCAGAATGAAGAGGCAACGTTCGGCGGAAGGCGACAAGCCTGCTTTCAAGAGGCAGAAAGGACCCAGTCCTAGAGCCGCGAGGCAGGGCAGTCGCATAGACAAGACAAGTAGGCCCAAAGCTGTAAGACAGATGGGCTCCAATAGCGAGGTAGCAACTACATCGAAAGCTGTGAGTCAGAGGGAAGTTCCAATTAAGGAAGTAGGAGATAAGCCAAAGTGAGATAACGCTAAGACTCCGGCTTTCTCGGAGGCGCTAAAGGGAGTTAACGCTAAGACTCCGGCTTTCTCGGAGGTGCCAAAGGGAGATAACACTAAGACTCCTGCTTTCCCCGAGAAGATGAGTGATGTGGCAAAGCAGTCACTGACTGTGGCGCTGGTTGATCGTAGCAGTCCTTTCGGACAAATGACTACTGAAAGGTGGAGATCTGTGGAAAGGGAGCTTTTTAGCTTAATGCTTCAGATGATGCGGGAACAACCAAGTAAGCCCCTTCCAACCTTTGATTCGGGGGATGGTATAACGGTGTGAAGATGATAGCGTGCGACAACATCGCGAGCTTGCAGTGGCTGGAGGAAGTGGTTCCAAACCTCCAAAGGCAAGGCACGAACGCGCGGTTTGAGGTGATGGATAAAGCGCAAATCCCCACGGTACCAAAAGTTAAGGTATGGATACCATGCGTGATGAAGTCGGAGGATACACTGCGACTTCTGCAGAATCAGAATCCGAACATACCGACACAGGATTGGAAGGTACTTACTGTATCTCGGCCTACCGAGGATGGTCAGTTCTACATCTTCCAAATAAACAAGCAGGCGGAGGATATTTTGTACACGCAGCTTGGTAAAATGTCCTTTGGCACTGGCAAAATTTACATGCGGCTCAGGAAAAGAAGTCCCGAGGATAAAAACCCCTAACACGCTAGAGGTGGGCGAAGTCGAAAAGGACCTCAAAATCCTAAGGGAAAAAAGACAGGTGGAGGTCCCCGACGTCACCACGAACGTGATAGAAGAGGACCAACCGCTGAATGGTGCTGTGACTCGCACAGAGGAACACCCTGCACAACAGTCACGAGAGGCTGAAGGGGGCCTCGAATACTTTAAACCAAAAGGGCAAGGGGAGGACGACGACGTCAAGACGAAGGTGCTGTAGGGGGACAAACAGCCCAATGGTGCTGCGAGTCCTACAGATAAACCTCCAACACAGTAAAGTGGCGTCGAGCGAACTCCTCCCAACCATTGAGGAGGGTTCGTTTGACGTGGCGCTGATCCAGGAGCCGTGGCTCTCATCGGGAGGAAAGGTTTCTGGACTTAGCGCGCGCGGGTTTGGCGCTTACTACGCGCAAACGGAAGGACGGGTGCGAGCTGTAGTAATGGTAAGGAAACAGCTGCATTCATATATGCTGCCTAATTACACCACTGACGATCTCGTAGCGGTGGCCGTTGAGCAAAAGAATAAGCAGGCATTTATCCTGGCGTCCTGCTACATGGCCCATGCTGCGGAGGTCCCACCGATGGAGTGCAAAAGGCTAGTACAGGAGGAAGGGCGCAAAGGGCGGTTGGTCATAGGCGCAGATGCAAATGCGCACCACAATGCGTGGGGAAGAGCAGATACGAATGAGAGAGGCGAATCTCTGTTTTGTTACATCCTGCAAACCAATTTGCAGATAGCCAACAGGGGAAACGTCCCTACATACATTGGTCCAACATCCAGCAATGTTCTGGATATTACATTGAGCTCCGAGCGTGATATATCAAGGTATGATTGGATGGTCCTTGATAGACCATCCTTCTCCGACCATGCGTATATCAGCTTCAATATCCCCCTAAAGAGGGTAGAGAAGGGAGGAACCTTTAGAAACCCTAGGTCAACGAACTGGACTAAATTCCAGAAACGTGTAGAAACAAAACTGGGAAAACCCAAAGAGGTTGCTAATGTAGAGGAACTGGAGGAGTCGAATGAATTCCTAACAAGGACGCTTATGACTGCGTATAACAAACTTGCCCTCTAAGAAGATTCAGAGGAAAAGCAAAGCCGCCATGGTGGAGCAATGAGCTGAGTCTTCTAAGAAGACTGGTAAAAGAAATGTTTAAGCTCGCAAAGACCGCGGAAAGCGAAGCGTGTCGGGACGAGTACAGGGATCTACTGAGGATATACAAGCGTGAAATTATCAGGGCGAAGAGAAACTCATGGAAAAGTTTCTGTACGGACATAGAGTGCTCCAGCGAAACAGAGGCTGATAGATGTGTACATAAAGTCCAACGTGGATGAAAAGCTGCTCTCCACAACACAGCATGCGTACACCAAAGGCAAGTCGGTAGACACCGCATAGCATAGGGTGGTAATAAGCATAGAGAAATCCCTGGAATATAAGGAGTATGCTCTAGGAGTCTTCTTGGACATTGCCGGGGCTTTCAATAATGTTGCAAAATGGGCGATTATGGATGGTCTTAATTACAGTAAAGTACATCCTGCCTTAATCAGATGGATCGGCTGCATGTTAAATTGCAGGAAGATTACATCACAATGGGGATTGTACGAGGCCACGAAATCAGTGGACAGGGGTACGCCGCAGGGAGGGGTGCTATCACCTCTGCTGTGGACGCTGGTCATCAACCAACTGCTCAGGCAATTCGTTGAGGGACCCGTAAAACTTACGGCTTACGCAGATGACGTTGCAATTGTCATAAGTGGAAAGTGCCTTCCAACGATTAGTTCTTTGATGGATCGGGCGCTTCGCGATATTCATACCTGGGCATCTAATGTCGGGTTGAAAGTCAATGCGAAGAAGACGGATATGGTCTTGTTTACAAAGAGGTACAAGGTCCCAAATTGGACCAGGCCTAAGTAAGGAGGGGTGACCTTACAGGAGAAACCTTGCACAAAATATTTAGGAATCATCCTAGACAGTAAGCTGTCATGGAAGCTCAACGTGGAGGAGAGGGTCAAGAAGGCCTCAACGGCACTGTATGCATGTAAAAGAATGCTGGGGTGTACATTGGGTTTTTACAGCGATTGTAAGCCCTATTCTATACTATGGAGTTCTTGTTTGGTGGAAAGCCACACAAAAAACAACATACCTCAAAAAATTAGAGGGGGTATGCAGACTATCGATGCTTAGCATTACGGGAGCCCTGAAAACAACCCCGACGGCTGCACTGTATGCCATTTTGCACATCCCACCTGTAGACCTGGTAGCAAAGAACATATCATTAATAACTGCAACCAGGCTCGGTGCCTCGGGGCAGCTTGAGCGCCGACCATATGGCCATAGTAGTATAGCGTCATCAATCACAAGACGAACAGACTACACGATTCCCTATCTGCGCTTCGAGGGAGATCTTAAGACCACAATAGAGGTGGACGGTTGGCGCAAGGGTGCGCAAATGGCGGACGAGGCGATACATGTGTACACCGATGGTTCCAAAGTAGTGGAAGGAGTAGGGTCTGCGGCATACTGCGCTGATCCGGAATTAAGCAGATCCTACAGGCTGCCGGATTACTGTAGCGTTTTCCAAGCGGAAATATTAGCCGTAACCAAAGCAGTAGAAACCCTGGAAGAGAATAGCTTAAGCTGCAACCGTTTTAACTTTTATATTGACAGTCAAGCAGCAATTAAGGCAATAATCTCGCATAGCACAGCATCTAAATGCGTGTTAGAGTGTAAGCAGTCTCTGGAGAGAATCGGGACAGGGAGAAGCATACATCTATATTGGGTCCCAGGGCATATGGGAATAGATGGGAATGAAAAAGCGGATGAACTAGCTAAAAAGGGCGCATCCCTTGAAGCTTGCTCCGTAGATGTCCCAATTAGATTGGGCAAGATTAAGCGAAGGCGAGAGGTGCACATGATCGACCAAGCGGGAAAGGCGTGGGTTCAAGCGCGGGGCTGTAAAGTGTCGAAGATTATGTGTAGGTCTTACAACCTTAGACTAACACAGTTGCTCCTATCATTAAAAAGAGAGGACTGTAGACTCATGACGGGTATTCTGACTGGACACTGCCTTCTGGCGTCACATGCCTTTAAACTAGGCTTGGTCAGTGATAGCAGATGTAGGAAGTGCGGGTTGGAGGAGGAAAGGATCGAGCACGTTCTGTGCTCGTGCCCTGCACTTGCCAGGCTAAGTCTCCAGCTATTAGGAGTGATACAGCTGTCAGATCTAGAAGCAGCAAGTGGCTTAAGTCCTAGGAAGCTTCTAGTATTTGCCAAGAGGACGGAGTTATTTTATGGTCCTGGTTTTTGATAGGGTTTTTCAGTTTGGTCGTTAAAACAAACTTCTGGTAACACTACGGACTCAATCAGTCTATGTGAGGTCCTCATGGACCGGCCAGTTCAACCTACCTACCTACCTGACATTTGTCGGAATCGACCGGATCGGACCACTATAGTATATACCTCCCATACAACCGATTGTTCAGTAAGAGGGTTTTCGCCTTTTCTGCCCCATTTCTGCCTCATTTTAACAGCTAGCAACATCAAATTTTACCACAAGCTTGCGTATTGGGCATAGATTGTTGTCTGAAAAAACCGTCTAAATCGGACTAAAAATCGATTTCGACAAAAATGATGAAAATCCTCTTACCTTAACAGTCGGTTGTATGGGATATATATTATAAATATGTCCGATCTTAACGATTTTTTCAGACAACAATCTATGCCCAATACGTAAGCTGTTTTTCGTTCACTCCTTCATTCATTCATCCTCCACCATTTATTCATTCATCAATTTGTTCATTTATTTTGTAAATACATGATACATATTTATGCAAGAATTGTTGTTGTTGTCAAGATACGAGGTGTGGCAATAAATTTCCGTGAATTTTTCAAAACAAAAAAAAAAAAAGAATGAAGTTTTAGGAAAAAATTTACTATCGACCTTCACAAAAGTACCCTCTAACTCTACACAACGACTCCAATGTTTCTCTCATTATTGGATTCACCATGGGTAGTCGTACCACGTTTATAGTTTCATGGACCTCCTTAATGCCGCCATGATGACTTCCGTTGAGGTGCGACTTCAACTTGGGATATAGAAAAAGTCGCAGGAGCCATATCGGGGCAATAGGACTGGTTAGGTAAAGTTCGAATGCATTCTTTTTTGCCAAAAACTCTTGCACATCGAACGAGGAATGGGCCAGCGCATTGTCGTGATACAAGATTCCACACGAAAAACACCTGCCCGCAGCCCCTCCAAGACGCCAACATAGAATTTTCCAGTCACCTTCTGGCCAACGGGAACGTATGTACATTGCCTTCAGATGTGACTTTGACATCCTCGCTTTCATTGGCCGCTCCTTTTCTACACTTTTCCACTTACTTATGAGTTTGCTTAATCGTCTCAGGGTCATACTCAAATATCCAAGTCTCATCTCCAGTAACAGACTACCCGTTTGGGTTTTTCGCTAGAATAAACTTAAAATTTAATCACAACACGTTGCTTGTAATGTACGTCACACATTTTCACTATGTCACTAAAAGTGCGACTTGCAAAGAGTACCCATAAAACACAAACCAAACATTTTACTCTCCGAATTCGGTAATTTCATTATATTTTTTGTGTTTTTGTTTTTTTTTCAGATATTGCGCGCGAAGCCGGAAATGATGAACATTTACATATAACATCGGGAACAACTCTTGAATATAAACCAATGCAACCAAACGTAACAGACATAGACCAACAAATATCGGAGGTATGTGCCTATATGTTTGTATGTATTTATTTACAAGAGCTGGACAAAATGCCTTCATTCTAAGGGAAAATTTGGATGCAATAAATTATTTATCGAGGGGATACTATTGTAGTAGTTTAGAGTTGGTGTATCGCAGTCTTGAAAAACCTTTTTATCAAAAATGAATCTGGCTGCGCAGATGCCGTTCGGAGTCGTCATAAACTCTGATGGTCCCACAAATTTGTAAGTAACATTGGCCTATTGTTCTGGTAGTGGCAAGATTCCCAATTCAACAATGCCCATTATCTGGCTGCTAAGGTGGATATTTCTCAAGACATTTAGATTAAAATGTGGCGGATATTGAGAAAAAGTGTACCCCAAAGTCTGCAGCGTGTAGCTGGACGCCCTTTCTGTAAGGGCAAGGCTTATATTTATCAAAGTCTTTAGTATGCTACCTGTGGCAGGACGCCACCTCCAATGGCATGCCATCGTTGAAAGGGCATATAATGTATATAGACGGGGGGTACCTCGGCTACAAGGGGTATAAGAATTCTCATACCTAGAGGCAAACCTGCAGAACAAGAGGGTAAAGTAGCACAACACAAATTAGAGAAAAAACTGCCGTAATCTCCTCTGGTTGAATTATTATTATTAGGTAAGGTGAAACTGACCTCACCTAGACTTAATGTGTTCATAGTGTTACCAGAATTTGTTTGACGACCAAACGGAAAAACACCAGGTACCAGGACTTAACGTGTCCAACCATTTCTTCCTGTAGCTCGCACGGCCAACATTTGCTGTTTCTGACGATGCCTAACTTATAAACATGTGGCATCAGAAGGCAGCGTCCAGTAAGTATGCCCATCGTGAGCCTTAAGTCTTTTCTCCTTGGAGCGTTGGTCTCCAAAAACTTTAAGTGATTGCCCTTTCGCATACGCGATGAGACCACAGTTGTGCTATGGAATGCAGAACCCTGCTTTAGAGATATGAGCAAATTTGTGAGTCTAACGTCATAATATTTGCACATAATCTTAGAAATTATGCAGCCGCGCGCTTCTGTCCACAACGTTCGTACTTGATGGATCATATGTAACTTCTGTGTCCTGTTGATTTCGACCACACGGATTCATCGAGTGCTGCACCCTCTTTTGCCAACCCATCGGCCTTTTCCTTACCTTCTATCTCTTTTTAACGGGGAACCCAGCAAAGCCTCTCCAAGTTTTTTGGTCTGCGTACTTTTTTGTGCGGCTGTCCACCAAACTAGGACTCCATAGTAAAGGATAGGCTTGACAATTGCCGTAAAACCCATGTGATAGTTTGGGTGATAGGTCCTATGTGCATCCTCTTGCATGCATACAGTGCCATGGAGGCCTTTTCACTTTCTATCTTCTACATAGAGTTTCCACGATAGCTTACTATTTGTTATAGATGGAACTAAGCTTCATTAAATTTATTTTCATCACATGTAAACTATCGTGTGAAAATTACAAAAAAAAAAAACAAGTAAGGACGGGACTGTATTCGGCTGTGCCGAGGAATTGATACCTTTCATGAATGGAGCAGAACAATAATGTGTTGAAGTTTGAAAAAATTTATAAAATCTGAGCAATCAGTTGTATGGGATATATATTCTATATACGACCGATCATAACGAGTTTTTCAGACAACAATGCCTGCCTAATATGTAAACATCCTGTGAAATTGCAAGCTTCTAGCGAATAAAATTAGGCAAACATTACGTTAAACCTCATATATCAACAATCGGTTGTATGGGACATATATTATATATATGACCAATCTTGATAATTTTTTTAGACAGCAATTTACGCCTTATATGTAATGATTCTGCGAAATTTCAATCTGCTGGCTGCAGTGCGGGGGGGGGGGGGGGGGAATAAGGGTTTTTGCAACAATTTTAAAAATAGAAATTTATTTCACAAAGCAACATCAAATTTTTAGAAATAAGGTTTTTCAATTAGAAGAACATTTTTCTAAGCGGGGTTGCCCCTCGGCAATGTTTGGCAAGCGCTTCGAATGTATTTCTGCCATGAAAAGCTCTCAGTGAAAACTCATCTGCTCCTCAGATACCGTTCGGAGTCGGCATACAACATATAGGTCCCGTCCCGCCAATTTGTAGGAAAAATTAAAAAAAAAAAAAGCACGACGCAAATTGGAAGAGCAGCTCGGCCTAAAATATCTTCGGAAATTATCGCGCCTTACATTTATTTATTTATTTTTTATAAAAGATGTGCTCTTAAAGAGTTTTTAATTACAAGCAAATTGGTGTTTGAATTGTCGGTAAAAGTCTAGTTGAGGGGTCGACTGCTAATACGCTACTAAAACTATCGACAGAGCTGTCAAAAGACGCGTATTGACCTCGACAACAATAATCCGAAGGCGGAAAAGAAAATAAGTGTTTTGCGAGGATATAGTTTTGGTCTCCAAACCGGTGTTGGACCCACCCAGGGTAATTTTTTATAAGCGAGGCCGAAGGCCGTCAATACATAAAGGTGTTCTGCGCAAAAATACTATAGATACCACCCCGGTTTCGGAGGGACCCGCGGGTCATTTTTCGGCTTTTGTTTAATATATTTGAACGAGCTGAAATTTTTCCTTTCCGCCTTCGGATTATTAATACTGAGGTCAATACGCGTCGTTTGACACCTCTCTGGATATTTTTGGTAGCGTATTAGCAATCGACCCCTCAACTACACCTTTTCCAGTTTAAGTTCAGAAATTTACAATTCAAGTTCAGAAAATTGCAATTAAAGTTCAGAAAATTACAACTCAAGTTCAGAAAATTACAATTCAAGTTCAGAATTTTCATTTCAAGTTCAGAAAATTACAATTCAAGTTCAGAAAATTACATTTCAAGTGTACTAGCAAATTACAGATCGAATTCAGAAATTTATAAGTAGGGTGTTAATTTTCAAAAGTTATTTTAATTAATTAATTTTATAATTATATGTTACTTGCGGAAGTGTTGATGCTTCGTTGACCATGTTACCAAAATGGTGGCTTGGGTATAGTGTACTCCAAGTTTTCTTCAAGGTGTGTACATCCCGGATCTTGAAATCAAATGGAGGATAATTCTTTCCAACAAGTGCATGATGACGCTACGGCCAAGAAAATACTTCAGTCGAAACAGCAGTTTGGAAGCAGTGGAAGGGAGAGACTTCCACAGAGTTGCGAAGGTGGAGGAAGACTTGACCTCTTATTGTGCTACCCATCGCCGTCAGTTACCGCGAAACAGGAAAAGCTGGCATGATTTGTTACGAAACTGCCAAAATCGCGATTAAGTGCCAATTCATGATGAATGATGATGATGGGGGATAAGTTGAGATATTTTGACATATGGCGCCAAGATCTATGTAGACAGTACCTATACGTTACTTCTGGGAGTGTGGACGCTCCGTTAACTGTTTAAGTGCTGTCATACTCAGTGCAGATCAATGGTTGTGACGCTAAAAATATAGCTGTATGGCATTGCAATTGCTTTTTATGAGCGAGAGTTTTTTCTTCGCTATCTCGCAAAATTGATTTAAACGAGTTAAGATGTCCAATGCTTCCTTAACACATAGATACCATCTTACATACCTTTATTTCCATTGGATGAAAAAAAATACCCGACAAATTTTCTGAACTTGAATTGAAAATTCTGAACTTGAATTGTAAATTTCTGAACTTGAATTGCAATTTTCTGAATTTGGATTGGAAATTTCTGAATTTAAATTGGAACTTCTGAACTTGAGTTGTAATTTTCTGAATTTGAATTGTAAATTTCTGAATTTAAATTGGAAATTCTGAACTTGAATTGTAATTTTCAGAACTTAAACTAGAAAAGGTGTAAACTTTTACCGAATTGTCAAAATCGGTGGAGCCTATCGGCTGCTGTTCAACTTTAAAAGAAAAAGGGCAATATTTGTATGTTTAATGGTGTGTTCAATTTTACTTAAGATTTTTTAAGAATTAATGGGCTTAACAACGATGAATGATAATTGTTATTCAATTATTATTTTGGTTTTATTGCCAGTAAATGTTTCCTTCTTTTCAGTTTTTCCCAATAAAACCAAAATAATAATTGAATAACAATTATCATTCATCGTTGTTAAGCTCATTAATTCTTAAAAAATCTTAAGAAAAAGACAAAGAAAATTCAAATGGCGATAATTAAGCATACAGTATTTTTTGGAAAAATCGAAGACGAGCATTTGTTTGTATTATCGATAGCTATCAAATAATATCAAAAATAAATTATGACGTTTTTCGGTGATCACTTTCAGAAATTTTCACTCTGTGTCTTTAAACATAACATTTATTTACATTGTTATTATTACATTGTTTTATTAAAATTATATAAGTATGAAATATACACACCCAGTGGTGATAAAAGTACCAAATAAAAAATACACAAAGTATTTAAAAACAGAATACATACCTACTTTCGAAAATACTTTGAAATCGAAAGCTTACATTTTGGTATCATTAAGTGCTGTACGCAGATCAAAAGCAAACATTCAGGAAAAATTTTGCATTTTTCTTGAGCATGAAAATAGCAGTAGGCACAAAATTTTGGTATTTCACGATGCATGGCAATTTATACATGAATATCGCTTTTATAAAAATAAAACAAAATTTATGAAACTTTTTGATACCATTTAACCCCCCCCCCCCCCCCCCCCCCCTTCACCACACAGCCGAGCTCACGATCCGCCACTGTCTGGCTGTTAAAATGAGGAATAAATGACAAAAACACTCAGAAGGACAAGCCTAATCAAATCAGCTCGTCATCCATATCACTTCGGTATACTTTTTGGTGGGTCTAACTCTTCTCCTTACAATTTGAAATTCTCGACAAACTTAAGATATCTACCATTTCATTTTCATGAAAGGTATAAAAAAAGCTTTGTTATTGTTAAGCACATTGCTGTGAACACCAGTTTTATTAATCAAACCACCAAATACTCCCAAGGCGATTGCATCAGCAACATACGAACATCGACCGCCACCACCAACAGCATAGGCAGAAGGAAAGGCAACAAATTTGTTATAATGAAAAGCGCAAAGGCTGCGGCAACGATTATCTTATTTTTGGCTCATAAACCAGCTCTCCTCCAACCTATCACTCTCACAGATATTCTAAATATAAATATGTACAACTTAATCATTCTATTTATTGTCTCTACGAAGATGTGTATTTTGCGCATTTCTAAATAAAACGACGTGTAGTCTAAAAATAAAATTCAGATGGATGCTATAGATATATAAATATACATATATGTTTGTATGTACATATGTATATACATCTGCTAGTTTAGCAATCTGGCAAGCATACAAACAACAAGCGGTCTCCCCGTTGAAAGTAGTGAGTTGGGGCTCTCGGCACGGATACGGGACTGATTGGTACTATTTTTATGTTTTCTGCTTTTGTACATTAGACTGGGTCGATTTATTAACCGATATCGCGCCATCGATTTTTCGATAGGATTTGGGCTCAGGGAAAAAGTCCCACTACGCATGCCCAAAAAAATAATTTTCCAGCCTGCGAAATTTCATTTTTTTACTATTTTCGACTTTGATTTTTAAGGTTTTTTTTCATGACCTACTAAAAAAATTTTCATTTGATTGTAAAATTTTCATGTATACTCTTGTACGACCCAAAAATGTCCGCTAAAAACGTTGGCGATAACAGTTTTTTGAAAAAAAAAAAGAAAAAATTTTTGAAAATTTTTCTAGTTGGTCATGAAAAAAACCTTATAAATCAAAGTCGAAAAAAGTAAAAAAAAAAACAAAAATGAAATTTCGCAGGCTCGAAAATGATTTTTTTGGGTATGCGTAGTGGAACTATTTTTCCTGAGCCCAAATCCTATCGAAAAATTGATGGCGCGATATCTGTTAACTTTCGTCTATACAAATCGACCCACCCTAATGTACATAAATGAATGCTAAATTTTGTGTGAATGCACATGTTTTACAAAATTGATGTGCTCCCCAGTGTGAGTTCTATAAATTTGTATATTCTAGCTATTTGACTCATGCCGATGCCTTTGCCATTTTCTATTTTAGTATTCATTTATATTCTATTATCCTTATAAATAGCATCATTTCCTTCATTTTAACATCCTGCGAGATTTAGTAAAAAACATGTAGGTATGTACATATGAATACAACACTTGTAAATTTGAGTAGTACACAGATGCATATGCAGGTACTAGAGATATACGCTGCCGCCATCGCCGATTTTTGTTGTTTTCGGACGCCGCCTCGCAATGTCATAAATATTGGCGCGGCGTCGACGTTAGGTGCGTTTCTACATCTTTTACTTATTTAAGACTGGCTATGTCGTATCTTTGAGGTACGGTATAGTTGAAAGGGGTATCAATGGACAGGCAATATTCATTGCCTTTAACGACATAACTCTGTGGTACTCGAGCGCAAGCGCTTTCTATGTAATGCATCCCTCAGTAGACAAGGTTAGATGTCGTGCACACAGACGGGCACATTAGCACAAACACGACATGCCACACATTACCATCACCCCACAGAGGTTAAAGAAGCCATTAAATAGGCTTAGCTTTCGAAATCAATAGGTTCAGACGGTATAGCCATGCCAATGCTGGAACACCTTGGCGTTGAAGGAATAATCTACCTGGCGCACGTTTTCAACTGTTCCTTAAAGTCCTTCGTCGTTTCGAACAACAAAAAATGGCAAGGATAATTCCACTACAAGAACCAGCTAACGAAGGTTAGTCATATCGACCGATATCACTCCTCTCCCCAGTAGCGGAGACATTGGATACCGTCCTACTCCCTCATTTCACTGCGAATGTTCGCTTAGCCACTTATTATCATGGCTTCGCAAATGACTAGCACTACCACCGCGCTAAAGGCCATACACACTAGGGTGGGTCGATTTGTATGGACGAAAGTTAACCGATATCGCGCCATCGATTTTTCGATAGGATTTGCGATCAGGAAAAAAGTTCCGCTACGCATAGGCGAAATTTCATTTTTTTGACTTTTTTTCGACTTTGATTTTTAAGGTTTTTTCATGACCTACTAAAAAAATTTTCATATGTATATATGTAAAATGTTTTTTTTTTTTAAACTGTTATCGAAACGTTTTTAGCGAACATTTTTGGGTCGGACAGGGTATACATGAAAATTTTGCAATCAAATGAAAATTTTTTAGTAGGTCATGAAAAAAACCTTAAAAATCAAAGTCGAAAAAAAGTCAAAAAAATGAAATTTCGCAGGCTCGAAAATTATTATTTTTTTTTTTGAGTATGCGTAGTGGAACTTTTTTTCTTGAGCACAAATCCTATCGCAAAATCGATGGCGTGATATCGGTTAATAAATCGACCCAGTTTAATACACACCCAGATAAATTACTAACTGAACCAGCAAAAACCCCATCATAGGACGGTGCTCTTGAAATTTGACCTGTCAAAAGCTTTTGACACAGTCAACCACGACACGCTACTCCAAGACATAGAAGGTTCACCCCTTCCCTCTTGTCTAAAAAGGATGGACCGCAAATTATCTGAATGGTCGCCAAGAATCAAACAGAGGATGTCCAGGGTGGTGTCCTATCCCCACTTCTGTTCAATTTCAACATATCAAAGCTGCCTTCCTCACCAGAAGGTGTTAACATGATTTCCTGCACCGACGACTGCACGGTAATGACAACAGGACCTGACCATCGAACAGACCAATTAGTTTCTACAATAAACAGCTATATCCTCTGTGTTTGTGGTTTCCTCACCTCGCGCCACCTGGTTCTATCACCAACCAAATCCACGGCCACTCTGTGGAAGGAAAAGATAACCAAATATGAAGACTGTCGAGTCACCCAAAGGTAGTTGTAACGTTTGACACTCTTAGTAATAGTATCCAAAGTACAAAACCGCAACAAAATCCTCAACACGCTTGCTTGCTGCATTGGGGAAAAGACAAAGAAAAGACACGCTGCAGCAATTTGACATTTCTTAAAGTTGGCGGCCCTATCCTCAAGTCACTTAGAGTGAATCACCATGATTATAGCACCTAAGCCAAGTTTAGAAATCACCTACACGTTTATTCAGCTAAAATAATGACGCAAATTGATCTTGAATTTATGAATAATTTAACTATAAATAGAAGGATGATTCAGACTGTAAGCTAAGACCGTCGTCAGATAAAATTTCATTGAAATATTTTATCGCTTTTTGATGGAATTTTTCGAAGTTTATATACTCAATTCAAGGGCAAGCCATTGCACAGTTACTCGAAATTAGTTATTTAGTAAATAACCGCAAATTTATGGGAATGTCAAATGAAGTTCAGGTTTTGTACTCTCAAAACGCGGATTAAAATAAGAAACTAAAAAAAAGAAGCATTAAGCTATCGAACGGCAGTCGCCGTGGTGTGGTGGTAGCGTCCTCCGCCTACCACACCGAAGATCCATGGTTCACGCCCCGGGCAGAGCAACAACAAAATTTTAGAAACAATTTTTTTCAATTAGAATAAAGTTGTTCTAATCAGAATCGCTCCTCGGCAGTGATTCGGCAAGCACTCCGAGTGTGTTTCTGCCATGAAAAAGTTTCTCAGTGAAGACTCATCTGCCGCTCAGATGCAGTTCGGAATCATCATTAGACATGTACGTAGGTCCCGTCCGCCAATTTGTAGGAAAAATTAAAAAGAGCACGAAGCAAACTGGAAGAGAAGCTCGGCCTAAAATCTCTTCGGAGGCTATTGCGCTTGACATTTATTTATTTTTTTGAACTTGATGTCAATTTTGCAAGCGTTGCCGTAGAGGGTTTCTTCGCCCTCTTCTCCACATTGAGTTTTCACGACAATTTACTGTATAGTGTGATTCCTAGATAGTCGGGTTGAACCGAGGTCCGTCTTTTCCGCTCTGGCGGTCAACCCGAGGTCGGCTGTCCAGACATGGAAATCGTTCCTAATTGGTTCAGTCGTCGATGGCTCTGAAATAGTCGCTGCCTTTGATTAATCAATTTAAGCACATATAGCTAAGACATCAGAGCTATGTGTGGCTATCCCCAGTTCGGAGGTACGTCATTAAACGAGTTGTGCGAAACTGTCGCTTTGGGTGACCGTCTCTTATTTTTTCATCAGAAAGATACATGATAAATATATATTGAACGATTGTCCGCCATCTCTTGTCAAATATCCAAAAATCCAAACCAAATTTGACAAGAGATGACGGAAAATCGTTCCAATATACATCAATTACCCACGCCTTCCAACAATTAGTTCTTTGATGGATAGAGCGCCAATGCGGAGAAGACGGATATGGCCTTACTTTACTAGGAGGTATAAGGTCCCGAATTGGTCTAGGCCTAAGCGAGGAGGTCTGACCCTGCTAGAGAAACCAAATATCTAGAAATCATTCTAAACAGTACGGTGTGGAAGCTGAACGTTTATGAGAGGGTGAAGAAGGCCTGGACGACACTTTATGCATGTAATATGCTATGGAGTCCTATGTTGGTAGACGGCCACTCAAAAATGAGCGTACCTCAAAAACTTATAGGGGTTATGTAGACTATCAATGCTTAGCATAACGGGAGCCGTGAAAACAGCAACGACGGTTGCACTGTATGCCATTGTGCACATTCCAACCGTAGACCTGGTGGCCAGTTCAACTTAAATATTGTAACGAATTTAGGGAAACTCCGCTTATTTCACACCTTCTGCTAACGTTCGTATCGCTTAACTGTTGAATAAAATAACTCCAATATTCAATAATGCAAAATGGCCTTTATTAAAGTACTTCACAATACTTCACAACCAATAGCTTGCTTAAATCAAACTGATTGCCCATGCCTCAGCTGGTGCTGCTTTTATACTCTTCGGTTTCCTCGTCGGCATACTTCTAGGCGTTTCGCCTTCTAGAATTTACTACTTGTTTACCAGCTATAAACTATAGATGCACGTGTATAGCTTCTTATATGCGCGTGTATATGTGACTGATACTTCGACCGATGATTGCATACTTTTGTGAACATCTCAGATATATGCATGTGTTTGTGCATATCAGTCCGTTTCTTGTATGTACATATGTGTAGACACAATGATTGATTTGTTTATGTAGATACAAGTGATATCGGCTTAGAGATGATAGTATGCTTTAGTGTTGCTAATATTCGTCACAACATTCTACAAATATTCGGCCTAATCCACAGGTGTGCCTTTGGCGTCAGGGCGTTTTTGCTCTGGTAAGCCCGTATATTACTTAGCGGTAATTATGAAGCTTCCGAACCCATACATAGCTAAACATCAATTTTAAGAATCGGATGTCAAGCAATCAAGTTGCAATAATAAATCTATTTCAATGTATTTGCAGGGATGAAATTTAAAAAAATTTAAAGATCTCCCTTGGATTGAGCATTAATTAAATAACTGTCAATACTAAAAATCCTAAGAAGTGCCTATTGAAATGATTAAAATTTGTTTACCTAATTATAAAAGTGTATGCTAAAGCCCGACAAATTTCGTTATTTATTTATTTACATGTTAGCTGAAAAAGAAGCAAGAATTACAAAAACAAATGCTACTTCATACATTTCATGAGCAAACGAAAGAGCTGGAATTGCGACACAAAATGCAACTGGAACAAAAATATCAGGTAATTTCAATATGTTTAACAAATATTTTCTATTTTATTTTAAATTGTTATTTCATCCTTAAAGAGCAACAAGTAAAGGTGTCTAAGTTCGGGTGTAACCGAACATTATATACTCAGCGTGAGCTTCAATTGTACATTTCATTTCAGATAAATTACTCTCTACATAACACGTGGCACCGCCCGTTTAAAAGAAATATATCTTCCCATTTCCTCTTACAATTAAACTTGATAAGTCAAATACCATTGATTCAAAACTATTTTTTGCTAAGTTATAACTTATTATTCTAGTCTACGTCCCTTTTAAAAATCTTGTATACAAAAGTGGGCGTGGTCCTTAATCGATTCCGTTAATTTTTCTTCAAAGCATTCCTTATAGTAAAGGCAACCTCTCTGCCGAATTTTGTTACGATAGGTTTAACGATTTTAGATTTATGATTAATAATTTTTATAAAATTTTTAATTTTTATCAAGAGTTTCTAGGTGTATTATTTACTAAATAATCAGGATTTTTGTGTTTTCGAAAATGTTACATATATATAAAAAGTGGGCGTGATTATCATCCGATTTCGCTCATTTTCAATACCAATCTATTCTGGGCCCAGATAAGCTCGTGTACCAAATTTGGTGAAGATATCTCTATATTTACTCAAGTTATCGAGTTAACGGACAGGCGGACGGACGGACGTGGCTCGATCAAATTTTTTTTTTCGATACTGATGATTTTGATATATGGTAGTCTATATCTATCTCGATTCCTTTATACCTGTACAACCAACCGTTATACAATCAAAGTTAATATACTCTGTGTGCAAAGCACGCTGAGTATAAAAATATTGTAAAGCTTTCAAAGCCCCCACACATAAGCAGATTTTCATATAGATGCGTTTTACTCAATCTTGTGCATTATGAGTCGATTGCACGTATTTTTATGGAGAACGGTAGATTGAGCGACACTGGTGCCATCTGACATGGAAAAGTAGCCAACTCCCAAATTTTGTTGCAAGCAAAGAATAAGGTCCTGTTTTTTCAGTGCGAGTTTAAACTCCAGTTAAAGTTGACTAGAGTTTAACCCTGCCACTTCAGCCGCTTAAGCTGAGATGAGCAGCAAAATTTGATGTTATCGAACAAAGCGGCAAGGTTAAACTCTAGTCAACTTTAACTGAAGTTTAAACTCGCACTGATAAACCCAGCCCAAGAAGAAGAAGTTGACATTTGCTTTGGCTAAGGGTGCTGGCACTTTTGACACCAAGCTCTTATGGAAACAACACTTCGACTCCATGAAGACTAGGGCCACGAGGTCCATCATGGTATGCAAACGTCTAGCAGGCAAATCATGGGGATGTAGCCCACACGTGCTAAGATGGATGTATACCATGATAGTAAAACCTAGGATAACATATGGCTCAATAGCCTGGGCATCGAGTACAACTCGGGCGACGACGAGGCAAACACTGTCAAAACTTCAGCGACTGGCAAGTGTGTGCATCACGGGAGCTATGCGCACATGTCCCACAACAGCGCTGGAAGCTATCCTCGATCTAACCCCGCTGCATATATCGATAGAGCAGTCAGCCAAGCGAGCCCTCCTTAATATCGTCAAGGAGGGCTCGGGCAAAGGTAAAGTCATATCGTCTCGGAACATGGAGGAATTGAGAGAGAAGATCCCAATCTCTCAACTCCCGAGGGATGATATCCTCAGGCAGATAGTATATGAGAAAATATATAAAGTAGAACTGGGAGACAAGGGTACGTGGGAAGAAAAAAGAATGGAGAGCATTCAGCAGCTAAACAGTATAGTATGGTATACCGATGGCTCGAAGACCCCAGAGGGGATTGGATCTGGAGTCGTTGGACCCAGAGCCAAGATACCAATACCCCTGGGAGCATACCCGAGCATTTTTCAAGCGGAGGTATTCGCCATAAGCCAGTGCGCGGACCTGAACCTTCAGCGAAAATACTCCAATGAGAAAATTGCCATACTCAGTGACAGCCAGGCCGCCCTCAAGGCCATCTCGGCATTTGAAATAAAATCATCACTAGTCCTTGAGTGCGTGGAAAAGCTGAATCAACTAGGAGCACACAATGAACTACTGTTGGCCTGGGTTCCTGGCCACAGGGGAGTCGAGGGAAACGAGCAGGCGGACAGCCTGGCCAGAGAGGCAGCAACGATACGACCTATTGGTCCTAAGCCGTTCCTGCCAGTAGGCCCGCAGGAAATTAGGGGGCATCTATTAGCAGAAGAAAAGGAAAAGAGGGAAAAACACTGGCGTAATATGCCAGGCCTGAGACAATCTAAGCTACTGTTATGGGGTTACTGCACAACTCGATACAGGGCATTTATAGGCCTCTCGAAAAATAACCTAAAAATTCTAACAGCTATTCTTACAGGACACTGTAGACTGAACAGCCACATGCAAAAGCTGTGTATAATATCGAACAACACATGCCGATTTTGTGAGCGATCAGCGGAGACGGCGGACCATATCCTCCTGGAGTGTGATGCAATCTCAAGACGTAGATCTAAGTTTATGGGCTCACCATGGCCGGAGCATTCTCACATCAAATCCCTCAAGCCAGGTGAACTGCTAGGGTTCATCAGAGATGTCGGCTTGGATGAGGTGTTGTGAAGCAGATGAGGGCACAATAGACCAATGGTCGCAGTGCGATCCTCAATTAATTATCTATCTATCTATCTAAGGGTGCTGGCACACTTTGCAATTGAAATTATTTTTCCCATTCGTTGGTAACTTTTCTAACATTTTTCGCAATTAAAAATAGCAATATAACATGTGAATACGACACAAATATGTTAGCAAGTATTTTTGTTTTATAGGGAGAATGTTTTTAACAGTGCTTCACGAAATTTTGTATGAGAATGTACAAGGCGAAATAAACTTCAATTGGTAAGTCTGAAGTTCCTTCATATTTATAAACGCAACATCTAGGTTGATTGTGGCGATAATACTGGAATGCATAAGCTTGTGTTAAACGCATCTATATGAAAAATTTCATTGTGCCGCGGCCTTTAGGCCAAGCTTGGACATAGGCGGTAACCAACCACCACAGGCCATTTAAAAACTTGTGGCCTGAGGTTCGTTACACACAAAACATACAAGTCCTGCAATAGAATAAAACTTCTGGAAAGAAAATTAAGTTTTATTACAATACTTGTATATTCACGTTGCATGAAATAGCCTTTTTGTTGCGCGGGCCGAGATAGCTGCAATCTGCAACAAAAAATTTAGACTCAGAATGAGGCTTTCTTATATTTTTATACTCAGCTGAGCAAAGCTTGTAACGGCATAAATTAAATGAGATAAATGAATACTCCCATATTCAAAAATTATCAGGGTGGAAAAAGAAATTTATTGAGCCGTTCGTCTGTAGCTTGAGCATGCAGCCCCAATTGGACATAAAGTTCAGAGCCGTAAAAAAAATCTTCCAGTCCCTCGCTACCAGCACTTGGGACGAAGACAAAGAAACGCTCATAGCCACTTATAAAGCATTTGGCTAGCAGCTTGAATGCTACGCGTTTCCGATATGGTCGCAGAGCCTAAAAAACTGGAGGAAACTGCAGGCCTGTCAAAACACCGCGCTCAGAACTGCCACGGATGTCTGCATAGTGTGTCAAACCAATGAGCGTTTAAAAAGATGTTTAGTGATTCCTCAGCAGATTCCGTCCACACCCCATCCTCGCTTCTCACGAAGTGATCGTTGTGATGTTCCTTAGAAAGAATCTTGCTGAGGTTACACGACTCATGGCCATTGTTAATCGACGAGCAGAAATATTGCCAAGACTCGGCCTTGGCTATCCTTCTTGCCTTCTTGTATTTCTTCACTGCCTCATTGTATGGTTGACATATCTTAGTTATGAAGCATTCGTTGTATAGCTTACCTACTTTTGATCTTAGCGCCCTAAGAAGTTTACCGCTTCAACGGTTTCTTCTTTTGGATGCTGATCGGGGTATATTTGTGGAAGCATATTGTAAATTCTAGAAACAAGTATTTTCAATTAGATTAAAGTTGTTTTAAGCGGAGTAGCTCCTCGGCAGTGATTTGGCAAGCACTTTGAGTGTATTTCTGCTATTAAAAGCTTCTCTATAAAAACGCATCTGGTATTTTTAAATTGTAAGGGCGCGCTCTAGATTATCCATTGCATCGTCAAGCTCTTGCGAGTTGCTGATAGTGGACTCATTCCAGAGGTTTTGATGTTAGACTAATGATTAATCTTCTCAAGGATTAGGCACCCTCTCCCCCTTTTTTCAGGAAACCTGGACAAGCCGAGCGGACTCCAGCACTGAGGAAGTCACAGAATTTATCCCATTTCGTTCCTTTGAGGTTTCTGCAGCGGAGAGGAAGGTTAGATCTGAATTTTATGTGGTGGTCCGAAGGGGGGTTATCTCATACACGCCACTTATCGACCAACGTTGAACCATTTTCCGAAGCTAACGTGGGGTCCAGCACTTCCTCCCAACCATTCGGCCTTTCCGAATGGGAAAATATAAATATAGCCTTAGTCCCCTTACTGCAGATACTTAAGGTTGAGTTTAGTATATACATAGTTGAAAGGGATTCACTTTTATCGTTTGTAGTGATGCTTCCCCATATACTGAAATAGGCGTCGCAGCCTGTAACCATTTTGTAGCCCTTGCCTTCTAGCTTGGCGATAGTTAAATTTTACTAATTAATATCCGTCTGTACGTGAAGAAGATAACTTGGGTAAATTTTGAGGTATCTTAATGAAATTTGGTAAGTAAGTTCCTGGGCACTCATCTCAGATCGCTTTTTAAAATCAACGAAATCGGACTATAATCACGCCCACTTTTTCGTTATCGAAAATTTCGAAAAACCGAAAAAGTGCGATAATTGATTACCAAAGACGGATAAAGAGATGAAACTTGGTATGACGCAGAATAGAAAATTTTAAAAATGTTTGACAATGGGCGTGGCACCGCCCATTTTTAAAAGAAGGTAATTTAAATTTTTGCAAGCCTTAATTTGGCAGTCGTTGAAGATATCATGATGAAATTTGGCAGGAACCTTACTCCTATGTGTTCTAAATAAAAATTTGCAAAATCGGATGACGAACACGCCCACTTTTTAAAAAAAAATTGTAAAAGTCAAATTTTAACAAAAAGTTGAATATCTTTACAGTATATAAGTAAATTATGTCAACATTCAACTCCAACATTTGTCTCCAAAGCTCTCATCTGAGTATGTAATGTTCCGTTACATCCGAACTTAGCCTTCCTTACTTGTTGTTTGTTATTTTGTTTTGTCATATCATTATTTTGTTAAAATGAATTTAGACATTGCAATGTATTCAAATAAATGAAATTAGAAGGGAATACAATAAGGTTTTAAAATTTTTGAATTAGATAAAGTTTTCAAATAAAAATTCTCGTGTAATTGAGTATTCAAAAGCTGCCAAAAAATATCAAAAACCAAATTTTTTTCGAACTTATTATAATTATGTAGTATGCGGTGAATTCACATGGCGCTTTCCAGGAACTACGAGAACAAAGACTTTCCACCGCCGCAGAAGAACAACAACAAAGAGAGCGACGCGAACGTGAGGTAATCAAGCGGAAGGAGAATTGCAGTGCCAATGCCAGTCCCGAAGTTAAACAAATTTTAAATGTAAGTAAGCTGAAAAGGTTTAATATTTTTTTGGTGTTTTTTTTTTTTTCAGTTTTTCGATATCGATGTCTATGGGCGAAAAAAATAGTATAAAAATTCAAAATTGTTAAATATAAATAAGAATATGAACAAACATATATGTTATGAGTAATGTCATTTTGAATCAAACTGCTATTTTTTTACCCACCACTGCAAATATTACTTTAAAATTTACTAATACTCATAACTCCTTACCAGCATTTTCTTGCGAGGGTATTTATTCGTTGCAACATACATACTTATTTGAGCGTTTAAACGGTTATGGCCGCCCAACAAGGCGCGCCAGTCGCTTCTTCTCTCTGCTAACTGACGCCAATTAGTAACACCAATGGAATTTAAATCTTTATCCACCTGGTTCTTTCAGCGAAGTGGGGCCGCCCTCTTTAGCTGCTTCCGTCGGCGGCTTCCGATAAAAAACCTTTCTTAGTCGGAGCATCATCCCACATTCGCAAAACATGGGCAGCTATCGGTACTCGCCGTCGTAAATCATAAACATTGCTCTCGAACCATTTAAAGATCCCTCTCATCTGATATAGCAGGATGGCTACGATAAGTGACATGCAGAGTTGGACCTAACCGATCCAACGTAACATTTATTGGCAAGCGTGATTCTTCGCTGGATTTCAAAGATGATATTGTTGCTGTGTTAATGCTGGTTCCCAAATAAACGAAGTCCTTTTATATTTCTAAATTGTAGCTGCCAAGAGTGGCGCAGTGGACAGGGCCTAAATTTGCTGACTCTTTTGCTTGATGACAGCGGGTTCTTCGTTTTGTTTTTGCAGAATCAAAATTTGCGATATCAATGTCTTCAGCCCGTGTCAGTAATTGCACCCTTTTATAGAATATTGTTCCAGAGCGGTTAAGCTCTGCAGCTAGTATAATTTTCTCCAACATCAAATTAAAGAAATCTCCCGATAGGGGGTCACCCTGTCTAAAAGGTCGTTTAGTTTCGAACGTCGTGGAGAGGTCCTCCCCAATTCTGACTGAGCTGATGGTGTTGCTCAACGTCATTTTGTACAGCCGTATTAGTTTTGCGGTCAATATAAATTCAGACATGGCGGCATATAGGCAGCTCCTTCTCGTGCTGTTGAAAGAGGCTTTAGCGAAAATCTGGGCCCGTATTCCGTTTTACGATCAATGACTGAAACTCACCATTTCAGAGCTATTGTTATTTAAAAAATCAGTTTCGATCGCGGATACTAAAACGTAATACGTACCCTGGTCGATGGTAGATTTACCAGGTCTGAAGCCGCGAAGAAGACTGATTCCACGATAGTTGGCGCAGTTTGCTGGATCCCCATTCATGTTGTCTGGGAAAAGAACACTTAGACTCTAATCGTCAGGCATGCACTCGTCCGTATTTGAATAGCTCCGCAAGCAATCCATCAGTGCCTTCGGCCTTGTGGTTTTTAATCTGGTCATTTCGGGCTGAGTTTTATTATCCCTGAGCGGTATATCGCTGACTCCATTTAGGAGGGCAGAGAAGTGTTCCATCCATAATCTTAGTTCTCTCTGGACATCGGTTACCAGGTCGCCGGTTTCGTTCTTAGATTAGCAGAGGCTTGATTGTGCAGACTGAACTTTCCGACCGTGTGGCCAAAAATAAACGCTAATAGAAAGCGTCTTTCACCTCATCGTCTTTCTCCTCTTGCGATGCATGCGCGCAGATGAATGATATATTAAATAATGTAGCTCTAATTCGGATGCCACATTCGTGACAGGCGTGAACATCAGTACTTGGCGACAAAGTTTTTCTCCCACCACAAATCCTACACCGAAATTACGCTTTTTTTCAATCACCAATAGTTTTCTTGCCAGTATTTGTTCATCGCATTTCTTGGATGGCGGTAATGTCGGCTTTTTCCGCCACGAGTACACTAACCAGCCGGGAATCTGCACCAATCCCATTAAGGGAACGGTCATTCCAGGTGCATACACTTAAATCATTGTCCTGTAAACATTTGCAAGAGTAGTCATTAGTAAAGGGTTGTCTTCTTATCCGAGGCCTTAATTAATTTTTCATTGGAGTGTGTTTTTGTGTGGCGGGTCCCAGGCTCAGCGCACAATCCGTTCAGCGGGGATTAAAGCATTACTTGCACGTTTATATAGCGAACAGCTTGATCCAAGACAGACCTTCGCTTGCAGCACCTTATGGTGATCAGCTAGCCCTTAAAACGATTATGGCGGAGTGGCGTAGCTAGGTTGTCGCCTTCTCACATTAGCTCACTATCAAACAGATGTGCAAAGGCTGCCCAGAGAATACTTGGCCGCAAGTGACCGGAAGAAGTGAGCTGCTTGAAAAATCACCCTGGGCCATTCCTTGGTGAATGCTGATCAGAACTTTCCCCACTTACGTGGACTTCTACACACTGCTCGACCCTCCGATTAATAAATACTTGATAATTTCGTGGATTGCGCGGTAAAGGTCCGAAACGCTGGCGGGACTGTTATAATGTATTTGTGTAATACATATTTACTAATTTGTTTCATTTTTTTACAGAATTTTTTAATTAACCGTAAACAGGCGGCTTCCTCCAATGGTATAACGACGACGTCACCTTACAGAAATAGGTACGTTGTTGTTGTTTATACACTTACATTTCTACAGCTGCGTACACGACAATAGTACTCGTGTGATCGTATAATTTTATATTAAAGGAAATCCAAAACAAACTTTGGAAAAAATTTACAAGAAACAATGCGAATTTTGAAAAACTTATTGCTTGTAATTTGTTCAACCAAAATTGATTCGGCTACGGACTTGGTTACTTTAAAAAGTTCTGAAATATTTTTCTGGTAATTTCAATTTTTTTTCGTAAACAGTTTTGAAATTTGTTTACATCATTTTAGTTACACAATTCTGTGAAGTTTCTTCTTTTTTGCTATTGTAAGTCCTTAAAGAAAAATAGATAGATCCACCAAAAAGTATACCGAAATGATCAGGATGAAGAGCTTAGTTGATTTAGCCATGTCTATCTGTTTGTATGCAAATTAGTCCCTCATTTTTTGAGATATCTTGATAAAATTTGGTGAGCTGTTATATCTAGGTGTCCGATTAGACATTTGTCGCAACCGGCCGGATCGGACCACTGTAGCATATATCCCCCACAACCGATTGTTCAGATAAGAAGCTTTTCGTAATTACTGTCCCATTTTAACAGCTAGACGCTTCAAATTTCACCGAATGCTTACGTTTAGAGCATTCATTGTTGTCTGAGAAAATCATAGAGATCGGTGGTATATATATTATATACCCCATATAAACTGTCATTTCTGCCCCCTTCATAACGACTAGAAGCTTCAAATTTCATCAAATGCTTACGTTTACATTGTCGAGATAAGTCATTCATGGTCATAGCTGTTTCATGCAGACCACAAAAACGTGAAACTTGGCATCCTCACACAAAGTACCTACCTATTTTTTATACTCAGCGTGCTTTGCACACAGAGTATATTAACTTTGATTGGATAACGGTTGGTTGTACAGATATAAAGGAATCGAGACAGACATAGGCTTCAATATATCAAAATCATCAGTATCGAAAAAAAATTTGATTAAGCCATGTCCGTCCGTCCGTCCGTTAACACGATAACTTGAGTAAATATTGAGATATCTTCACCAAATTTGGTACACGAGCTTATCTGGACCCAGAATAGATTGGTATGGAAAATGAGCGAAATCGGATGATAACCACGCCCACTTTTTATATATATAACATTTTGGAAAACACTAAAAACCTGATTATTTAGTAAATAATACACATAGAATGTTGAAATTTGACGTGCGGACTGATATTGAGACTCTTGATAAAAGTTTGAAAAAAATTTTTTTTAAATGGGCGTGGCACCGCCCACTTGTGATAAAATCAATTTTACAAATATTATTAATCATAAAATCAAAAATCGTTAAACCTATCGTAACAAAATTCGGCAGAGAGGTTGCACTTACTATAAGGAATGCTTTGAAGGAAAATTAACGAAATCGGTTAAGGACCATGCCCACCTTTATATAAAAGATTTTTATAAAGGTCTTGGACGAATAAAATAAGCTTTATATCAATGGTATTTCATTTCCCAAGTGGATTTATAAAAGTAAATAGGAAAAACTTCAAATTTAAAAAATTGGCGTAGCACCGCCCCTTTTATGACTAAGCAATTTTCTATGTTTCGGGAGCCATTACTCGAAGAAAAATTAACATATCGTAATGAAATTGTGTACACATATTTTCCTTATGGCAGGAAATATTCCTAGTAAAAATGGACGGGGTCGGTTAAAGACCACGGCAACTTAGATATAAAACAAGTTTAAAAGGTTTAAAAGGGTCATAGACTAGAATAATAAGCTATAACTTAGCAAAAAATAGTTTTGAATCAATGATATTTCACTTATAAAGTTTTATTGTAAGAGGAGATGGGAAGACATTTTTTAAACGGGCGGTGCCACGTTATGTAGAAAAGTAATTTATCTGAAATGAAATGTACAATTGAAGCTCACGCTGAGTATATAATGTTCGGTTACACCCGAACTTAGACACAATTTACTTGTCTTAAAAATCGCTTAGACATGTACATCTGTTCACTATATATTTCGTATCTTATACACCCGATTATTTGGATATTACGAATGGAATAAGATTATTGTTCCGCCCTATTCATGAAAGGTATGAAGTCTTCGTCACAGCCAAAGACAGGCCCGTCCTTACTTGTTTTTCTCTAATGTCAACAACAAAAACAATTGTATAAAGCAATATGAGCCTTTCTCGCTACTTAAATACCCATAATAATAGAGGTTAGGTTAGGTTGAACTGGCTGGTCCAAAGACTGAATGAGTCCATAGTTTTACCAGAAGTTTGTTCAATGACCAAACTGAAAAACCCTATGAGAAACCAGGACCTGTTATAAAATAATGTTAGCAAATACTAGAAGCTTTCTTGCACCTGCGCTACTTGCTGATTCTTGATCTGATAGCCTCCTAAAAGCTGGAGTCTTAGCCTTGCTAGCGCAGGGCACGAGCACAAAACGTGTTCGATCGTTTCCTCCTCTAACCCCCACTTTCTACATCTATTATCACTGACAAGCATATGACGCAAGAAGGCAGTGTCCAGTCTGAATATCCACCATGAGCCTACAGTCCCCTATTTTAACTGATAAGAGTAACTTTGTTAATATAAGGTTGTAAGACATGCACGTGACCTTCGACACTTTGCTACCCCGCGATTGGTTCCACTTTTCCTGCTTGGTCGATGATGTGCAGCCCTCGCCTTCTTTCAATCTCGCCCAATCTGATAGAAACGTCTACATTACAAGTTTCGAGCAATGCGCCCTGTTTAGCTAGGTCATCCGCTTTTTGATTTGAATTTATTGCCACGTACTCAATGTAGATGCATATTTCTCCCTATCTCGAATCTTTTCCAGGTATTGCATACACTCCGACACGCTTATAGATGTTATGCTATGAAAGATTTTAGCCCTAATTGCTGCTTGACTGTCAATGTAAAGATTTACGCGGCCGTATGGTTTGCGCTCAAGCTGACCCAACGCATTGAGTTTCGTTGCAGTTTTTAATGCTATGTTGGGTTGTTTGCAGGGCTCCCGGTCTGCAAAGCATTAATAACCAATATAAAAATAAATAAATGTAAGGCGCGATAACCTCCGAAGAGATTTTAGGCCGAACTTCTCTTCCAATTTGCGTCGTGCTCCCCTTGATTTTTCCTACAAATTGACCCACTTGTTTTATGCCTACTCTGAACGGCATCTGCAAGGCAGATGAGTTTTCACTGAGAAACTTTTCATGGCAGAAATACACTCGGAGTGCTTGCCAAACACTGCCGAGGGACGACCCCGCTTAAAAAATTTTTCTTATTATTGAAAAAACTTGTTTCTAAAATTTTGATGTTGCTTTGCCTGGGGCGTGAACCCAGGATCTTAGGTGTGGATTGCGGAGCACGCTACCATCACACCACGGCGGCCGCCCTTCCTAATTTTGTTGGGTACATTCTTTTTTGAGTGGACGTCTACCAAACAAGAACTCCATAGTATGGGATGGGCTTTACAATCGAGAGGGAACGATACGTACATCCCATCATTGTTTTACATGCATAAAATGCCGTCGAGGCATTCTTCACTCTGTTCCACGTTGAGCTTACACGACAATTTACTGTCTAGAACGATTCCTAGATATTTGGTACACGATCTTTCTGCAGGGTCACACCTCCTAGCTTAGGCCTAGACCAATTCGGGACCTCATAACTCCTAGTAAACGAGACCATATTCGTCTTCTCCGTTGGGGCTCAGCTCGACTTTAGATACCTGCTATGTATATCCTGAAGCGCCCCATCCATTAAAGAGCTAATTTTTGTAAGGTACTTGCCACTTATGACAACTGCAACGTCGTCTCCGTATGCCGTTTGTTTGACAAGGCCCATATCGAACCGCTGGAGCAGTTGGTTGATGTCCAACGTTCACAGCAGAGGTGACAATTCCACGCCCTCCGGCGCGCCCCTGTGTACCGATTTCGTGGCCTCATAGAGCCCTCACTGCAAAGAAATCTTCCTGCAATTAAGCATGCAGCCGATATATCTGATTAGGGCTGGATGTACTTAAGACCCTCCATGATCGCCTGTTTAGAGACAATGTCTTAGAAGACTCCTAAATCTTTGAAGAGATTTACAAGGTATACTCGAAACAGCTGTCGTACTGTCCGTCCTGATGTCACGTTGTTTAAATCTTTCTCAAATTTTTAAAATAAATTGAAACAAAAAATTTCTTAAAAAAAATACATTAAAAGCAATAAAAGGCACTCCCCGCTTTGTAATAAAATAAATGACAAAATTGTTTAATAATTTGTACTGCTATTTTCGTGTTCGCAGCTGTAATTAGTATGTATTACTTTTATATCTATTTATGTTAATTTTATTTCTTAATTTACTACCAACAGAGGTGTAGTGAAGAGTTCATCCGGTGAATCCTTGCCAGCTGGTTCTTTGACAAGTTCACATCCATACAAAATACCACCGCCCCCACCATCATCATATCTGAAATATGAATCCGATTTTCCACTACGCAAAACAGGCAAGTCTTCGGCAATTTTTGGTTTTTTTTTTTTTTTGTAAATTTGATAACAAGTCGCTTACACCAAACCTTTTTTATGAGTTAATTTTTTATAATTCACTTTTATATTTTAATAAATTTTTTTTTATTGGTTACAGTTTTTACTTCAGGCTTTTAATAAATAACAAAAAATAAATGAGATCCGAAGTAGCCCCGCATGTAAATAAATTTTTTTGTTAAATGCGTTTTTTGTTGTACTTAAACTACTGAAAATGGGTTAAAACAATTGTTGTAATTGCCTACATTTATACACACACATATTTATATGAGACGAAGGTGAATGCGATCATGACAACTGTATTGGTTTTCCCTATGAATCTTAACGATTTGAAATGTGATGTTGAAATGTGTAACAGATCACGCAGGCTATATTTATTTTTTGATAACTGTAGTCAAAGTGCATAAGTTCAAGTCTTTCTCCACCTGCCCATCCCAACTACGTGGATGTCTCTCCTTCCCTGGCTCACAATCGCGGCTGCCGTCGTAATATTGTAAAACTTTTCTTTGATGCAGATCGCGGCGAGATGCTTATTTGCATCCATGTCCTAAAGTATATAGCAGTGAAGTCCCTTTTCGTCGCGGTTGCCGATTTCAAACATGTTGCTAGGTCGCAAAACTTCGTGTTTTTTATGAAATTCAAAAATTATTAGAAAATATTTTAACTCAGCCTGAATCTTTTCTACTTTGAATCAAACTATCATATATATTATTTCTTATCGCTGTTTTTATGTACGGGTCCCTTTTTCGCTCTTATTTGGAATCCAAATCTATAAATAAAGTTTTAGTTGTAAAGATGGAGATTCGGGCTATTAGCGAGCTTTGGTCAATTTTGATCGTAGTGCTTTTGTTTAGCTATATTTTATTAAAATTATTTGTTAAAAATAAACGATTGTGAGCACACAAAGAATCTATTTGTACTATGGCACTATTGTGAATATTTGCACTGCATTACCGGCCAGTTGCTACCATACGCCAGATGGCAGTGCAATTTAATTGATTCATAGAACAGCTGATATCTGTTGATATTTGATAAGAGACTTTTATATTGGTTGCGCAATATGCGCACGGGTCCGGCTCGTATAGTTTACGAAAAAAATCATGAACGCTCGAAAAGGCGCTATATTGAAAAGTAACATAAATGTAGTAGTGACCATGGAAAATATTGGCAATTGGTGCGTGCCCACTTGTTGCTGTTGTTGTAGCAGTGCTTCGCCCCTTTCAATAAGTGCCATCACTTACAAATTGTCATCAATATCCTCTAAATGGAGTATTTTCTTCATACTGCTGACTTCATGAGTGCCGAATTTCTTCAAACTTAGGCAAATGACTTCTTACGTTTCTTGGAGGTGGTGCCTCTTCAATAAGATGTCTGTTGGGACAGGTTTCGGGTAATCAGCAGAAACTGTTTCTTCAGCATTTAATTTCACTCCTATATAGGAAGTATTTTTGCGTCACTGTTAAGATGATTTTCTGAATACATGAAACATAATGCACATCCCGTGGCAATTTTGAGCGCGGTGTTTTGACAGGCCTGCAGTTTCTTTTAGACGCGTTTAGACGTTTCTTTGGGACGCGTAGCAAACAAGTGGCTTGCCAATTACTTTATTAGTGTATATGATCGTTTCTTTGTCTTTGCCCCAAACTCTGTTGGCAAGGGACTAGAGGATTTTGTTACGGCTCTAAACTTTAGGTAAAATTGCAGCTACATTCTCGCCAAAATGTAGGTCCTGACTGAACGTCACACTCAGTATTTTTGGGTGTGGCACAGTCGGAAGCGTAAATAAGGTCGCCGATGATTTGATCGGTGACAGTGCCAAATTTTGCGTGGTAAAGAAACTGGTAAGACTAGGGAGATAGTCGTTAATTTTATAGCATAGCTCACCAATGGATGGGCCAGAACATGTTGCCCTTATCGTGCAGGTGGGGAAGGGAGTTCCGATATGTAAAAGTTTAAAAACTATTTAAATATGGAAAATAAGTAAAATTTGGGTATAAATGTATGCAGTTGCAATTTTCAAATCGCAAATATATTGATGTCAGCTAATACAACTAAACTTTAGCCTTATTGTTTGTTTTGTTCTACTACTACCACCCGACAAGGTTTGTAATAATACAATTTTATTTTATACGTAATAGAACAACAACACAAGTTGCCGACTCTCCAGACTCATTTTTATATAGACGCTTTAGATTTAGCATTCCCAATCACTGAATTGAACTTTTAAAGCTTACTACAGACACTTTTATGACGAGCAAAGTCGTAGCATAAAAAAGTGATAGCATTTCTTATGCTCTGCTACGTCGTGTTTTAGAGCAGAGCAAATAGCAGAATAAAAACTCCAAACGAATGAAATAGCATGTAGTATTTACAACGGCAAAAGCAAGAAGCTGCAACAAATAAAACCACAAGTACAAAAACAACAAGACAACGCTACATGAGCTCCAACAACAAAAACAAAAGAAAAGATAAAGTTGGGCTAAACAATGCTTAACAGAGCAAATAGCAATAACTTGTTTTTGCTCTCGCTCCACTACAAATAGCATGTCGTTTGGAGTTTTCATTCTGCTCCGGTCTATAACACGACGTAGCTCGTAGCAGCGCATAATTGTATGCTGTCACTTTTTTAAGGAGCGGCTCTGCTCTGTGCTCTGTTCAAACTCGGAGCATATTTCTCGCTGCTACTGCTACTCTGGAGTAGCAAATACAAACACTGGTTCAAATAATTTTTTATTCAACTTTTATTAGAATATTAAATATTTGGTGGTTATATTTTTTGCTCTATTACAAACAAAATAAATAATCAGCCCTATTCTGCATTTCGACTTGGATTGGAATTTTTTCGATTTGGCAATTTTGGTATTCTGTGTTCCAATCTCTTTCGATCCAACTTCGAATCGTTCGATTTTGTGTATTCTGCATTTCGATCGTAGTTCCGTTTTTCTAAGTTGCAAATTTGTTGGCGGAAAAATATTTTCTTTTTATTTTTTATTAATTTATAACAGAATTTTAACAAAAATGTAAGTAAAACTTGTTAAGAAACGTAAAAGGCTTGATGATGATTGTTTTTTATATGTTTCCAGGTCAAAAACAACATGTCGATGTCGAAGTCCTTGGACGTATTTGCCCCGCAAAAGTATCTAACACATACTTGAAAGCATCCTTATTAAGTCGAAAGTTTCTTTTTGAACCTAAATAAGAAAATAAGTCATTAAACTTTACCACTTTTAAGTTCAATTTCTTACAATTCGTCACTCATCTCAAATGGATTACACAAATCTCGCAAAATTTTGCCTTTCCATTCTCGCCTGGCCATTTTCATATGCGTTGCTTTCCAACTCCACAAATAATGCCGCGGCTATTGATTCCAGTATAATAGACAGCTATAATTTGTGTTTGTTCGTTGGGTCCAGTTATATGCCAAAGCAAGCTGCTGGAGTATAAGAAGGTGAAGCGAAAACGTAAACAATCCTTGCGGAAAGAATAAATTAATCTTCATAAAGTATTTTAGGCCAGTGCAATGAAATTAGGGTCCATAAAATTCAGAAAATGTCAACTATATTCATGCAGGAATCCGTTTGAACAAAACTTGGTGGCCACGGCAGGGAATTGGCCAAAAGAACGACAAAAACACACATACAATTATGAAAGCACTTCACTCAAAAAAATATAACACAGCGGCAATATATTCTGTTGCTTTTTTTTGTACAAAATGGCGTGGATAATAAAATATACACGTTTTTCAGTGTTTTTTACAAATTTTCTTTAATTTATTTTGTTCCAATGTTCACACATTCCATACAAACAGCTGATTTCGAAAAATCATTTGCTCTTCCGTTTCTCGTTACGAATCCGTCATAATGCAGAATACCCAACTTCGATTAAAGCGGAGCGTAGAACGGGAACGTAATCGAAATGCAGAATAGGGGTGAATAATTTTTAAACAGTGAAATTTATAAAAAGGCGTGAATAGGACAATTGTAAATAAAGCAAACTCAATATAGTAAACATAAAATGAGTTAAGATTAAACAAAATTTTAATAAAAATGTCTTTACAAATATTGAATGAATATGTAATTTGTCTGCTTTATTTTCATCATCAAAATGAATTTTGTTTAGCAGTTTTATTTGACATTTTAAAAATTACTTTAATAAATTCAACAGAAAATCAAAACCTATAAATAACCATTAGAAATAATATTCACATACAGCATCCGAACCAAATCTGCTGAAGTTGCGTCTTAAGCAAAGCGTTATTGAGCGCAAGCAGAGAATCAGTGGTCCAGCTGGGTTACGTCGGCATGAGCGCATATTGCAGCGAAGGCAACAGAAGCAAAATTCCGCTTTAACAAGTACGTATAATGGCAATGCTTTTATAACACTACTTATGTATTAGACACAATGTGAAGGGACCTGTTTTCTTTTTTTTTTTTTTGCAATTTTCATCAAGATTTGCACCAAATTTGCGAATAATCAACAAAGTTTGTATCGACATTATTCAGTTTTACTTGTAATTTGTGGACTCTTCTCAGTGTACAGTTAAGTTATAATTTTTGTATATAAATAGGCAAGTTAAAATTTTTGCACCCCTTTTACGGCCAAACTATAATTCTAAGAACTATATATGTGTGTATGTATTTATAGGTCGTCTCAAGCGGCAGTGCAAGCTATTAAAAAATTTCAAAAAAAAAATAATAATTATAAGTATAGCGCTAAAATATTAATTTAAAAATGGCACCACTATGAAAATGTTTACAGTCACTCTACCGACGCTAAGGCCCGGTTTTTCAGAAAAAGTTCAACTCAGTTTGAAAATTTTGGACAATGGGCGTGGCACCGCCCACTTTTAAAAGAAGGTAATTTAAAAGTTGTTCAAGCTGTAATTTGGCAGTCGTTGAAGATATCATGATGAAATTTGGCATGAAGAACACGCTCACTTTTTACAAACAAATTTTTTTAAGTCAAATTTTAACAAAAAATTTAATATCCTTACAGTATATAACTAAATTATGTCAACATTCAACTCCAGTAATGATATGGTGCAACAAAATACAAAAATAAAAGAAAATTTCAAAATGGGCGGGGCTCCGCCCTTTTTCATTTAATTTGTCTAGAATACTTTTAATGCCATAAGTCGAACAACAATTTACCAATCCTTGTGAAATTTGGTAGGGGCATAGATTCTATGACGATAACTGTTTTCTGCGAAAATGGGCGAAATCGGTTGAAGCCGCGCCCGGATTTTATACACAGTCGACCGTCTGTCCTTCCCCTCGGCCCTTAACACGATCACTTGAGCAAAAATCGATATATCTTTACTAAACTTAGTTTACGTACTTATCTGCACTCGCTTTATTTTGGTGTTAAAATTGGGCGAAATCCTACTATGACCACGCCCACTTTTTCGATATCGAAAATTACGAAAAATAAAAAAAATGCCGTAATTCTATGCCAAATACGAAAAAACGGATGAAACATTGCGATTGGATTGGTTTTTGACGCAAAATATAACTTTAGAAAAAACTTTGTAAAATGGGTGTGACACCTACCATATTAAGTAGATGAAAATGAAAAAGTTCTGCAGAGCGAAATCAAAAGCCCAGATGATGTTCTGGGTCACCCTGGTCCACATTTTGGTCGATATCTCGAAAATGCCTTCACATATACTACTAAGGGCCACTCCCTTTTAAAATACTCTTAACACCTTTCATTTGATACCCATATCGTACAAACAAATTCTAGAGTCACCCCTGGTCCACCTTTATGGTGATATCTCGAAAAGGCGTCCACCTATAGAGCTATGGCCCACTCCCTTTTAAAATACTCTTCAATACCTTTCATTTGATACCCATGTCATACCAACACATTCCAGGGTTACCCTAGGTTCATTTTCCGACATGGTGATTTTCCCTTATTTGGCAAAGGATGAAGGAAAATCGTTCCAAAAACGTCACCCTTCATCTACAATTGGTCGATATTTCCCAAACGTATGTGATATGGATTTAAAACCACTTATAAACCATCTACGAAACTCTACGAAACCAACGCAGCTAAGCTCTCAGCTGAGTATGTAATGTTCGGTTACACCTGAACTTAGCCTTCCTTACTTGTTTTTATTACAGTTTAATTAATAGAGAAAATATGCAAACATTTTAAAATATTTTAATAGTGAAATATACCAGTCGTTTATAAAAATGTTTTAAGTAATCGAACAGCGATTTAACAAGCAATCGAGGCTGCCTACTATTGTGAACGTTTTTTCAGACATTCACCACTTGTATGAATTCACAACGTAAAAGTTATTCAGGTTGCCTGTTAGTTACAAACTTTTTCCCGAATCGCCACTAAAATTTTAGATAAAAATTCAATATAAATTATCAAACTAATAGCTAGTATTATTAGTTCTAAGAAAAGACTAGATTACTATTACTTGAGAACCGGGTCGGCAGTTAAAATGCGTCTAAAAATGTCGAAAGGGGTATCAAAGAACGCGTTTTAAACCTAACAACAATCGTCCAAACTATTTTTTATGGGCTCGGCGTTCTTTTCTTGTTTTTATACTAAGCTGAGCAGAGCTAACAGAGTATATTAATTTTATTCGCATAACTGTACCCCTTAACGGCATAAACTAATCAAGATAGATATAGACTTCTATATATCAAAATGATCTGGACGAAAAAAGAAATTCATTTAGCCATGTCCGTCCGTCCGCCCGTCCGTCTGTCCGTAAACACTATAACTTGCGTAAATTTTGAGGTATCTTAATGAAATTTGGTACGTAAATTCCTGGGCACTCATCTCAGATCACTATTTAAAATGAACGAAACGGACTATAACCACGCCCACTTTTTCGATATCGAAAATTTCGAAAAGCCGTAAAAGCGCAATAATTCATTACCAAAGTCAGATAAAGCGAGGAAACTTGGTAAGTGGGTTGACCTTATGACGCAGAATAGAAAATTAGTAAAATGTTAGACAATGGGCGTGGCACCGCCCACTTTTAAAAGAAGGTAATTTAAAAGTTTTCCACGCTGTAATTTGGCAGTTGAGTATGTTCGGTTCGGTTCGGTTACACCCGAACTTAGCCTGCCTTACTTGTTTGTGAATATATTTTGACGAAGCAAAATGTTTAATTTTTTCCTACGGATTGATGCCACCATGGCGGAACTATACAAGGTGGCAGCATGGTGACATACCTACAAACATAAATAAAAATTCCATGTACTTTGTTTTTGTAAATTCGATGGACAAATGTCAAAATCGTACTGCGCCGGAAGTTGATGTATCAAATCAAATAAAAAGAGTTTATAATCAGCTGTCCCATGCTGCCACCTTGTATCGGTCCGCCATTGATGCCACAGTCAAACGCGTCAGTTTTAACATCCAAATTTTATTACATACCTTTTAGTGGAGTTTTTAATTTCTGACAAGATTGTGTAGCTCATTGCTGTAAATTGAAATTATCTACGAAAATTTGATAATTCCATATACAGCGCACGCTCGATAACGTGAACTAATTCAAACCAAGGCAGTTCACGTTAACAAAAGTGTTCACGTTTTGGAATGCCCAAAAAGACTAAGTAAATATATTTTTTCACATTTTGTTCTTGTTTTCGTTACATATTAATTGAAAATTAAGTCATACGATGGTTTTATTTAAAAAAAATCTTCTGTTTTTCCAAAACTTGAAGCACAGCTTTCTCCCTTAACCGTCTTAGCACACTCATATCATTTTGATCGACGTCTTCATGACCAGCCCATATTAACCCCTTGCTGAAAATTTCAACTGCTTCATTCGGCTTAATTTTCTCCAGTTGCTCTGATACGCTGTCATCGTCGGATTCGTCCTCTTGTTGATGATCGTCATCTGCATAGTTGATTTAGCAACATTATATTTCTTTGCTAAAATCATCACAGATGAGCCTTTTTTTTTAAAGACGAAAATTTCAGCCTTTTGTTTTAATGTCAAGCACACGGGTTTTTTAGAACTCATTTTCACCAGAAAACATAAGACGAACCACTCTTTGCAAAACCCAACCGCGACTCCTTACATGCAATTACGAATAAAATGCCTATTTTATAATTAGGGGATTCCCCAATTTCAGAATTACTTGAGATCAATGTAAACTATATTCAAATAGTTGTAACGTTTATTGTTAATGTTATAGAGCTTTTTGGGTTTGTACACGTTTTAGAGTAGTCAATGCACAGAAATGCCTGTCACATTTTGGGGTGTTCACGCTTTAGAGGGTTCACGTTATCGAGCGTGCGCTGTATTTTCACCCTGCACATGTATAATTTTTCCAGCATGACTTAGAACGAATATAATGGAATTATTTTATGGCCGATATAATTTGTTGTCAGACTTAAAGTAAATATGTATGCGGTGACGAGTGGAAAAAAGTTGATAAATATCGGACACCCTAGTGCATATGTCAGTAAGTGCTACCAAGTAAAAAGGATGAGCTGTCACAAGTCTACTACGAGAAACAAAACGAACAGAACCGCCATACGGCTCCGAAATTGATCCAGATAAATATCAGGTTCACGAAGTTGTTGTTGCTTTTCCATGCTTAAATTTTATCGGGATCTTGATCAGGCTTCATTCGAACTCAGCTAGTGATCCGTATGCAAATAAAACCTAAAATGAATCTCGAAATAGTTCGCCTAATTTGGATTCTAGAAAATTTAAAAACGGTTAAGGTTTCGGCTGATGTTCTGTGTGCCTTAGCCTTGAAAATCCATATACTATAGCTCTCTTAGGAAAAAAATGTATTTATGTATGTATTTATGTTCTTCTTTTTTTGCATTCTGCGTTCGACATGATTGCTTGTTGCTAGTTTGTTTTGTAATGCTTTGAATGTGTTTGTTGCTTCAGAAATGTTGTTTATTACTGCAATACTAATATAATAATATAATATAATAATAAGCTCATTAAGATATTCTGATAATAAAACATATAAGAAAATGATAACTTACATATGACGTAATCCACGAAACCTTTAACTTTATAGCAAACATTTTTTGGCAAATTCGACGTACTTTGCAGCCATTTTCTAGTCCTAGCACAAACTTTGTGCTTATCTCTTCTTAAAAGTAAATAAACGTTTGCACAACTTTAATGGTTTGCAGAGGTTTTTAACGTAATGAGTTCTTATGCCAGGGAAGATGAAAGAAGAGAGTAAGGCGCAGACGGCATATTGAGTCATCAGCTGAAGTACTTACACATACACACGCATATGGCTATGGGAGAGGCGCGGACTACAGATATACATGTATATAGCTGGTAACTAACCAAGCATGAGCTACAACTGTTCGCGAAATTACTAGACTTTAGGAGAAATGGGTGAGGAAACCGAGAGTATAAAAGCAGCGCAAGCTGAGTAATAAGGGGTCAGTTTGATTTAAACACGCTATTGTGAATCATTTTGTTTTAAGCACGCCATTGTGAAGTGAAGTATAATTGTACTTCCGAAAGTAGTCTAATAAAGGCCAATTGCAATGAGTGTTTTTTTCAACAGTTTAGCAGAAGGTTTCAAATAAGCAAAATTTTCCCTAAATTCGTTACAATATGATATTAGAGAAAAACTACAAGTTTACAAATATACTCAGGGCGGAGGTATATACATATATATACCGCAATAAAAAATTGTCTCGCGCCTGGTATCCGTGGTCGACGCCAACGAGCGTGGCGTATAAACAGGTCGAAAGTGGTTCGCAACCAGTACGAGGAGGAAGAGGTTACAGGCGGAATAAAAAGGCACTGATAAGCTTACGGCGTTAAGCTCGCTATTACGAGTCAAAAAGGATCCAGTCCCATAACCGTAAGGTAGTCTAGTTACATCGACAAGACATGCTCGTCCAAAGCCGGAAGGCAGACGAACCACAGCAGCGGGCAAGAAAATTCCTCGAAAACTGCAAATAGGGATGAAGTGAGTGATAAGAGGCCCAAGAGATGTGAAATTGTGACTCCGGCTGATCCCGAGAGTATGAATGATGTGGCAATCAGTTTTGGCTGCGGCGTTAATTGAACGAAGCAATTGATTTCTGAATTACCAGATTCTCCATAGATTGATTTTCGAGTACTGGTACACTCACAACAAATTTATATAAATAGAAGAGCTTTGTTCCAATCTAATATATACACCGCAATAAAAAGTATCTCGCGCCTGTGGTCCCTGGTCGAATCAACCGAACGGAAGAGCGAGTGCGTGGCATAGAAACAGGTGGAAGTTGTTTCGCAACCACTATGAGGAGGAAGAAGCTACAGGCGGAATAAAGATGCGCCGATCGGCCTTAAGCCTGCCACGGAAGATGGAGATGCATAAATAGAAAAGGAGCTTCTGAACTCACCATCAAGATGTTGTGGGATGAGTCGAGTAAACTGTTTTCATCCTTCGGGTAAACAACTTAAAGATGCATGTACTAAGTTAGTGGGGGGTATAGCGTAGAACCACACGACACCAAAGCCTACGGTATGAATCCAATGTGAGGTTTCGTCGTTGAACAAGCATAAAAAATCTAATTTGTCGGTACAGGTTTAGAAGATGCTTCGCATGTCTCGGCCTACAAAGGAGGGTTTCCACTATATCCTCCAAATAAACAAGCAGGCGGAGGATGTGTTTTGCACGTACTGCATTTATCTGCACGTCAGGAAGAGAAGTACCAAAGACAACAATCAAAACATCTTAGATGCGCAAAAGAAGAAAGGGACACCTAAAGCCTTAAATCATAGAAGTAAGAGGAGGACTTCGGCTTTGATACGAAAGTATTGGAAGAGCAAGTAATAAGAAATTCCCGTACGTGACACAATGGCTCAACACTCAGAAACCCACTGAATTTTGAGGTATCGATTGCGGACAGCACTCTTTGGTAAACCAGGAATCCATATACCGACCCTAAATGAGAGGTCTAGATCAAAATTTTATGACGAAAAAACGTTAACCGTCATCTATGGACCGAACTTCAAGAATTCACGAATTTTCCAGGCATAAATCTATGCAATAGAAGTTTGCGGTGGAGAATGTCTACGAAGAGTCGTATCCTCGTGGAGTATTCTTATTTTGTCAGACAGCCAGGCACCCTTACTTGCTTTGCAGTCTTACATAAGTACTTCTGGATGAATGCATTGAAGTCCTAAATGATCTGGAAGCCTAAAACAAGGTTTTGTTAGAATAGGTTTCCGGGCATCAGCGATAAGAAGATATTGAACAGGCAGACAACCTAGCCAGCAGTGGGCTGAAACAGCATTCTATGGTCCAGAGCACTTCTGTGGGCTCACAAAAGCACAAATTCGGGATTGAATGCCCAGGGTAAAGACAGGCCACATTTTTTATACCCCCAACAACGAGAGTATCAGCCAAACTCATTAATATAAGCAGAGGGGACCCACGAACTCACACTGGGTACTATACAGGGCACTGTAGTCTACGATATCACCTAAGTAAGTTAAATCTATGCGATATACAATTCTGACGCTTTTGTGAGCTGGAGGATGAAACACCCTTTCACATTCACTGCGAATGCGTCGCTTTGCAAGGCAGATACCCTCCCATATAGGTTCCGCGATTCTTAATCTGCTCTTGATAAGGAGTAAAAAGCCTGAGGAGCTACTTAAATACATTAAAAGCCTTCACATACAATAATAGGCTGAAAGTTCAAGCACAATAATTGGAAGTGCATGAAGGCCTAATTATAATAATAATTGGTAGGGAAAAAATAACTCAATTATGTTGACGTGACTATAATTAAGGCATGGCTTCCACCTGGAGGGAAGATTTTGTGCCCTCCGTAGCTATTGTAAGGAAACGCCTATACTAAAAAGAGAAGACTGATTATGGGCGTTGTATAACATAGGTCCTGCTTCTTGATGGAGCTTTTCAGTTCGGTCGATCAAACTTCTGATAACACTAGGGACATATGTACATATTCAGACTATCTGAGCTCCGTACGAATCGGTCAAAATAACCTAATTCCACTTTCACACAGGGAGCTAATGAAATAATTAGTCAAATATCCTTCATAAAACGCTTATGCAGTTCAAGCTCTCATACGAAATAAAAGTTCATAATTAATTAATTATTGATATATTTTTGGCGTTCTCATTCACAGATGGGGCGTTATTCAAAATTTATTTGAGATGGGGTGTTTACGAAGCGCTTGCCGAGATAGGGCGTTATTCCTCTCACATACATTTTATTTAGATTGTCTACAAAGGCGCAGAGTAAATGGTTTCTTTCCGTTACATCCATGTGTTTTTAATTTCAAACTAAATATTTCCTTAAGACCTGACAGATGTTCGTTAATGAAGCAATTAGCGTTGTGTAAAAAGCAAATATTTATTATTTCATTAAATGATTTCATAATTGCGGCCTATTTTTAGGGAAAAATCAAGAGGAGCACGACGCAAATTGGAAGAGAAGCTCGGCCTTAGATCTCTTCGGAGGTTATCGCGCCTTACATTTATTTTTTTTATTTTTTTTTTAATGCTTCTGTGTTAAATTAGTATAACTGTCCTTTTCAGCAACCTTTTTTGATGGAAAGCGATATGCTTTTCATAATTTTTTTTTCAAAGGTACCATGGATTTACTCATATGTACAAACGATATTAGTTTTATTATAAAAAGAATGTTTGTTGTTTTCTCATTTGTAGATTGCAGTAGCACCACGGATTCTGGTCCTAACTCACCACCCTCATCTACGATTTCCTCCTCTGGCGTTGTGGGCAGTCGGGGTTCCCCTACAAGCGCACCCATTCAGGAAGAGAATGAAGAAAGCGGACAATATCAGCCTGGACAACGTAGTAGTATAAATGATCTCTCGCTATTTAGCTCACCCTCAATGCCAAATATACCGCTAGGCGGTCCACATATGGCAAGTCATGCACATGCTCAAGCAAATGTTAATAATTATGCTATGCTCGCCGCTATACGACAACGTGTACCTACTCTCGCCGCTCCAACCTACTACAGTCCGCTAACGATGCCTTTCGCACGTCATCAACCACCCCCGCCGCCGTTATCATCTTCTACACACACCACTTCATTAGCAGCAGCCGCAGCTGGTGTTCTACCACCTGCACCTTCACCTGTGGTGCGGTCGACTTCGGCTACGTCCACCTCATCATCGCAAGCTTCTTTGGCCAGTGAAGTTGTACCACCCATTGCACATGCAGCTTCGACACTCCTTTCCAGCGCTAGTAGTGTTGGTGCACACAATCATACCATTTTAGGAGCTAGTAACTTACAAGCTGGTGGTGCAGCAACTTTGGTCGGTGCTACACCTACGATGTATGGTCAACCAATTACCGACGCCCAAGTCGCTCATGCCCACCTTAACAAGCAAGGACATCGACCATTAGGAAGAACTCAATCAGCTCCTCTACCACTTGGTCATCCAATGCTTACTGGAACTGCACCCATCAGTGTCGCACAGACACACTATGAAAACAGTGATGTAAGTATCTTCTAGTTCGGGACTCTTTCGGTATCATTTACGGTATTTTTATAGATCATTTCGGGTCTAATTTAGAATGATTCGGTGGTTGTTTTAGTGTCTATTTTAGGAGGATTTCGGTAAAATATTTTATTCATTTCTACGTTATTTTCGAGATCATGTCGAGACTAATTTGAAGCTGTTTCGGGATCATCTCGTTACTCATTCTGGATTATATTGGAAATATCTCCGAATAATTTCGGGACTCTTTAGGTAGTATCCGGATGTTTTCTGAAACATTTGGGACTATTTCGGGAATGTGTTTCGAGAACTTTTAGGCTATTTTGGGATCTTTTCGGGGCTATTTAGGCTACTTTTTGGGACTAAATAAAAACAATTATTTGCGAGATTTACCTCTACCAATTTGCGTCGTTTATTTTTCCCTACAAATTAGCGGGACGAGATCTACATCTTTTATGCCGACTCTGAATGGCAGCGGCTGGGCAGATGAATTTTCACTGAGAAACTTTTCATGGTAAAAATATACTCGGAGTGAAACTACTTCCTAGGGCGACTGCGCTTAGAAAAGCTGTGCACGCTTCCACCACATCACAGTGGCCGGCACTTTCGAGATAATTTAAAAATTTTTTTTTAATATTTGAAGGAACTCGTTCAGAATGATTTTAGGGCTATCGGATAATTTCGGGGCGATTTCAAGATCTTTTCAGGATAATTTCGGGATTATTTCATGATTGTTTGCGTAATAATTTGCGAATGTTGCGGGACCGTTTCGTGACTGTTATGGATTTTCATTTTCTGAACTGTTTCGTGATTGTTTTAAGGATCATATCAGGGCTATAGCGGAAGTTTGCACTTTTTTTAGGCGGAGCAACAGGCGCATTTGTTGGTAACACAAAAGATACGTCAAACATTGATCAATCGCAGTAGCGCAAACCGCGAGCCACAACTCAAAGAAGAGGAAGATGCGGGTGAAGTTATTGATCTGACGGACAAAAAGAAACCACCAAAAACAGTAATAACGGGTATTGTACCCACGAGTAGCTCACAAAATCTGCCAGAAGCAACAAATGCGCCATCAGGTGTATGTATGCCCAATACACCCAGTAAATTACGAGATCAGGAGTACCTGCAACAACAACGCGAGCTACTATATAGACAAGCATTACAGGTAAAGTTTCCAAATTTAAAAAAATCTATTCTTAATCACATATAAATAACATAATTGAATAATTAATTTAGAGAGAGGATCCTGTCGCACATCGCTTAGTACACCCGTTATCACGTACACTATCTAGTCCTTTGGTACATATGGGTCCTAATGGTATTAGCCAACTGCCAGATACGGGCCAGTATGCGCCACCCATTATAACATCTACATCAGCTGATAATATTCCACCAGTTAATCTCACCGTGCCACACCGACGTCGTGTATTAGAACACCACTCATCGTCTGGTATTGCACCAGCGTCAAATACATTTTCATCTATACCTGCCATACATCCGGCCGTTGTTGGTGGTGGTGCAGCGATTGGAAAGCTTTCGAATGATTATGCTACGCACAAAATAACCACCGGCCTCGCTTATGATAATCTTATGCAAAAACATTCTTGCATTTGTGGTGATAATTCAATTCATCCGGAGCATAGTGGACGTTTGCAAAGCATATGGGCTCGCTTAATTGAAACAGATTTGGCCAAACGCTGTGATCGTTTGCGTTCACGAAAAGCCACCCTTGAAGAGTTGCAAACAGTGCACACTGAGGCACATACATTACTCTTTGGCTCGAGCTCCTGTCCATCAAATCGTCAAAAATTGGATAATTTACCTGCATTGGGTGTTGTGCGTTTAACGTGTGGCGGTTACGGTGTAGATTTGGATACAACTTGGAATAAGGATCATACAGGGGCTGCTGCACGTATGGCTGCCGGTTGCGTTATTGATTTAGCTATTAAAACAGCAAAGGGTGATCTTAAAAATGGTTTCGCCGTAGTACGACCACCCGGTCATCATGCAGAGGCCCGTCTGGCAATGGGTTTTTGCTTTTTCAATTCCGTAGCAATTGCAGCTAAAGTCTTGCGCCAACGCATACCCACAATAAAACGTATTTTGATTGTGGATTGGGTAAGTAAACATATGAATTTACATACATTAGACTGCCTAGATCTGGATAAAAAGTCGGTCTTCTTTTTTGAGTATATTGGAACGATTATCCGTTATCCTTTATCAAATATGGTTTGGAGACAAACCGGTTTCGGCGCTGTGCCATCTTCAATGTAATTTCTCGTTCAAATCGTTAAAAATTGTTCCAGTATACATCACTATCAACCCTGTCGGAAAATCGACGAAACAAAATGAATATTCTATTTTATTACGTACACTTTTTAAGTCAAAGTCAGAAACTCTTGGAAAACTGTTTATCTAATGGAAAAAAGTTTCAATGTGGTAGGCGGAACACGCTACCACCACGCCACAGCGCACAGTGACCTTTTTGCATGATTTAGACGCGAAAAATTAATAACTCACTGCAAAACAAATATATTTCATTCAAACCAAGTGTATATGTTTGTATGCTTTACCCCCTTCAGTGAGGATAGACGAAGGGGGAATGGGGGTGCCCCCCCCCCCCTCCAAACTGTCTTATAGCCTTATCTCGTTCTTTTGTTCACAATCGAACATACCTATATTTAAATTTCTTTTCTTCTTCAAGCCATGAAGCAAGCTTTCCAAGAAAATTAACTTTGGTGTAATTAACTTGAATCCATCTGATACGAAGTTTTGATAAAAAAATGTTTACTTTACTGCAGCATTCATCATACAATCCCTCGTCTCTATTTACTCCCTCCCTAAAATAGTACACACGTGGTCTAAACGGCTTTATCCTTTTGCTTTTGGCCACGTTCCGCAACCCACACCTCATACAACTCCCACTTTGTTATCGTCATTACATCAAAACAGGGACCTACGGGAATGAATTATAGCAGTAATACAAAAATTATTGTGGTACAGCGTGGTTCAAACTTTTGGCAGGCTTTTCTTTTCACGGTTTTATATATTTTGAGCACAAAAATAATACACATAAAAAACTCATAATTTCGTAAAAAATACTCAACCAAAAAACTTTTGAACACTTGCAAAATAATATAATTACGAGATTTTAAATAGCTGAAAAATATTTTAGCTTTTGTTTCACCACAAAGTTTTATTTAATTTTAAACCACGCGTTATTTCACTTCTGTAAATTGTACTACTTAGCGCGTCATCAACAACTCACACACCCATATTACGGTTGTCAATAGTGAGGAAATTAGTGTCCACGCTCATGAATTGGTATCGGCGTTGTCAACGTCGATAACTATTGACGGGTGTTGACGCTTTTTTGGTATTGGCTAAAACAATGTTGAAGTTGTGTTGACGTGACGCGACACAAAATTTGTCAACACAGTTTTTGGTGACGACAAGCGCGGCAATACAGAATTCAGCTATTAAAAATTCAAAAAAATAAGCTTTTTTATGCTCTTTATTTAGAAATTTTTTATTCAATTTCAGAAAATAGGCAAAATAACCAACAGCAGTCAGTTTAATAGAATTGTGGTAATGTTCTAGGGCAGCGATCGACTGCTAAAACACGTCCAAAAAACTCAGGAGAGGTATCAAAAGACACGTATTGACCTCGATTTTAATAATCCGATGCCGGAAAATAAACATTTTACTTGCGTTAGGAAATATTTGCAAAAAAAAAACAGTTGCAAGCTTTCAAGTGGTTCATTAAAAGGTGTTGTGTGAATATTCAAGGATTTTTTATTTCCGCGTTCGGATTATTAATATCGCGGTCAATACGGGTACGGATACCCCTCCCGAATTCAATTAAGTTTTCCATTAGTGCACCACGCTCTGGGAGGTAGAGGAGTCGCTAATGGTGTACTAAAGAGAAATGCAATCATCTACAATATTCAAACAAATTCCTTGTGTGTATTTTGCCCGGAATGCTTAATTGTGCACTAATAGATCTCAGCAATTATTTAGATCCACAAATTGTCCACTAAACAAAGAATTAACTCAATACAAATTGTAAATAAACAACTGTCAAAAATATAGGGATCGTATTTTTATCGATATCACGTCAGCATCAATACATAACCTTAGTAAATACCAATTATGCATTGACGTGACATTGATGTCGACGATGATACGAAGTGATGGTTGACGTTGACAACCGTAAAGGGGTGACAGTTTGACAGCAGATTATGCAATGAAGAACAATCATTGTCATTGTCGTTGTCGTTTTTCAGTCGACGTCACATCGTATGGATGTCGTCGTCACTTCGACACCAAATCGGTATTGGCTAAGCTTGTTGAGGCGACGACGACAATTTATCGATAAAACGAAAGGAAAATATACCATCTCTGCCATTTCTGGATCAACCGTTCGATTTTTTTTACTATTTCTGTATCTTTTTTCACGATTTGATTGATTTGTTTAAATATTTCATTTCAAGATTTTACAAAAATGTTTTATTCACCCGTATTGTCATTGTCGTCGTCGACAGCATCGTCGTATTTCAGTCGACGTCACATCGTATCGACGTCGTCGTCACTTCGACACCAAATCGGTATTGGCTAAGCTTGTTGAGACGACGACGACAATTTATCGATAAAACGAAAGGAAAATATACCATCTCTGTCAATTCTGGATCAGCTGTTCGATTTTTCTTACTACTTCTGTATCTTTTTTCGTGATTTGAGATTTGTTTAAATATTTCTTTTCAAGATTTTACAAAAATGTTTTATTATGAGCTCTAGTGACGAAAATAATAAAGAGGAGCTTAGACTCAATAGAAAAAAAAATCAGAAATAACTTCGATTTTTTCTAGCCCAGCTACAAGAACCTCGAATTATTGCGCACGCGTTATTTTCATTTTGAATATCTAAAAAAACAATGCATATTACATATATATATATTTAATTAATTAAAAAAGAAATGTTTTACTTACAAATTTTCCTTCTGTCGTCAGTAAAAACAGCGTCGACACAAATGGCGTCGTGTGTGGGCGACGACGACAGCAAATTTGCTTAGCCAATACCAAACATGTGTCGATAGTCGTCAATAGTTATCGAAAACGACGATGGAAATACCGAATTTAACACGTCGTCGTGAGTCGTCGTCGTCACTGAACGACTGACAATAAGGGTGAATAATTATAGGAAAAGATAATTACCGTTATATACTGTAGACATTTTAAAAACAAACTGCATTTAAATTTAAAAAAAATATGACTTGAAAATTTTTACTTTTTCGCGTCTAAACGAAGCAAAAATGCCACTGTGCGGCGGCCGCCGATAAATTAAAGATGTAAATTTATATTTATTTAATTCAATGATGGTTCTGCTGCACAGATTTGAATGAAATTTGGCACCCAGATTGCTAATAGTGTGGAAAGATCCGTTGTTGTTGTTGTAACGATAAGGCCACTCCCCGAAGGTTTTGAGGAGATCGGATCCCACCCCCCTTGGGACTGTTACATTTTAATAATTTTTTAACCACTGTCACTTAATCACTCCACAGCCGCTGGTTTGGTTGAAGTTTAGTACTTGAAATAAAGGACAGAGGCCCCACGTCCCCTGGAAGCAATTACTTATATTTACAATTATTATAATTACAATTGTCAGGACTATTTCGTCGGAATAGTTTCGGTAGTATTTCAATATAGCTCTTTCCCGATATTTCTCAACTATCTCTGGATATTTTGCAGATTATATTCAGAATTTTCCGATATAGTTCAGATATAATTTAGGTACCAACTCGAATCATTTCGGGATCATGCCGGTAATTTTTCGGGATTGTTTTTGGGACTATTCTACAGCTATTTCAGGTTATTATCCTTTGGTGTGGGACTATTTCCGCAAGATTGTCTTGGTTTCGGATTATCGAGGTCACTTCGGAACAATCTTCGAATTATTTTATGGCCATCTTCGAAACATTTCGGTACTCTATTATTACTTTGCGACTGTTTAGGGATCATTACGGAACTCTATTCCATTTTTAGGATCATTTCGGATATGTGTACTATTTCAAGATTATTTCTAAATTCTTTGTTCGAATTTGTTGCTATTCGACCAGGACCAATCATATTTGGTAAATGGGTCGTAACGTTTTTTCTTGCGAACCGAGCAGCGGGTAAAGGCTAGTACTACATTCATTATCAAATATTTAATAGGAGAATTCCTTCCATCTGACTTTTTGAATTGAGATAGCAAGAATAATAAATAAAAATATAATACTACAAGCTGTTTTTATAAAACTATTATTATATTAACAACAACAACTTTTAAAATATTAACAACAACACTTTACTACTAATTAGGATGTACATCATGGTAACGGAACACAACAGGCATTTTATGATAGCTCCGATGTTCTGTATTTGTCCATACACCGGCATGATGACGGTAATTTCTTTCCCGGTACTGGCGGGTCAACTGAGGTAAACATTATATAGTAGTTTTGATTAATTTTCTTTATAAATAACAATTTCTTATACTTGTATTTGCTGTAGTGTGGTGTTGGCACTGGCATTGGCTTTAATGTAAACATTTCCTGGTCGGGTTCGTTGGATCCACCCTTAGGCGATGCAGAATATATTGCTGCATTTCGTACAATTGTGATGCCTATAGCAAAAAGTTTTAATCCAGATATTATTTTGGTGTCGGCTGGTTTTGATGCAGCAGCTGGCCATCCGCCGCCTTTAGGCGGCTACTTAATTTCACCAGCTTGCTTTGGCTTTATGACGCGTGAACTTATGCAATTGGCAGATGGTAAAGTGGTGTTAGCGCTGGAGGGTGGCTATGATTTAGCTGCTATTTGTGATTCTGCTCAAGAATGTGTACGTGCATTACTCGGCGATCCATTGTCTGCGATAGCTGAAAGTGAACTCAATAGACAACCGTGTCAAAATGCGATAGATACACTACAGAAGACAATAGCTATTCAGGTAAGATGTTTATTAACAAATCGTCACGCTGATTATGTGAAAGAAAAACATTATTAAATCTGGTATACCCGAAACTATTTGAAGCAAACCTTATATATAACAAGTAAGGAAGGCTAAGTTCGGGTGTAACCGAACATTACATGCCCAGCTACCAAATTACAGCTTGCAAAACTTTTAAATTACTTTCTTTTAAAAGTGGGGTGGTGCCACGCCCATTGTCCAAAATTTTACTAATTTTCTATTCTGCGGCATAAGGTCAACCCACCTACCAAATTTCATCGCATTATCCGTCTTTGGTAATGAATTATCGCACTTTTTCGGTTTTTCGAAATTTTCGATATCGAAAAAGTGGGCGTGGTTATAGTCTTTCGTTCATTTTAAATAGCGAACTGAGATGACTGGCCAGGAACTTACATACCAAATTTCATTAAGAAACCTCAAAATTTACTCGAGTTATCGTGTTTACGCACAGACGGACGGACGGACATGGCTAAAGGAATTTCTTTTTTCGCCCAGAGCATTTTGATATATAGAAGTTTATATCTATCGCGATTAGTTTATGCCGTTACGGGGTACCGTTATGCGAACAAAATTAATATACTCTGTGAGCTCTGCTCAGCTGAGTATAAAAATGTGTAATCTCTTGGTAACTTTGTAAGAAAAGTTGGGATGAACAAATCTAAAAAACTGTAGCTGCGTTGGTTTTATGTATATAGTTTCGTAGATGGTTTATAGGTGGTTTTTAATTCCGCATGTGATCCTATTACCGAGATGTCGACCAAAATTTGGAACTGGGATGACCCTAGAAGGTTTTTTGAACATGGATATAGGATGTGTTTATGGCGGTTTAAATAATGTTCCCTGGTTAATAAGAACAGCGAGAGAGGTGTGAGTTATATGTACGAGAAGCCATAGGCAGAAAAAGAAAATTAAGAGATAGGAGTGGGAATTGGAGATCTGGAATGGAAGAAAAATAAAGAGAGGATGAGGAAGAGGAAAGAGGTACTAGCCCGACCATCTCGGGAACGACTTAGTATGACAACATGGAACCTGCTAGTCCATCCCGCCCTCCCACTCCCTAGATCCATGAGGAACATGGAGTTGCCAGAGCCGCGGCTGTTATAAGAAGAGATTGGGATAGAGATTGATAAATTCCGGGAAGAACAAAGACTGCCGGGTACGCTAGTAACTAATATATGTTATAGCAAGTAAGGAAGTGTTTTTTCGGAAGGCTATTTGACTTTGCACCCATGATAATAAGTAGATCGGTTGTACAGCTCGCGGTCAAAGCATTCTGGCGACCGCTGACATAGACTGAGCCCCACACCTTCTTATTGTAGTAGTTTCGCAGTGTCACCCATCCCATTGAGACATCGTAAGGTTATATATCGGACTTAGATCGCATAGTTTTGGAACCATGCCACATTATTATCGTTTATTACGGCATTTTTTCGCCTTGATTTATGGTTTTTGCGACCAGCTTGGGCGTTTTATAAGGGTCATATGAATTCTATTTCGGGGTTACTTTTAGATACCTCTTAGTCAAGTTGGTCTTGTTTTGTAGAACATATAGATCGAGGTGCAAGCAATGTTGGAAAATGGGCAATGCACAACGTCTAAATAAAAAAATATAATTTTGCTTAAATTACAGTTACAACACTGGCCATGTGTAAGGCGTTTGGCTCATACTGTCGGCTTATCCGCAATAGACGCATTGAAAATTGAACGCGATGAATCGGATACTATTACAGCCATGGCAGGTCTATCTATGCAGTCTATGAACAGGTATACAATTACAAAAAGTGTACAAATACATACATATATGCTTAATTGTTCATATTTCCAGAACCTTGTCTCGCGATGACTCAGAAGAACCAATGGACCAGGATGAAGCCAAATAATTTGAAATATCAAACGCGTACTGAACCTTTAACATCGAATGCACTATACGCTGCCGCCAATAGCCGGCTTATGCATATATGTAATTTTGTTATTTAAAGCCAAAGGCAATAAAGGTGGCAGATATTTATGTGGTATCGTGTAATAAACGCTTAAGTCTGCTTAAGAGCAAATTTGTTCACCTTTGTTCGGATACGAATTCTAAACTTTAATTTGAATTTGTGGCGAGGTGAATTTTAAGCGGTCATTGCAAAACAGCACATATATGTATGTAACTTCAAAAGCAACTGCAGAAATACTTATGTTCCTTGTCTGTGAAAAGGATGCGAAACTTGAAAGCGATATTCTTTTTATTTTTTGATAATTGTATGTTCTTATGTATATTAGTTGAAAAATTATGGCAGAAAGTATAAAAGAATCATGTGAACGGGCTTTGTGTCACGGCATTTATGTGTAGATGATTGTTTTTTGTGAGTATCTCTTTTATAAATTTATAAATATTATGTATGTAGTGCGCATTCATTGCTAAGCTAAGATAAGTAGTAAATAAAAGTTTATGTACACGCATACATAGTACAAATGTACATATGTTTGCATGCACTTATGTCTAAAAAAATATATTTGAAACATGAACCATATGGTTACAGTTAATACAAACAGCACTTGTGCAGAACGAAACAACTTTATATTAGGACAATATATTTACTGCCGAGTGGAATATCCCGTTTCGAAATCGCAATTTAGAGAATTTGTTTGAAAAATCATTTTCAACAACGCCTTATATTAAAGAACGCACTATTTGTATTTTTTTCATAAGCCCCTCTATCTCAATTCAAAATGTGTTAAACTTACATTAAGATAAAACGTTTTTGAAACAATATCTGAGATGGAGCTTTAATCGATGCCTGAAAAACCGCGTTGTTCCATAAAATTCTGAGAGGACGTTTATGAGATAGATTTTGAGCTGGGGCATTTTTCAGCAAACTCTGCTAAAGGGCGTTTTCGAAGAGTTTTCTGAGTTGTGTGGTTTTCGAAACGGCGGCCGAGATAGATCTTCCACTAAGTAGTACAGATCTAAACTAGTAAAAAACGTCTTTCAATTGCGAAAACCATGCAAGAGGAGTTTAAAAACTGATTTATTTAGAAATTTTACGCAATTAAGTGGGATTTACGCGTTTAGAATAGTGTTCTTATGAATTTGTGAACAATGATACATTAGGGTGGTTACAACGTATATGGTGAATTTTAATTTTTGTTTTATCTTATCGAAGTATATACGAGTGAAGTTCCTGGCATAAATGGTTTCGCTTTTACTGACGAAACACTAAAATTGCTTCTGAAAAATTGCTCTTTCCTAACTTTGACCTCATTGAGGCACGTGTTAACATTATCGGATTGGCTTGAAACTTTACGATAATCATTTTCTCATCTATTAGGAGGGTGCTCCGAAAGATAGAACAAAAATTAAACTTCACCATATACCTTGAGACCACCCTAATGATACATATTTAATACATACAAAAATGAGCTAGAAGAAAATATACCGTCTTTTAAATGTAGGTTAAATGTAATAAAATAATAACTGTCACGATTGTCGATCTGCAAAACTCTGTCTAAATTCACATTCAAACAGTTGTTAAAAGTGTTCCAATGAGCTGTCCAGCTATCACGGTCATAATATTACTGAAACGATACGGATTAGTTTTTTGATATTTGGCAGTACCAAATATATGTGTTTACATTTAAGAGTGCTCAACATTTATAACTTTTTTCCGATTTTAAAGGGATGATGAACGTCATTTAAGTCGAAAAACATAATTGGGAGTAAATGGGCACTTTCAGCGACCACAATTTATATTGATTTTGTATGGATATTATTATAATAATATAAACATAGTTTAAAAAAACTAAAAAAAACACGCAAATATGGTGCCGTTTTGTTGCTAGCACCGTAGCACAGGTTCGTATCTCCGCTATTAAGCACAACTCGTTTTGTAACGAGTTATTTAACCACTTCAATAATTGCTGCTAGATGGGTCTAAGTCTCCTTCGCGCGCCTATTTTAGAGAGTTACAAGCAAGCATACATACAAGTGAAGCTAATATAAGCGTTTTACAAATAGAAATGTAGATGGCAGACAACAATGAGCAACAGTGGTAAGGAAAATGATCAGAAAAGTTATTGACGATGAGGAAAGGTGGTGTTTTTGGTATAGCGTAAAGGAGCCATGAGTTGGTTATGGTAAGGTCCAAGTAGTGGTAAAATATACGCAGCTGCCAACGTTTACTTCATAGTTTTATCTTGTAGAGACCCATAAAACTATGGATAAGGTCCAGGCCACCCATGTTTCGGCAATATTCCCCAACAACATGTTTATATACCATGAGTTCTTTTTGTCATATATACAGACTTCATATATTGGAATTTCAGCAGTAAATGTGCATACTAATGTAACTAGTTTATTGTCCATCCATACAACTGTTGACACGTCCACGCCCTTGATATTCGATTAATATCCCTCCGAATATCTTCGATCTTTTTGCATGACCGCCTTATTATTCGGAAATTTGCTATCAGGAATTATATTTCTGCTAATGGTCTCTAGCCCAAGAGTACAACGGGTAAGGGGGTTTAGTATATACACGCGGCAGATATGCCTGTCGTAAGCGGGGACTGCCAAAAAACAAAAAAAAAATACCAAATTGATTCAAGGGCTTGTGTAGCGCAACCCTTTCAAGGGGCTGCCAGCGCTATTTTTAGCTTCTCCAACCCAATTGTCAACCCCAGCCTTACCACTACGATAGAGCAGGCACCTAAATTTGCCTCGTCGACTCTGACAACATTCTCCTTGCATGCCTCATCTACGCGAACTCGTTTCTAATGGAATTTTGGGTTATGCTTCGTTCAAGGAGTGCGTGACTGAACGTATTTTAAAGATTCTGTCTGCGCCAAGGTGGCATTATTTCCTTATCCTTTCAAATTTGTTAGAAGACGTAGTTTGTTGAATTAGAGTTGTGCCCAGAATGGAACTCCAATGGTAGGTTACCCTTGGTAGCTGAACAAGTGACATAAGATTTACTACGCCAATAAACTGACGAATTTCTATCTCATATACTGTGAAAGTATTGTTGGGAACTTTCCGTACCAAATAGAAGTCTGTCTCATCCGAAATTTTTCTGGTCGAAATAAGTAAAGAAAGAAGTTCTAATATATCAGATGTCAATAAATTGTTTCCAGTAAACGACAGCTGCTTTGAGCTCAGCTCTTAAACATTTTATTCCACTATTATGTTAGTTTTTCAGGCTTTTGTTGTTTTTATGGAAAACCTGAAGTTTTTGTAATCTCTAACCTAAATATAGAGAACATACGTGAGAGTACTTTCCAAAGTACTTTCACTGTAGTACTTCATGGAGCACCCACAGAGGATCATATGCCAAAGTACTGCACAAAAACTACTCTATGGAGTATCTTTGCGGAACAATACTCTCTAAACTGCTCCAGAAATATTACTCCATGGAGTACCGACAAGAGATTACTTGCGAAACTGCCCTCAAAACATTACTCCTTGGAATACTAGCAAAAGAGTACTCGTTAAACCGACCTCGATGGAGTACCTACAGGAGATTTCTTAAGAAAGTACTCTCAAAGCATTACTCCTTGGAGTACTTTTAAAACTATCGCTAGAGAAGAAGCCACCCAAAATAAAACATAAAAATAAAAAAAATCATTCACGCAATTGCTAAATAACATAAGAATATTCGTAGTATAAAATATAAAAGTTGTATTATAATTTGGAGCGTCGCATTTTCTCCATTTTTCAATCTACGCGCAAACTTTTACCACTCCATTTTCTGAATACGTCTTTTGTGGCGTGCGCTGTATTCCATATTTTACCTTTATATATTTGGTTATAATTATTTTATTTATTTTATTTTTCACCAATAAAATTGTTTGCCTTTTAAATTAAATTCACTTCGATCATTCTTTCCGACACATTTCCTCTTTCAATATTTCTCTATACTATAGTATGTGTACATAAAACTAGTGCGCGGTTGCATTTTATCAGAGATGCCATAGTAATTTTATTATCAGTTATTTGTATGCAATATTTTACTTTTGGCAACTCTGTTCGATCTTCATTGTGTCGTGATCACGGTCGTTAAAACACGGCTGATCGTGGGCCGCAAACGCATTGCAAAGGAGTATTGTTAGAGTACTCCAACATGAAAAAATGGAACACGTAATCCAACAATTTTTGCAGGATACTGTAATATTAAAAAGAAAGTCTATGTGATAAAGAAGAACAAGTGAGTTAGCTGGAAATATAATTCTTTAAGAAATACTACATACATATCGCTCCTTTACTTCAATAGTGTCATAACTCAAAAAAAATGACTTTTGAGTTAATAACATATAAACATACGCAATATCATGATCTATGTTGTATAAAAAAATCTTTCTGATCCGTTAAGAATTTACCACGTGCTATAAAAATGAAAATATGCTTTTATATGCGCAACATATGGTAGTTAAAATCTTTGAATTGCACTCCTGAAAAATTGTGTTTTTTGAGTTATGACACTATTGAAGTAAATGAGCGATATGTACTTTGGATTAGTTTTAAGTTTAAGGGCCGATGTGTCTCGCAACAAACAAATTCAAAAAAAAAACGTACATATATATACATATGTATATGTAAAACTGAAAATTAATTTTAATTATTTGTTTTTCCTCTTTTAGGAAGTAAAACCCTTTTAGTTTTAAATATTTTATATATGTATACTACCACTTAAACTTAATAGATAATACATATGTGCATTGTCTGTATGTATGTATATGTTAATGTTAGATTTGTTATAGCGAAAGTTCAATGCAATTGATAGATAATGAAATAGCTCTTCATGTTATAATTAATGCGTATATATATATATGTTTATATACATAAACACCCACAAACATAAATATAAACATATTATAGTTAATGTAAATTTAGCAGTAAGCAGTAACTTTTAATACATTTGTATATATGTATATATGCTTGTAAGCATATGCATGAAATATATATTATTTTATACGTATGCATAAATGGACATTTAATGTAATTTATGCTGTTTTTCACGCTTCGAAACTAAAACAAAATTAAAAAATTATATATATATATGTATAAATATACAGTGAGCCATTACACGCACTTGCATGTTAAAATAAATAATGTTATACTAAATTAAAAATTTGAAGTGATTATCATAATAAATTGTTGAAAGATATATAAAAGAACCTATATTTTGACAAAACAATTCTGATTCGTTTTTCAGAAGCTTACTTTCTCGCAAAATTCCTGAATCAAGCTTTTTAAACGGCAAATTCAGACACAACCAGGTTTTTGAAGAAACTGATCCATTATTATTAATATCGCCTCGATGCACTGCGACCTTTATTTAGATCTATTGTGCTTGACCCTTCAGCTTATTAATGTATGCGGAGATTTTTAATATGTTTAAGTACCTCTTCAGGCTCTTACTCCATATCACAAAGGGATTAAGAGTCATGCCACCTATATCGGAGAGAGTCTGCCTTGTCAGCGCGACGCATTCGCGGTGAATGTGAATCGGCGTCTCATCTTCCAGTTCACAAAAGCGACAGATTTTGGTATTGGATAGATTCAACTGTCTAAGGTGATATCATAGACTACAGCAGGGACGGAAAATGATTATTATTTATTTTTTCGGAGTCGAAAAAGTCCTGGTCAAAAAATTGTCCTAGGCGAAAATATTTGAGTTCCCAGGTATCCCTATACCAATATCATGTCGAATCATGCATCCTTTTTATTTTTCGAACTTTTTCCATGAAAGTCCACATAAAAAAGTAAAATTGTATTTTTATTTTTTGAGTCCGATAGAACTAGTTAAACTCGGACTTTTAAAAATAAAAGTCCGGAAATAAAATTTAAATCCGGACTTTTATTTTGGCCTTAAAAAATAAAAGTCTGGAATTAACTTTTATTTCCGGACTTTTATTTTTAAAAGTCCGAGTTTAACTAGTTCTATCGGACTCAAAAAATAATCTTTACCTTGATCCAAATATATTTAAAGTCCAAAATGTATAGTTCTCAAAGAATTATATTATAAAGAAGTAACAGTTTCAGCCCCTGGACTACAGTGTCCCCTATAGTACCCAGTGCAGCTCCTCTCTGCTTAGATAAATGGGTTTGGCTGATACTCTCATTACTGTGAGTATAAAAAATTTACCCTGGGCATTCAATCCGGTGTCGTCTATACTCCTGGGTTCGCAGTTATTTATGGTTTCCCTATTGTGTTCCTTTGTGCGTCTGGACCATAAAATGCTGCTAAAGCATCCTACTTGGCTGTTCAACACCTTTATGTCCCTGATGCTCGGAAACAAAACCATGTTTTTGGCTCCTAGATGTTGTTGTAGCAGTGCTTCGCTCAACCCAATGGGTGCGACTACTACTCCTCTAACGGGATTCCGATGAAACTTGCAGTTTCAACTGGGCTGGACCAGAGAGAAAGGGGTGCTAGAGCCGTTGGTTCCACATTGCAATTGAAAAGATGGTTGGTGTGATGTGGGGATACGTTACAAGCAGGGCATACAATAGGTATTTGAGGACTGATTCTGTATAGGTAAGAGGTTATCCTACTACAGTATCCAGACCGAAGTTGAGCTGAAGTGACGCGCGTTTCCCTGGGGAGGTTGCTTTCCTTTAGTACGAGCTTAGTGCATTTGACTTTAAAAAGGGAGCTCGCCGGGCAATTCCTGGCGTAAAGGTCGACGCCTTTTTGAGGATATCTCTGAGGACCTCTTGGTGATTTTCTTCTACGGCGGCTGATGCTTGCGGAGATGACTTCTTAAGTCCCTGGTCTCTTCAACCAGATGTTTGGGTTGTCCAGGTTTCTGGGTATTCAGCAGAAACTGTAGTTCTGGGACCGGTATTTAGACAGGGCTGGTTCCCAGATCATTTAGGACGCCAATGCATGCATGCACTAGCTTAGAAGTAATTGTGTTGGACTGCCAGGCACGTAAGGTTGCCCTCCGGTCTGACATACTAAGGATACTCATCCAGGATAAGACTTTGCGTAAACATTCTCTAACGTCTAAACGTCTGTGTTGTTGGTTTTGTTGTAGCATGCAAACTTCAGGCGGTGCCACAATGACATTTTTCATATAGATGCGTTTAACACAAGCTTATGCATTCCAATAACATCGCCACAATCAAACAAGATGTTGCGTTTGTAAATATGAAGGAACTTCAGACGTGGCAATTGAAGTTTATTACGCCTTGCCCATTCACATACAAAATTTCGCGAAGCACTGGAATAAACATTATCCCCTTACAACAAAGATACTTGCTAACATATTTTGTGTCGTATTCTTTTGTTATATTACAGTTTTTACCTGCGAAAAATGTTAGAAAATTTACCAACCAGTGGGAAAAATAATTTCACTTGCAAAGTGTGTCAACACCCTTAACCAAAACAAATGTCACATTCTTCTTCTTATGCTTTGCTTGTAACAAAATTTGGGAGATGGCTACTTTTCAATATCAGATGGCGCCAGTGTCGCTCATTCTACCGTTCTCCATAAAAATGCGTGCAATCTACTCATAATGCATAAGCTTGTGTTAAACTCATCTATATGAAAAACTGCTTATGTGTCGGACCTATTCTATTGCATGGGTTTCTGCCTGACAAATAATCCATTGCTAGCGATTTCTTGGGGTTCCGCCCATGGATGCCAGCTCCCGTTTTTCCGTCATCAAATTTGTATCTATCCGTGAACCAGACCGCTGAGTCAGGGACAGTATAGGGATTCCCTGTTTCCCAAAGAGTTCTGTCCACAATGAACAGATGTAACTCAAATATGTGTGTCTTTCACCCTCTACACTAATTCTATGTATTCTATGCGTGTCCACTATTCATCGCAACTGATTCAGCTATATGTGATACATTATGGCCACTAGTGGTTTGTGTTTTCGATTTTAGGTACACCCTGTTCTGTAGCTAGTTATTTAACCACTACCGCTAGATGGGTCTCCTAAGCATTATCTAAGCGAGGATAAGCATTTTTGTTTACGTGCAAACGTAAACGTATACGCGTGTAAACAAAAACACGGCTAATGTCATCAGCATATGCCAGTAATTGCACGCTTTTATAGAATATTGTTCCAGAGCGGTTAAGTTCTGCAACTATTATAATTTTCTCCAGCATCAAATTCAGCCCAATCACGCAATTCATCGTACTGTTTTTCCGGGGTTCGTAACATTGCTACGATGGATTGCGTGATTGGGCTGTTTGTTTTAAATATTTTTCGCGTTTCGTAAATTTTCTCCGTTGGCAAGAACTTGTCAAATAAACGTCAAAAGTTTACGTTCCGAGTGAATTCAGTGATGCCACTGTCCGAATTTCGAATTTACTTATTTCCTTTCGGAGATGTTCGGAAACACGGTCGAATAGCATGATAGCAATTTCGTAACTTTCCCGAAAAAGCAGTCTACGATGGATTGTGATTGGACTGATTAAAGAAATCGCACGATGGGGGTCACCCTGTCTGAAACCTCGTTTAGTTTCGAACGGATCGGAGAGGTCCTTCGCAGAAAATGAGTACTCCTAAATTCAAAATTAGCATTATATTGAGATGCAACTGATATGTGACTCTATGTTTTACCTCTACACTGACTCTATGTTTTACCTCTACACTGACTCTATGTTTTACCTTTACAAATGGTGTGTGTCCACTATTCACCCGCAACCGATTCAGCTATAGGTTACACACTATGGCCAACAGAGGTGCGTGTCTCCGCTATTCGGTACAACCCGTTCTGTAGTTATTTAACCACTGCCGCTAGATGGGTCTCCTAAGCATTATCTAAGTGATGATAAGCGTGTTTTTACCCGCAAATGTAGATGTATATACATATAAAAAAAACACGGCTAGTGTATAATAACAAGGGTGATACCAATAGAATCAGTATTTTAAAGTTGTTATCTTGTTCTTAATATGGGTCTTTTTCTATCACTCGCTTATGATAACCGGTCGGCACGCCGCCATATTGAACAGCCTGTGAGAACGGTGCCAAACTCGATTTTGAACCGCTACAAGTGGACGTTTCCGCAAAACGGAAAGGAAAAGTTGATTGACTTTTTTTTTGAGGAAAAAACATTCAAAAATATTAAGGCTGACTTTAAAAACATAGAAAACGTAGAGCGGACAAAGCAACATCAACAATTAGAAACCAGTTTTTTCAACTAGATGAAAGTTTTTCTAAGCGGGGTCGCCCCTTGGCAAACACTCTGAGAGTATTTCTGCCATGAAAAGCTTTTCAGTGAAAATTCGTCTGCCTTTCAGATGCCGTTGGGAGTCGGTAGATCTCGTCCCGTTCATTTGTAGAAATTTGATTTTAAGTATTTATGTATTTTAGTTTATTTCTGTCCTACCGTTATCCCCCCTATCTCCCTGCAACTGCATAAAATTTTAATGTATCATACACATATTTAGCAGGCGAGGCTCTATCAACTCCAAGCTGTTCACGGAAGGAAACAGGGCGATGTTCTAGAAGATTCAACGTGGTCTTATCAAATCGTTCCCTAGATGGTCGGGCTAGTACTTTAAGGTGTTAGTCCCGGATCTATACCCGGCAAATGACAATCAACATCGATAAAGACTCCCTAAATCGTTTACTAGGCTTTTATTAAGAGACAAGTTGGAACTTCGATTGAGCCCGAAAGGGCTGATCGAACGATATTAATTAGGTATGATACCTCTCATTGTATGAAGGGTGATTGAACTATTTATAAAAGCACGCTTCTGTTCAGGACTATGATGGGATTATAGAACGCCGCCTTATCAGATGAGGAGGAAAGCCTATAGGACTAGTCTTTCAAGTTGTTGCATGGTGCTTGGACGAACGATGTGTTATTAATGATACGAATATCGAATATCGAGTGATACTGATATTAGCTGCAAAGCACAGCATCTAAATGCGTGTTAGAGTGTAAACAGTCCCTGGAGGGAATCGGGACAGGGAGAAGCATACATCTATATTGGGATCCAGGGCATATGGGAATAGATGGAAATGAAGAAGCGGATGAACTAGCTAAAAAGGGCTCATCCCTTGAAGCTTGCTCCGTAGACGTCCCAATTAGACTAGGCGAAATCAAGCGATGGCGAGAGGTGCACATGATCGACCAAGGAGGAAAGGCGTGGGTTCAAGCGCGGGGCTTTAAAGTGTCGAAGATTATGTGTAGGTCTTACTACCTTAGACTAACAAAGTTGCTTCTATCATTAAAAAGAGAGGACTGTAGACTCATGACGGGTATTCTGACTGGACACTGCCTTCTGGCGTCACATGCCTTTAAATTAGGCTTGGGCAGTCATAGCAGATGTAGGAAGTGCGGGCTGGAGGAGGAAACGATCGAGCACGTTCTGTCCTCGTGCCCTTCGCTTGCAGGCTAAGGCTCCAGCTATTAGGAGTGATACATCTGTCAGATCTAGATCTAGCAAGTGGCTTAAGTCCTAGGAAGCTTCTAGTATTTGCCAAGAGGGCGGAGTTATTTTATAACATAGGTCCTGGTTTTTGATAGGATTTTTCAGTTTGGTCGTTAAAACAAACTTCTGGTAACACTGCGGACTTATTCAGTCTATGTGAGGTCCTCATGCCGGTCCATGAGTTCAGTTCAACTTAACCTAACCTAACCTAACCTAGTTGCAAAGTTTGACTAACTTTTGACTTTTCTTTTTATGACGATCACCTACTGTGCGGCGGTAGTGACTTACTTTGAGTTAATTGTAATACGAACTGCTTTCGGCGCTCTATCAGCACCTTTACGCTTTCGCATTCACATATAGATAGGATTGCCAGATGTACCGGTTTTCTGGAAAGATCAGCCATCGAGGTCCACGCTAGTAGCTTTTGCTGTGCTAGGCATTAGCATGTTGTATTGATAGACGCTCCTCTAGTATTTTGTGTTCAAAAAAAGTAACCGGTTCGAAGAACAACCGGTTCCAAAATTGGTTCAAAAAATTAAGTCGGGCAAAAATCGGTTCCAAGAAAGTTACTGATTCCAAGAAAGTAACCGATTCCAAGAAAGTAAAGGGGGTTCCAAAAATGTAACTGGTTGCAACCGGTTTCCGGTGTGTTGTTGGATTAAGCATTTATTGCCGTCCTAAGAAGAAAAAGCTTTGCTTTTGAATTCTTGAAGACGTTACAGCAGTGTTGCCAAAACGTGGGATTTCTCCCCCTTCGTGGGGTTCTTTTACAAAAAATGAGCTAACAAAACAAAAATTTTGAGTTTTCGAAATGAAATCAAATAAATACTTTTTTACATATGTATGAATACCTCTGTAAGGAAAATTTTGCACTACATTTTTCTTCTTAGATTACAATTTCATGGGTATTCTTTACACTATTCGATGGTGTCACTCCGTACATATATGTATTACACATGATGAAATTAATATTCAGGTGTTCTCATCCCGTTGACGTTTTCCCTTATTCTGACAAGTTCGGCATGCATAATTTAGAGGGTTGTCTATCACACAGAACTGCCTTTGAGTTCTACCAAAGAGGATAGATATACAAGAGGGCGTACTGTAGAGTTGGGAACAGTTTATGAAACCCATCGCGGTTCTGCAAGATCTCGATTAGTTTTTAGCAGTTTGTTTTGCTATCTGCCTTCGTATCCACCACCTTGAAATTGGTGAATTTGTGCGGCGCGCCAAAATAAGAAATGTCAAAAAGAAATCAGCGAACAAGAAACCAATTCGGAGCTATTGAAGCAAATATTGCAATAAATTGAATTGTTATTGATATATATTGGATAGTTATTGAGATATGCCCAAATTTATAACCACACATGGAAATTAAAACAGGAACCAAAGTTTCTACTACAATCGTAGTAGATTTTACTATACGTTTAGAAATATTATTAATATATAAGCCGTTACTAGAATTGTTTAGCCAAAAAGATTAACGTAACTTTGTATTCCCTAACAGAATATAGACAAAATTTTGCAGAAAACTAATTTATTTGAAGAATTTGTACGAAAAATTAAGCAATCCAAATTTATTACTTTTGAAATACACGTAAATACTGGCATTTAGAGCTGCCGAAAAAGTGAGGTTATGTTGTTGACATCACCTTTATTAGTACATCATGTGTATTACATACATATATGACTCCGTAACAGAAGCAAAGCCTCTTTCGGAATTTTAAACACTATATATTTATTAAACTATATATTTAAATAAATTTATTCTATGTATTATTTATTATTTTCACTTTTTACAAATTTTTTAAAAATATCTAACTAGAACATTTTAAATCTTCTTTAATAGAAGTTCGTAAACCAAGTAGAATGAATGGTAAAATGTCAGACCAATGAACCGAGTCGTTTGATGCTATAATTGCTGCTTTTAAAGTTCGATGAAATCTCTCTATCATGCCATTTGCTTGGGGATGGTAAGGAGATGTATGAATTTTATGAGAACCTAAAAGTTTAGTTAATTCCGTAAAAAATTTTGAGGTGAATTGTGAACCTTGATCTACTGTAATATTTAATGGTATACCAAATCGTGGTATATAATTTTGAATAAAAGTTTTTACTATAGTATTTGTTGAAATATCTTTAAGCGGATAAGCTTCAGGCCAACGTGAAAATCTGTCAATAATTGTTAAAATATAACAATTTCCATTTGAAACTGGAAGAGGTCCAACAATATCCATATGAATATGTTCAAAACGGCCTGATGGTATTTGAATTTTTTGGATAGGAGATTTAGTATGTCTTGAAATTTTGGATTTTTGACAATTGATGCAAGATGAAGTCCAATCGTTAATCTCTTTACACATGTTAGGCCAATAATATTTATTTTGAATTAATTTTCTAGTTGTTCTTATACTTGGATGAGATAATGAGTGAATTTTGTCAAATATAATTCTTCTCATAGAATGTGGAACATAAGGTCGAAAAGGTTGTAGAGAAACATCACACCATATGTTTAAATTAATAATTGGAATATGAATTTCTTTTAAATTATTTTTAGAATTTGGATCAGAAATGGTTTTTTGTAAAAATGTATCAGTTTGCTGTTCTTTATATAAAGTTTCTAAATTTATATCTTGAGTTGAAATTGCATTTATTTCTGGAATACGGGAAAGTGTGTCGGCAACTATGTTGTCTTTTCCACGTATATATTGAATATCATTTGTAAATTGAGCAATATATTCAAGATGACGTAGTTGACGAGGAGATCTATCTACTTTAGAATTTAGAACATGAATTAAAGGTTTATGATCAGTATAAATTGTAAAAGTTCTACCTTCAAGAAAATGTTTAAAATGTTTAATTGAATTATAAATTGCCAAAAGTTCACGATCAAATGTTGAATATTTAGTTTCTGTTGTAGTTAGTTTTCTTGAAAAATAAGCTAAGGGTTCTAGTATATTATTGCTAGTTTGTTGAAGAACTGCTCCAATAGCAACATTTGATGCATCTACTGCTAATGATAAAGTACCATTTTTGTCGAAATGTGTAAGTAAAGTATTTTTAGCAAAAAGTTTTTTAACATTTTCGAAAGTTGTTGTGGTTTCATTTGTCCAATTTAATTGTTTGAGTTTGTTTTTAATTGCATGTGTTAACATTTCATGCAGAGGACTAAGTTCTGTTGCTAACATTTTAATATATCTGTGATAGTAATTTATCATACCTAAAAATTTTTGTAATTTATTTATAGAAATTGGTTTTTCAAAATTTGTTATGATTTCAATTCTATCTAAAGATGGTTTAATACCTTCGCCTGAAATTTCGTAACTTAAAAAATTTAATTTATTTACACCGAGAGTACATTTTGAAGGTTTGATATTTAAATTATATTCTTCAAGTCTTTTGAAAACTGATTTTAAATGATTTATATGTTGATCTTCATTATCACTGGCAATAAGAATGTCATCAATGTATGTAAATACAAAATCGAAATCAGAAAATACTTCATTAATAAAGTGTTGGAAAGTTTGAGCACTGTTTCGTAAACCGAAAGGCATTCTTACGAATTCAAACATTCCAAAAGGGGTAGTTATTGCAGTTTTATGAATGTCTTCTTCTGCCATTGGAATTTGGTGGTAAGCACGCACAAGATCAATTTTGGAAAAAAATTGTTTGTTTTTTAAATCAATTGTTAAATCGTGAATATGTGGTAAAGGATACCGATCTGGTGTAGTAATAAAATTAAGTCTTCGATAGTCTCCGCAAGGTCTCCAATCATTTGGTTCTTTTTTAGGAACGAGATGAAGTGGAGATGCAATAGGAGAATTTGAGGGTCTGCATATACCCGTTTTAACTAAAAATTCAAATTCAGCTTTAGCAATTTTAAGTTTGATTGGATCAAGACGTCTGGGTTTCGAAAATGGTAAAATACCTTTTGTTTCTATCCTGTGAACCGTATGGTGTTTAACTTTTTTAGTATAATCTGGTTCACAGGTAATAGACGGAAATTCATTAAGTAATTTTGAAAACTTATTTTCGACAATAGGAATTTTGAGTGAGAAAATATCAGAAAATCCAGAAGATCCAGTAACTTTAATTTTTGTAGTAGAATCCATTATTTCTTTATTTTTAATATTGACAATAATTCCGAATTTTTCTAAAAAGTTTGCTCCTAAAATTGGTGTATCAATATTCGCAATAATGAATGGAAATTCAAAATCTCTTCTTAAACCTAAATCAATTTTAAGTAGTTTTGTACCGAAAGTTTCAATTGAAGAACCGTTTGCTGCAGTTAAAGTAAGATCAGAATTTCTTTTATAAATTTTAAATTTAGAAAAAGGAATAACTGATACAACTGCACCGGTATCGATAAGAAAATTAAGTTTATTGAATTTATCAAATATGAAGAGGCGACGAGTAGGTTTAATAATAGTTCCATTATCCGTCACCGTCATAATGGATCGTTTCAGTTTAAATTTTGTTCGTAATTTGAATTATGATTTTGATTAAAATTGCATGGGGGTATACATTTGAGAGCGTTATTCTTAAATTTTTTGTGATACCAACAAATAGTTGTTTGTGAATTAAAATTACGATTGTTTGAAAAATTTCTAGATCCTGAAAAATTTCGAGATTTAGATCTATTTCTATCTTTAGATCTTGAACGGATTTGTAATTGATTAATATCATTAGAAATTTTATTTAAATTTTGAAAAATAGCCGTGGTTAATTCAGTTAAATTTTTAACGCATTGTTCTAAAATATTATTATTTTCTATATCTGGCGATCCTACCAACGATCCTTCTGATCTTCTGACCTATTTTTGATTCACGCGATAACAAAATTACGAAAATCCCGGATGAAATTTCGCTGTTAAATAATTTAACTTACAAATCGACGGAAATCCGATTAAATCCATACTACACATATTCAATGAACATTACGTGAACGTGTGTGTGCCTCAATCGAAAAACAACAACATCTTTAACAAAGTGATATTAATTCTCTTTAATCGACATCATCGGAAATTTCATTTATACCAAATAGTTCATATAACATGATGGCAGATAGTTTGAATAACCCACGTCGTCCAACTGACGACTGTAATGAGAATGCAATATGTCACGATAAATACAAAATTGGAAATACACAAACACTTAATGTGACAATGCAATATCTTTCACCAATGCTTTATGAAGTTTTTCAAACGGCATCAGAGGAGCATATTAGCTTCATACGTTAATTTATCTAAAAATCTTCTCGAAACATTGCCTGAATCGCTTCAATTTTTCAAAAGCTATAATAAAATTGATATACTGAGTACGTTACGGGAGTTGAACATATGCAATAATCTTTTTGATCACATACAAAGCTGCCTTGATGAAACAAAAAATCTTGAAATCCTATTAGCCAGTGATAATCATATCAATCATATAGATACTTAAATCAAAAATTAAATATATATATATATGTTTGGCATTACGAATTTACCATTTCTTTTAGTCTACGACCACATTTATTTTTTAATTGTCACTAATATTCTACTAAACTAGTCATATAACATACAACAATTTTTTTTTTGAAAATTCAACTTTATTAAAATTTAAAAAATATCAAAATAAATGTAACACATAAAATTAATAGTATCAGTGTAATGAATGACCTGACTATTTGATGAACTATATTGTTCAAAGTTTTATATTTTTCGACAACTAATATTTATATTTTATTTTAAAAAGTTTGTTTCTTCAATCTTTTGTTATATTATGAAACAAAAATTTTATCTAAACAAAATAATTCCATTTATAATACTAATGTTACATTACTTAAAAATGTATTTTAATTAGTTTAAAACAATAGTCAATTTATTATTTATATTAATTATGTACACTCTTTCTCCAGTTTATAATCAAAAATATATATCATTAACACATTTAAGAAATTTTGCAACAGACATACAAACTTCACAATAAAAGTAAATTCATATTTAACAAACCTCATTTTCAATTCAAAAAAAAAAAAAGAGCAAAGAAATAAATTTAAATTTTTAAACTCAAACTAATTACTATAATCTATTTTAAAAAATCACAAAAGATTTCTTAAAATAATTTTTATTGACATATATCATTTCTTTCATATTGAAATTAAAATCATATGACAATTTCATATCACCCTCAAACGAATTAAGGAATCAACTTTTCATTCCTTACCAACAACTTGGACATACATTATGCAGAATACAATTATATATTGAACATACATTCTGCATAATACAAGTTTTTAATTTTTGAGTAATTGTGCAAACAAAGTAACCATCTACTATAATTCAACTTCATGCTAGGTTCATGAAAAACATAATTATAATTGACAATATTTAACAAACAGCTATTAAGTTATTTTTAACCTCAACAACATAACAATAACACAACCAAATATTAATATACATAAAATATTAATACAATAACTAAACATAACAAATAAAATAAGCTATCAAGTACATCGAATCATCAAAAGATTGAGTACTTACATCAATACCAACATAAACTTTTTACGCAATCAACACAAAATTATTAACATTTAAAAAATTTCGTTTCACTGGAGGGGGAGTATAATATAGAAAATAATAATTTTTTATATAACTTTTAATAATTTATTTAAACTTTATTTACTTTAAAAGATATTTTTGATGACTAAAATATTTTCATTTTTTTGATAATAAAAAAATAACTAATATAATAAGAATAAATTTAAAATATAACAAGTATATTTGTTATAAGTAGATAACTCTACAGCCCCACTCTGTTTATTTTTCAGATGTGAATCCTAGATCGTGAGGTCATCTGGGGGAGTATTTTTGAAAGAAACCCGGGTCGATGAAGTTCAATTCGAGGAAGTTGCCGGTTTAGCTGTTAGCGATTGTGGTGCTTATTGCACTGAAAAACCATGATAAATGCACCACAATTTCATATATATATGCAGGCACATGTTAGAGGCAGGACCAATTCGAAATTTATTTGACATATCGTCGTCCGCTAGCTAGAAGCATGAATGTGCAATTTTTCCGATTATGTGTTAGAGGGCTCTTTGGATTACCCTTTAGATTCTCTAGGTTCTACTTAAATCTAGAGCTTCCTACGTACATGGAAACCCAAATAATTTGCAATGCCATTTTCACGAATGTACGATTCAATCACACAAAGTTGAGCCAGAAAAATGAATGTGGCATATTGTATGACACATTCGTTGATATGGCTAAACAATTTTTTCAATTTTTGAAAAAAAAATAAGAACAGCACATATTCGTATGTTCGAATGTTCGGGTATACGTGCCTGGTATTCTTCAAAAAAAAATTATACCGATGAAGAATTTTTAATTGCTTAATATCCGAAAAAAAATAGTTGTTTAATTGAAGGCAACCGGTTTATTCGAAGCCGTTACCTCTTCCCGAAGCAAAACTAGAATACTTGGTAAAATTGTGTGATTCTTTTTATAAAAATCTTGAGGGCAACGCTTTTGCCGAACCCAATATTTCAGAAGATTCTGATTCTGATGAAAATAAGAACTAGTTCTAAGTTTGCAATTATGTATATGAAATTGAATTGAATGTGTAACTTTTTTCATTTACATACATATGTACTTTCGATAAGTCAAAGCCGCGGATGTTTTCCCAAGTACTGTGATGCTCCGAATCCCAATCCGCCAACGGAAATGGCCCAGCAGGTCTTGGCTTGGCCCTAACGTTATTTAAAAATCAATCTGCAGTGATTTTTTTACGTCTTTTGAGGTTAAGGCCATACCATTACCAGTTGGGCCAATTCTTATAGCTTATTCGGATTCAGCGCATCAAAATGCATAGAAAGCATGAGCAGATTAACCTAATCCCATTACTTTTAATTTTTTTGTATAGATGTGTTAACAAAAAATATTCAGCTTTTTAAATTTTTGTTGTGCCAGAAAAATAAATATGCTAAATCTCGGAGAATAGAAGGGATGCGAGCAAAACAATTACATATCTCAGTTAAAAGAGCATAGTGTGAGTATAATATATAAGTACATTTTTACACTAGAAACTAATTCCTCTAATTTTGAGAGAGCAATAAACTTTGAAACTCGATTTCCCAACATTTTCATTTTGGCACATTCATGCTTCTGGCAAGCGGGCGACGATATTTCTGGAATATCAGCTGGTCGGCTGTTTTCAAGCAAGTTTTCCAAGATTATCAGCTAGTCCGGAGACTGGGCTTTCATATGCACCGCCCAAGACAGCATGCAATATAGGCTCTATCAAAAAAAAATTATGTTCAATATTTAAAAATTAAATTAAATTATTTTTAATAATTTCTCATTGACATCGTCAAACTGACACAAAGTTAGCAGCTTAAACCCCCAAAAATGCAGCGTTAAATATTTGATTTTATAACCCTGGGTAAATTGCCAACTCGTCATTGTGCAGGGCAATTTCAATTTTTAATCCCTCTGAGTTAAAAAGATAAACTGCCCTTCTATAAGTGGACCTAAAGGATTATTAAGACTGTCATAAATGCTCAATTCAGCAAACCAAAATATTTTTAAATTTACCCACTTATAAACAAACAAATTATGTATGTGTTTTTGTTTTTCTTTATATTCAATTTCTATAAAGTTTATAATTTTATAAAATTTTATTCACGATTTTTTCGAATTAAAAAATATACATTATAAATTAGATTACACGATTATGTATGTATATATATATAATCGTATGCAATAAGTTGTTGTATTATTTAGTATTTATTTTATTGCTTTACACAAGCTATAATATTATCAATAATTACTCTTAGGATGTATGTATGTAATGAAATGCTTGGGAAAAAAATATTAAATTAACTGTTAAAAAATACAATGAATAAGAAATTTAAATAAATGATTTTGAACAAAATTTGCAAGAGCACAAAAGGAGTTGCAAAATAGTATACGTACAATATATATGACACAATAAATTGTAATAATTTTCAAAAAAATTAACAAAAAAATTTATAATAAAAATATAACAGTTTACATAACTATGAAAAATATAATTGATATTCTCATAGATGTAGTATCTACAAGAAAACGAAATAATGATAAACGTACGATGTACCTTAATGTAAAGCTGTGCAAACTATGATAAGTGAAAAATAGTTAATTGTTATTATAACAAAGTACATTATCGTATGTATTAATTGATTTGATTATTGATTTTTCATCTATATACTACATAAATGTATATATGTATACGTTAAATACAAATACATTATTATAAAACAGCCATTTATAAACTGTGGCTATCTTGTCTTACATAAAATGCTTACAAACATAAATGTATAAAGTTGTTTATTTCATATGCATAAATATGTATTATACCAATTTCACACAGAGGTTTAATGCAATGATTAGTTAAGTTTTCTACATTAACATGCCAACCTAATATAAACGCACGCAAGTCATTTTCTGTCAAAAATGTCTCATGCACATACAACTTTTATGAGAGCAACCCAAATCGAATTTGCTGCGTGAAAACCTAACTCGATTTCCAATTTTTATTTGCGTGCGCTAAAAAAACGCAGTGCGGTTTTATTAGGTTAGCTTGTAAGGCTGTGTGCGAGTTTGCCTAAATTGCTACCTAAATACACAAAAAACCTAAATCACTGGAAACTTCCGGCAAGGCAGTGCAAACGAAAAAATTTAGAATTTTTTTGAGCATACTTTTCAACTTGATGGAATTATAGAAGGTGGCGGATGTAAGCAGTTTCTCGCTCTAACGCCGCCATCTTGAACGCCCTTAGAAATAAGAATGTTGTCGCTTTATAAAACTACTTTTTTATTCAGAGGAAAAAATGTATGTAAAACTATACAAATGGTTTTTTTCTGAAAAAATATACAACGGCATCACTTTTTTCTCAAGTTCCGTTTTGTGTTGACTTTTATATGATTCAAACGTGTGACAATTCTCATTTAATAATTTTGTTTATTTGAACAAAATTATTAAAACTAGCATATTTTCTTAATTAAATTATGGTAAGATGTTGCAATATTAATATAAAATCGATAATAAATGTTTTAAATATATTGTTGCAGGTTTCTTTGTAGGTTTTACGGTAATTCTTCTTGCAACTGCTAAAACTCGGAAGTGGTGTCCTCATTTTTTTCTATGCTCAGCTTTAGCGAATTTTGAAGAAAAAAATCTTGGATGAATGCCCTCTACTCTTTCGAGTAAAAATGAGAAATTTTTCCATTTTCTTTTCGTGAAGAAATGCCCACATGTTAGCAGTCCAACATAGCCTTTAGAAATTGTCTTGAGGCATTTCATTAACATTGAAATATCAACGACCAGCTCCGTATCTTATTAGCGAACAGCCTTTGTTGTAAGCGTTTTTGACGTTGAGGTCATTGGATTCTTGTACAGTGGTAAACTCCCAAGGTTGCTCAAATTTCATATATAAACATTTATCTTGTTTGGTCCAGTCCTACTCACCTTAATGGGAAACTGTTGCGAGAAAGATTTCCAATGATGAAACCTCCAGTCATACCGGGATATGTATATCAAGCTCAGGGCTCAATCAAGGCCAACATATGTACCCTGTTGACTATTTGCAATTTACATTCACGTATATATACACACAAGGACACATATCTATCACTTGTATCACCACCTTCGCAAATTCGATAATAAATGTTTTAAATATATTTTTGCAGCTTTCCTTGTAGGTTTTGGGGTAATTCTTCTCACAACTGCTAAAACTCGTCCAAAAATATCGGAAGTAGTGTTCAAAGACGCGCTTTGGACCCAGGACCACGAATCCGAAAGCGGAAATTGAAAATTTGATTTCTTTCGAGAGATATTTGCAAACCGTGACGAATCTCATTCACCACCATTCTGAGACGAACTCTGCGCCTTTCTTTGTTTAATCTATCGCATCTATTGTATGCCGATGTTATCATCGCTTTCCTTGACAAAGACTAGCCGCACAAAGGCACCACTTCCCTCAATGAACCGGAAGTTAATGACCTCAAATCATTGGGGTTAAAACTTTTGTCATGGTCAGCATCAAAAGTGGCAGTAGCCGGGGCAGTTGTGGTTGTTTGGTTGGTTGCCTAATATACTCTGTGAGTATTTTACTCAAACCGTTTGGTTAGGTCAACATACCTGCTGATGTCCTTTATGGAGCATTTTGATTCCGCCCTTTAGCCGGGTAGCACCTGTCATTGAAAGGCCAAGTTTGCTTCGTGTGCCGTTTCTGCTTCAGAAATGTTTAACGAAACATCGGCCTTCAATAGTCCATCCACTTTTTCATTTCCGTCAATGTCTCTGTGACCGAGTAACCCAGTGAGTGTAGTAGGCGCAAAGTACATTATAACTTTGTATAGTGATCCGATTGATTTATAAGTCAGCCGCGATGGTCCTGCTAGTACCTTAATGGTACTAGTTACCTGAACGTACCGGAACTACATCCTGCAAAGGATAGTATTCCCCAAAACCTTCGCTCGCTTGGTATCTTTACTGTCAGCGAAGGCTTGGCTAGATTTGTACACACTCTCTTCGGTTTCGGACCCCCTACCTATAGTTGGACGCAGCGGCGAATTCAATGATAGGGATCAAGACTAAAGCCAAAACCTCAATTAATATTCCACCAAATGTATCTACCTGCTGCCTTGTCCGTCCTCCTGTTGTGTGTTCAATAACATTTTCCCCTGATGTAATATATTAAAAACTGCTTTCTTTAATACTCCAGGACAGAATTAGACTGTTGTTACACGCCCAAAAATGTCGAGAGAGAGTTCAAAAGACACGTTTTTACTTCGGTATTAGTAATCCGGACAACAACCCCTGGCCGCTCCAAAACGGGGGTAGAACACCTTTGTGCATAAAATTTTCAACGCTAATTTTGCAAATATATTTTGACATCAGTAAAATATATACATTCAGGTTATTAATATCGACCTAAAAACGTGTCTTTCGACACCTCTGCCGTCATTTTTGCTCGTTTATAAGCATTCCACCTCTGTCCTAAAGTATTACCAGCAAAATTGATGCGTTCACAACTGCTAAGTTGAAAACGTCTCAAAACTTAATAAAGCGATCTTCATTTCATAATTTTTATGATAAAATTGCTCAGTAATCAAGCTACGTATACTTCTTTCTGTATTTTATGATTATTTAAAAAGTATGAATTAAAGTACTATTTCAAAAAGGGGCCATCTTTTATTCCCCCTTTCTCGTGTACTTCCAAAATACAACCTGGAGCTCACTGGAGCTAAGGGCGTTCGATATGACAGTTGTCAAATCTTCCTCCACCTTCTATCATTACATTATGCTTTTCAACCTAAATTGAAAAGTCAAGTTTTAAAAATAAACAAAATTTTTGATTTTCCTTCAATTTTGTTTTTCACTTCTAAATTTTGTGTGAAATGCGCATCTGCATACAAATATACCCAGCCAGCATTTTTTGAAAATTTTGATCATAAAATATTTAAATATCATACCCCAAGATGATTAAAAACATTCAAATCTAAAAGCATTTTCTGTTCGAAAATGAATGTATCGTCGGGAGAAAAATATATTTTAAATGTGATTATTCTTGAATAATCATTTATGATTCCTATTTCGAAACGCTTTTTATTCATATTTGATATCATTGTAAAATTGAGCTTTAATTGTTTTAGAGTAATATTTGACTGCTTTTCACAGTCATTTTCTGATCATATTCGTGAACATATTTCAATCGTTTTGGTTGCGATTTTTGAATCATTTTTGAATGCGATTATCATGCATTTATTATTCATATCCCATTCAAGATAAGACTACATAATAATCTTATTTCATCAGGGGAAGAAAGCATGCGGAAGTGAGCTATTTGAACCACAGGTCACTCGCAAGCAAACTTGACCGATATACACCTGCGACTAAGCCGAAGGTAGAGAAATGGTTGGGGAAATCTTCGGTCACGAGCAGCATTTGCATTATATTGTCTTGAAGAATATCTTTATAATATAATTTTTATATACATACATATTTTTTCTGAACTTCATGATTGAAAAAATGTGTGTATGTGAAAAAATTGGATTTTCAATGAAAAGTAAAATTTTAACAAGTATAAAATTCATAATTCAGTCAACAAATATAGTCAGAAAAGATTCAGAAAGCTGAACTAGAAATGATTATAAATTTTTTATCCTTAAAGTAAACACCTTTGATTCAAATATGATTCCAAAATGTGATTGAAAAACTATATTCAGTTTTTGATCATCAAAAATAAGCATATTTGATTATTCTTTTTGTTGGTTTTTATGAAATATAAAATTTAATCATCAAAGGACTTCAATGATTCCAAAAAGTGATCGAAAAATGCTTTTCAGTTTTTGATCGTCATATTTGATTATTTCTTTTATTCAATTGTATGATAACTCATTATTTAGTCAGAAAGAGTAATCAACCTGTATTGATATGTAGGGAAATTCAAAATTTAATCGCCTAAATGCTGAGTGGGTAGTAGTTAACATATAGCCAAGGACGCGATGGTTAGTGATGTGGTAGGTGTGGCGATCGATTGGTAAATACGGTGCCAATTAGTTGAGTTTTTGCAGTGAAACCAAATCGCTACACGATGATGGCAAGGAATGTGGATCAAAGTCTGCACAAATTTTTGAGAAATGGTCACTTACTGGCCAAAAATATGTAAATAGTGACATGCTTAATGTTAGCCGCTTCATTTTACCCTAGATAGGGGCAGATCCCCTCAAGATGTTATCCAATACGGTCGGCGAAAAAGGCCCTACAAGTTTAATCGGATGCAGTTTCATGTATTGCTATCTTGGGAACTCCTACTATGAACCCTTCTTAGTCCATGCCCATTTAAAGCATGTAGATTGTAAATACAACAAAAGTTTCAAAGTGCAATTGTTTTTATTAATTTCCAAGCTTAAACAATTTAGATTGTCAAATGTACTCGCACAGTTTTGACAGCTTTTTACCTAAATTGTAGCAGTGTTGGAAATTTCCATTGGAATTAGGGCTGGGACTATCCGCATATAAGAATATCCGAATATCCATACGGATATCCGTTCACACGGATAAAATCCGGACGGAAGGGATATCCCGTTAATATTCGTTTGTGAAACTATCCGGATATCCGGATTTATGATATTTATTTTGTACTTAGCGTTTTTTTCACAATATGAACAAATGGCACTGTTCTTATTTTCCTATATTGCTAATAGAAAATGCTCGCAATGTGTTTTGAATTCGAAATCAAAACAAGACAGCCTATAAAATTTTTGTGATTGTAGCAGCATAAGTGTGACAAGAAAAATTTTAAATTTAGGTACATTCAATTATTTTATACAAAAACAAAAACGTTTAAACAGGAATATATCGGCTTTCTGATGTTTGGGAATGTACCTAGCTGTTGTTGTTGTTGTTGTAGCAATGCTCGCCCCACCTAATAGCCGCGACCGATCACAAATTGTCATCAATATCCTCTAACGGGAGTCCAAGGAAACTTGCCGTTTCAACAGGGGTGGACCATAAGGAAAGGGGTGTTAGAGGCGTTGGTTCCACATTACAATTAAAGAGATGGTTGGTGTCATGTGGGGACACATTGCAAGCGGGGCATACATTTTGTATGTCGGGGTTGATTCTGGATAGGTAAGAGTTTAACCTGTTACAGTATCCAGAACGAAGTTGAGCAAGAGTGACACGCGTTTCCCTGGGGAGTATGCGTTCCTCTTCCGCGAGTTCTGGATATTTTTCTTCAAGTACTGGATTCACCGGGCAATTCCCGACATAAAGGTCCGACGCCTGTCTATGGAGTTCACCAAGGACCTGCTTGTGTTTTTTCGCTTCATACGGCTGGGTTCTCAGGTGCCGTATTTCCTCAAAATGCTTACGGAGATGACTCCTTAGGCCCCTAGGCGATGCTGGTTCGTCAATCAGATGTCTGTTGGGATGCCCAGGTTTCTGGGTATTCAACAGAAACTGTTTGGTCAGCATCTCATTTCTCTCCCTGATGGGGAGTATTCTCGCCTCATTATGCAGATGGTGTTCTGGGGACATAAAAAGACAGCCCGTGGCGATTCTGAGAGCAGTATTTTGGCAGGCCTGTAGTTTCTTCCAGTGGGTAGTTTTTAGGCTTGGCGACCATATGGGTGACGCGTAGCACGTAATCGGCTGGCTAATTGCTTTGTATGTGGTCATGAGCGTTTCTTTATCTTTTCCCCAGGTACTGCCAGCAAGTGATTTCAGGATTTTATTACGGCTCTGAATTCTCGGAACAATTGCGGTTGCGTGCGCAGATCCTGATCAAACGTCACACCCAAGATTTTGGGGTGTATGTACCTAGCCTTTTGTAGCAATATAGGAGTATTACATATATGATTTTAGCACTCATTATTAGTTTAAATTGACGCTTTGTAAAATTGTTGATGTTTGTAAAATGGTAGCTTTTAATTTTTGACGTTAACTTAATAATCTACAAATATATTTTGTGAATAATTTTTCGATGTTTTGTTCTTTGAATTCTGATATGCAGATATTCAACTTTTATATTCCAGTATCCGAACATACTGATATCCGGATCTTCCGTTTACGTATCCGGATATCCGAACAGCGGATATCCGGATTTTCCATTTACGAATCCGGATAGCTAGATTTTTGCTTAGCTATCCGGTTATTCGAATATCCGGTTTATCCGGATAGTTGAAAAATCCGGATGCAGTTCACAGCCCTAATTGGAATATTAGTTTAGGAACTAAAATTTAGGCTAACTGGCACCCAGCCTAAAGCCCCTATTGAACTCAACCTTCTTTCTAAAAAAGAAATTCCTAATTATCTCATTATTGCTTTCTTGAATGCCTAATGGAGTCAAAAATCAAGTACGTTTTGCTTGATGGGTCGAATTTTATTGTCAATGTAATTAATGGCAAACAAAAATAAATTATTTTCCATAATTTAAGAAAAATTAAAAAATACCAAAAAAAAAAGTTCAAAATTTTGTTTTCGCTGCATTTGCAGCAAGCTATATCGTGCCTTTTTTTTAAAATAAGCACATACATATTTGTTTAGTTGCAACATCCATGAGTTGTTGCGCATGCATTTTATTTTGATTGTCTTTTTAGTTAAGGAGAAAGGGTGAAACGGCTGTTATCCCTTCGAACCATTGTAGATAGGACAAGTGTGATAACTTCTGCATAAACGTCAAAATTACAAATAGAATGGCTCACCTGATTTTTTATTGACTATCGCTGTCTCATTCTGTATCTCTTTCTATCACCCGCTGAAGATAGCCCGCTCTATGCGCCGCCATATTGAACACCCTGTCAAAACGCTGCCAAACCGCTTAAAAGCAGCCATATTGAACATCCTGTCAGGCATTTAACGGATAAGATATCACACTTGTTTTATCCACAATGCTTCGAATTATTGGTAAAAGCGTAATAGTTTTTGGGCTGCTGAGATTGACAGATGTTATGAAGCAAGTGGACCTATTTGAAAAGAAAAACTATATTATTTCATTAAACCAAATTGTTGTAGGTTAGACCTATGATGCTGCCTATCTTCATATGTATCTTCGATTTGTATGGAGGAAAGTTAGCCGATACCGCGCCATCGATTTTTCGATAGAATTTGGGCTCAGGAGAAAAAGTTCCACTACGCATACCCATGACCTACTAAAAAAATGTCCACATGTATATCCTGCCCGACCCAAAAATGCTCGCTAAAAACGTTGTCGATAACAGTTTTTTGAAAAAAAAAAAATATTTTTTTACAATCAAATGAAAATTGTTTTAGTAGGTCAGAGTCGAAAAAAGTCAAGAAAGTGAACGACCCAGTCTAATATACATGTATTTTTTCAGAAAGTTTTTGAATGTCGTAACAACGCTAGAGAGGATTTGAAACTTTTAATAGTAATACATACTACTTTTAAGGACATTTTTAACAACATGGATATCAGCGAAATAATGCTACTATCAGATTTCTGAATTAAAGTTGAAGTTAATTTTGTTGTCGTTGACAATACATCCGAATTAGCATAAGCGTACAATACATACTTTAAAAGCAACAAGCACTATACGTGCTACGAGATTTCGTCCGTTATTCATTCCGTATGTTCGGAACATTCATCTCCATTTAAGAATTTAAGAATCGGTTTATAGTTGGAACATTATGTATATACTTATTTGATATATTCGAATCTCGTGACGTAGTATAAAACTTCCATGAATACTTAACGGAAAAGAAATTTCAGAATAAGAAGCTAAAAACCCGCTGTGTAGCAGGACCGCACAAAAGCTTAGCTATTCAAGGCCGGAATATAAAGTTGCCATTTTTCTTTTTTCTTTTTTTTTTTTTTTGTTAGTTCATTGCGGCTGCTGAGTAGAGTACTACTCCATGTCGGCTGCCTGTTCAAAATATTTTTGAAAAAATAAAAAATCCCATTTCAGAATTTGTCACAAAAACGCCCTATATTAGAACTAGATTGAAGAACGCCTTATCTCAGAATGCTTTTCATTAACTCCCTCTTATGTCAAAATGCATTGAACTTATGCTCATAGAGGGATTTTTTGAAACAAATTTTGAGATAGTGTATTTTTGAATAAAATTTTAACGTACGGCATTCTTCAAACAAATTCTGAAAGAATGACCAAACCAACATATCTCTTTACCAGTTCACGAAATATTTAGTAGGAAATTAATTATTTCCCCTAAAACCTGTTGGCATTTACAAATTTATGATCCCTACTAATATACTACTAAAGATACTTTTCTGCTACTAGTTTAGCTGAAGGGGATTGAATTATTCCCCATTTTCCTTACTTCGTAAAAGTAACCCGTCCAGATTTTTCAATTTGGGAGTGTCAAAGCTCTGTCATCATTGGAGAAGAAACCTCTAGTAATTGAATCATGTCAATATATATCTACATATATATACTTTTTTTCAATGAACAATTTTAAAATTTTTCTTACATTGACAAGATACGCTACCACCAACATATTACATACTGGCACGTATTAGTTTGTATGAAACGCTTTGAAAAAGAAGTTAAAAATGATTTCCCAAGGATTGCATGCTTAGTTTGCGACGATTTCAAAAATAGGGGGAAAAGTGCTCGGCTTGCTGTAAAAACAGCTAATTTCGGTTTTATCCCTATGACAACTTTATTTGATCTCGATTTTTTTCACATGATAATCTGTTGTACCAGTAGTAATCAAAAAAAGAAATATATCTTACTTTTTAATAATTTGACTTAAATACAATGCGGTAATTGCAGAAAAAACTTGCATAAAATCTGATTTTCACATCATAAATAAATAGCTGCAATGCTGGTTAAAACCGTACCATAAATATATTACACGTAAAAATGAAATAACCGTTTAGACGGTTAAGCGCCAATTAAGTAAGTAAGTAAAAATCAAATAATAATAAAATTTAGTAAACACAATATAAAAAAAAAATTTAAAGTAATTAATCGATTAAAATGAGGAAACGAAATATGTAAGTTGGTTTTACAGACTGGCATGTAAAATTTGTTATATACCGTTTTCACACAGAAACTTAATCGAATCACAATTCTATTTAATGAAATAATTAAGTTGCCATTTTCATACAGGGCCTTTTGCTTCATTAAGCGAACATTTGTCAGCAGCCCCAAAAAAATATTTCGTTTTATCAAAAAATGGTTAAAATGGAAAGCGGCCGTTTCTTTCTTAACTATAAATACAATCAAAATAAAATGCATGCGCAACTACCCACAGATGTTGCACCTAACCAAATATGTGCCTATTTTCGAAAAAGCCATATTCAGGGCTGTCATGGAATCCAATTGTTGTCGGAATCGGATTTAAAAACGACAAAAAAATTACTTTGGTGTCATGAAATCCAATGTTATCGGTTTAATGTTCGAATTGGAAGTAGTGTCGGTTTTAGGTGTCACAGAATAGGATAATATCGATTTTGCTATCGGAAACAAACCAACCAGTTAAATGCTGTTGGACTTCATTTTATCATAGTTGTTTTTCTCTTGCAGTTGCATATTTTCTAAAAATGTAAGTAAATAAAAGTTTATTTTATAAAAATAAATGTAAATTTACATAAATTTTCACTCTTAATAGGAGAAAGCATAAAAATTCAATGCAAAACAGTATTTTGATTGAATTTATGGAGAAACATCCAGATATTGCGAAGAGCTTCAATAAGCACGTCATCTAAAATCGTTGACACCATGCTTCTTCCTACACTCATGCTAGAATCCTTGCCAACTGATCTTTGATAGGACCCTTCAACTAGAAATCGTAAGGTAGCAGCTAGTTGCAGCACTGGCAGAACTTTCGAGCGGGTTAAGCGTCCTTCAATGGTGTCCAATACCATTCGGAAAGCATCTTTGTATATGCGATATTATTCAATGCAACTGCAAATACACTATAAATATTTAGAAACCCACATTAAGAAATTTTTTTAATTACGCTGTCTCTGGCAACTCAAATGGATTGCTGCGATCACTCACAATTTTGCTTTTGACCTTCTCGCAACTTTCTTCTTCAAATAACATAAATGCTACAACTGCTGATGCCATTTTAATGTCAATAAATTTGTTTATTTCTGTTTAGATGCACAAAACAATTATTTTATAAAATTTTGCCAACAAAATTTACATCAAAATTGCCGGTGCACCGATAACACTGCAAAACAGCTGATTCGAACATCGATTTTATTTACATTCGAAAACAGCAAAACCAATATGGTTTTATGACAACAATTTAACTCAATATTGGTTTGCAATTCCGACAAAACGCAAAACCGACTTGGATTCCATGACAGCCCTGATTATCTTTTGCTGCAAGTGCAACAAAAATTAAATTTTGAATTTTTTCGTGTTTTTCTATTTTTCGTAAATTATTGAAAATAATTAATTTTTGATTGTCATTTGTTACATTGACAATAAAATTCGAAGCACCAAGCAAAGCCGAGTGGATTTTTCACTCGATTAGGCATTCAATAAAGCAATAATGAGATAATTAAGAATTTGCATTTTGTAGAAAACTTTACAAATTATTTCATTAAGCCTCTGTGTGAAATTGGTAATAGATTTTTGAAATTCTCTTATACATTTTCCAATTTATTATTTAGGTTCTTATAAATATTAATGTATATGCACTTACATATATTCTACACATGCTCAATGCTGTATGAAAATATTTTAGTTTTTTTATGTCTGCGTTATATGTACACTATGCGCATCTTGTATCAGTTGGGATAGTTTTTGTGAAAATGTTGGAATGTCCTGTTAGAAAAAAAATAAATTAAAAATTATTGTTAAAAATATAAACTACGCTTTTGAACATTTATTTAGGAAAGTTAATTCCGCCAATACAAATCCTTAGATAAGGGATAACGAAATTAAAGCTTTTATGGAGATGTCTAGACATGAGAAATTCAAATTTCTCGTAATTTGAGATGCGTCACAGTCCATTTTCGCATAGTTTCTACTCCTGCAACAATTGTAAGACTTGTAAGAGATTGCGACCCTGGTGACACTCAATTTAGAGACATAAACGTGCGCATCAGACAACTTGTAGACACAAACAAGCGGGAAAAATGGGAGGAACACCTAAAGAACTGTAACCTCTCCGCCGGTATATGTAGGTAAACTTGTGCCAACGTTAAAGTCCCTCTCAATTCCGACTAAGCGCAATGGCAAAATTTTCATTGCCTTTCGCGATAAAGTGCTATCGGATGCAAAGAAATACGCAAACGCTTTTTGTCGCTTTATCTAATGCATTCCTTTGTTCACAAATCTAGACGGCACGTCAACAGTTGGGCTACTAAAACCTGAGAAACTAGCTCACATTTTCAAGACTCATATCGTCCAATATCTCTCCTATCGCCAGTACCCAAGACACTTGTAGCCGTACTGCTTTATTATTTCACCGCAAACCTGCGAATTCCGCAAATAGTATAGCACCAATACTGCGCTAAATGCCATCGACACACAGTTTAATTGTGGACTGAATCAAAAACCCCACCGTAGAACAGTACTCGTAGCGCTAGGCTTATCAAACGCCTTTGATACAATCAAAGCACATTACAAGTCTTGGAAGCGCCCACCATTTCATCGGTGCAGTTCAGGAACGTCACATCAAAACCTAGAAGAATTAAATAAAGGGTGTGTCCTATCCCCCCTTATGTTTGACTTTTACATATCGAAGCACCCTTCCCCACCATTATGTCCTACGCCGATGTCTGCGCGATAATGGCAACAGGTCCCGACACATCCATCGATGAGTTATGCAATAAAATCAACGACAATCTCCCTAATCTTTCCAGTTTTTTCACCTGAAATCTGACACTGTCACGACCAGATCCTTGGCGACCTTATCTACAATGTGGACATGGCAAATGTGACCATATTGGACATCCACGTCGATGGCATTGCGCTACCGACTTATGTACATACAAAAATACTGAATGTGACGTTCGTTGCAGCCGCAATTGTACCTTAAGTCCAGGGCTGTAACAAAATCCTCCAGTCTCTTGCCGGCAGCACTTGGGACAAAGATAGAGAGGCGCTCATACCCACCTATAAAGCGTTGGGCCGCCCGCTAGTATGCTAGACGTCCCCAATATGGTCGCCAAGGCTAAAAGAAGCACACGGGAGGAAATCGCAGGCCTGTCAAAACAACGCGCTAAGAGCTACCACGGGACGTCTTCTCATATCTCCGGAACATCATTTACACAGTGAGGCGACAATACTCCCCATAACGCAAATATATGAAATGCTGAGCAAACTAGTCTCTACTGAATACTCAGAAATCTGGGCATCCCAGCAGACATATGATTAAAGAGGCCCGCCTCTCTGGAACTTAAGAAGTCATCTCCGCATTATGAAGAAATCCGGTTTTAATAATAACCACTATGAAGGGAAGGAGCATGAAAGGGCCTCAAACACATCCGCAAAACGGCATCGGATTGCCCGGTGAACGCCCTTCTTAAAAACAAATACCCTAAACTCGCAGTTGAGGAAAAGCAGCTCCCTAGAGAAACACACGTCATTCTAGCTCAATTTTGATCTGGGCCGTATCGTGTATATTTCCCTGATCCGATGAACCATTTCAGAGGTAATGCGATTGAAAAAATTTATTTCGATCATCGATCGTATAACACGGTACGGGCCCTGGATACTGTAAAGAGTTAAACTCTTACTTATACAGAATCAAACCCTGCTGAAACCGCAAGTTTCCTCGGACTACCGTTAGAGGATATTGATAACAATTAGTGAGTGGTCACACCAATTGGGTGGGGCGAAGCACTGCTACAACAACAACAACATGAATTGGAAATATCTTCGAGAGCACATATTACAATATATCGACGGTTTAGTGTGCAAAATTGGTAACCGATATAAAAAAATTGACTTGGCAGACAAAAATCTATTTCAATTTTTCGTGGAAAGCATAGGAAATAAACTCGCTATATTTTTTTTTACTTTATGTGTGGTTAATATTTGAGGTAACGGTTTTGTCTGTTTGATGCATTAGGTCCTACTCTATCAAACAGCATCAGAAAGTAATTTTTAGAGAAAATGGTACCTATCAGTTTTACGCTGCAAGCCCTACTTGGAGTATAATTATATGAATGCACACTCCCTTTTGCAAGACTTATCATATTAGGAATTTCGAGCGAATACCGGTGATGCAGATTCCGTTGTTACGGATATATCCATATGGAAATTTGAGTTTGTATGGTAGGTGCCACACTCTCTTTCCAATATACCTCAATTTTAGTTAAAATTTTGACATTAACAATATTGACAGCCATGCCAAGTTTCAGCAGTATGAATTAACCGGTACAGGAGATATACAATATGGATATCAAAATTGTATGGGAGGTGCCACATTCCCTTTTCCAAATCCTACAAATTCGTGCATATTGCATGCAATCGGAAAAAAGGAGCGTCCAAAAAAGGAGTTCAAAAGTTTGCGAGTGGCGTATTTATATATAGAAAAATGTGTGTAAATAAATGAGTCTCACTCTCAATTTAAAACAAAGAAGTAGGACAATAGTAAGATTATTCCGATGTCTACCAGCACCATTCGTAGCCATGTTGTTGGGCTTGTTGTGGGAAAGATCACTTCCAAAAACGAGCGTTTCGCCGCAAAGGACTATCAACATCGATAACACTCCCTAAAACCTTCGGCTAGTGTCCTTATCGCTACAAAAAGAAGATGCGTAACGCCGCAAACCGGACCAAGGCGAGGGTTTTCAATATAACATTTATATGCGCCTACGTACCATTAGATAATGCGACCGACGCGGCTAAGGACTCCTTGTATAAGAACCAAGAAAAAAATACGATGTTGTGACATTAAAATCATGGGTTGTTTAATCGAAGAAGGCGAAACCAAAACGATTACTTCGTGATCGACGGCTGCTATATCACCAGGTTGCTAGATAAGCGCCGATTACTTTATTAGTGGCGGCGGCGTAAATTTTGTAAAATGCTGGCGACCTTTAATGTATAATGAAGTTTTTATTCGGATACATCTTTTAAGAACAAATATTTTATATCCATTTTTAGGCCACCAACAATATGATTTCATATCTGACATTTTCGTTGTTCTTCCACCCCCAACTATTGAATTGATAAATCTGTCCTCACCGAGTCCCTTAGCAGTTCAACCATCGACATCGAAGGCTCATTCAGCTGTATCTACCGCACCCTCCACAAAAAGGAACCAGGTTCCCCAAAACCCCTCTGCGGAATCTGAACCGCCGGCTAGTAGATTGATTACTGTCCCGATTAAAAAGTAGATTTTCTTGTCCAGATTCGAGAGAAACACTACAGAAGAGGACCTGAAGTCGTACGTCATAAGTAAACTTAAATTTGCACTGAAAGAAAAAGACTGGTAAAATCAACCGAAATACGGGTCAATTCAACCGAAATTTCTGTTAATTTTTATCCATCGCAACAAGATGTTGAATCAACTGCACACAAATCGTTGATTCGTAATTGGCTGTTTTAGTAGTCAAATGAACACAAAAAAAAAATTGTTGCGACAGCTTTGTACGAAAGTACCTATGTTGCCATATAAATAAATAAATGTAAGGCGCAATAAACTCCGAAGATATTTAAGGCCGAGTCTCTTCCAATTTACGTCGTGCTCCTCTTGATTTTCCCTACAAATTGGCCGGACGGGACCTACATGTTTTATGCCGACTCCGAACGGCAACTGCGAGGCAGATGAGTCTTCACTGAGAGCTTTTCATGGCAGAAATACACTCGGAGCGCTTGCCAAACACTGCCGAGGGGCGACTCCGCTTAGAAAAGTTTTCTTCTAATTGAAAAACCTTATTTAAAAAATTTTGATGTTGCTTTGCCCGGGGTGCGAACCCAGGGCATACGGTGTGGCAGGCGGAGCACGCTACCATCACACCACGGTGGCACTTACTAACCGAACGTCAATTGGGCTTACATCAAATATGCTGGCACTCATTAAACATTATGCAGTTTATTATTTTTGTTTTATTAAACGCACTTTCGCCAAATTTTATATTTTATAATTTATTTAATTTATAGTTTTGAACTTCGCTTTGCAAATAGAAATGGAAATAGGAGTCACAGAACTGATTCTCAATTCTTTTGGCTGCAGCTCAGCTCATTCTCAATTTCTTCTCTCGCATGTAGTTGCCACACTTGATTGTTTCGAACAAAACTTGTATAAATGTTTGATATAATATTTTAAATAGAGAAATTGTAAGTTATAGAAAAGTAAAGAATCAAATCGCTAGAAGGTAATACACCACTGGAGTAACTTTACATGTAATTCGGCAAGTTCAATTTTCGTAACACTTTAAGTTGAAACGATTCAAAAACAACTCAAACGTTTATGCTGTCGGAAACATAAACATTAAAAAAGGATGTTTTTTATTATCTTATTAAATTCGTTCGCGTGAGTGAAAATTCGTAAAAACTTGAACAACTTTGGAAAAATCCTGTTCGTTCAAACAAAACTTTTGCAACAAGAGGGCGCAATTTTGCATTTCGCTTGGGGGAGAAGTTGCAAAATTGTACCCGATAAATAGGTGTCCCGGTATCTCATAATTTTTTGCACAGTAAATTCAAAAAAGGCTTTTCGCTTTATATTGATAACTGAAAAACTATTTTTTTGTTGTTTTCCCATTTTGCGTGTTTTTTCGATTTGGTGGTTTTCTTATTTTGGGAGTTTTTTTAACAAGTGGCACCATCGTCATAAGTACAAAGTATAGAGCGCAGTGAGCGTAAAATTGAAATTTGCTCATGTATTGACTGTTGATCGCTGTTGAAATGACCAGTGAGATCAGTTGTGTTAACAGAAAAATCAGTTATATTGACCAGGAATCTGTCAATTTTACAGAATTTTGTTTACTTAAGAGCGACAATTTCTCTTCTGTTGAAATGACTAAACTAATTTGTTCGTTTGACAAAGAGCTTGGTCGAATTACCCGTAATTCGATCAATTTAACCGAATCTCCGTTAAGTCAAGAACAACAGAACCGATTTGTTGATTTTACTAGCACCATTTCTTTCCGTGTGATAATGTGACTATTCCTAAATTTAATTTTATGTATCCTAGAGACATTTTGTCATTTAGGATTGACGTATCCGCGCATCACTTTGAAACAATTTTGAATAATTCATTTTGGCCACCCGGAGGCTTTGTGCGTGAATTCGAGCATAGACGCAACGTTAATATTCGTAATCTTGTTACCGTTCCTCATAACAATAATGCTGCAAAAAATTTAATATTAAATCTTTCCTTAATATATTTTATCAAAATCTAAGAGGCCTAAACACGAAACTAACTGAACTGTACTTGAAATCATTTAACTGTAATTACAATATCATCGCTTTTACTCATATTTTTAATTCCGATATTCTTTGCAATGATTACCAAATATATAGAACTTGAACAGAGTTGGAGGTGGAGTTTTGCTCGCGGTACATTCTTCTATACCTTCCGCTGAGGTAAATTTACCTGTTATAGAAGCTACGGAATTTAAGTGTATTAGAATCCACCTGGGAATAGGTTTTACCTATATTGCTATTTGCTATATCCCACCATCTTCAGATCCCTCGGTGTATATGAACCATATTTCGTTACTGAAAGATATCAGTTCAATATTGAAGCCTATTGACTCGATAATTGTCTTGGGTGACTTTAATCTTCCGAACGTATCATGGACCACATCCGAGCATGGTATTGTACCGGTTTCTTCAAAATTTTCCAGCATCGACTTTTTAGCCGAAATAACTGAACTTTGTCTAAGACAGATAAATATTATTTCAAACATGTTCGGCAGGGTACTTGATTTGGTATTTGTTGATGATACATCAAAATCCATTCTTAGGAGGGGTGAACCTCTTACTGTACCTGAGGACCCTTACAATCCTTCGCTGGATATAGTTTACGAATTGGAAGAAAGTTCTCGGAGTTGCACTACCACAGAAAACGACTCTAGTTTTAGACTCGAATTCGCGAAGGCTAATTTTAATCAACTCAACCAAATTTTATCTACAGTAGTGCTCGTTGCCGGAATACACAAAATTTTGTGTGCCAACTTAGATAATACAAAGCATTCCAGTTTGATTACAAACTCAACAGCAAATGGCATTCTGCTGATAAATTCACAATTTTTTCGAATTTGTCGAGTGCCTTTGGGCATTTATAAATTTTATATAAAAAATATACGTTCGTGATATTTCTGTCTGTGACACAGTCCATGTACTGAAGCGCGGATCCATCAGCGATGCGGGCACTAGTATATCGTTTATTGGAAATCTATAGCCTAGTTTGCTTCTTATATTTTTTTCATTTTCTGGAATAAATGAAACTGTTATTTCGGTTAGAATAATTAATGCAAGAGAAATAATATATGGATATGAATCGCCCGATAAAATGTTCACGTCTTTGAATTTCTGTAAACAGTCAACTTGTACAAACGCTGTGATTCAGCCTCTAGTAAAACCAAGTCACTTTTATTGCAGTTTGGAATGAATTTATTGCGGTTTTTTGAGGTTGTTGTTGTAGCGATAAGCACACTACCCGCAGGCCGTGGGGAGTGTTATCGATGTTGATGGACCTTTTCCCGGATGCAGATCCGGTACGTTCCGGTAACAAACTCCATTAAGGCACCGGCGGTCTGACCATCTCGGGAGCGATTTAGTATGACCACATGAAATCTTCAACCTAGATTTATGAGGAACTTGGGGATCGCCAGAGCCTCGGCGTTAAAGTAACAGGATTCGCCACAGGTAGGTGAGGTCGACAATTGGGTTGGAGAAGCTATATTTTGCGCGGCAACACCTTGAAAAGGTTGCGTTACACAACCCCTTAAATCAATTTGGTATTCTAGTCGCCTCTTACGCCAGGCATATCTGCCGCGCGTATGTTCGAAGCCCCCTAACCCGCTGGTCGCCCTCGACAGTTATTTGCCAAACACCCCGTGTGTATTTCTGTCATGAAATGCCTCTCATTGAAAACCCATCTGCCTTGCAGATGCCGTTCGTAGTCGGCATAAAACATGTGAGTACCGTCCCGCCAATTTATAGGGAAAATTAAAAGGAGCACGATGCAAATTGGAAGAGAAGCTAGGTATAAACGTCCTCTTTATATAAAACTGTTTTCTATTACTAAGACAATTCAAAACTTGTTTAATTAAAATAGATAGAGCTACACTAATGTAAAACTGACACTTACAGTTGATAAGCAGATCATATCCAAATATTTCGGATTTACAGGAAATCCAGCTGTAACGAAACTATCACGTAACTTCAAATTGTCTACTTGTCCCATCTCATAAAGTACGTTCGCTAATAAATCAAAATGCAATGAGCCCTCGCCAGAAAATAATAGGTTTATAAGTGCTCGTTGAAATGATACGAGTAGACTATCTTGAAAGAGAGCTCGTTGAAATAGACGCCAACGTTCATTTACTGTCTGCATCGATAATAACACCTTGCGCACTAAATTTGGATCATTTCCGGATACTAGCACTTGCCCATAGGCATTTAGTATAGCCATAAAATGTTCTGGATGTAAATTTTCACTGCTACTTTGTAATAACGAGCCATTGTACTGCATATGCGGTTTGTAGAAATACTGCCACTTGTGAAGTAAAACACTGCAAAGCAAAATAACAACAACACATAAAACAAAAGCAAAAAAAATAAGTTTTAATTTAAAAAAAAAATTTTAAATGGAAATATATATATTTATATACCTATCGAAAAGTGTATAGACCATGTAGCTTATATCTGTACCATCAACTAAGCTGGAGTCATGATGTTGTTGCAAAAGTGGCAGCACATGCTCAATGGTAAAATTTAATATGGATGGTAGCATTGTGGTCCATGTATTACCCGGTTGTTGCACGATTATTTGGAGCATTTGCAATATTTTCTCCAACACAGTCAATTGATTAAGATTTAGTTGTTCTCTGTAAATAAACGAATTGAAGCAGAAGAACGTGGTAGAAAACAATAAAGAATTCTTGATTACCACATAGACTACTCACCTGCTACAAACAGTTATGTAGAGCGTGATCATATCTTTGATGAATTGTGATCCAACTTGATTCAGTAAGCTACGTAATATACTCAAACTAAATTCGGCTGCTGAGATGGATAAGGAACTATTGCTTATACCAAAATTGTTGAAAATCATTAATGTTTTTGTAATGATTGGCTAATATGAAAGAAATAGTAGGTTGGAAAGAGAGATAAGGGAAAAATTAGTAGTACATGACATTTTTTTATTTCAAAATAAATTTTTTTCGAAAAAGCGTCCTTTGTTATGTTAGTTCTTTCTGATGTCCCATAGGTTTTATATGGGTAATATAACTTCGACTTGTACTAGGTTAGGTTAGGTTGAACTTGCCGGTCTATGAGGACCTCACATAGACTGATTGAGTCCGTAGTGTTACCAGAAGTTTGTTTTAACGACCAAACTGAAAAACCCTATCAAAAACCAGGAGCTATGTTATAAAATAACTCCGTCCTCTTGGCAAATACTAGAAGCTTCCTAGGACTTAAGCCACTTGCTGCTTCTAGATCTGACAGCTTTATCACTCCTAATAGCTGGAGTCTTAGCCTGGCAAGTGCAGAGCACGAGCACGGAACATGCTCGATCTTTTCCTCCAATCCGCACTTCCTACATCTGCTATCACTGACCAAGCCTAATTTAAAGACATGTGACGCCAGAAGGCAGTGTCCAGTCAGAATACCCGTCATATGAGTCTACAGTCCTTTCTTTTTAATGATAGAAGCAACTTTGTTAGTCTAAGGTTGTAAGACCTACACATAATCTTCGAAACAGCCCCGCGCTTGAACCCACGCCTTTCCAGCTTGATCGATCATGTGCACCTCTCGCCTTCACTTAATCTCACCCAGTCTAATTGGGACGTCTACGGAGCAAGCTTCAAGGGATGCGCCCTTTTTAGCTAGTTTATCCGCATTTTCATTCCCATCTATTCCCATATGCCCTGGGACCCAATACAGATGTACGCTTCTCCCTGTCCCTTGACTTGTACTAAGTTTTATTAATTTAAAACGGACAGATAACCAATAGTCTGGAATGATCTATTGGAAGAGGAGGGGACCAAGGCCCCCTTGGCACAGTTACTTTTAAAATACTGTTTAACCATTTTTTGACTCAATCACACCAGAACGGCTAAGCCCAATTTTATGAAATTTGGTACACAGACATTAAATAGCCTGGAAGAATCAACTAGCAATAGTTTTTTCTTTTTCAAAAGAACAGGGTTGTTGTTGTTGTTGTTGTAGCAGTGCTTCGCCCCACCCAATAGGTGCGACCGATCACAAATTGTCAACAATATCCTCTAGCGGGAGTCCAAGGAAACTTGCTGTTCCAACAGGGGTGGACCATAATGAAAGGGGTGTTAAAGGCGTTGGTTCCACATTACAATTAAAGAGATGGTTGGTGTGATATTGGTACCGTATTACCTCATAATGCTTACGGAGATGACTCCTTAAGCCCCTGGGCGGTGTTGGCTCATCAATCAGATACCTGTTGGGATGCCCAGGTTTCTGGGTATTCAACAGGAACTGTTTGGTTAGCATCTCATTTCTCTCCCTGATGGGGAGTATTCTCGCCTAACTATGTATATATTATATGTAATATAATATATATATTATATGTAATAATATATATAGGGCAGGGTCTAATGGGTCAATGATATTGGCCGTGGATAGGTGTAATCTTATAGAGATCCAAACATTCCCATTAAATGTTTTTATAAATCGAAATAGTTCAGAGTGCGAAAAAATCCGATTCGTGAGAGTATGTGACTGGGCACAACTCGTTCAAACGATTATACAGAAAATACGTAGAACACTTTGCCCAGTGCTTCACTACAACACTTGTAGAATGTAAAATGAAGCAGAACGTTGAGATATTGCAAAGCGTTCTTAGATAACCCAGCATATGTGAGTGATTTTTGAAATAATAAAAGGTTTTCGAAATGGTCCATCGCAATATGCCAGTAAATGTTTCTTTCTTTTCAGTTTCTCTTGGAAAAAACATAATAATTGAAATTCAATTATTATAAGCCGGTGTTAAGCCCATGAATTCTTAAATATAAGTATAAACTGAACACACCATTAAACAAACATACATAAATATGTACAACCGAGCCCGAGTTTACAAAGCTTCTAATTCGCAACGAAGAAGAACTTTACAAAAACAAATCTACATGGCACACAAATCAATATAGAGACAAAATGTCTCAATTGTGTTGTTAGTGTAGAAATGAGAAAACCTGAATTAAGCATGAACACAAATACCAGCAGGATGGCCTAGTGGTTAAAGGCTACTGCAGTTTCACCAGGTGATTCACGGTTCGAATCCCGGTGAAACCTTTGATAACATTACAAAATTGCCTGATGATGATTACGTTGGCGGTTTTCGAAATGGTCCATCGCAATATGCCAGTAAATGTTTCTTTCTTTTCAGTTTCTCTTGGAAAAAACATAATAATTGAAATTCAATTATTATAAGCCGGTGTTAAGCTCATGAATTCTTAAATATAAGTATAATAAAAGATAGTCAATTACCGCCAGCGCAATCGATCCGCAGTCTCATTTGGTGTCAATATGTTTGCAAAAATTCTAAAACTATGATACAAAACGTGCATAGAGTTTTATTTACCTTAAATGCATTTGCCAACATGTCTTTTGTAGAGGTGCAGGAGTCCTTAAAGTATTCTAAAACTTCGCTAAAAATACTCAAAATATTCGGCATGACTGATGAAATTTTCGAAACTGATGAGTGCATATCAATTTCAAGAAGATTTTGTGCTAGACATTTTACGTACTCGCAGAGCTGGAAAAAAGTTGACAAGATGTAGGGCGATGTTTTAAATGAACAAGTAACTTGATTGTTATATGTATACCAGGGACGGAAATAATTTTTTTTTTTCGGAGTCGATAAAGTCCTGGTCAAAAAATTGGCCTAGGTGAAAATGTTTGAGTTCTCAGTTATCCCTATAGCAATATCAAGTCGAATAACGCATCCTTTTTATTTTTCGAACTTTTTCATAAAAGTCCACATATAAAAGTAAAATCTTTATTTTTATTTTTTGAGTCCGATAGAACTAGTTAAACTCGGACTTTTAAAAATAAAAGTCCGGAAATAAAGGTTAAATCCGGACTTTTATTTTTTAAGGCCAAAATAAAAGTCCGGCTTGATAACAAAGAAACGGCTTATCCAAATTAAAAAAAATTTTAGTTCGGATAAGCCGTTTCTTTGTTATCAAGCCGGACTTTTATTTTTAAAAGTTAAATAAAAGCGTTGGGCGCGTGAAATTTCTAAAAATGTTATTAAGATTCAGTTGGTCTTATACATATATGACTATCAATAGAAAGACTAAAACTTTATTTAATTGCCTATTATTTCTCATTCTATTTAGTTCATTTAGTGACTCATTATTACAAGGACTCTTTCCTGACAATTTGTTACAATCTAAGTCCTCAATACATAATCATTCCAAAGAGTTTACTCGACACTGCCCCACGTATGCTTGTACCTCCTCCAACTCCAAAATATTTTGATATCACTTCTACCGGACTGTATGTAATATTTGTTCCAAATATGAGCCAAATCGGACATCATAGGTCGCTTTCTATTCATGTATGTATTATGTGTTCCAAAAATTGACCAAATCGGACCACAAATACGATTTTTTTGAATATCTCAATCTTTGCGCCACCAAGCGGCGATTTTTTCATAGGTCGCTTTCTATCCTTGTATGCATTATGTGTTCCAAATATGAGCCAAATCGCACCACAAATACGATTTTTGTGAATATTTCGATCCTTGCGCCACCTAGCGGCGATTTTTTTCATAGGTCGCTTTCTATTCTTGTTTGTATTATGTGTTCCAAATATGAGCGAAATCGGACCACAAATACGATTTTTATTAATATCTCGATCCTTGCGCCACCTAGCGGCGATTTCTTCTCATAGGTTGCTTTCTATTCTCATATGTATTATGTGTTCCAAATATGACCCAAATCGGAACACAAATACGATTTTTGTGAATATCTCGATCCTTGCGCCACCTAGCGGCGATTATTTTTCTTCTTATTATTGCATTGTCATCGGGTTCTGAACTATATTCCAAGTTTCAAGCTTGTAGATTATCGGGAAGTTACTTAAATTTCAATTACAAAATTCGTTCACAAATGCCGTGCAGCCGTGCAGCCTGTCAAGTCAACCTAAATAAAACCGTATAAAAAGGTTCAAATTGTTTAAAACGGTGACTTGTACAGTAATGCGGAAAGGTCTATAGAGCTACAGCTGAGCCTCTTTGAACTTTGTTCGCCCGGCGAGAGCAACACATCTAAATTAAATTTTACCATTACCCGGAGAAACTCCAAAAACATCTAAGTATTTTTTTTTTTTATGTAAACCCGTACATGATTAGAACGCCATGTATAATCTTGTTGCTGCTCTTCGATGTTCTTCCACGGCAAAGCCAAGTAACCAAGAAGGCTTTTATAAATATTCGCTATACATTGACTTGGTAAATGCGTTAATTTTGGACCAGCTTGTATCAGTCGGGCAACGAGTAGGGTTTCCAAAAAGCATTTTGGTCTTATCACAGTCGAAATACAAAGTAACAATTGACCTTAAAACACAAAGCATTAGATATAGGGAAACTTTCTCAAGGTAAAAAATAGCATTACTCGCTGATATTGCTACTATTGGCGCAACCGCAACATTGCCGGGCAGGATTATAATGCCCAGCGCATCCAGAAGACATTGTATCACTTCATCTTGCCTCATGCTTATCGACATAGGTAATATGCTACGTAGCGCCATTAATATTTGAGCATATCTGTGAAAGAAAAAAAATTAAAGAAGTGAAGATTAAAACGTGACGTAATAGATAATACAGTACTAAAGTAATTTAGAAGCAGTTTTAAACGGTTTCACTTGTCACTTCGTAAGTATTTCGGAAGCATTTGGAGACAATTTCAAGAATACTTTAGGATAGTTTTAAGGATAGTATCGGATCTACTCGGATAGTTTCATGATATTTTCAGTACTCTCTGCATCATTTCTTGAGATAATTCCAGGCCATTTCGAGATCATTTTGAGGCCATCTGTGGATAATTTCGGATTATAATTGGGTTATTCCAGATTGTTTATTGTGAGACTATTTTGTAATCGTTATGGGATTGTTTCAGGATTGCTTTTGGAATTTTTTCGGGATAGCTTGAAGGTTTATATCGGGATCAGTTTATGTTTTATTTGCTTTGTGAGGACGGAGACGAGGGTAATTAACAGTAAATTAAACCGGCACCCAAAATAAAAGAAATAGTCTATACATGCATTTTGGGATTCTGATTCGGAATTTTTACCCTCTAAAAATCTTGAGATACTTGCAAAAAGTAAAAAGTGCGAAAATTCCGGCTATGAAAATAAAATTTAAAATTTTGCAATTAAGCATATTTCTTGTATTCAAATGAAAGATGACGCTCCGCCTATGGCAATATAGGAACAGGGCGACCCCCACCACACTAAATTAACCAGATGAAAAACGATTAAATTTTCTTGGTTTACCAATTGGCCTCAGTTAGCACAGCAAAGGAGCGACTTGCGCGTCTTGTTGGGCGTATGTGAGTATATATTGAATATTGTGGTTCTGAAATTAGGACGGCTATAAAATCATTTTTTTTCTAAAAGATGTTAATGGTTTTATAATCCGCAATAACAATGTATTTTTATACTCAGCGTGATTTGCACACATAGTATATTAACTTTGATTGGATAACGGTTGGTTGTACAGGTATAAAGGAATCGAGATAGATTAGACGTCCATATATCAAAATCATCAGTATCGAAAAAAATTTGATTGAGCCATGTCCGTCCGTCCCCCCGTCCGTCCGTTAACACGATATCTTGAGTAAATATTGAGATATTTTTACCGAATTTGGTACACGAGCTTATCTGGACCCAGAATAGATTGGTATTGAAAATGAGCAAAATCGGATTATAACCACGCCTACTTTTTATATATATAACATTTTGGAAGACACAAAAAACCTGATTATTTAGTAAATAATACACCTAGAATGTTGAAATTTGACGTGTGGACTGATATTGAGACTCTTGATAAAAGTTTAAAAAACAATTTTAAAATGGGCGTGGCACCGGCCACCTGTTATAAAATCAATTTTACAAATATTATTAATCATGAATCAAAAATCGTTAAACCTATCGTAACAAAATTCGGCAGAGGTTACCTTTACTATAAGGAATGATCTGAAAAAAAAATTAACCAAATCGGTTAAGGACCACACCCATTTTTATATAAAAGATTTTTAGAAGGGTCGTGGACGAATAAAATAAGGTATATCTTTGCAAAAAAGAGTTTTATATCAATGGTATTTCATTCCCCAAGTGGATTTATAACAATAAACAGGAAAAACTTCAAATTAAAAAAAAAAAGGGCATGGTACCGCCCCTTTTATGACTAAGCAATTTTCTATGTTTCGGGAGCCATAACTCGAAGAAAAATTCACGGATCGTAATAAAATGGGGTACACAAATTTTCCCTATAGCAGGAAATGATGAATGGATGAGATCAGTTAAAGACCGCGCCCACTTTTATATAAATGATTTTTAAAAGGGTCGTAGACGAAAATAATAAGCTATATCCTAGCGAAAGAGCTTTGTATCAATAGAATTTTACTTTCTAAATTGAATTATAACATTAAATTGGAAAACAGTAAAATTTTTGTAAATGGGTGTGGCACCGCCCCTTTTTTGACTAAGCAATTTTCTGTTTCGGGAGCCGTAACTCGAAGAAAAATTTAACGGATCGTGATAAAATTGTGTACACAAATTTTCCCTATAGCAGGAAATATTTCTAGTAAAAATGGACGGGATCGGTTAAAGACCACGGCAACTTAGATATAAAACAAGTTTAAAAGGGTCGCAGGCTAGAAAAATAATCTATCAACTTAGCAAAAAATAGTTTTTAATCAATGATATTTCACTTATCAAGTTTTATTGTAAGAGGAAATGGAGAGATATTTTTTTTAAACGGGCGGTGCCGCGTGTTCTGTAGAAAAATAATTCAGCTCATTAAATTTTTTTACAATAATAAGTACTTACAAGGCTATCAAAAATCAGCAATATGAAAAATAATTTATCTGAAATGAAATGTACAATTGAAGCTCACGCTGAGTATATAATGTTCGGTTACACCCGAACTTAGACACCTTTACTTGTTATTGAATAAAATAGCTGCAAAGCACTTTGAAAATAGTTGAAATAGTAGTTGTTGAAATTAATGATAGCATCGAAGAAATTGTAAATGGGGATGAAATAAGCGCAAATCACAGTAATCCATTTGAAACATTTAAATTTACTGACATTGTAGTGGACGATATTATTATTATCACAAAATCACTTAAAAACAAATATGGCGGCGACGAACTTTTATCGGAGGGTGTCTTTAAAGATGCCATGATATATACTGGTAATTTCTACAAAGATATAATTAACGAATCCTTAAACAGCGGTATTGTACCTAGTTACTGGAAAATTTCAACAATAATACCTGTGAAAAAAGTAAAAAATACAATGAAACCGGAGGAACTCCAATTAACACGTTACCTACAGATGAAAAAATTATGGAGACAGTGGTGAAGAATCAACTTGTGGCATACTTAGAGAAGCACAATGTGATTACCCCAGAACAATCGGGATTCAGGAAGAGCCATTCTTGTGAAACAGCGTTGAATATGCTAATTGCAGATTGGAAAGAAGACATAGCGGACAAAAAATTTACGGTGTCTGTCTTTTTGGATTTAAAACGGGCTTTTGAAACTGTCGATAGATCTGAGTTATTGGACGTTATGTTTAAAATTGGTATAAGGGGAAAGGCGTTGGAATGGTTCCGGAGTTATTTGGGTGACAGAAAAAAGAGAACGATAATTGGAAAGGAGGTTTCATCAGTGGTGGATGTTAACATTGGTTTACCACAAGGCTCGGTCTTGACGCCAATATTGTTTACATTGTATATCAATGATATCAAAATATGCTTAAAATATTGTAAAATACGTCTATTTGCGGATGATGCATTGCTTATCATAAGTGAAAAATATGCAGAATGTGCCATGCTGAAAGTACAAGAAGACCTGTACTCGCTATACAAATGGTTATGCCTTAGAAAACTGAAATTAAAAAACTAAGTTCATGATATTTTGTAAAAACACTAATATCATAGGTAACAACAGTTTAAATAATATTACGCTGAAGGTAAAAAACATGGAAATCCAAAGAGTAGACAAAATTAAGTATTTAGGAGTTTTGATTGATGATAATCTAAATTTTGGAGAGCATGTAACTTATCTGGAAAGGAAAATTGCACAGAAAATAGGCTTCATGTATAGAACATGTAAACATATCAGTCAAAGTCATAAAATATTGGTTTATCGTTCAATTATTGAACCACACTTTATTTATGGTCCTACTATTCTGCTATTAAGTAATGATATATATATTAAGAAACTTCAAATACAGCAAAACAAGGCAATGCGATTTATTTTAAAATGTCCTCCAAGAACGCCAAAAATTGTAATGTTCAATAGATTAAACTGGCTTAGTATTAAACAGTCAGTTAGTTATTTCACATTGAAATTTATACAGCATCCTAGGTTAGGAATGTTACCGAATTACCTGAGTAGTAAAATACATTATAATCATGAAATCCACAATTATGGAACTAGAAATTGCAATAATATAAGACTGCCTAGAATAAGAACTGAGTTCGCCAAAAGGTCTCTTGAATATTTAGGGTATAAAATGTACAATGAGTTACCTTCTGATTTGAAAGACTGTGAAAATATTAGTAAGTTCAAAGAAAAACTGTTTTTATATTGTACGTCACTAAATGTGACATGAGTATTTATGTTAATCTCTTATTTTAACCTAAACTAGGTCTTAAAGACCGTAATAATAAATAAATAAATAAATAATCTTTGATGCTATTCACTAGAGCGTTCTTGAAATGTTTGCTAAGGGGTACCATGCATTAAAATAAGCTTATGCTTAGAGTTGCAGCGCGTCAGTTCAGCTCATGTCCCTTAATTTGTAATACATAAAGTTGGGACAAAAACCAATGAACTCGAGCTCAAGGTGATAAAAGCAGACCTGTTAAATTTGAATTAGCATTAGTAATAAATTAATTAGATGCCTATTATAATGGCCAATGATTAGTTCAACTGTTTTCCGAAAAAAACAATTACTAATTGATTACCATTAGAAAAAAATCAAAAAAAAATAATTTTTTCCGATTATTGAAAAAAATCAACAAAAAAAAAATAATCCAAATGATTACTTTTGATTTTTTTGATTATTTTTGATTTTTTTTTGATTTTTTTTTTATTTTTTTTATTTTTTTTTTTTGATATTTTTTCCGCTTTGTTGAAAGAAAAATGTTCGTTTGTTGCATGCACGGGAGAATTTCTACATACAAATACATTTTAGGATACAATAGTAAATCGTAAGCGCTTATCGAGGCGAATATATACATGCAACATATAGGGCGAATAGTATATGAGCGTTGATCTAAACATATTCTCCGGTAAGTATACACACATCTGCATATTTTACTACACTCATTTTATAAAATAATGTGGGATCGAAAACGGCGGTTTTTCTAATTACCCAGACAATATGTAAAAAAAAGTTGGATAGGTTGGCGTCCAAAAGCTTTCTTTAGCAACGACCTTTATGGTTTCATCCTTAAGTCTAGCCAATTTTGTATATCCAAAATATATATATATCCACTATTTTGGATTACGTTATGGCTAGGCACTGATTATTTTGTACATACAAGTACATCGGTGGATGAACGGTATATCGTGAGCGCTTATCTAAGCATATGGGTACATACATACTAGAGATATACGCCGCCGATAAACGCCGCCGCCGCCGTCGATTGGGGTCGTTTTTCGCCCGCCGCCGAAAGTCAAAAATATCGGCGCGGCGGCGGCGGCGTCCGGCGCGTTACTATGTTGTTGTTGTTGTTGTAGCGATTAGGTTACTCCCCGAAGGCTTTGGGGAGTGTTATCGATGTGATGGTCCTTTGTCGGATACAGATCCGATACGCTCCGGTAACACAGCACCATTAAGGTGCTGGCCCGACCATCTCGGGAACGATTTATATGGCCACATTGAACCTTCAGGCCATCCCTCCCTCCCCACCCCCAAGTTCCATGAGGAGCTTGGGGTCGCCAGAGCCTCGTCTGTTAGTGAAACGGGATTCGCCGCTCGAAGGTGAGGTTGACAATTGGGTTGGAGAAGCTATATATTACCCTACACAACCCCTTGAATCCCGGCGCGTTACTATATTTTCTACTCGTTTAAGACTGTTTATGCCATTTATTGTTCATGTCGAAAATTGGTCGGATATGGTCGAAAGTGGTATCAACGGATGCGCATAACTGCCAGTTATAAGAAACTAATTGCGAAATTTAACTCGTTCTAAAAGTTCAAAAGTTATTTACAAAAACAGGCGTTTTCGATGTCTGCTTAACACGGACTTTCCATCACCCAATTCACCAAGTTATTAAAACAAAACACTAAAAGAAAAGTTATATAATAAATTTATATGCTCACTTTGCATATTTTTTCAAAAAACTAATAATGAACAATGAATTCAAATAAAATGACCCAATGCATTTCAAATTGTTTTCAAATCCTCAAGTTGTAAAAAAACCAAAATACCCAAAAAAAGTGCCGATTTTTTTTTTTTAATATTATATTGCGATTGGCTGAAAGAATAATCGAAATCAGTGATGCAAAATCCTTTAGCAGGTTCTAGGGGCATAAATTGAAATGATTCTTACCTCAAACTTAAGTTGAGGATATATGTATTTATGAGAAGGGTTTGAAAAATCGCTTGGACTTATATTCAAACATCTGTTGTTTATTTGCGAAATTACACAATAGCGTCTGAAATTTTAATTTTGATTTTCACACTTCATCTTTCAACACCCAAGACTCCCGGTTTGACATTTCCTAAAGTTGGCGGTCCTATCCAAAACTAGTCTTTTGAAGTGAATTACATTGATTACAGCCTATCAACCAAGTTTAAATATCAAATACACGTTACGGCTCCTTTTACAAATGTGAATACGTAGGCACATATATTTACCAGGTGAGGCTCTGTCCTTCGCAAGAACACTCAAAGTGATGAAGCAAAATCTTTCCGAAGACAGTCGAACTAATGACCGAGTGTGCTACTACCCTAAAGTAGTGGACATTCGAACTAGTCTGAAAACTGCAGCTGCGCGGTCATCCATAATGAGGTGTTATATCATAAGGCCGGAAAAAAGCAGTAAACATTTTCAACTTAAAATCGGTCGACTCTCATTTTAAAATATCGTTTTGATTTAAGGAAGACTATCATTTTAAAATATCGTTTTGATTTAAGGAAGACTATTGAAATCGATGTTGTGAACACAAACATCTGCAAACTTTGGTCTACATTTTAAAAATTTTGTCCAGGGTCCTTGTAAAATTTTAATCATGCAGATGCGCCGAGGATTATACGATTTTCACCCATTACGCAATGACTTCCACTTAGATTGCTTATGATTTCGAAGGCGGCATCCTTGGCCGAATAGTCGCTCCCTAACGTTTCATGACGTTTCTCTGGTGTAGCTCGGCAGCATAGCGCGACAAAAGCATCCGTTGGAAAGTCTTCGGGGCTACACCTAGAGCGTCTGGGAAAGTGAAGTCGACAAAGGTATGAGTTCGAAGTCGCAGTCCTATAGCTTCTGCACTGGCATATGGTGTGAGGGTCAGGAGGCGTGGTAGCGACTAGCACATCGGGAATTGTAGTTCTTAAAAACAGCCGAAAACACTAGAGACGCCCTGTGCTACGAGAGTCATGAGTATTAATAGACCATTAATAGCAACCGTAAGTCGCCTTTGTGCGTGACCGCCAAGGAGCCATAAATGATTTAAAGAAATTGTATTCGCGACGATTATTAGGAGTTAACCCTAGGTGAAACTACGCTTTGCAAGAGATATGCAGACAAAAGTGTGGCTATTTTATGTATCTCTATTTCTTTTCAGCAGACGCAGCAGTACCAATTCCAAAGACCGGGGTTAGGTTCGAAGCCTCTCTGGAGTAAGTGAACGACGGACAATCCCTCCGCAAGGAGCTACTCCTGATAATTTTCGAACGGTCTGCGAGATCTTGAGGCAAAAACCACGGATCTTTCCGAAATGGCCAACACGTTGATTTCCTTAAATACATACAAACAAAACCTTTCCTAAATATTATTTTTTTGAATAGAAAAATCAAGCTTTTTTGGGGGAGGTCCTTGCCAACCTTACTGTTCCTGCGCCATAAACAGAAAAGTCATATCATGCCTATCAAACTAGCAGCTGTCAAATTTCAAATAAACTGACAGAAGCGCAGAGACGACTCAAAACGCTTATAATTCAAAATAAAACAACATCCGGCCGAACCGGATGTCACGGACAGACCGTTAACATTCAAAAAATTTAAACTTCAAAAAAAAAAATTAAACGCAAAAAAAAAAATTACCGAACCGGACACGGCCGGTTACTAAAGCTGAAATTCAAAAGAACAAAAAAAAAGCTGAAAAGTAAAAGAAAGGGAAAAGGGCGAATATAACTTGGGGGCGCCGCGGGTGTTGTTGCGACGCCCGGTGCATATCCCACCCTCAAAAACCATGGCCACCCACGCACCTAAATTTCGGTGGCCCCTTACCTGGTAACCCTGCGTGCCTTCTAAATAAATGGCGACGCCAGCATTCCCATATTATTTACAAGTTTATTTTGATTTCATTATTACTATCGTATATATGCATAAAAGAAATATTTCAAGCTATACCTATATTTATGTCACCCCCTTTTTTTTCTTGACAAGGGTTATAAGCGCTTGGTGTGAGAAAAAAAAATTGTAAATAAATGTGCTTATGAATAGTAGATATATTACATACAAAGTAAAAATTTGGTTAAATGCCCTTTTTCTTTTCATTCACAAACCTATTTTAGGGCTATAAAGTTTGGATACAAATTCCGGTAATTGGGGCCCCTTACAAAATTAATATGTTGTTGTAGTTTATTTTTGAGTTTAACAAAATATCAATTCGGTATAACGCATAGTATAATGACACTAATATATAATATGTACTAAGAAAATTGTTATAAACGCAACTAAGACTAAATTTGGGGTAAATCATACTCCTCGAAGAATTTGTTTCACATATTCAAGTAAAACGTAAGCTTTTAAATTTATAGGAAAATTAACGGAATCGTTTTACATGTTCAGGTAAAACGTGGACTTTTAAATTCATAGAAAAATTGACGACATCGTTTTACATGTTCAGGTAAAACGTGAACTTTTAAATTTATGGTAAAATTAACGAATCGTTTTACATGTTCAGGTAAAACGTGAAGTTTTAAATTTATAGTAAAACTAACGACATCGTTTTACATGTTCAGGTAAAACGTAAACTGTTTTGCATTTACCAGTCAGTGCTGGTATTGTTTTGTTTTTAGTTCAACTAAGTCTAAAAAAAAAAATGTAAAATAATAAAATGGAAGAACAAAGAAAATAATTCAGATTTGAAATGTTTCATGCATGTATATAATAATATTACTTTAATATGTATAAATTTATTTCTGACATATATTCATGTAGAATGAAGCAATTTAAGTTCCACTGCAAATTTTATGATTTGTAAGTTAAGCTCGACAATGCATTCACTTCTTGAGTTGAGGTTGATAATGAAAAAAGCAATAAAGTAGATGCCATATTAATTATTCACAATTTACACGGGCATGCTGCAGTTAGTAAGATGGCAGTAAGCAATAAAAATTTGCATGTACTTTAATTTACATTATCACTAAATTTAACAGTTTACTGATAAAGATTATAGAAAATAGTATATTTTTTGTTGATAATGTAAATTATCTGATAATGCAATTGAATTTGAATTACCAATAAAACTTTATTCCTTACCGAAACAATATCAATACCTTTTGCTCATTCCAAAAACATATCCGCAACAATTGCATTAATTAAAAAGTAATAGTAAAATTTTACTGTAACGCAAAGCAAATTTTAATACCTGAAACTTTTTTTCGTTTCACAGGCAGTACAAATTGCCTACCTATAACCATTACGATATTTTTTTTTTTTGCTTCTAAGTTAATTAAACCTCTTTACTTAACTTAACGTTACGTCTACTTTTTTTTTTTTGCATGGTATAATAAGTTAACTTTACTACAAGTGGATGCAGCTTGCTCTCCTTAACTTAGGTATATGCATGTATGTATGTATTACGTGTTAGGATTCTATACTAGGGTGATAGCCTTGAGTTTGAATATGTTTGTATATTAATAATATATGTTGTTGTAGAGTCAAAAAAAAATTTAAAGAACAAGGTTGAGGCTACAAATACGTACATATATTTAGTTCAGTATTGGAACGAACTCACCGCTTTAACCGCTGATATTCGTTGTGGCAATTGGGATGGCCGCAGGCCTATGTTCGCTGCCCTGTGACTGTTATTGTAGCTGGTATTATTGTAGCCCGTATGGTCGTAGCTGATAAGGTTGCGGCTAGTATTGTTGTAGCCGGTATGGTCGTAGCTGATAGGGTTGCGGCTAGTATTGTTGTAGCCATTATGGTCGTAGCGGATAAGGTTGCGGCTAGTATTGTTGTCGGTGGTACCGCTTGTTGTAGGTGTTAACATTAGTGGCCGCAGGCCTATGTTCGCGACCCTGCTGCAACAGGTGGTGGCGGTACGTTTTGTGGTTGTTGCGCTCGTGGTTGGCGCTAATGAAGGGGTTGGGGGAGGTACTACCGATGGTGATGCCAGTGATAATAGTAGGCGCCGTTGGTGGTGGTTGGCGCTTTGGGTCGAGGTAACCGAGTGAACCAGGTGGCGATAAAGCTTTGTGCTACCCTTCACGAGCCGGAGGACTTGGCTATTTTGACGTTGATTGCATTACGCAGCAGCGTACTGCTGGCCCTGGAGGCGGAGGTGGTGTCGGACGCTTTTCCGCAGGTGGTAGTGTTCTTCGTAAACGTAGAGGAAGGGGTTTATCTCACTAGGTGTGACTGCGAACGCCGGCCTACTTCAACTGGATCTTGTGTCCACACAACACAACCGGTGCAAGGTTTATTACCACCCAAAATAGACGCGTAGAAACGAGATTTGTCGGAAAGAACGGTTTCGGTGATTTGCGCTATCGACTCTTTCCTAGTTTCTGGACAATTACCTGCTTACGCGCACAGCCGGCGAGGATGTTTTGTGATTAGTTGAGTATCGTTGGGGATGCGCAGTGAGCAATAAGGTTACCAAAGCAGTATAGTTGAATATCGTTGAGGATGCGAAGTGAGCAATGAGGTTACTAAAGCAGTGTATTAGCGGAGCTTGACGCCTTTGCTGCTGAAGTTATGCCCCTAGATGTTATATATTCCCATTTGTATAATTGTAGGGCCGCCAAAATTTCGCTCACGCAATTTTCCACCCTTCCTCTTTTTTTCTTGCCGGAAACTCATGGCAATTTTCGCTAGTGGTCGCCCGTCTGTCTTTTTCCTTGTTTTTTTCGATACTTTTTATCGCATCTTTCGCCCCATCACTAGGTGTGTTCGCGCGGACACGCTCCCAAGTGGACCGTAACCGTAGACCGTAGCAGCAGACCGTAACAAAACTTATTAACATATGTCTATGTACATTAGGTTGCAACTTGTTTTTTAATTCCTTATGATTACGTCTAGAATCTATAAAATTTTATGGTTTGCAAAGTGAGCCATATTTTTAGTAATAACAATGGAAATTCCAAACACATTTCTTTGCCTATCACACATTATTTTTTTCGACATGGTTGGATATTTTCCAGGAATATATATGGGGTATTCCATCCCATTTCGACCAATTTTGAACCCGACCCCTTTAGAATTGGCTGAAAGTTTTTCTTCTTTTTCTAGCTTACGAAAGACGTTTTTCAGAAGTTTTTCAAATTTTTTCATCCAACTCAAAAAAAAGTTATGAATTTTTAAAAAACACCGTTTTTGTTTTCAAAATGCTATAACTTTTTCAAAAATTGACTTTCGGGATCTTTTTTTTTTAAATTTGTTTTTAATTGCACTTTTCGGAAAAAATTCAAAAAAATTTTTAAGGTTTTTTTTTGTAATTTTTCAGTTTTTCGAAATTTTTCGAATTTCGCCCTTTTTTTCTCATAAAAAACTTCAATCAATTCTGCAATCATCCCCACTAATCCCGGAGTGGGCCGAGAATTATTTTTTTTTTATTTAATTGAAAAAAAAAAACTTTAAAATTTTTTTTGTAATTTTTCCGAAAAGTACATTTAAAAACATATTAAAAAAAAAAATGATCCCAAACGGTCAATTTTTGAAAAAAGGTGTTTTTTTCAAAATGCTATAACTTTTTCAAAAAGTTCGAAAAACAAAAAGGATGCATGATTCGACATGATATTGCTATAGGGATACCTGGGAACTCGAAACATTTTCACCTAGGACAATTTTTTGACCAGGACTTTTTCGACTCCGAAAAAAAAAAATTATTATTTTCCGTCCCTGCTATTCGCCCTATATGTTGTATATATATATATATATACATTTGCCTCGATAAGCGCTTACGATTTACTATTCCATCCTAAAATGTACTGGTATGTAGAAATTATCCCGTGTATGCAACAAACGAGAATTTTTCTTTCAACAAAGCGGAAAAATAATCAAAAAAAATTAAAAAAAATCCAAAAAAAAAAATCAAAAATAATCATTACTTTTGATTATTTTTGATTTTTTTCTGATTTTTGATTACTTTTGATTATTTCCGGTTTTTTTTTCAATAATCGTAAAAAATCATGATTTCTTTAATCAATTGAAAATTAATCATTAAAAATAGAAAATAATGGCAAGTAATCATTAAATGGCGTTTAAAGAAAATAATCAATGGAACGGCTAATCATTACCATTAGTAATCATTATTTAACAGGTCTGGATAAAACTTTATTTCATTTAGTTTGTGAAACTTCAAGCTCAGCTAAGGAGAATTTCATTATTTTAAAGCTGTATTTTAATAATATGTTCATGTTTCTTCCAACGTCTTAATATGATTAATATTTATGGGCCTCTGCGCGTAAGCGACGCGAGTACCGCAAAAGATTTAATGATGTGATGTACGAGTTTTAGACATACAAAAACACCCTTTATGTCTACAACAACACCTACAATATATTTTAAACATGGTTTTGCTTTGAGCCCTCAAGTCTACTCGCTCTTGTCAACTTCTATTATGTCATCTAAAAATGTCTTAAAATTTATCTTATTTACTTGCATTTAATACTTACAAGTAATCAAAATCAGTCTGAAATGTCGATTTATCAAGGTTTAATGTTGAAATTTTATTGCTAGTAAAGAACTTGAGCAATGCCAATAGGTTTTCAGTGAGTAGCTTCAAATGACTGGTTACTTCTGCACCTACTTCGGTTGAGTTCGCATTCAATAAAGGTGATAAACGTACTACGGCCTGGCATACCGTTGACAAATCACGCAGATATTCATTGAAGGCTTGACATTTTAATTTTTTACCCAAATCATACAATTTACCATTATCGAGATCACTTTCCAAAGACAATAGATAGACATGTGGGCGTGCCCAATGGGCGGAAACTTGTGTGAAAACAGCATTAGGCCTCGATTCCGCTACAAGCGCAACACATTCAATGCATTGTGATAAAAATTGTTGCCACTCAGTTTGTGTCTATAAAATAGAAAGTAAAGATGTTTTAAAAAGAAATAAGGTACATACAGTTACATAACTAAGTATAACGAAAAAATTTCTTAGACAAGATTCAGTTAGTGTGAGTTTTAGATGTACTCCTCTTTCTCGTATAATTTAGGTGAAATAAAGGTATACATTTTAAAATTCACACCTAAGGCGTTTTTTTTTCTGAAAATAATGTCGCCCTCTTGATTTCTCTCAGCTCTCTCGTAAGTTTCGGTTCCTTTCAAAAAATATTTCCCACCAAATCAGGAAACGAGTTCGCAGTGCGCCTGGATACCTAGTTCAAAAGTTAAAGTTTGAGAATGCAACATGAGGGTAACATTTATTCCAGAAACGAAAACGCTATAACTGTGTATAGATCCTCATTAGCAGGAAAATGGAAATTTGACAGGAATAAATTATCACTTGTGTACAGACGATTGAGAAATATTCGTCTTTGTAAAATAATATAACGAGTTTGCATTGTGTTTCATATGTACATACATTTTCTTCCACCAACTCATTGTCCAATAGCTCTAACTCCGATTTATTAAATTCAAAAAGTATACGACGCATTATCTCCACAACAAGTTGATACAATATATCATTGTAACGACTTTGTTTTGAGCTTAGCACAAGTCCCTTTACAATGGGCGTCCATATTTCCAGTTTCTCCGTGAAATCAAGCGCACCATTTTCTATGAAATGAATACAGTTTACACATAGTTTCAATAAAAACAGATATAATATTTACTGGTACTACATCGTACTTACTTGAGATTGTACAACAATAAAGCGATTTAACAAATGATTCTAATAAATCATTTTGTTGTACCATTTTCGACCAATAGCGATCGGTATAGAGGCGTAGAAGTTCCCTAAACTTGTCAGCATACATCTCACTTTGTTGCTTGGTTGTATTATGTTGCTCCAAAAGGCCGTTTACGCCTGTCATCATAGTTAAAGCATGAGGTAGTGGCTTTTGCAGATACATTAGCTCATTTAACACAGATAATGCTGCCAATGAAGTTTCAGGCTGTGATGCACGCCATTGTGCTAAGTCTAAGATGCTCATAAGAAAATATTCTGATATCAACTCAGTTCGAGTCCATGAAACGAGATGTTGCACACATGAAAGTAACTCTAAGAGTGAGGATCTGCATACGAAAAAGATAGAGTTAGGTTGCTTGTATCATATATGTACGCACATAAAAGACAGTTACAAAATTTCTATAACAAAAATTTAAATTGAAGACAACATACCTGAGTTGATTGTCATTTGGCAGCGATGTAGTTAAGGAATAATCCACAAATGTATTGGGTAAGGTATGAATGTCTTTATTGTTGATATGGCAAACCGCGATTAGTAAGTATTTAGTGAGTAGGTCCAATATTTCGGGTATACACATGGATATGCTAAACATCAAACGAATTTACATTAAACATATACAAACAGACACACTACATACATATTAGAGCCTAGATCTAAACAAAGCTAAGGTACACATTTGATGTTTTTTTAAATTATGCTTCCAAGCTAAATCTCAATACAACGCGTATTGATATTGGGCATAATATATTATTCTTATACATATGTATCTGTATATATATGAAATAGTCGGTTTAAATGGCGGTGGGCGATACCGTTTAAATCATAGCACATTCTAAAGTTAGCCAGACAAAAGGTGAGACCCAAACCAAGTGCATCGATGCAATTGGATTACGTGAATTGTAAATGTTAATGGGGATCCTTAGAAAACTTGATTGAGTAATTTAAAAGTTGGTAGGCTCGTTAAGCGCTAAAATTCAACATGTAATTACGCCCAAAAATATGCTATTTTCATGCATCCATCAAGCTAATTAATGTGGGTAAGTGGATATGTGCAAAGCCCCAATATTCGACATTACCGAAAGTAAATTACTTCTGGTTATTATTGCAGATTATCATATGGGTGGCCTTGCTAATAAGCATTTATTCAACAAAGACTTTCCATGCAGAGGGAATTGAAAATTTGTGTATTTTACTTTTTTTTTTTGTTGAATGCCTTACCAAGAATGAAAATAATTCTGCCGTTCCGTTGTTACGCAGTCACGATTATTAACAACCTCCTCTGATGTAATGCGTAGCAATGTTATCCCCAATACAAATTTTTGTGAGCGAACCAATTCTAAACAGTGAACTATGTAATTGGGATGATCTTCAGGAAATTCACGTTTTCCAATCAGTGCAATTAATTGTGCGAATGTATCACGTTGTCTGCGCGGAACATTGGCCACTGATAAATTTGCGTATGTATTCCATAATGTTTCACGCAATAATATTCTATCGTTAGCAGTCAAATGATTCCAGCGACGAGAAATCCAAAGTTCTAATGTTGATGTGCCAAAGAACCAAAGATATTGATTTGCCTCAATTGAAGCAGCCACTTGCAGACTTAATTGCCATGCACTTTGTTGTCCTCTAAATGCAATTAATTCAGATTCAATTTCACGTTTGCGTGCGTTATGCGTAGCAGGTTGGTGAAATTCCTGAAGAAGTGCCTCTACCACAGACAAAGAGGAAGACTGAAAGAAAATCCATTGGTTACAAAGTACAAGTCTAAAGTAGTTAGAATATAACAGTGTACATACTAGCCGAGTTGATTTTGGGTGGGACATTACTTCATACAAAAAAGGACGGGCTGATAACGCATGTTACTCACCATTTTCTGGGATGTCACGGTCAAAAAAAATCACTCTTGCAAAAAATTACCAAATCTTTGATTTTCGCTAATGTAAAATTTTTTAATAGAAAATTTCCATAACACTTCTTCCGTTTGCTAATTTACACAAAATCTTTGTCCTTTTCACAAAAACATTGGAAAAACGAAGCTGTCAAAATTTTACAGAAAAACGATCAGCATTACGCCTATGTAAATACAAGAGCTCTGTTCTTAATCTGACAAAAGCTCAGTTATTGCTTGCATATTGTTGCCAGATGCTTGTCTTTTTGATTGTGTTTTCCGCCGTTTACACTACCAAAGAGGATAAATACAATAAGAGCCGTCACCCGTTATTTTTTTGGCATTTACTCGATGTATACTGAGAGGTAGTCGCTACTTTTTTTTTGGCGAGATGTTTATAAATGTCTTCTATACATTTACGTGGGGTATTTGTGTTTATTTTTCGACTGTATTTAATTCATTTATTTAATTCTCTTTCCAAAAATCACAGTTGCACAAGGGGCCTATACGGCATGGATAAATGCGAGACAATTAAAAATGTCCCTCTCAGAAAACATTCGGCATCAATTTTTTCAATTTCCAGCGAGATACTCGCCACAAAATAACGAGTGACGGCTCTTATTGTATTTATCCTCTTTGACACTACTTTATTTTCGTGTACTTTTTCTTGTATTTTATCTTCAATTTTTTGTCGCACTCCCTCCTAATACGGCTTCAGTACTGGTGTAAGTGTGTAAACTATATTCCAAAAAACTAACGAAATACAAGGAAAATACAATCTAGTTCATTAAAAACAAACGATCCAGTTTGTATTTCGATAGGTTTTTTTGACATTCGGTCGCTTTTTCATTATTTTTTTCTGACACATTAAAATTTTGTTTTTAGTTTGAAAATTTAGTGCATAAAAGCACAATTAAAATCAACTTTCTTGTGAAAAAAGTGAACCATTAGAGACCGAAATAATTTTCGCGTGTTATTTGCATTGTTTTTATTGTTAAAAGTGTTAATGTAAAAATAAAATGTAAAACATAAACAAAAACATGTCAAACTCACTAATTTTTGGGGAATAGTGGTCTCGCTTTTTCATGATAGAAATTGTTGTTGTGTTTTGAAGTTCCGATAAAGTTTCGTCAGTTTTTTTAGCTTGGAATCCAAGCAAAAATAAAGTAGTGTCATATATGCTTTACGCCAAGTCAAGTCAAGTCTATGCTAAGACGGCCCATACTTGACACAAAAGTCATGCGCAAATATAAAACGACGGGATTTGTGCAAATGATAATTTTGACATACACGGCTCAAAAACACTGCGCAATATTCATTTTTAAAGCAGCGCAACAAATGAAACATGTGTTTTAATTGTATAAAAAAGGCACTAATTGTATAAAAAATTACTATTTACTTTCCACAGTGCTGGTAATTCACGGTATAAGTCGAAAAACTCGCACCAGAAGCGTTTATTTTCCATTGTATTTATAAAATATATATTTTAATTGCAAGACCAACTCAACTCATTGCAGCACTGCGCAATATTCATTTTTCAACTAGCGCAACAAATGAAACATGTGTTCTAATTGCATAAAAATTATTATGTATTATTGAATTTGTGTGAATTCCTGTTACAAGCTAGAGATGGTCCTTACGCCTTCGATATTAACATTTTTAAGCAATAATTTCTGATGTTATATTATCAGGAACCACAGGTAAACTGTGTAAGATTCGCCACACACGAAGAAAAAAGCATGTGCAATATTTGCAGACATGCGTAAATATTAAAATCGTTTTGATTTTAGCGCAGTTCTCTGCGCAAATAGCGCAACCAGTGCACACACCTTTCAAATACTTGTGCAAATTGGTAATTGGCAGAAGGATACTTGAGCCGTGTAATTGGTGTATAAGTATCAGTAATGGACCCTTTACTGGTTAGCTGTGTTGGGAATCTCTGATTTATATACACCATGTTCCAATGGTACATGAACCATATACGGATCATGGTTCATTTATATGCCCTTCAAAAACCCGAGTACTCTATAAATAATGTAAGGAATACTCCTTTGGGGGTATAGGACTGCTCCAAATATAATCTGTATTCATACAAAAAATGTGCTCCAATTAACATTGCGATGTCCTAGGAGAGGAGTAGGTGATCCCACTCTCGCTTTTTTGTGAGTATTCCATAGAGTACATACGTGAGAGTACCTTCCAAAGTACTTTCATTGTAGTACTCCATGGAGCACCCACAGAGGATCATATGCCAAAGTACTAAAGAGAAATTGTGTCGGAAAGAATTATCTAAGTGAATTTAATATGAAAGTAAATGAAAAGGGGCAATACAACTTTTATATTTTATACTACGAATATTCTTTTGTTATTTAGCATTTGTGTGAATAAAGAAACTAATATAATACGCATACGCATACGCGAATAAAGAAACTAATATAATATGTATACATAAAACCAGTGCGCTGTTGCATTTTATCAGAGTTGCCAAAGTAAAATTTTATTATTAGTTATTTGCATGCAATATTTTACTTTTGGCAACTCTGTTCGATCGTCATCGTGTCGTGATCACTGTCGTTAAAAAACGAGTAATGATCGGCTGATGGTGGTCCGCAAACGCATTGCAAAGGAGTATTGTTAAAGTCATTGTGAATGATGACAAAGTGTGATCTCTTCTGCATAGACGTCAAAATTCCAAAGTGATTGGATCACCTGATTCGTATTTGACTATCGCTGTCTCATTCTGTATCTCTTTCTATCACCCGCTGAAGATAGGCGCCGCCATATTGAACAGCCTGTCAAAACGCTGAAAAGTAGCCATATTGAACAGCCTGTCAGGCAGTTGACAGATAAGAGATCACACTTTGTCATCATTCACAATGGTTAGAGTACTCCAACATGAAGAAAATGGAACACGTAATCCAACAATTTTTGCAGGGTGATTGGCTCATCTCATTAGCTGATTTTATTTATTTCATTGCATGGCCGATGGGATTGTCAAAAGAAGATGGCACACTCAAAATGAAACCAACACATTGGCAACATTTTCTTACACATACAAAACTGCTAAGTTTTATGTTTCCATTCCATACAATTCGCACCAACCCCAATACACTGATTTTGACAATTTGAACAGACATATTTTGTAGTTACAGATAAGCAAACCATAAAGTTGAACCAAACGCTTTGGTTGAACCATGATACGGATAGAGATTTAACATGCAAATGCTACAACAATGTGATCCCATATGGTTCACATTGATGTTGGATTTGCATGTTAAATATCTATTCGTATCTGGTTCATGTACCATTGCACCACCAGGATAATCAGCTGTTTCCAGTGATGCCAACCTCTGATATTTAAATTTAATATACATCTTGGGCAAGCCCAAAGTTAAAAGAGTCAGATATCGAGAAAAAATATGTGAAAAAAATATTAAAAATATAAATAAAGCTAGAGATTTCGTAAAACTAAACAATGGAAGGTGAGAAGATTTTAATGGCTGCAGGTGTAACGGTCGCAGCTGTTGTTGGAGCGTTTGTTTTTTGGGGTCCATCAGGTATTTGTTGTAATTATGTATATTGACATTCATAGAAAGCTTTCAAACTTTATTTCCGACCACTTTTCATGAATAAATATATGTATAGGTTCTTCACGTTTACGACAACGACGAGGACAAATTGCTGGATTGCACAACTTTGGGCAAACATGCTTCCTAAATACGTTACTACAAGCACTTGCTGCTTGTCCCCAATTCATTGCTTGGCTGCAGTTACATAATAATGTGAACTCCGATCGAAAGAGTCTAATAACATCCTTATTAAATACACTGGAAGTGGTTAATGGTACACACTCTACCTTGCGTGGTGATCCATATTCCCCAGGTGCAGTTTTGCGGGCATTACATGCTTTAGGATGGGCCATACCGCAAGAGGAGCACGACGCACATGAGTTATTTCATGTCATGCTATCATCGCTGGAAGAAGAAGCGCTAAGACCTAAAAAGGTTGGTTGCCTTTCAGATGCGCTGCCAACTATAGTGGGTGGTGGTAATGGAAAGCAACAACCCGAAAGACCATCAAGTGCTATGATGTCTGATTTCTTGAATGCTGATTATGATGAATCGACTAGCTTAACACGACTTGTACGTTCGGAAGCGCATACACCCGATTCACCCTCGTCAGTATGCGAACGCGAAATGGGTGGTTGTGTAACTGCTACATCGCCAACTGATATGATGGACTTTGATCCGTTATCATCTCCAGTTTTAGGAGAACGTGCTAGTCGGCCTCGCACAGCACATGTCACGAGAAATAATTACCACGAAGGTCTAAATAAAAGGGTATCTACATCATGCCGTTCGTTGGAACGTTTAAGTCGCGGTCCGGGACGAGTATCTGTACGTTTGCTATTCCAGTGTTTTGTATATTGTTAATCAAAGAAACATAGAACATTACATATTTAAATAAAAAATTTCATTTCAGATTTGGTCAGATCAAATGCCTGCTCAAGTAGCAATACCTTTTCAAGGTGCTTTGGGCACACAAATTGTTTGTAACGCTTGCGGGTTCAAGGTACTTATTGAAATAGCTAGAATATTTTTAGGCAAAATTGACATTTTTTTCTAGTCCACAGTACGTTATGATAAATTTGACAGCATAACGCTAAATTTGCCAGCACAACGTCGGTCCGGTCTTAGCTTAGGACATTTATTAAGTGAATATATAACATCTGAGGAGCTTAGTGACGTAAAATGTGAATCCTGCAACGAAGCAACAAATCATACAAAATCGCTAACATTTGCCAAACTGCCAGCTTGTCTATGTATACATATTGCTCGTACAGTATGGTTACCGACTGGTCAGATTTGCAAACGGCAAGATTATGTACATTTTCCAGAGAGTTTATCAATGGCACCATACAGTTTTGTACAACCACATTTGAATAGTCAAGTAAGTACATGCGGCTATTTCATATGACTTTTTAAAAACCTGTACATTATTTGTTTGCATATACTTTTTCTAATTTATTGCATTTTCCAACATACAGGCCGGTACACCATGGGGATCGACAATGTCACTATTTTCATCTAGTCTACCTATGAATAGTTTGGGCGGAAGTGTTAATGATTCGTATATGAGTGCATTTGGCACAATGTTTCCAAAGAATCTTTACCGGCTCTTATCTGTCGTAGTGCACTCGGGCGAGGCAAGCAGTGGTCATTTTGTAACCTATAGACGTGGAGCTTTGAGGAATGCTCATCGGTATAGTATATCAAATAAATTTTAACAAAACTGCACACATAATGCTTATAAACTTTTTATTTCCTAGTTGGTTTTACACTTCAGATACAGTTGTGCGTGAAGTTTCAATAGAAGAAGTGCTTAGTGTTCCAGCTTATTTGCTATTCTATGATCGTGGAGCCCAACGACGTTAAATCACATTTCGGCTAAGTTGGCCTAGGGTTTATTTATTTAAATAACATTCGTAATGCGAACCATACATAATTTAAGATTATTATATATACAAACTTAATAGTGTAACTGCTGTAGAACTGAATTAAAGCATTTTTTTTTTTTTTTTTTGTTATATGCTGTGATTATGTATAATGTATATTAGCATATTCTATGTGATAGTAATATTATTCTTTGATAGGAATTGTATGATCTCTGTTAAATTTAGATATGCTTTTTTAGCTTCACATCGCATACTCCGCATTTTATATAAGCGGTATTCACACTTGGTTCATTAATTCGGTTATAATTTTTTTCTTATGTGTACTTTATATAAATTGCTATTCGATAATTTTATAAAAAAAACACGCTAGCGACTTAACGAGCCAACTGTAAACTGTGCTATTGTATTTTTGTCGAAAATTCTTTTTTTATTTAATTTAGTCTCCACAGTGTCATACTTATATTTCGGTGATAATAATTGTGCTGGAACATTAAGACATACTTTTATAAACAATTAGTTATAAATTAGCAGCGTCCAAACGATTGACTATTTGAATAGAAATGTGCTGGGACCGTATGTAACTCGATTCAAAAGAAATTTCTTTCGTGTTAAATAATAAGGCCCCAAGAGTGCATTACATTTTCCTTAAAGGAAAAGAAACAGGAAAAGCATTGTAAGAAAAGCTCAAAAGAGAAGCAAGAGCACGGGTAACATGTGGTTGCTTTTCACTAATGTTTTCATGCGTCTTCTTTCCACTGTTGATTACAAAAACTAATATGTATGCGCTTACAAACTGCGAATTACTTTAAAAACATTATTTTTAAGAAATCTTTGGCGTCATAAAGGTATTTAATGCATTGAAAGTGTTCTAAGATGACAATGAAACGCCTTGCCGTTTTCTTTACTTTGAAGCGACCAAAGAGTTTATGTAAAACCGCCTTAAGTTATTGAAACATGTAGAACATAAGTTTAATAGAGTATATTCTTTGCAATTTAGGAATTTGCACCCAAATTAATAAAAGCTAAAAATAAGTTTTTACAGCTTCTACAACTGGAATTTTTTATTAAAATTTAAGTTATTAAAGCTTTTATACCTCAACATAATAATACTCGCTTCGACAAAAATTACAATACTTTGACAAAACTTAAAAAATCAAAATACATTCACGGTATGCAAGTATGCCTGATTATTAAACAATCTGTTTAAGAATTGTTTTCTGTAATATATTTTCTTTATATGAAAAACACATCACGTTATTTGACGTTAAGTGAAGACAAAAACCCGGTAAATGTATTTGTTTTTGATTTCAAAAGATCAAAAACATTTTTTTTACTATTGCGATCGTTGGGCACCTCTTCGATTTGTATTGAACCACTAAATCCGATTTCCATGGTGTTTTTTGTACAATGTAGTACATGAAAAAAAGTGTTTACTTCAAACCATCTTTACGAATGACACGAGATCGCAAACAAACAGATGAATGAAAGTATGTCCGCTTTTTGCATAATTACATATAAATAAAAAAAAAAAAAAAAAACAACAAAGCATTCAGTCTACAACATCTTTGCATAATAATATCACTTAATTAAGAAATTTATAATAAATAAGATTCTTACTGTTCTGAATAAATTTATGTTTATATATAATTTTTTTATTGATGTTTAAGTATTTTTGAGCCTCGAATGATCTTGACATAGCTGGCATAATCTGTAGCATATAAATTCATAGATATTCCTGGTAGTAAATGTTGCACGTCATTTATATCCATTTGACAACGTTTTGGTGCTCGTATCGGCATCCAGGCACTAACTGGTTTCTCATTTGCGACCATAATACTGCGTATAGCAATATTAAGCGCCATCGGTGCCAATGCTTCTTCTCGATATTCATTAATAATATTATCCGTTATACTTAGGGAATTTATCGCTTCAATTATATGCTCAATTTCGCTAAAATGTGGTAGATAGTTTGCATGCAACAAATCAATAAATCGTTTTGGTTCTGTATCAAAACTTTCACTAATGTCTTCAGGTGTATGAGTGAAATGGTTATTAGGGAGGCCTATGGAGAAACCCGTTAAAGATGCGACTAAACTATTGTTTTGATATTATGTATACATTACGTTTTGGATTAAACACACGACCTAAAGCATGCATCATAGTTACTGATTCATCGCGCCGAATCGTTTTCAATGTGGATAAATGCTTTTTAGATTTGTTTTTACTTTCGCCTGATTCCACACGCTCTAATGGTAATGCATTAGTGCCTATTTTTATTAAATATATAGAAGTAGAAGTGATTTTATTAAATATATAGAAGTAGAAGTGATTTATACTTATGTCTTTTAAGTCACTTACCTCTTAGCGAAGCGAAGTGCAAGTTAATGATCGCATTGCGAATATCCCCTTGCGCTGCATATACTATCGAATCTATAATAGCTTGGGAAGGGGCGCTATAATTGTCCGCAATTTGAGGTTCTTTCATTACATTACAACATCTTTTCAACGCTTTTTGTAGGAGTGTCGTCGCAATTGAGTTGAAACTAATATGATTAATATGAAATCTAGTTTTTATTTGATCGGTGAATAAATTATAACTAATATTTAGCGATCGACTTTTAGTATCAGTTACTATAAATATTAGCGGTGATTTTGCATACTTTGTATAGTCTCTGCAAATAGTTGAAAATATGTCACAAAAATAGTCAATTAAAAAAGTTAATATTCTTACTCCAAAATATTTTCAAAGGCTTGAATGTTGGAAAGTAGCATATTAGGAAAATCTTCAACTAATACCAGTCGCTTATGGCTTCCCATCAACGATTTGTAACGCGATGAACGAAATAAAAATGACTTAAATAGTTCTAATTGTGATCCTGAGTAATTGATTTGTTGGTCTCCCAAAGTGTTTATTGTTTCACGATCTACGGGATTGATCCACTCGTTCAGTTCATACTTAAGTGAGCCTGCAATAGCTCGTACAGCTGCAGTCTTCCCAGAACCTGATGGCCCAGTAATTAGACATAATTGGGCCGGGTGCTGTTTACGTACAGCTTCACAGTGCAAAAACCAGTCTTGTAGTTCTGCCAGTTTTTTTGGATGCACAGCCACATCTTCAGTTTTTGTAGGTTCGAATCTTTCAATCCAGTTGGAGCTATTGTTTATGCCAAGCGTTTGAGCTGATATTTCTTTTGAGAGCACTGCCTTTCTCTTTCGTGCCCTTTTTATTTCTTCTTTCCCCAAGGTTTTTTTGTCAGAAGTTTCTTTTACCTGATCATTGTTTATAGCGGCAGCTGCTTCCTCACTAACCTCAAATTTTGACTGATGAGCAAACGCTGAATTATTCCACTATATACATAAATAGGAAGTTCTATAATATATAACAATTTATTTCTATATTATGGCTTACTTTACGTGGTGCGGGCTTCATTGCTATCGCCACGTAACTATCAAAACAAATAAAGCCGTAATTTAGTTTTTTGTTTTCGTTTTGTCACTTCATGTAAATTAGAAATCATTGTTTACTATATAGTTTGGCAGCTTAAGTAGAGGTTATGTTGCGAATAGAGTGGAAGGCAGTGGACTAGGCAGTCGAATGTCATATAATGAAGGAATGATGTTCGGAGATTTTTCAAAGTTAAAAAAAAAATGATAAAGGCTTTAATATAAATAAAACTATTGTTTTAATAACAACAAAAACCCCATATATATTCTGCATACATAAATTTGTAAGGATTATCTCACTTTAAAATTTGAATTAAATAATCTAAAGTTTTGTTTTGAAACTGAGTCGAGAACTGTGCGTGTGATTGGGCGAATTTTCACCGATCAGCTGTTAGTTGCGCTACTTGGTAAAATTTACAATGTTAGAAATGGTAGTACGTTATCGATTGCGAACTGTCACAGTTCTGTTAAATAAACATTGCATGTTACTGATTACTTAAAACTTAACTTGACTTAGAAGTCTGTTGAATTTTGATTTTCTATGTAAGTTCTAAGTGACGTTAACATTTTGAGATGCCATTTGTTTGTTTCCATTTCATTTTGACATTTTGTCATACAAATTGACATTTATTTAAAAATAAATTTCACCGCTGATTATGATGCCAGATTTTTGCGCCAAGTGGAGTATAATCGTGGCTAAGTTGCCAAGTTTACGCCAAGTCAAGTCAAGTCTATGCTAAGTATCAGTAATGGGGGCTTAAGAGTGCGTATTGCGCATGTAAACATTATAGCTCCGACACATAAGCAGTTTTTCATATAGATGAGTTTAACACAATCTTATGCATTATGAGTAGATTGCACGCATTTTATGGAGAATGGTAGAATGAGCGACACTGGCTCCATCTGACATTGAAAGAAGCCAACTCCCCAATTTTGTTCCAAGCAAATCATAAGAAGAAGAATTTGACAATTGCTTTGTCTAAGGGTGTTGGGCCACTTTGCAAGTGAAATTATTTTTCCACGGGTTGGTAAATTTTCTAATATTTTTCACAATTAAAAACTGCAATATAACAATCGAATACGACACAAAATATGTTAGCAAGTATTTATTTTGTATAGGGAGAATATTTATAACAGTGCTTCGCGAAATTTTGTATGTGAATGGACAAGGCGTAATAAACTTCAATTGCTAAGTCTGAAGTTCCTTCATATTTACAAACGCAACATCTTGGTTGATTGTGGCGAAGTTATTGGAATGCATAAGCTTGTGTTAAACGCATCTATATGAAAAATGTCATTGTGCCACGGCCTTTAGATCAGCTGTTTTTTATGACGTATGAATTGACTCTTTTCCTTTATCTCTTTTTTCTCGCTCTTTTTTTTATTCGTTCAAGAGTCAACTATGACGTAGATGCACAGAACGAAACAATTTTGAACTCCTGAATGCGCAATCTGGTGGGTGATTTTGTTACGGTCTGCTGTTATGGTCTACGGTTACGGTCCACTTGGAAGCGTATTCGCGCGAACACACCTAGTGATGGGGCGAAAGTTGCGATAAAAAGTATCGAAAAACAAGGAAAAAAAACAGACCGGCCATCACTAGCGAAAAAAAGCCATAAGTTTCCGGCAAAAAAGAAAAGAGGAAAGGTGGAAAATTGCGTGAGCGAAATTTTGGCGGCCCTACAATTATACAAATGGGAATATATAACATCTAGGGGCATAACTTCAGCAGCAAAGGCGTCAAGCTCCGCTAATACACTGCTTTAGTAACCTATTTGCTCACTTCGCATCCCCAACGATATTCAACTATACTGCTTTGGTAACCTTATTTCTCACTGCGCATCCCCAACGATACTCAACTAATCACAAAACATCCTCGCCGGCTGTGCGCGTAAGCAGGTAATTGTCCAGAAACTAGGAAAGAGTCGATAGCGCAAAGCACCGAAACCGTTCTTTCCGACAAATCTCGTTTCTACGCGTCTATTTTGGGTGGTAATAAACCTTGCACCGGTTATGTTGTGTGGACACAAGATCCAGTTGAAGTAGGTCGGCGTTCGCAGTCACACCTTGTGAGATAAACCCCTTCCTCTACGTTTACGAAGAACACTACCACCTGCGGAAAAGCGTCCGACACCACCTCCGCCTCCAGGGCCAGCAGTACGCTGCCGCGTAATACAATCAACGTCAAAATAGCCAAGTCATCCGGCTCGTGAAGGGTAGCACGAAGATTTATCGCCACCCGGTTCACTCGGCTACCTCGACCCAATGCGCCAACCACCACCAACGGCGCCTACTATTATCACGGGCATCACCATCGGTAGTACCTCCTCCAACCCGTTCATTAGCACCAACCATGAGCGCAACAACCACCAAACGTACCGCCACCACCTGTTGCAACGCACGCAGCAGGGCCGCGAACATAGGCATGCGGCCACTAATGTTAACACCTACAACAAGCGGTACCACCGACAACAATACTAGCCGCAACCTTATCCGCTACGACCATAACGGCTACAACAATACTAGCCGCAACGCTATCAGCTACGACCATACCGGCTACAACAATACTAGCCGCAACCTTATCAGCTACGACCATACGGGCTACAATAATACCAGCTACAATAACAATCACAGGGCAGCGAAGATAGGCCTGCGGCCATCCCAATTGCGACAACGAATATCAGCGGTTAAAGCGATGAGTTCGTTCCAATACTGAACTAAATATACGTATTTGTAGCCTCAACCTTGTTCTTTAAATTTTTTTTTTGACTCTACAACAACATATATTATTAATATACAAACATATTCAAATTCAAGGCTATCACCCTAGTATAGAATCCTAACACGTAATACATACATACATGCATATACATAAGTTAAGGAGAGCAAGCTGCATCCACTTGTAGTAAAGTTAACTTATTATACCATGCAAAAAAAAAGTAGACGTAACGTAAAGTTAAGTAGATAGGTTTAATTAACTTAGAAGCAAGAAAAAAAAAAGAAAGACAAAACAGTACCAGGACTGACTGATAAATGCCAAACAGTTTACGTTTTACCTGAACATGTAAAACGATTTCATTAATTTTACTATAATTTTAAAATTTCACATTTTGCCTGAACAGGTAAAACGATGTTGTTAGTCTTACTATAAATTTAAAAGTTCACGTTTTACCTGAACATGTAAAACGATGTCGTTAATTTTACCATAAATTTAAAAGTTCACGTTTTACCTGAACATGTAAACGATTTCGTTAATTTTTCTATGAATTTAAAAGTACACGTTTTACCTGAACATGTAAAACGATTCCGTTAATTTTCCTATAAATTTAAAGGTTACGTTTTACTTGAATATGTGAAACAATTTCTTCGAGGAGTATGATTTACCCCAAGTTTAATCTTAATTGCGTTTATAACAAATTTTCTTAGTACATATTACATATTAGTGTCATTATACTATGCGTTATACCGAATTGATATTTTGTTAAACTCAAAAATAAGTTCTACTACAACAACATATTAATTTTGTAAGGGGGCCCCAATTATAGGAATTTGTATCTAAACTGTATAGCCCTAGAATAGGTTTGTGAATGAAACGCAAACGGGCATTTAACCAAATTTTTACTTTGCATGTAATATATCTACTATTCATAAGCACATTTATTTACAATTTTTTTTTCACACCAAGCGCCTATAACCCTTGTCAAGAAAAAGGGGGGTGACATAAATATAGGTATAGCTTTAAATATTTCTTTTATAGCATACATACGTTAGTAAAAATGAAATTTGAATAAACTTGTAGATAATATGGAAATGCTGGCGTCGCCATTTATTTAGAAGGCACGTAGGGTTACCAGGTAAGGGGCCACCGAAAATTAGGTGCGTCGGTGGCCATGGTTTTGAGGGTGGGTATAAGCACCGGGCGTCGCAACAACACCCGCGGCGCCCCAAGATATATTCGGCCCTTTTATTTGTATTTTTATTTTTCAGCATTTTTTTTTTTTATTTTGATATTGAACTTGTGGTAACCGGTCATTTCCGGTTCGGTAAATTTTTTTTTGTTGCGTTAGATATTTTTTTTGAATTTAAATTTTTGAATGTTGTAACGGTCTGTCCGTGACATCCGGTTCGGCCGGATGTTGTTTTATTTTGTATTGATAAGCGTTTTGGGTCGGTCTCTGCGCTTCTGTCAGGTTTTTTTTGATTTTGACAGTTGATTTTGAATATGCATGATAGGAACCTTTTTCTGTTTATGGCGCAGGAACAGTAAGGTTGGCAAGGACCCGCCCCAGCCGACAATGACTAGCCACTGTGCACCACCACATCATGCCGACCGCCTTCCTTACTGCTTCCACTGTAAATGCGATTCCATAACAATTTGTGGGGGTCGACTGCTCATGCGCACCCAAAAATATCGAGTCAGGTGTCAAAAGATGCGTATTGACCTGGGATTCAAGGGGTTGTGTAGCGTAATATATAGCTTCCCCAGCCCAATTGTCAAAATCACCTTCGAGCGGCGAATCCCGTTTTACTAACAGATGAGGTTTGGTGACCCTAAGCTCCTCATGGAACTTGGGTTGGGGAGGGAGGAATGGCCTGAAGGTTTAATGTGGCTATATAAATCGTTCCCAAAATGGTCAGGCTAGCACCTTAATGGTGCTGTGTTACCGGAGCGTGCCGGATAATACTCCCAAAAGCCTTCGGGGAGTAACCTTATCGCTACAACAACAACATTGAGCTCGAAAATAATAATACAAAAGCGAAAAATAAAAATTATATAAATATAAAAGATATTGACGCAAACCCGAAATATTACTCCAGTTCCCTCGAAACCGGGAGGTGGGTTCCATAGTATTTTAATAAATTACCCTGGTCGATCCACCAATGGGGTGGGATAAAAATTAATGCGTGCATTGTTGTCGAGGTCAATACGCACTTTTTGACACCTCTCTCGTTGTTTTTGGACGATTGTTAGCAGCCAGCCCCTGTTCTAGACTTTTACCTTTTTGCGAAGAACACCTTCCTGCGTTGGAGGCCTTCGCTTTTATAAAAAATTACCCAGGCTTGCCCACCAATAAGGTGGGTTCAAAGTTAAGTCCGTGCAAAATCTTTTTGTACACACACTGTTTTCCTGTGCACACCATTGCAACAACCACATGAAAATTGCCAACTTCAACTCCAAATATTTCCGGACAGAGATAAAATTTTTCTTTTCGGTAATTTTATACGACAGCATGACACCGCTAACACGCGTCCAAACAACCCGTCTTGACATCAGTATTAATAATCCGAAACCGGAAAGAAAAAAATGTAAGTCGTGCAAAAGATATTAACGAAAAACCGAAAAATTACCCGCGGGTCCCTCCGAAACCGATATCCATAGTATTTCTGCGCAGAACACCTTTCGGCGTTGGCGGCCTTGGGCCGCGCTTATAAAAAATTTCCCTGGGTGGGTCCAACACCGGTTTGGAAACCAAAACTATATCTGCGCAAAACACTTCTGTTCACATTTTTTTTTCTGGGTTCTATAACATTACAACAACTACATAAAAAGCGCCAACTTCAATTGCAAATATCTCCGGACAGAGATACAATTTTTACTTTCCGGCTTATTGTTGTCGAGATTAATACGCGTCTTTTGACACCTCTTTGGATATTTTTGGTAGCGTATTAGCAATCGACCCATCAACTAGACTTTTACCAATTTTTCTTTTCCGCTTTTGGAATATTGTTGTGGAAGTCAATACGTCGTTTCACAACTCTCCAGATATTTTTGGACGCTTATTAGTCGAATATGGCTCGGCGCAACACTAACGAAAACCTTTTCACCATTACCATCTCGCCATTCACCACATCCATCCATAAATTTTGCAACATGCTTTAATCAATAAATCTGGCAACCTTATGTATGAGTATATCGGGAGTTTTGCTCTGTGAAAATCGTTTTAATGGCTGGGTTGAAAATTCTTAAAAAAAACGAATAAAATCTATTTTTGTGCGTTCAAAATGTGCTTAAAATTGAGTGCAACCAAACCATAATCACGATGATATGGAAATGAATGAAAATAGTGCGTTTTTGCTGAGTAATCAGAAAATGAAAAACATATTCCGTTGTTGCGTTTACCTTTCGTTGCTGTCGTTCTTAAAATTTTTTTGTCTGCGTGTGGTGGGTGTGAGCGGGATAGCAGAATATAAGTGCGTGCGTGCGTAAAAGCAGCTAAAGTGGAGTTAAAAAAGTACACAAACTGAGTGGTGTACATATAATAAAATTTTTAAAATGCCAATAATTACAAATTAGTAATGTACGAAAAGTGCACATGTGTTAATAAAAAAAAGTTATTTTAAATTTGTTTTCGTTGTTTGTCGCTTAGCTGCTCTTCGGCACACTTCTCATTAAAGTTTAAAGGCTTGCCTTTTTCTGTGATTTCTTTGAACTTTGATTTATCAAGTAGTTTTCTTCCACCTTTTATTCTTAAATACATACAAGCGGACAGTAGATAATGCAAAATGCAGGAATTCATAGAGTTAAATGCAAATATAAAATAGCCTTGAAATTACCTAATTCAATCTAATTATGTATATATTTTATTACAATTATATTCAATTAAACGCACGTAGTATTTTAGAATTGTAAAAAGTAAAAATTAATCCAGTCATGCGTGGTCTCTTTGATAATTTTCAATGCAAATGAAGCGTTTGGTGGCAAAGTAGAATCAAAATAGGCATCATTGTCTGTAGTTGGCAACCTTATCAGCCTGCAGTTGTCGAATTTTCCAATTCTGTACTTTCCACCGGCTTCCCTGTTTTTGTCTATGCCTACTTCCGAAAGGGACAAATAGCGCTACAAATGTTAATTTTGCAAACGTGTGAAATCAACTTCAACAAATGCGCAAATGAAAAAGAAAATTCATAAGAAAGGAAGGTCTGAAAACTTTAAAAATGTGTGAAAAAGCATGAAGGAGATGTTAAAAGAATGTTAACAAAGATGAACCAAGTAGTAAAGAAAGAAATCAAAAAACCAACAAGAAAAATGAAAGAAAAGGAGACAATGAAACGAATGAACCATTGAATTTCATATAAATCCATTAATAAAGGTTCGAAGGTATTTTTACTATCTTGAATTAATGCAACAATTAAAAAAAATATAAAATAATGTGCTATACAAAAAAAATAGTTAAAGCATAAAGGCATGAATAAATAAAATAAATCCATGTAAAGAGACGAAACGAAGTAACATTTTGACAATTTGGTCATAAACTATTCGAGGAGGTTACACTCGTCGGGTTCGGCTCAAATGATTGTAGAAAGTGCTGTAAGGTGCGCGGCGGTGTAGACCACAGAATAGGGCAGAGAAAAGCAAATAAATGTGAAGGCACATCAAAGATGTGAATAAGAATTTGAGTATATAGTGTGAAAAATGGAATATTTGCACAATAAAATTTGTTAAAAAATCAATAAAAACATCACGAGCAGAAAGTCATGTTTAAAAATTTGTGATTGTAAAGAATTATTACACACAGTTTAACTACAAGAAATCTTTAAGAAGCACATTTTGCAATACAACGTAAAAAAGAGTTGAATGTGTTTTTGGTGTCATCGATTTTGTCAACCACAGGATTTCGTATTGTACTTGCAATTTTTTGGAAATACTACAAATATTTTCTCTAATCCAACGAGCAATGTTGCATACGCTATGCGCCATGTCTTTGAAACGTGTACGTAAATGGTTAATATTAAATTAAGGGTCCTAGGTACTCAAAGCACAAATCCTGGGTTTAATTGTAGCGTTGGCGTAGGCGGGTACTGCGCTAAACCTTCACAACTAGCACAATATGGACTCGCACGAGTTAAAACCTCCAGGTGCGGTTTCACAAACAAATAGCACAACTAACACAGCAGGAACAGGAAGTCTTACGCATCATGGGCAACAACATCAACTAACTGTTAGTGGAGAACAACTCAATTTGCCTCCACCTTCACCACAAACTACTAGTAGTATAAATGGGGCCACAGTTTCATTAGCAAGTACGGCGTCATCTGCAAGCAGTACGCTAAACGTGTGTGGCAGTAGCACATTTTATAGCAATGTTGCTGCCGCTCAACAGCGTTCAACACCTAATTGCCCTAATAATGATGTCGACTCAGATACTGAATCATTAGCAGCTATGTCAGCTAAAGCCAAAGCTGCAGCAGCAGCCGAGCAAAGCCATAATCCGCCTACAACTAATGGGCACAACTGTGGTATAGGCACCACTGTTAACAATCTTAGTTTGAATGCTAAGCAGCAGCGGCAACAAAAGAGAAGACGGGAAAGAGCACAAAGATTACAAGCGGAACGGGAAAACCGTTTTGCAAATAATGCCATTAATGTCTCAAATAGTGGACTATTGTATCACGCTAGTAGCGCAGGCAGCATGGGCGAGGATAGCAATAATTCCAACGGAAATTTTACAAGCAGTAGTAATGGTAGTAATAATGTAATGCCACCAACAGATAGTATTGCTTCGCTACTTTTAAATCCTCCGCACTCACCTGAGTGTAATTCTGGTTTAATGGCTACGCCAAGTGACAGTGAAGGTGAATCATTAGATGAGGATTTATTATCGACATCTTCTTCTTCCACCCTCTTGCTACCACGTGATAAACCACCACCAAGACCACCACCTCCGGTGCGTCGAAAACTACCACGTTCTCCTGTGCTGGAGGAAGAAATTATTGACGGATTTGCAATACTGGAATTCAAATCCTACGAAGATCTAGAGGTAAGTACTAACAAACTTTCAATAACACATATTATTTAAATGTAACTAAAAATGTAATACATAATTAAGTTTGCAATCAAATTGGGACAAAAGCGTAAGGAAAAACGTTTATCGGCTTTGGAGGAGTTAACATGTTCTTATAGCATAGAGGATACCAAAATGCCAAAGATTATTGATACAGGTCAACATCATCCTATACGTAGTAGCAGTGTCTTGGGTCTGCCCGTTCATTTAAAAGATGGTAGCAATAATATACGTTTACTAAGTAATAATGGCAGCAATAATAATTGCCATGCACCGCATACTATAACATCTTCCACTGTGCAAGAGAGTCCAATGGATGTCATAACGCCTCCATGGAAGAGCCAATATCAAAACTCCAATAACAATAATGTTGGAAGCAGTTTAACAACTATGACTCAAAACACTAACATATGTAGCAATGTAAGCGGCACTACTAACAGTGAAACAACCACCAATATTGGGTCAACGGTTACAAATATACTGATTCACAATGGTAGTAATATCAGCAACAACAACAGCGATGGAGCTGGCAGTAGCAGCAGTAGTAGTAGCAGCGGTATCGCTGAAACAACTTCAAGCAACATTAATAATACAGATGAAGATGCTGTTATGGCATCAGTGGATGACTGTCGCAGCGTCTTGAATGCTGCCGATAGTGGAGTATCATCAAGTTCTACAACTACTCTGACCGCAAAGATTGACATAACATCTAAACTGAAAGATAATACTATAATTTCTTCTAGATTAAGTTCCATGACTATGGAATCTTCCAATACAAACAATTCAGCAGCGACAACAAGTCCTACATTATCATCGGTACCTTCAACAGGTTCTCCGGTAGCAGTAAATGTTTCCATTACGTTGTCAGAGAAGGTTGCCGGCGCTAGCCCTTTAGCGAATTCTTCCATACAAGTTAATCAAACCCAACCAGGTACCATAACAGCACAAAATAATGAGCCTTATCGTGAGACAATGTCTATGGAATGTGGTAAAATAGCTTCCATCTCATCATTGACAGGAAATAAAGCGCCAATGGATTCGTCGTTTGGGTCAAGTGCTGTACCAAATTCAAAATCGTCAACTCATTTTATGAGTATATCGACCAATGTGAGTAACATATTTTCAAACCTAGTTATACTATTTTATTGCTTATTTATTTCTTTATATTTCAGTCGCCAAATGCTGCACCCTTGCTTGGCAGTAATAACAATAGCAGTAATGAAATTACAATGACAGGGGATATGCGGTCAATAGGAAGTTTAGGGGCGCCGGCTATTTCACCACAGCAATTAGCGCCGAAAATCGCGCAAGTGATACCAAATAAAGATGATGTATTTGATCGTATACGCGACGTAAGTATTAAAAGATAATATCATAGAGTCTATTCCTGTATGGTGTTTCCATTGGTAATAACTTTTATTAAATAATGTGGGATATCCACGGTTAGATATGTATATGGCAATTGCATTATGGCCGATCTAGCAGGCAGTGAAATAAAGACAAAGGCACAATGCTTTTAAAGAAAGTGATGCTTAATTTTAGGTATCCAATAGGGTTGTAATGGATTTCCCAAATATTATTCAATTGTGAACTTAGTTTCTAACTAAATTTACGGTTCAATAATGTTTGTTTTAGAAACAAATTTTTTTAATTAGAAGAAACTTTTTCTTCCCCTTTTTCGCCCTCGGCAGTGCACCGGGTGGGCTGACTGTAATAATTTTCTTTGCGGCTAATTGGATATTATTGGCATGACTTCGTTGATTCTCATTGCACCAACCACCAAAATTCGTTCTACAGTCCCTGAATAAGTCGTGACAAAACCCTCGTTTGGCTATAAAAGGAACAAATGCGTGTAGAAAGATTTGGGTCCAGAAGACGCGTTTATTCTCCAAGTGAACCGCTTCGGTGTTTAGTGGACCCAAGAAGGTGACTCTTGAACGAATATTGGCCAAGCCACTTTGTTTAAAAAAAGCTGAACGCGCTTACACAGAAGAACGAAGCATACACAGCTTTGGATAAGCCTACGAGTAAAGCCCATCTTAAACGAAATATTTTTTTTTTATATATATAATATACAAATCTTTGCTTAAAAGTAAATGTAAGTATAATTTGTAAATATAATAATAAAATAATCTTCACTTTAAATTAATGGTGACTTCAGGCCCTCCGTGTAAGACTTGATAACAGTATCCGATTAATGCCAAGGCGGCCGCCTACCACTCCGAAAACACTAGGTTCAAGCACCTGCAAAGCAACATCGAAAATCTAGAAACAGTTATTTCAATTTAAAAAATGTTTTTCTAAGCGCGTTCGCCCCCTCAACACTATCAACGCTAGTGGAAGGACATGTTAAATTAGTTGAATAAATCGGGATAGTAAGCATTGCATTGATGGACGGTTGCTGTTGTTGATGTGGCGATAAGGCAGCTCCCCGAATGTCCTTGGGGGTGTTTAGTTTAGTTTAGTTTATTAATTCAGTCTATGATCAAGAATCTTACAGACTAGACACAATAACATATTAAAAACAAGTAAGGAAGGCTAAGTTCGGGTGTGACCGAACATTAAATTCTCAGTTGAGAGCTATGGAGACAAAATAAGGAAAATCACCATGTAGGAAAATGAACCTAGGGTAACCCTGGAATGTGGTTGTATGACATGTGTATCAAATGGAAGGTATTAAAGAGTATTTTAAGAGAGAGTAGGCCATAGTTCTATGGATGGACGCCATTTAGGGATGTCGCCATAAAGGTGGACCAGGGCTGACTCTAGAATTTGTTTGTACGATATGGGTATCAAATGAAAGGTGTTACTAAGCATTTTAAGAGGGAGCGGGCCTTAGGTCTATCGGTGGACGCCTTTTCGAGATATCGCCATTAAGGTGGGCCAGGGGTGACTCTAGAATGTGTTTGTACGATATGGGTATCAAATGAAAGGTGGTAATGAGTATTTTAAAAGGGAATGGGCTTTAGTTCTATAGGTGAACGCCTTTTCGAGAAATCGCCATAAAGGTGGACCAGGGGTGACTCTAGAATATGTTTGTACGATATGGGTATCAAATGAAAGGTGTTAATGAGTATTTTCAAAGGGAGTGATCCTTAGTTCCATAGGTGAACGCCGTTTCGAGATATCGCCATAAAGGTGAACCAGGGGCGACTCTAGAATGTGTTTGTACGATATGGGAATCAAATGAAAGGTGTTACTGAGCATTTTAAGAGGGAGTGATCTATAGGTGGACGCCTTTTCGAGATGTCGCCATTAGGGTGGGCCAGGGGTGACTCTAGAATGTTTGTACGATATGGGTATCAAACGAAAGGTGTTACTGAGCATTTTAAAAGGGAGTGGGCATTAGGTCTATAGGTGGACGCCTTTTCGAAATATCGCCATTAGGGTGGGCCAGGGGTGACTCTAGAATGTGTTTGTACGATATGGGTATCAAATGAAAGGTGTTAATGAGTATTTTCAAAGGGAGTGATCCTTAGTTCTATAGGTGGAAGGAAGCCTTTTCGAGATATCGCCATAAAGGTGGACCAAGGTTGACTCTAGAATGTTTGTACGATATGGGCATCAAACGAAAGGTGTTACTGAGCATTTTAAGAGGGAGTGGGCATTAGGTCTATAGGTGGACGCCTTTTCGAGATATCGCCATTAGGGTGGGCCAGGGGTGACTCTAGAATGTGTTTGTACGATATGGGTATCAAACGAAAGGTGTTACTGAGCACTTTAAGATGGAGTGGGTATTAGGTCTATAGGTGGACACCTTTTCGAGATATCGCCATTAGGGTGGGCCAGGGGTGACTCTAGAATGTTTGTACGATATGGGTATCAAACGAAAGGTGTTACTGAGCGTTTTAAGAGGGAGTGGGCATTATGTCTATAAGTGGACGCCTTTTCGAGATATCGCCATTAGGGTGGGCCAGGGTGACTCTAGAATGTGTTTGTACGATATGGGTATCAAATTAAAGGTGGTAATGAGTATTTTAAAAGGGAGTAATCCTTAGTTCTATAGGTTGACGCCTTTTCGAGATATCGCCATAAAGGTGGACGAAGGGTGACTCTAGAATGTTTGTATGATATGGATATCAAACGAAAGGTGTTACTGAGCATTTTAAGAGGGAGTGGGCATTAGGTCTATAGGTGGCCACCTTTTCGAGATATCGCCATTAGGGTGGGCCAGGGGTGACTCTAGAATGTTTGTACGATATGGGTATCAAACGAAAGGTGTTACTGAGCATTTAAGAGGGAGTGGGCATTAGGTCTATAGGTGGACGCCTTTTCGAGATATCGCCATTAGGGTGGGCCAGGGGTGACTCTAGAATGTTTGTACGATATGGGTAAATAACGAAAGGTGTTACTGAGCATTTTAAGAGGGAGTGGGCATTAGGTCTATAGGTGGACGCCTTTTCGAGATATCGCCATTAGGGTGGGCCAGGGGTGACTCTAGAATGTATTTCTACGATATGGATATCAAATTAAAGGTATTAATAAGGGTTTTAAAAGCGAGTGGCCCTTAGATGTATATGTGAAGGCGTTTTCGCGATATCGACCAAAATGTGGACCAGGTGATCCAGAAAATCATCTGTCGGGTACTGCTAATTTATTTATATATGCAATACCACTAACAGTATTCCTGCCAAGATTCCAAACGCTGTTGATTTCGCCTTGTAGAACTTTTTCATTTTCTTCTACTTAATATGGTAGGTATCACACCCATTTTACAAAGTTTTTTCTAAAGTTATATTTTGCGTCAATAAACCAATCCAATTACCATGTTTCATCCCTTTTTTCGTATTTGGTATAGAATTATGGCATTTTTTTTTCATTTTTCGTAATTTTCGATATAGATAAAGTGGGCGTGGTTATGGTCGGATTTCGGCCATTTTTTTTTACCAAGATAAAGTGAGTTCAGATAAATGCGTGGACTAAGTTTAGTAAAGATATATCGGTTTTTGCTTAAGTTATTGTGTTAACGGCCGAGATGAAGGCCAGACGGTGGACTGTGTATAAAAACTGGGCGTGTCTTCCACCGATTTTCCCATTTTCACAGAAAACAGTTACCGTCATAGAGTCTATGCCTTTACCAAATTTAAGAAGGATTGGTAAATTTTTGTTCGACTTATGGCATTAAAAGTATTCTAGACAAACTAAATGAAAATGGGCGGAGTCACGCCCATTTTGAAATTTTCTTTTATTTTTGTATTTTGTTGCATCATATCATTACTGGAGTTGAATTTTGACTATATATACTTATATACAGTAAAGATATTAAATTTTTTGTTAAAATTTGAATTAAAAAAAAATCATCCAATTTTGCTAATTTTTATTTGGCACATATATAGTAATAGTAGTAACGTTCCTGCCAAATTTCATCATGATATCTTCAACGACTGCCAAATAACAGCTTGCAAAACTTTTAAATTACCTTCTTGTAAAAGTGGGCGGTGCCACGCCCATTGTGCAAAATCTTATTAATTTTCTATTCTGCGTCATAACATCAACCCATCTACCAAGTTTCATCGCTTTATCCGCCTTTGGCAATGAATTATCGCATTTTTTCGGTTTTTCGAAATTTTCGATATCGAAAAAATGGGCGTGGTTATAGTCCGATATCGTTCATTTTAAATAGCGATCTGAGATGAGTGCCCAGGAATCTACATACCAAATTTCATCAAGATACCTCAAAATTTACTCAAGTTATCGTGTTAACGGACGGACGGACGGACGGACATGGCTCAATCAAATTTTTTTTCGATCCTGATTATTTTGATATATGGAAGTCTATATCTATCTCGTTTCCTTTATATATGTACAACCAACCGTTATCCAATCAAACTTAATATACTCTGTGAGCTCTGCTCAACTGAGTATAATAAAATAAATATAAATATTAAACATATACAATAGGTACAACATTATGTAAATAGTAAGTCAAGTTTTTTTTTTTTTTAAGTCAAAGGAAGCCTTGAATGTATCTCTGGACGCAGAAAAATCAATATTTAATTTAATTTATTTATTATTACGGCTGTTTAGGCCTACAACTTAAAGTTCAATTTAAGTACAATTCATTATTATATCATTTTTTTCTATTGAATATGCTGTTGGAATGCCATGTGATTCCGATCAGCATATTTACTGGCGTAACAAACGGACGAGTCTGGGAGCCAGTCATTTAAGGAAGGTTGGAAAGGACGCGTTTCCAATCCTCCAGGGCTCCCATCTTAAGGCAACAAAATTTGGAACTTATATTTTTCAATTATATTTGTATTTTAAGCTGTCGGAATGTATTGGTCTCCGATCAACACAGCTAAACATGTCTTTGGATGTTGGAAATTGAAGTGTACCCAATCACCCCTCAACTTTGTTTAGTAAAGACGCTGTCGGAACGCATGAAGATTCCGATCAGCACATCTCAAAATATATTGGGGGGTTGAAAAGGAGGTGTTTCCAATCCCCCCTGCTCCAACGTTTGTTTGACCTTATTTTGGTTACACATCATATAATTTTATTGTTATATTAATGCTGTCGGAATGCGAGTGATCCCGATCAGCAACAGTAACTATAGGCTGAAAATACCGAATTCCAGCGAAATTTGTTGTTGGAACTGTCTGGAGTTACAGGTGGCGACTGATTTTGTTTTCCTTAGGGCCGGGTGCATTGTATTTTGCTGCTACCAGTATGACCATTCCCTTTTCGCCCTCCAGTATCGGTATGTCATGTAAAAAATAAAAAAAAAAAAACTTTATCTTATTGGAAGGGTTTTGCAATGCTCCAATAAACTTTTTTTTAAAGGTATTGAAGTTATTACTACTTTTTATGTGATTAGGAAGTTCATTGAAATATTTCAGGCCCTTATAAAATATATTTTGCTTGTCCACTTCTATTTTGAAAAGAGGTAATCTAAAATTATTGTTTTCTCTGATTACGTATGAGTGTGCATCATTTATATATCTAAGCTTTTCGCTGAGGTATGTTGGTAATTTACCGTGCTTAATATTAAATACAAATTTCATACTGTGGTAGAATATGAGCTGTTTTATACTCAACCAGTTTAGTGCTTCTATCATGTTATTAATGGGAGTATCATACCTCATGTTTAATATAAATCTCATAGCTTTATTTTGCATAACTTATAGCTTATCTACCTGAGTTACATTGGCCATAAAGAATATTGTGGGACAATATATGAAATGCGGCTCTATGATGGATTTATACACTTTCAGTTTGTATTTTCTACTGATAAATTTGCATGACCTTTTCCAAAAACCAATTTTCTTGCCTATTTTGGCAACTATATAATCAATATGATCATTAAATTTTAATTTATTATCAATCTGAACCCCTAAGTACTTGAAAGTTTTAACTTCGTTAATGTTTGAGTTCATTATTTTTAGCTCGATATTACAAGATTCCTTATTCATCGCTCTAGATATGACCATAAAATGGGTTTTATTAACATTAAGTTTAAGCTTATTGTTACAGAGCCACCTGTATAGGGTGTTCAAGTCTTCCTGCATTTTGCTCCTAGCTAACATGATATCAAGTTCACTTACTTCGAGCAGTGCGTCATCCGCAGACAGCCTTATTTTACTATGTTTAAGCGCCGAAAATATATCATTTATATATATGTTAAATAGGACCGGTGCCAAAACCGATCCTTGTGGCAATCCAATTCCTGTCAATACCTCTTCCGAGACAACCGACTCAATGGCTGTTTTTTGTCTTCGGTTACCTAAAAAGCTCTGAAACCACTGCAGCTCGTTGCCCCTAATTCCAATTTTTTCTAATTTTTTAATCATTATATTTCTGTCTATAGTTTCAAATGCTCTCTTCAAGTCGATAAAAACCGCAAGTATACTTTTCTTTTGATTTAGTTCTTCTTTCCAACTCGATATTACATAATTTAAAGCCGTTTCACAAGAGTGGCCTTCTCTGAAACCGGATTGTTCTTTAATTAGTATTTTATTTGCTTCCAAGTAACTTATGAGCTGATCTTTTACTACTGTTTCTACAATTTTTTCGATATTCGGCAACGTGTTGATCGGTCTCAGATCTTCTGCCTTTAATGAATTTTTTACCTTCTTTATTGGCACTATTGTTGATATTTTCCATGCGTCAGGCACTATTCCCTCTACTAATGATTTATTTATGATATCCGCATAGAAATGTCCCATGTATGACACCGAATCCTTAATTACTCCTTCTGATAGTAAATTTGTTCGGTAATAGTCTAGTTGAGGGGTCGACTGCTAATACGCTACCAAAAATATCGAGTGAGGTGTCAAAAGACGCGTATTAATCTCGAGAACAATAATCCGAAGGCGGAAAAGAAAAATTTTATCTCTGTCAGGAGATATTTGCAGTTGAAGTTGGCGTTTTCCATGTGGTTGTTGTTGTGTTTGTACCCACAAAAAAAATTGTGCATCACCGTGGCGGTAGCCACGGTTATACCACACACCCGGACTTGGCATGGCGTAGCCCAGGGTAATTTTTTATAAGCGCGGCCGAAGGCCGCCAACGCAGAAAGGTGTTCTGCGCAAAAATTCTATGGATCCGACCCCCGGTTTCGGAGGTACCCGCGGGTCTTTTTTCGGTTTTTCCTTAATATCTTTTGAACGCGTTAAAATTTTTATTTTCCGCCTTCGGTCAAGACGCGTCGTTTGACACCTCTCTCGATATTTTTGGTAGCGTATTAGCAGTCGACCCCTCAACTAGACTCTTACCATTTGTTCCTCCGATTTTATTTTTTAACATTTTAGCTACCAATATGACATCATCAACCGTAACTTCTTGGAATTTCAGACATGTGCTAACCGTGTATTTCACACTGCCGCCACTATCCAAAGTTTCGATTTCTCGATTTATGTCACCAATACTATCAACAAAGAAGGAATTCAATGCTTGAGCTATATCCTCGGGTGTTTCATATCTTATACCATTTACAATCACTGTCAGGATATTGTCACGCACCTCAGTTAAGTTTACTGCTTGCTTGAGGTGTTTCCACATTAATTTCCTATCAGAAGAATTTAAGGCAATATTTTTCTCCATATACTTAATCTTTTTAATTTTGATTAGTTTCTTATAATACTTCGCAACCGTATTATATTCCGAAAATTCACCAGATCTTCTGGCTTGTGAGTGCAATTGGATTTTTAATTTGTTAATTTCCGTCAGTTCATGATCGTACCACTTATTTCTCAACCTCACTATCCTGTCTTGTTCTGATGTTAATAAACCCATGCAGTGTGATAAGCAGGTATTTATATATTCAACCGAGTCATTGAGATGCATATTTTTAATACGCTGAAATCATAGTTTCTTAATAAGTAAATGAGGTTATCAGCAGAATAATTCTTCCAACACATTGTGGGTATCATTCTCCGCAGAGGATTTGAATTACACACTTTGAAAGCAAATGAAATGGTTTCGTGATCAGAAATTCTGTGATTTTCAAGATTAGTACAGGACAGTACATCAGCATTTGCATATAATAGATCTATTCTCGTTTGGGACCTCTCAGCAATCCTTGTATTGAAATTCACCATTTGCCTCATGTAGTAGAGAGCTTATTTAATTCTGTAAGGGCGCGGAAAATTGGGCTAAAATAAAAGTAATTTGCTCTACAAGAAGAGTCGCACAGTCCAAAGAGCCCACAATTAAGTCGTACACAAACATGACCAAGTGCACCGTTCTCCTCGCTTCAAGTGATTGCAGATTGATCAGTTGACAACGAGAAGAATAAGAAGGCAGCGGGTTATCAAAATGTATGGAGCTCAAAGCAAAACGGACAAATTTTCTTTGAACTCTTTCTATTCTGGCCGAATGATTACTGTAGATAGGGTTCCAGATATTGGAAGCATATTCAAGTTTGGAGCGCACTAACGATATATATAGAGCTTTCTTAGTATACGGATCTTTAAAGTCCCTTGCATATCTGCGAAGAAAAGCAAGGTTCCTATAGGCCATTGGGAGCACATAACATATGTGATTGGTGAATGTGAAATTTGAGTCAAAGACAACGCCTAGATCAACATGTTCGTTAATTGACGCCAACTGGATGTCTGAAATAGAGTACAACGAAGAATAGTAGCTCATGGATTTTGAGAAAGACATACTAAAGCATTTTTTAACATTTAAGAAAAGATTATTGGCGCGACACCAATCATCCACATTATTAAGGTCACTTTGCAGAAGGCAGGAATCCGAAGGGCATTGATTCTACGGAAAAATTAAAGATCATCAGCAAATAGTAGAAAACTGGAGTTTTTGAAGCAGGAACCAATATCATTTATGAAAAGCACAAACAGGAGTGGACCGAGAATACTTCCCTGAGGCACTCCAGATGTTGCGACAAAAGAGTGGGACTTAAATATCCAGAACTCGCAGAAGAGGAACGCATACTCCCCAGGGAAACGCGTTTCACTCTTGCTCAACTTCGTTCTGGATACTGTAACAGGTTAAACTCTTACCTATCCAGAATCAACCCCGACATACAAAATGTATGCCCCGCTTGCAACGTGTCCCCACATGACACCAACCATCTCTTTAATTGTAATGTGGAACCAACGCCTCTAACACCCCTTTCCTTATGGTCCACCCCTGTTGAAACGGCAAGTTTCCTTGGACTCCCGTTAGAGGATATTGATGACAATTTGTGATCGGTCGCGGCTAGTAGGTGGGGCGAGCATTGCTACAACAACAACAACAACAACAACAACAACGGGACTTAAGATTTTCGATCTTAACACACAAGAGTCTATTCGTCAGGTAGGATTTCAACCAGCTTAAAAACACAGAGTGAAAGCCAATACACTCAAATTTATATAAGAGAATCTGGTGAGAGACCTTGTCGAAGGCCTTCGAGATGTCCGTGTATATAACATCAACTTGAGATCCATCTTTAAATGCGGATATAAAAAAATCCGGGAAAGACGCCAAGTTAGTGACAGTAGAGCGTCCGACAGAAAAACTATGTTGATTGGGTTCAACAATGCGTTTGACTATAAAGGATAGTTTATCTTTTATTATATTTTCGAAAAGTTTCGAACAAACAGTAAGTTTAGCAATAGGCCTATAGTTTGAAACATCGTTTTTATTCCCGGTTTTGAAAAACGGTGTTATCGAAGCACATATCCATCTATCAATAAAAATGCCAGATGAGAGAGATAAATTAAAGATGTAGCAAAGAGGTGAACATAAAGATACGCTGCAGTGCTTCAGAACATACGCGCAGATGCCATCACTGTAGCATTTCAGTGAGGGCTTTAGTGTTAACATAGCATTGCCAACGTCGGTATTGGAGATCGTGAGCAATCCAAAATCTAATCGTTCATTGACAGCAGAGAGCAGATTCGGAACAGCAGCATCATCTTCAAAATTAGATTTAAAGAATTCAGCGAAAAGTTTAACAGAACCATCCAGAGACTGCGCGCACTTGCCATTATGCGCGCACTTGCCATTAAAGTGCATGCAAGTGGAAATATTAGAAGAGCCAGCGTTTCGAGCCTTCCCATGTACTGGTTATACAGAAATTTATCGAGAACGTTAAACTGTTTCACACTAGTTGTATATTGCTCCTTGAGGAACGTATCCGTAGTATTAGCCCTATACAAGGCAGTTTGTTTAGTTTTGGCCCAAGAGGAGGCACCTTGATATTAAAAATCTCACACAACTTATACAGGAAGGTATCGTAGCAAGCGCTGACGTCCTGAGAATTAAAAAGATTTTCCCAAGTTACATCGAGGAAAGCATTATTAAGCTCCTCAAAATTAGTTCGCCGGAAGTTCAAAGAAAGATCGATGATGATGGTATTTTGCGGGATGCAAATCCGGTTCGTTCCGGTAACAAGCACCTTCAAGGCCATACCGCCCTCACACCCCTAGATCCGTGAGGAACTTGGGGTCGCCAGAGACTCGGCTGTTAAAGTAACAGGATTAGCCACGATAGGTGAGGTTTACAATTGGGTTGGAGAAGCTATATTTTGCGCTAACAACACCTTGAAAGGGTTGAATCAATTTGGTATTTTAGTCGCCTCTTACGACAGGCATACCGCCGCGGGTATATTCTTAGCCCCCTGACCCGCTGGGGTATTGATGGACGATGTATTTTGCGCGTGGTTGAGGTCCACACAATTTTCACAAAACGAATGGCACATGCGACACAACAGCGAACCCGATTGAAATTAGAAAATGGTTGTACTAGAGTATCCATTGTACACACTTCCTTTGTAGCAAGATTTATGACTTTAAATTGTGAACTAACTTAGGAGTGCTCGCCGTCATTGAGTTCTTACGACGACCTCAATGCAAAAAGGGGGAAATTCTGGTCCATGCATCATATTAAAACCCCGACTATTGACGCCAGCTGGATTGTCTGTAAAGTCTCCAATTAGATCATAGAACATTTGGCTAATCCTGAAACATGCTTGTACACCAGCATACTATTTTAGTATTCGGCAAAGGACGATTATACCAGCTCTCCAAAGTTCGTGGAGAGTGTTTTTGTAGCTACACAAAAAGAAAGCTAACAATAGTAGTAATTTATTACGGTCATATTAATCGCTAGGAGCGGGTTCTGCGCTTTGCCCTTTTTTCGCTATGGTTCGAGGGATCGATCCCGTCTTATGAGGCACGTTGCCGATTGTTATCTTTACTATCACCAAATAAACGTAGAATATTGCTGGTTTCTTCTTATATCTTTGATATTTTCTCTGGAAAAATAGACCTTCCGGTACTTCTTGAGAAACTGTATATAAATATTACCAACAGAACCCTTCGCCGGTATGAAATTTTTTCGTTGGGTTGAGTAGAACTGTATAGTACTAAACCGCACAATCAATTCTGTGTAAAATTTCTCAATTTTGTGTCAAATTTCTTAGATTTAGATTTCTCCTACTCAAAATTCGTTTTTAATTTTCAGTTGAAAAGCTACTTATTATGTAATAATATCAACTTCCTATAATAATGAAGTTATATATATGTATATACTTATATATTTTTTTTTTCAGTTTAAGTTAAGTAGTTCTTTCTAATTATTGTATCTGTCTGTAGGGATATAATTACTTCCCTCCTTGTTGTTTATTCGTTAAACCGTTTTTCAATCTGGTGCATTGAAACACAAAAGCAACTCAAATCGTTTTTCTCCTGGTCCCTCCATCGGTTGCTGAGCCCACCATTTTACTCTGCTTCCCTTGGTGGATGCTGAGCAGCACATTTTCGGGGACGGATCACCTTTCATTCCTATTATATTTCCCTAGTAGCTGGTTGGAGGGATACAATTCGCGAATAAAAGTTAATAAAAACTGCTATTTTTTATAACCATTTTTGCGCTCAGATTACTTACTTAATCGAAGCTTAACCTTTTAAACGGTTATGGTAGTCCAACAAGGCGCGACAGTCGTTCCTTCTCTCTGCCAACTGGCGCCAATTGGTCACACCAAGGGAGTTTAAATGGTTTTCCACTTGGTCCTTCCAACGAAGTGGGGGCCGCCCTCTGCCTCTGCTTCCTCCATAGGCGGGTTCCGATAGAAACACTTTCTTGGCCGGAGCGTCATCTTTCATTCGCATACAACAGATACTACAATAAAAATACTCGTTAACACCTCTTATGAATGAATGCGATACACTACCTACATTTAGTATAAATAAAAAAAAGCTTTAAATTAAATATGCACTTTAATTTCGTTCATTTGTTTAGGCGGGCGTCACATGCAAGAGTATTGGAATGGGGCTAAATATCGTAAGTATTACTACTATTTAATAAAAGAATAAACGTTGTGCTAATATGACTTTCTTCTTTTCTTTTACAGTGTGATAATGATGAAAACAAGGTAAGTGCGATATTCAAGTCTTATTGCATTGTGCGATAGCATAACAGTAAATATCGCCTGTCGTTTACAATAAATTCGCATGCTCAGACTTCGACTATTAAACATTACTAAAATGTTTGCTCTGCTTACGTTACACAAATTCATTTACAAAAAAAAAATATTAAAATCGTCTCTAATTCCTAGAAATTTGAAATAGGGAAATTGGAACATACTTTACAGTTTACTGAAGTGAAATTTAAAGATGTGTCTTCAACAGAGACAAGCCGTATTTTAAACTTTTTTTTTTCGTTTTTCGTTCCACAAGTTTTATATGTAAAGGGCGTACCTCAACCGTACATTAAACTCATCTGAGCGCCCTTATTTGGAGCGCCATGAAACAATGTAATATCTATTGACGAATGAGAATTAAAATGTTGAACAAGTTTATTTCTGTTAGACGTTTTCATTTTCAAAACTAATGAGTGAGGCACTAAAATTCGTAATTGCTTAAATAATTTGGACAGAACGACAAGTTATCTTTCAAACGTTCAGCTAACTTCTCATGGCGCGAGTTAAACTCGTACAAGTTTGGAAAATTTCAGTGCATTCTAAAAATAAGAAAAATCGGGGCTTAGTCTTTTTTTATAGTTTTCTCAGAGCTTTTTATACTCAGTGTGCTTTGCACACAGATAGATAGATAGATAGATGTTGTGAGGTTAAGCACTGCGACCTATTGGTCTATTGTGCCCTCATTCTCTTTACAACACTTCATCCAAGCCGAGTTCTCTGAGAAAATCCAGAATGGTTCTCGGCTTCAGAGAATGTATGTGACTATTTTCTAATTTGGATGATCCTAGGATCCTAAGCCTTCGTCTCGCGACTGCATCACATTCCTTCAGGATGTGTTCTGCAGGCTCATCTTCGGCATCACAGAATCGACAGAGGCTACTAGCCGATATACCCAATTTATGCATATGGCTCTTTACCCTACAGTGACCTGTGAGTATACCTGTTAAAATCCTAAGGCTACTTTTTGGGAGATTAATCATAGCCTTATATCGCTTTGAGTTGTACCCTCCTATTAGTGCCTTTGCCTGCCGAAGTCTTTGACTTTCACGCCAGTGTGGTTCTCTGAGGCACGCCTCCTTTTGTCTAAATTCCTCCCTTATTGTATGTGACCCTATTGGGACCATAGGCTCGGGACCTATTGGCTTTCCGGCCGCTGCCAACCTGACAAGCTCGTCCGCTCGCTCGTTACCATCTACTCCTCTGTGTCCAGGTACCCATGCAAGACGGTTGGTGTTATTAACTCCTAGACTGTTTAACCTCTCTAGCACTCAAGGACTGTTGATGATTTAATCTCAACTGAAGATAATGCCTTGAGTGCAGCTTGACTGTCGCTGAGTAGAGCTATTTTCTCGTTGGTACATCCCCGCTGTAAAATTATCTCTGCACACCGGCTTATGACGACAACTTCGGCTTGGAAGATGCTCGGATATTTTCCGAGTGGTAGGGATAGTTTGGTTCGGGGGCCTAAGATCCCCGCTCCTATGCACTCCGGTGTCTTCGAGCCATCGGTGTATCATATTATAGTCTGTTCCTGGTGAAGCGCTTCAATCCTGGAGGTGTCCCACGTACATTTGTTCCCCAGCTCTATTTTGAAGCGCTTCTCAAACTTAATTATCTTCCTCGTATCATCTCTGGTAAGTTGGATAAGTGGAATGTGCTCCTGCAGCTTCGCCATGCTCCGTGACTGTATCACTTTGCCTCTTCCACATCCCTCTTTAGCTATGCTTACTAAAGTTCTCCTGGTTGCCTGCTCAATTATTATATGTAGAGGCGTTAACTCAAGCAGCACCTCTATTGCTGCCGTCGGGCATGTTCGCATAGCTCCCGTAATGCAGACGCACGCTAAGCGTTGAAGCTTCGTGAGTGATTTTTGTACGGTCACCATGGTTCTCCTTGATGCCCACGCAACTGCTCCGTACACTATGATAGGTCTCACTATCATAGTGTACATCCATCTTAGGATCTTTGGGCTGCATCCCCAGGATCTTCCTGCAATACGTCTGCACACCATTATTGCTCTTGTAGTCTTGATATGGTATTGTCGACGTGTTTCCTCCATAAGAGCTTAGAGTCAAACGTGACTCCCAAGTATTTCACCTCAGTCGTGTACTCCATCTGTACTCCATCCATTGTGATTTGCCTAATCCCTTCCAATTTTCTTTTCCTGGTGAAGGGCACAATGGATGTCTTGTTGTTGTTGATACTTAGCCCTACCTCATTACACCATTCTTTCGTTAACCTCAATGCCCTTTGCATTATGTCGCAAAGGGTGCTCTCAAATTTACCCCTTACAATGATAACAATATCATTCGCGTACCCCCGACATCGAATTCCGTTTTATGAGAGCCTCTGTAGAAGTTCATCTACTACCAGGCTCCACAGCAGGGGTGACAGGACGCCCCCTTGTGGACATCCTTCCGTTGTTTTGATCTCTACTGTACCGTCCCCACTTGAGGTTTCGGCAGTCCTCGTACGCAATAAGGCGTTTATCCACATACGGATTGGACGTTGTATCTCTCTTCTCTCGAGTGCCCGATTCACACTTTCGTGTGTCGTGTTGTCGAAAGCCCCCTCTATGTCCAAAAATGCGCATAGCGTTATCTCCCCGCACTCGAACGCACTTTGGATTTCTGTGGACAGTTGATACAATGCAGTTTCTGTCGACCTGCCTGTCCTATATACATGCTGATCTCGATGTAGTGGCATTCTATCGGGAGCCTTTGATCTAATCACGTGGTCTACAATTTTCTCTATTGCTTTCAGAGCAAAGGATGTCAGGCTTATAGGCCTAAAGGACTTTGGACTAGAGTAGTCCTTTTTTGCCACTTTAGGTATAAATACCACTTTTGCTCTTCTCCACACTAATGGGATGTATGCCAGTGCGAGGCCATCCCTCATAATCCTGGCCAGGTGTGGGATCAATTCCTCTCCCTGCTGCAGAAAGGCTGGATATATACCATCCACTCCCGGAGATTTGTAGCTCTGGAAAGACCTTACTGCCCACTTAACTGTGCTGTCGTCCTTTGGCGAGGTTCCAATCTGTGGGTGTCGGTCTTACCTCTCGAACCTCCTCCGGCGAGGTTTCCGAGGATGCGTCCGGAAAGTGCGCTGCAAGCAGGGCATGTGCTCTTTCCTCCTCTGTCCTTGTATAGGTTCCATCGCGGAGTTTCATCGATAGTCGCGTCTCCCTTTGGTCCTTGGCTAGGGCTTTATGAAGCCTTGCTGCCTCTGGAAATTCTGTTATACGCTCGCAAAATTTCCTGAAGCTCTCTCTTTTAGCTTTCCTTTAGCGCGCACCCCATGATTAACGGTAATTTTTCCCGTCTGCAATATTCCGCCAGTTTCTTCACACCCTCTGGAGGGACCCCGTGGTTATCTCCCGCAAAATAGGCCGCTGCGAAGACGATGTTCCTTGACTCCTGTATTTCCATCACTGCCTAATGCTGTAATGCAAAAGTAGTTAATGGAATTGTTAAGCACTACACACGCTCTTGGTCTTTCCTGAGAAAGATCCCAAATTACCTTATTATTTCTCTCTTTTAGGCCTCTCACCTGACCCTTATACACCCAAGGTTCTTGGATGAGTGCTATGCCCAGATCTTCCGAGGCGAACCTGCGTGCTATTACTGCCGAAGCAGCTTTAGCATGGTGCAGGTTGATCTGGGCAACATTTGTGTGTGGGTCGGTCAGAGCTGAAACCTTAACGGCTCGTCCTCACCGGACAGCTGCAGGGTTTCCTCTCCTTTGTCCTCCAACCCTAGGTTCTCTAAATTCAGCCCTTCCAGTAACTCCTGTGATGAGGGAGCTTGCGTAGGCTCCTAACCGGTGATTAACCCGGGTGTTGCGCCTGTGGCTGACGAGACGCTGGCTGGGCACTGGGCAATTTGCTCCCCAGTGTTCTGCGCTTGTGAGTGGGTTTGTTCCACACTAGCTGGGGCTTTTTGTTTCCAGGGTCTGACCGGGACAAAGCTAAACCGGTAGTCCACCTTGAAACCAGCTTCTTTTATTTTGATAAATGATGCCTTGTCGATAGCTACGTTTACCCGTAAGCCTCCCTCCTCGGCACTGCGACGGTATGCGTCGGCGGTATATCATCCCCTTTCCTCGTAATAAGGGCAGGGTCCTCCCAACCCTGTAAAGTTGGTGTGATATTAGTCAGCCATTCGGCTATTTGCTCATCCTTGCAGGTAGAAGGTGTGCGGTGAGCCCTCTGTCCCCTGGACTGTGGTGCGTCCTCCCGTCTTGCTTGACCTCCTCTCAGGTTGTCAGCGGGAGCGCTCTGTTTGATGTTACGGCTTTGTTGGTGCCCGCGGTTATGTGACCCGCGGTGATGCGATGCATGCTCGCCCCTCGCCGTTTCTCGCTCGCCACGCCTTGATTTCCCGGGGGCGGGTTTTTCTTGCTCGGCCTCATGTGCTGAAGTGCCTTCTCGCGTGTACTGTCCGGAGTCCTTCCCTGCTTTAGGTACCGAAGATACCACTTCATACCTGCTCCACTTAGCCCGATTCTTCTAGGGTCGTCAAAGCCACCTGGCTCTCCCAGTTCGGACCAGCTTGCACCATGACGCTGCTATGTGCCAGAGTCCTCGAACGACGATGACCTTGCTCTGGCATTTGCGTTCTTATTCGGCGAACGTCTTTCATGTCCCGTGTATAACCTCTTCCTTCCTCTGTCTCGCTCGACCTTGTCGTCCCTTGGATTGAATCGTCTTCGTCCTCCTGGGTACTCGCGGTCATATTCTTCACCCAGATGTCTTTTGGCTGCTGATTCTCTGCTGCTGTGTCGATGCCTCTCTCTTGAGGGTGAGCGTTTGCGACTCTCCCGCCGCTCTTCCATATCCCCTCGGGTTCTCCTTTGCTGGTTTTCGCAATGGCTGTAGCTGAGTGCGCTTTTTTCTTGGGTGGATGGGTGCCCCTTTTCCGGGCTCCTATCGCTTTTCTTAACCTCTGCTCGCCTTGGCCCACTGGTGGTGATTAACCCACCAAGGTGTGGTTTGGCGCTGCTCTCTGGTTTCGTGGTGCTATGTCCACTGTGCTGTTCACTTTTGTTGGCCATAACATTCTTCACGGTGGTGGTTGACCCACCGTGGTGTTGTTTGTCCTCGCTGACCGTCTTGGTGGTGCTCTGCCCACTCTGGCGTTGGAGTCTGGCTGCCGTGTCCTTCTTTAACTTTTTAACCGTCTCGCTCCCGGACGTTTGGTTGTTGTTGTAGCAGTGCTTCGCCCCACCTAACAGCCGCGACCGATCACAAATTATCATCAATAACAAATTGTCATCAATCGGACGTTTGGTCATCGTCGTCTCTGTCATGCTCCTCGAAAAGGGCAAGTCCTTCCGCCGTCAGGTTTAGATGACTCAGGGAGTAAGTTCTCTCGCCCTGTTTTTCTCTTCGGCGTTTGTTGTTACCGCCGCTTTTAGCATTTAACCTCATTTCTTTTCCTTCACTTTGTTTTTGTTGTTGGTTTTTGTTGTTCATGTTTGTATTCATCATCTTTTTCGTACGGTCACATGCTTGACTTGGCAAGCGTAGTGATCTATTTTAATATATAGGGGAACTCGGTTCGTCCACCGCGGCAGAGCCCCTTGACGCGGTAAGGCCATAGTTACTCCCCAAGGCGGCCCGGTGTCAGAGAGGCGCCGTTATAATACAGCCCGTGTTGTAAACCTCCTGGCTGCAAACCAGTCCAATGGGCACGGTGTCGCATAACACCCTGGATTAGGAGGTGACAGTTCCTGGTTACCGCTCGCATGCGCGACGAATCAGCCGGATGTTAGTAGCCAGGCTGCCCCTATCCGGCCGGCTCCCAACCACTTACGATCGGCGTAAGCCCCTGCACCACTACAAGGTGCCTGTCCTCGCAGGGGGCTTTGCACACAGAGTATATTAACTTTGATTGGATAACCGTTGGTTGTGCAGGTATAAAGGAATCGAGATAGATATAGACTTCCATGTTTCAAAATCATCAGTATCGAAAAAAAATTTGATTCAGTCATGTCCGTCCGTCCGTCCGTCCGTCCGTTAACACGATAATTTGAGTAAATATTGAGATATCTTCACCAAGTTTGGTACACGAGCTTATCTGGACCCAGAATAGATTCGTATTGAAAATGAGCGAAATCGGATGATAACCACGCCCACTTTTTATATATATGTATAACATTTTGGAAAACACAAAAAACCTGATTATTTAGTAAATAATGCACCTAGAATGATGCAATTTGATATGTGGACTGATATTGACTCTTGATAAAAATTTGAAAAAAATGTTTAAAATGGGCGTGGCACTGCCCACTTGTGATAAAATCAATTTTACAAATATTATTAATCATAAATCAAAAATCGTTAAACCTATCGTAACAAAATTCGGCAGAGAGATTGCTTTTACTATAAGGACTGTAAAAAATGTCCGCTGTTCGGCTATCCGGATACGTAAACGGAAAATCCGGATATCCGTATGTCCGGATACTGGAATATAAAAGTTGAATATCTGCATATCAAAATTGAAACATCGAAAAATTATTCACAAAATATGTTTGTAGAATATTAAATTAACGTCAAAAATTAAAAATCTATAATTTTACAAACAAGTGAAAATAAGAACAGTCCCATTTAATTATATTGTGAAAAACGCTGTTAATAGATTTAAATGCCCCACGAATTTATTGTTATTAATGTTAAATTAGCATATATGGTACATCAATTTGTCGCTTTCACTGGATATCCAAAAATACGGTTATTAACCGGATCTTCATAAATCCGGATAGTTTCACAAACGAATATTAACCGGATATCCATGCCGTCCGGATTTTATCCGTGTCAACGGATATCCGGATATGCGGATAGTCCCAGCCCTAGTACAAATACTCGTGTAGAGCAAAACACTCGCAAATTGTCGAATGAAAAATAATATGTGCTGGTCTCAATTCGTTAAAAATACTCTAATGGCGTTTTCCCCCAAATAGTCACATGCCGCTACACCAAAAGTCACAAATTCAGTTGACCTTATGACCAATTCATATGCTCATAAGCTAAATTGACTTTATGTCACCGCTCCATAAAGTTTTTGCATCGGTTCTTGATACGTGTACAAAGTTTCAATTGACCTTATGGCAATCTTAAGTTATAAGGCCAATCGACCTTATTTCCGTTAACCTTATGTCACTCAGGCATTAACTTATTGCGTTGTCATTGGTCGTTGATGCATGTGTAAAGTGTCGACTGAACTTAGTGCCAATTTTTGTCCGTTGACCTTATGTCAACCCACCATCAAATAATTGCATTGCCATCGGTCTTTGATAAGTGTACAAAGCTTCAATTACATCTGTCCGTTTAATGCCGGTTACATACAAGCATACAGGCGAAGCTAATATGAGGGTGTTAATAACAATAATTTGGTTTTCTTTGCTGACCATGAGGAAACGCGCTTTTTAATAGAAAAAAAAGCAGAGGACGCTGGTCATCAATAGGAATTTATATTAGATAGTAAGTTGCCGTGGAAACTTCATGTGAAGAGAGAGCGAAAAAAGCCTCCATGGCACTGTAAGCATGCAAGAGAATGCACGCCCAAACTCTCTCATTGGGTGCTTACGGTAATTGCCAAGTCCATACTTTATTATGGGGTTCTTGTTTGGGGGACAGCTACGCAAAAAAGTACGAATACCAAAAAACTAGGGGGGGTATACAGATTATTAGATTATTCTACAAGCTGCAGTGTCTTTCAGGTGAAAATTGCAGCCGTGAAAAAAGCGAGAGAAATTCTGGAGCAAGCGTGCTTAAGCTGCAGTTGCGTCAATGTATATATTCATAGTCAGGCGGCGATCAAGGCAATAACCTCATACAGTACTTCATCTAGAAGAGTCCTGGAATGCAAAGATGCATTAGAGAGACTTCGCTCCGACCCGGCCATTAAAAGATAGAAGGTAACGAAAAGGCCGATGAGTTGACAAAACGGGGTGCAGCACTCGATGAGTCGACCGTAAATGGTATGGACGGTGCACAGTGGTCGGTTCCATAGGCCAAAAATAAAAAAATCAAAGTGAAAAGTTTGTCACCAAATATGTCATTAGTATCTCTTATTATAACAGCCTTTTAAAAGGAATATTTGTTTTTGTTGTATTCGAAATGTACTCTTTAAGAATAGCTTCAAAAGTAAGGTTATGGTATTAGTTGGTTTTTGCAGTGTGAGCAAGTTAAAAATAAATTGCAAGTTTAAACTATTAAAAATTACATAAAATATCGGTTCCCCCATAAATTTAGAAACACATTTTTCAGAAAACATTAGTCAGAAAACAAAAATTCAGAACTCAAAACTCAGAAACAAAAATTCAGAAATCCAATTTCAGAAGTCAAAATTCGGAAGTCAAATTTCAGCAGTCAAAATTCAGAAGTCAAATTTTAGAAATAAAATTTCAGAAGACAAATTTAAGAAGTCAAAATTCAGTAGTCAAATTTCAGAAGTAAAATTTCAGAAAGTAATCAGACAGCAAGAAAACATTAAATTTTGCGCAAAATTTTATGTTTTTTTGCTGTCTGATTACTTTCTGAATTTTGACTTCTGAAATTTTGCTTCTGAATTTTTTTTCAGCCTGGAACACAGCAACGTCGAAAGAAGGCGTTATATTCAATAGAATTATGGAATATGTATAATATCACCAAATTGGGTGAAGTCCATACAAATAATTCCATCGAAAGGTGGCACAACGTCATTCGAAGTGCGTTTGGGACACACCTTAACATATTTAATTGCATAAATAAAACAAAAAACGAACAGGCAATAATAGAAACAAAACTGCAGCAATTTTCAGCTGGAGGCGAGCAATATCGGAAACGCAAGAAAAAATATAAAGACTTGGTTTTTTTAATACTGTAAATTCAAAAGATCGCGGGTTCGAATCGAGCTCATGGCCTAACAACAATTATTTTATCATTATTATTATGATACATTTTTTCGTAATTGAAACAACAAAAATTGTTAATACATCCCAGAGCACGGGGAAAAAGTGTCAATAAATATGACACTATGGCATCATTGCCATGAAACAAGTCCAATTTTCATATCCATTCTGGAACAGATATCGCAGTGCTGTGAATAACAATTGGCAAAGAACCGAATAGAAGTAGGAATAATGAAGACAAACAAAAAACCGCTATGATGGCTGAATGGTTATGAGCTTTGGCAGTTGTCTAAATTTTTTCTTTCTACTATTCTAATTTAATAATTTTTTCAATTATTAAAATTTATTGTAACAATAATAATGATAAAATAATTATTGTTAGGCCTTGAGCTCGATTCAAACCCGCGATCTTACAAATCAGTAGGCCGATACAACAACAATAATTGTAAATTCATTTGAAAAAGATAAACGCGACAACAATTAATTATTTACATGCTTGCTATTGCACACAATTCAAAATTTTAGATTGTATTACCTTTTTTTATACATAATTCCTTCCAAATAAATAAACGTTTTTGAATTTTGAGAAAATTTAATGTTTTTTCTGTCGTCTGATTGCTTTCTGAATTTTGCCTTCTGAAATTTCACTTCTGAAATTAGACTTCTGATATTTGACTTCTAAGTTTTGACCTCTGAATTTTGTCTTTCTGAAAAAAGGGTTCTGACTAATGTTTTCTGAAAAAATGTGTTTCTGAATTTATGGGGGCACCTAAAATATCTTACTTACTTACTTAATTGGCGCTAAACCGTCTAAACGGTTATGGCCGTCCAACAAGGCGCCAATTGGTCACACCAAGGGAGTTTAAATCGTTTTCCACCTGGTCCTTCCAACGGAGTGAGGGCCGCCCTCTACCTCTGCTTCCATAGGCGGGTTCCGATAGAAACACTTTCTTGGCCGGAGCATCATCATTCATTCGCATAACATGGCCTAGCCAGCGCAGCCGCTGCGTTTTAATTCGCTGGACTATGTTGATGTCTGCGTATAGCTCGTACAGCTCATCATTAAATCTTCTTCGGTACTCGCCATCGCCAACGCGTAGAGGTCCATAAATCTTTCGAAGAACTTTTCTCTCGAACACTCCCAAAGCCGCTTCATCTGCTGTTGTCATGGTCCATGCTTCTGCCCCATATAGCAGGACGCGTACGATAAGTGACTTGTAGAGTATGATTTTCGTTCGCCGAGAGAGGACTTTACTTTTCAATTGCCTACCTAGTCCAAAGTAGCATTTATTGGCAAGATTGATTCTTCGCTGTATTTCAGTGCTGATGTTGTTGCTAGTGTTGATGCTGGTTCCCAAATAAACGAAGTCTTTTACTATTTCGAAATTATGGCTGCCAACAGTAGCATGGTTGCCAGGGCGCGTATGCGCTAACTCTTTGCTGGATGACAGCAGGTACTTCGTTTTGCCCTCATTCACCATCAAACCCATCTTTACCGCTTCTTTTTCCAGTTTGGAATAAGCAGAACTAACAGCGCGGGTGTTTAGGCCGATGATATCAATGTCATCAGCATATGCCAGTAATTGCACGCTTTTATAGTATATTGTTCCAGTGCGGCTAAGTTCTGCAGCTAGTATAATTTTCTCCAGCATCAAATTAAAGAAATCGCACGATAGGGGTTCACCCTGTCTGAAACCTCGTTTAGTTTCGAACGGCTCGGAGAGGTCCTTCCCAATTCTGACTGAGCTGATGGTGTTGCTCAACGTCATTTTGCACAGCCGTATACGTTTTGCGGGGAAACCAAATTCAGACATAGCGGCATATAGGCAGCTCCTTTTCGTGCTGTCGAAGGCGGCTTTAAAGTCAACGAAGAGGTGATGTGTGTCGATTCTCTTTTCACGGGTTTTTTCCAAGACTTGGCGCATTGTGAAAATCTGGTCGATGGTAGATTTACCAGGTCTGAAGCCGAACTGATAAGGTCCAATCAGCCGGTTCACGGTGGGCTTCAATCTTTCGCACAATACACTTGAAAGGACCTTATATGCGATATTAAGAAGGCTGATTCCACGATAGTTGGTGCATTTTGCAGTATCCCCCTTCTTGTGGACTGGGCAAAGAACACTTAGATTCCAACCGTCGAACATGCACTCGTCCGCCCATATTTTGCTAAGAAGCTGCTGCATGCGCCTTACCAACTCCTCGCTGCCGTACTTGAATAGCTCCGCAGGCAATCCATCAGCGCCCACGGCCTTGTTGTTTTTCAATCTGGTTATTGCTATTCTAACTTCGTCATAATCGGGCGGGGGGACATATATTCCATCATCATCGATTGCGGGATCGGGTTCTTCATCTCTGCGCGGTGAATTGCTGCCTCCATTTAGGAGAGCAGAGAAGTATTCCCTCCATACTCTAAGCACTCTCTGGACATCAGATACAAGGTCGCCGTTTTCATTCCTAGAGGAGTTTGCCCCGGTCTTAAAACCTTCCGTCTGTCGCCGTATTTTTTGGTAGAATTTTCGGGCGTTATTCCTGGTGGCTAGCAGCTCAAGCTCCTCGCACTCACGGCTTTCTGCTTCTGCTTTTTTCTTCCTGAAAAGGCGTCTCGCTTCCCTTTTCAACTCACGATAGCGTTCAAACACTCCTCTTGTCGCGCTCGATTTTAACGTAGCCCTGTAGGCAGCGTCTTTTCTTTCGGTTGCAACGCGGCATTCTTCATCGTACCATTTGTTTTTTCGTGGCCGCCGGTAACCAATTTTTTCCTCGGCGGCAGTACGAAGTGCTTTGGAGATATGCTCCCACTGCTCCTGTATTCCTTCAGGATGAGTTGTGCTCTCAGAGAACAGGTGTGAGAGACGAGTTGCGAAATCATTGGCAGTCAGTTGTGATTGAAGCTTTTCGACGTCTAGCTTTCCTTGTGTTTTTTGTTCCTAGGTTTTAGCCGCGTTGAGGCGGGTGCGTATTTTGGCTGCAACGGGATAATGGTCCGATTCGATGTTATGTCCTCGGATCGTGCGCACATCTAAAACACTGGAGGCATGCCGTCCGTCTATCACAACGTGATCGATCTGATTGCGAGTATTTCGATCAGGAGACAGCCATGTAGCTTGATGTATCTTTTTATGCATGAACCTCGTGCTGGATATGACCATGTTTCGAGCACCGGCAAAGTCAATCAGCCTCAGTCCGTTGGGAGAAGTTTCATTGTGTAGGCTGAACTTTCCGACTGTAGGGCCAAAAACACCTTCTTTGCCCACCCTGACGTTAAAGTCACCAAGCACGACTTTTATATCATGACGGGGGCAGCGCTCGTATGTGCGTTCTAATTGTTCATAAAAAGTGTCTTTCACCTCATCGGGAGCGGACGTTCCAGGTGCATGCCCTAAATTCATTGTCCTTCAAACGTTTGCCATGGTCGTCATCAATAGAGAGTGTATTTGTCCGAGGCTTGTTGTTATATTTCATTGGAGTATGGTTTTACGTGGCGGGTCCCAAGCCCCGCGCACAACCCGCTCAGCGGGGGTGAAAATATTACTTACCTAAAATATCATTGTATCGAAATAAATAAAAATGAATATTGAAGTCAAAGGTTTTTACTTAATTTTGAAATAATTTTAGTGTCTTTAGCTTGTTGTTTTTTTTTCTGTTTTGTTATTTAAAATTTCACCAGTGCCTTCATAGGTGTTTATTTGAACAAATATTTCAATTTCAGTTAGAGTTTTAGTTGGATTCCTCACCGATCCTCACATTGGGACTCATATCTTATTATTATTCAAAGTTTTATGATTCTAAAGTGTTAATATCAGCTGCCACTTTCTGCCACTAACTATGTTTTGCGACAGTTTTCTGATAGCTTCACCCTGATAAATTTTGTCGTATGTTATATTTTATCCAGTCGGTGATATGCAAATGTAAAATTTTGTGTGTGTTGTTGTTTTGTTATTGTTATATATGCAAGATCTTTTAATAACTTTAATTTCTTTATTTAATCCTATTAAGCATTGTATTTGCGATAGAAACACCTTACCAATTTTCCCCCACATCTACTTACTTTTTGTATGCATGCGGTGAAAGTGGGAGGCTGTGGGTCGGTATGAAGGTATCACCCGCACCAATTTTATGGAAAAATAACATATTTGTAAAGTCGTGACCAAAGTTTCACGTTGATATCTCTAATGGAAGTATTTTTGGCCACCAACTCCATATAAGACTGACCACTGTGTAGCGGCAGGTATAAGAAGGCGAGCTGCAGGAAGAAACGGTTAAGCACGTTCTGTGTTCGTGCTTGCGCTCGCCAAGTTGAAAGTTCCAGTTACTAGGAGCGGCATAGTTGCCAGATCTCGGTAACCTAAGTCCTAGAAAACTTTTAGTATTCGCCAAGAGGACGAAGTTATTTAATGACATTGGTCCTGGTACCTACTTGGCGTTTTTAATGCTTGGTCATCAAACAAATTCTGGTAACACTATGGACACATTCAGCCTATGTGAGGTCTTTATTGACCGCCCAGTTCAACATAACATTACCCACACCCACCCCCACTCGCAAACACACTCCTTCTTCCATTCCTACTTCCACTAACACTCCTAGACCCACTTCTATATCACTGGTACTATCATCCCCGAAAATGAACAAACAAAGCTCATGACAAAAATTACGAAGGTTGATTACAATGCACTTCAAATTTTATTGGCTTCCATGTAAGGAGAGTTACCGTGGAAGAGGGAAGTTAAGCGAAGATAGAAGAAAAAACAGTGAAGCCGAACGGAGCGAGTGCGAGAAGTATCAGATGCTAGGTAATAGGAATAAAGACCGTAAATTCTAACAAAAAGTTGTAGTGAAGTTAGGGAGGGAGCACTTCACCTCATTGCTAGATAGCGAGGTAGATGACGCTCAAGCGGGTTAAAGGTTTAGAAAATCATCGCGGTATTTTTGCCTGTCGTAAGAGGTGACTCCCGGGCAAAGCAACATCAAAATTTTAGAAATAAGATTTTTCAATTAGAAGAAAATTTTTCTAAGCGGGGTCGCCCCTCGGCAGTGTCTGGCAAGCGCTCCGATTGTATTTCTGCCATGAAAAGCTCTCAGTGAAAACTCATCTGCCTTGCAGATGCCGTTCGGAGTCGGCATAAAACATATAGGTCCCGTCCGGCCAATTTGTAGGGAAAAATCAAGAGGAGCACGACGCAAATTGGAAGAGAAGCTCGGCCTTAGATCTCTTCGGAGGTTATCGCGCCTTACATTTATTTTTTTTATTTATAAGAGGTGACTAAAATAACAGACCTGAACAGAGTTATATCCGGTAAAGGTCTACCAACATCCGCAACACTCTCTTTAACCTTCGTTCGTGTTTTTGCAGTTATAACAACAACGAATCAGTTATTCCAGATCCACGAAGGCGAACAGTTTGTAAAGGTTATCAGTTTTTCTTTCGTAAGACTGAAGCCCGAACTCGATGAACTGATTGGACCTTATTATGATTCTGACGATAAGCAAAATTCTACGGAATAGCTAGGATGAGAGAAACCAACGAGGCTACAGATAGGGCGACGTCTCTTACGTGCAATTTCTTTACCTAATGCTGCATATAATATACATATTGTAACGAATTCTGGGATTATTCCGCTTATTTAAAACCTTCTGCTAACGTTCGAATCGCTAAACTGTTTATAAATAACTCCAATATTCAGTAATGCAAAATGATCTTTATTAGACTACTTTGAGAGTACTTCACAATAACACATACTTCACAACTAATTGCGTGTTTAAATCAAACTGATTCTGACTACTCAGCTTGCGCTGCTTTTTTACTCTCCGTTGCTTCATTCGCATACTTCTACTAAGGTCTAGTTATTTCTTGAACTTCATGCTTGGTTACCAGCCATATACAGGTATACTTGTAGTTTGTAACCATATGCGTCTGTATATGTGAGTACTATTTCGGCTGATGATTACATGTGTTTGTGCGTATCTCTCCATTGCCTTGTATGTATGTGAGAATATGATGATTGATTTGTTTACGTAAACAGGAGTGGCAGCTTGCTTTATTGTTGTTGTGCCTTTATTTAATAACCTTAGTGATGTGAGTATCACTTAGTCATGCTAATATTCGTCACAATATATAACAGCAAATCTAAAACGCAGTGGAATAATGTACTATAAGCTCGACCGATTGCTGGATTATGATAATGAAAAAACAAACAAAACCATGAATAATGGATATCAAATGAAAACTGTGGATAAAGAAAGAAGAAATAAGGCTAGAAAATTTTGAATTACCCATCACCGAATTAAGAAACTTTGGTTTGGCAAACCGTTCCACTAAATGGCCTTGGTCAACATTGAACGTTCAAAATCGTTCGTTCAGTAAAGTTAGTCATTTGACTAGACAATTTAAAAGTACAGTTCTCTCTCCACGAACAAAAACCACGCACTATAAGTCTCTGTTTTTGTTGTGTTAACAGTGCTTCGCCGTATTCAATAGGTGCGACCACTTACAAATCGCCGAGGAGTCCAAGGAACGTAGCAAAGGTGTTTACCAATTCTGTGTGGATTTAATATCTCTAGATACTGACTGTCGGTACCGCAATGCTATCGACGTAAACGTCCAATATTTGGGCCATCTGTTCCTTCCGCTTCTTAAAAAGAGTTGCCATGGATTCGGAAGGTGATGAACAAACCAGAAAGACTGGGGAGATAGCTATTTATTTCAGAAAGCAATTTGTCTGGTCAGGTCCTATTGTCATTATCGTGCAGTCGTCGGAAAATGAAATAATAGTAACTAGGCAGCTTTGATATGTAAGAACTAAACATAAGTGGAGATAAGACACCACCCTGTTTATTTCTCATCGGTTTTGAGGTTTCGTTTCTATATTAACCGAATCTTGTCAGTTATTCAGATAATTGCGGTCCATCTTTTTAGACAAGGGGGAAAGGGGTGAACCTTCTATGTATTGGAGTATTGTGTAGTAGTTCACTGTGTCGAAAGCTTTTGACAGGTCAAGTGCCACGAGCACCGTCTTATGACGAGATTTTGCTGTTGTAGTCCGTAATTTGTCAGGGTGGTCATGGTCGTCATGGCAAATACTAGCAGCTTTCTATGACCCATGACACCTGCTGCTTTTAGATCTGACAGCTCTATCACTCCTAATAGCTGGAGTTTCTGACAAACGCATGGCACCAGTACAAAACGTGCTGGATCGTTTCCTCTGCTATCACTGACAAGGCCTAATTTGAAAGCATATGATGCCAGCAGACAGTGTCAAGTCAGAATACCCATCATTAGCCTACAGTCTCGTCTTTTCAATGATAAGAGTACATTTTTTAGTCTCAGGTTGTAGGGCATGTTCTTCGACACTTTTCAACCCCGCGCTTAGTTCCACGTCTTTCTTGGTCGATCAAGTGCAGCTATCGCCCTGTCTAGCTAGCTCATCCGATTTTTCATTTCCATCTATTCTCAGAAGCGTAATATATTTATATACATACCGATTCCGGGGACCGCTCACACTCTTAACACACTTTTATATGCGAGATTATTGCCTTAATTGTTGTTTGGCTGACGATATAAAAGTTGACGAGGCTGCAGTTTAAGCTATTTTTTCCAGTGCTTCTACTGCTTTGGCTACAGTGATTTGGCAGCTTGTAGGATCAGTTTATTTCCTGATCAGCATAGTATACTGCAGACCCTAATAATTCCACCACTTTGAACCCATCGAGGTACACGTGTATCGCTTCGTCCGCCATCTGGGCACCCTTGCGCAAACCATCCCTTGCGCAACCTCTATTGTGGCTCTAAGAGCGACTTCAAAGCGCAGACACCGAATCAGGTAGTCTGTTCGTCCTGTAATTGTTGACGCTATACTCTATGGCCGTATGGTCTGCGATCAAGCTGCCTCGAGACACTGAGCCTCGTTGCAGTTGTTAACGATACGTTCTTTGCTACCAGGTCTACAGGTGCAATGTTCAGAATGGCATACAGTGAAGCCGTCGGCGTTGTTTTCGGGGCTTTCGTAATGTTAAGCATTAATAGCCTCTATACCCCCTGTAATTTTTTGAGGTAGGTCTTTTTTTGTGTGGCTGAACGCCAAACAAGGACTCCATAGTATAGGATAGGCTTTACAATTGCGGTAAATACCCAGTGAGAGAGAGAGTACACCCCAGCATTCTTTTATATGCATAAACTGGCACTACTGGCGAAAAGAGTGAGTTCGGTCGAAATTAATCACCTTCGTTAGCTGGTTTTCTAGGCTTTATTAATGGATTTAATCTTGCCATTTTCCATTGTTCGGGAATGAGAAGGGACTTCAACAAGTTTAAAACGTGCGTCAGGTAGCTTACCATCAACGCCAATGTGTTTCAGCATTGGCGTCGCTATACCATCTGGGCCTATTGACTTAGAAATCTTGGCCCTTTTATAACCTCTGGGGGTGATGGTTATGGGCGGCTGTTTGCACGACGTCTAGCCTTGTATACTGAAAATGCATTCCAAACAGGTTAATTTCCAAGTTGATATTCCTAACGTGAGGTTCTATAGGGTTGAGCTCTCTCGCTAGGTTACGTACTCTTGCAAAGGTTGCAGTTTCGGCCGGAAAATGTAGTATTATTTCGAAGCTGAAGTGATTCCTTTGCCGAACGCGCTCTTCCAGACATCAGTCGGAATAGGATTTGTGCAAATTTTATAGTCTTCCCAATTTGCTTTTTTGAAATAAATAAAAGGCGCGCTTTCACAGTTTCATTGGTTTAAAATAGACTGCATTGTACGGTATAATGGGTGGTAAAAGCGAGGCCTCCACCATCACCCCTTGCGCTATCTTTCCTTTGGATGATGTAGCAATCATTAATAGGTCCAATCTGGCTGTTAGCTTCGTCTCTTGAATTGCGGCTATACGGATACTATTTTTATTCATGTTATTAGTTATCTCTTGATGGATTTAGGCAATGTCGTTCGTGCCTTCCGACTGCTGCTGGTGTGCCTGGTGTTGATGAGTTGGTACTAGTGTTTTGGCAACATGATGCTACGAATTCATCCGTCGGAGGGTTGCCATCGCTTGCGGAGCTTGTCATCTACAGAAAAATATGCTTTCTGGATTCAGCAAAATCACCCCGAAATTGCCAGTAGAGGTAGTTTCCTTTGTAATTTGGCATTCATTAAAATTTTGTAATGGTGTTAGTTAACGCCTAAAAACCTTAGAAAGTCCAAAAGCGAATTTCTGTTTACGATGAAGTTAAAGTTTTGACTTCCGTCCACAGCTATTTGACGATTATTTGGTTTCAATTTAACCCACGGCTTTAAAATTTTGAAAGAGTTTTCTTAAAACAATTGGAAAGGATTTTTTCGATTTTTTTTTTGCTTTTTGAAAGAGGAATTATCAACCAACCGAACTTTCTCGAATATCCTCGTATATAAATTTTGGCATTCATTTGAATATTGAAACCACCACCAATTTCTTGCTCTCCACATCTAATAAACCCATTATGTTGCCGAAGTTCGTACCACAACGCAGAGAGTAATTGCAACATATTGTTGGTATCTGTGGATATATGAAAGTACATGCCACATATGTACATACATATGTTCACTGTTCCTAGTTGTTAAATCGTTCCAATTTTGTAGCTATGCATATCGTTAATGCTTTCGGCAATTCGTCGGTCTGTTTGTCAGTTGTCAAAGTTGGTTGTTACAACTGTTAAGACACGCGTTTGGTCGTGTTTTCGTATAGTCATTTTGATCCGAGCTACAAACCGGTTACAAACCGAACCACCCATTATTTCCGAATCCCTTCAAACTGGACTAGCAACAGAGGCGTTCTTTTATAGAAATGCCTAAATCGAAGCGAAAACCACTGCAAAATAAATTATTTAATTCGGTTCAAAATGAAAAACAAGTAAGGAAGGCTAAGTTCGGGTGTAACCGAACATTACATACTCAGCTGCCAAATTACAGCTGCTTTAAAAAGTGGGCGGCGCTACGCCCATTGTCCAAAATTTTACTAATTTTCTGTTCTGCGTCATAAGGTCAATCCACCTACCAAGCTTCATCCCTTTATCCGTCTTTGGTAAGGAATTATTGCACTTTTTCAGTTTTTCGAAATTTTCGATATCGAAAAAGTGGGCGTGGTTATAGTCCGATTTCGTTCATTTTAAATAGCGATCTGATATGAGTGCCCAGGAACTTACATACCAAATTTCATTAAGATACCTCAAAATTTACTCAAGTTATCGTGTTTACGGACGGATGGAAGGACATGGCTAAATGAATTTTTTTTTCGCCCAGATCATTTTGATATATAGAAGTCTATGTCTATCTTGATTAGTTTATGCCGTTACGTGGTACCGTTATGCGAACAAAATTAATATATGTACTTGTGAGCTTTGCGCAGCTGAGTATAATAATAGGGACTGCCAATAATGGTGCTGTTGTCCAAAAAAGTTATTATAGTTATTATATAAATGAGCAGGTATTGTCAAATTGGATGTTTGTCTATGAATATATGTGTGTGTTATGTGCTGAATAAGAAACGGAGGTGGTTTTTCACTGATCAACTTGTGGTGTTAGCTGAGGCAGGTAGAAGTCAGTAATTTTAGTCGTTTGACCTTTTTTTAGTGTTTATTGATTTGGTTCGTTTATTGTATTGTGTTTATTTGTTGATTCGCGTTTTTCTGTTGCACCTTTGGGATTATTTTGTATTTTTTGTGAATAAGTTTTAAAGATTCAAATATTGTGTTATTGTTTGTCTGTTCGTTTATTATTCTATCGTCGAACCTTTTTGTTTGTAGATTTCCATGTTTTCGAGTGGGTAAAGACGTTGGCCTTTTGCTTGCATGTGAGGGACCTTGACTTTTTTATTGATGTTTGCTGGGGAGCATTTATATTCGATCATGTGATTCGCAAAGTAGCACTCGGGATAGTTGAATTCCGCATTTTTTGCTGTAATCTCTAGTGTTCTCTGAACCTCGTTCTTACTTGTCGTCCTGTTTCTCCTATGTAACTATGTCGGCATTCGTAGGAGAGCTCTTATACGCCGTGGCTCCTAAACGGATGCCTTGAGTAAGTGTTTATTCTTAGTTTTCGCCGATGTCGTATTTTTTAAAAAAGTCTGCCAATTTATACGTTGCTTTTGCAGTATATATCATTGTCGTCCAATTGTTTGTACTTTCCTTTTCATTATTTCTGTTTTGTTCTCCATGATTTCTTCTGAGTTTATCGACTAGTGCATTTTTATTACCGCCGTTTATATTAATGTTATATATTATTTCAAGCTCTATCTTCAATGCTTTTGTGTAAGAAGTGTTCTTTCTTCAAGCCTGTATACCAAGTGTCTTACTGCTGCATTTTTATGCTATTGTGGATGGTTCGCCATTTATTATTGTGTCGATGGTCGTTGGTTTTCTATATATGTCGTAGTTAAATCTATTGGCAACATTATCAATAGTTATCGTAAGGCGTTCGATTGTGAATTTTATGCTCCCGTGCTGCTTGTTGAGGTACTACTAGTAGCTAAAAGATATATGATGTTAACCACTATCTAGCGTAAAATGATACGCCTGATTTGGATTCCTTAAAATTCGTATTCTGTATGCACTTTTTTCCAGATTGCATGATGGCTTCCATAATAATGGCTGATGTCAGGTCTACCATTCGAAGTTTGTATGTTTGTCTATATATTCTTTATTTGCACAACTTTTAGCTTTGCCGATAGAGGTATTAATGAGTACAGTTCTTTTAAGTCAAAAAACACCAGTTTGCTGTTTTCTGTAAGCTTGTTTTGTGCTAGTTATCACCTATTCGTTCCTTGGTTTCAGAGTATGTTTCAATATTGTTTTTAAATGTTGAGGCAGTTTTTAACATGGTGACGATTTAAAATTAGTTATGGCCCTTATTGAAGTGTTCGGCTTGAAGATGGCACAACGCCGGAATCGGTTTGTGTCCAACCAAATTTGACAAGGGATGACGGAAAATCGTTTCAATAGGCTTAAATAGACTTTGGCGTATGATTAAAAAAGACTAGAACTCAAAACTGCCACCAGAAAAATGCTTTGTGAAATGGAAGAAGACAACTCCAGCGGATTTGTATTATCGCGCAGCCTTCTTATGCTCCTCTGTTGTTGCTGTGGCACAAATTCATTACTCATTTCGTCCAATACCATATGAAATAAACAAAAATAGAAATGTGTAACAAAATGTTATTTGTGAAACAGCTGACTTCGAAAGTTTAAAATTCGTATTCCCCAATTATTGTTCTCCCTAGGAGAAACTAATTGGAGGCATTTTTTCGCGGGAATGAAAAAACCGCAAAAACAAAATGGGAATATTTAGAATCATCGAATTCATAGTTCAAGAAAAAAATTTAGCCGTTTGATTCGCACCGCGTTAGAGCTACTTATCATGTACCACTACGAGACTTTCGAAAGTGATTCGAACAAGTGAACCAAACTAGGTCTAAGTATGTGTGTAGTGGTTTGCGGCACTGATTGGGATTATGTATGTATATATATTTTGTACCTACCGAGTCTAGTTGGTTAGCTTCGTATGAGTGTGGTTTCGTGCCACCATTGGTAAGAGCAGCCCATGCAGCTCCTTTCTTGTACGAGTATTAGCCGCAATAACAACAACCCCAAACATAAAAACATGATAAGATTTCATTGGAGCAATGGAAATAGTAATATTCATTGGCATATCATAAATCGTAATCATGTTTCATTCAAGTAGCGTTTACGATTTATCGAATTACGCGCATTATTACTATTACAACAGCGGCAGCTATTAGCAGCTTTGCTAACCGCTATGAGCACTCAATCGAATGATTACAAATTGAGTACTGAGCCATTTATTTTTTTATTTTGCATCGACCCCATTATCAGTGGCACAGTGTGGTCGTTTCAATAAAAAAGTGAATTTATTAACATATCGGCATGCTGTTGGAGAACAACAAGAGTGATATGAGGAGACAGTGATATGGAGAAATGAGAGAAAGACAGAAGTAGGGAGGAGAAATTGAAGTTAGGGCTTCATTCTGCACTGCGAACGATAGCTCAGACGAACGATTTCTTTCTAGACGAGAAGAAAAGGGGAGTAGTAGGAGGATACAAAATAAAAATAAATACAAGGCGCGACAACCTCCGAAGAGATTTTAGCCCGAGTTTCACTTCCAATTTGCTTCGTGCTCCTTTTTAATTGTGCTTACAAATTGGCGGGACGAATTTTCACTAAGAAGCTTTTCATGGCAAAAAAAAAAACTCGGAGTGTTTACCAAATCACTGCCGAGCGGTGACTCCGTTTGGAAAAAATTTAGTTTTTTCTATTTGAAAAAACCTATTTACATTTTTTTTGATGTTCCTTTGCACGGAGCTTGAACCCAGGATCTTCGGGTAGGCGAAGCACGCTACCACCACACCATGGCGGCAGCCAGGAGGATAGGACGTACCATTAGTCAAATGTAAAAAATCCAAATTTTAAGCAGAGCTGTGGTGTGTTTCTTAAACTGCTCTTGATGAATTTTAACTGCCAAGGCTGGAATTCATTCGAAAAACTTGTTATGATGTTATTTGCCACTGAACTTGAACCGTAGATTTTGTATGTAAGCACACTATCTACAATACCAGTCCGTCCGCATTTCGCAAAGAGCTCACTTGGGTATTAAAATGGCCCTTTGGTCTTGTCACTGTTACTCCTAATTACGTAGTGAATCAACGCTTCGCTACGATATATGTAGTTCCAAATACGACTGCCCTAGAATTTTTGATGTCATCCAGATATTCAAAGAATAAGTTTGCCTTCTTTACAAAAGCTGGACTTTCTAGGTAATGTGACAGATGATTTCACCATGTCACACTACATATACGTTAATGGGTTTATTGTGAATGTTTAGAGGTACTGCCTGGATTCTCCTTGGAGAGCACCCTCCCAGCAGCAGCTTCTGCAACCCAACTGTCAACCTTCTCTACGCGAGGGGAATCCTGTTACAAATATTAATGTATCATGCACATACATATGTATGTATTTAGCAGTCGAGGCTCTGGCGACCCCAAGTTCCTAATGGAGGGAGGGTGGAGAGCGGGATGGCCTAGAAAATTTAATGTGCTCATATTAATCGTTTCCGAAATGGTCGGGCTAGTACCTTAATGGTGCTTTGTTACCTGAACGTACCGGATCTATATCCGGCAAAGGATCATCAACATCGATAACACTCCCCAAAACCTTCGGGGAGTGTCTTTATCGTTAATACAACAACAACAACAGGTGGTTATTTCCACATTACTTGTCAACTAACTACTAGCCAAATTATTTCAGTCTTAATATAAGCTAGTCTACTGTAAGCTAAACATATGTGTGCATGAAATCAGATCCATGTATAGTAGAATAAACATCTCTTAGAATTTTTTTAGAAATTGCGAAAGTCCAAAATTCGACATGAAGCATGAACAATTTCAAAAATTTTTTGTTTGTTGACAAAATACTTTTCGACTTATAAGAGAATTTGGAATTTGGTATAACTATTTTCAGTCACTGAAAACGACTGTTAGTCAACAATTTGCTAGCTTTTTTACAAACTGATAATTTTTTTCAGTGCTGCTAAATAATACCTGACTGTTAGGCACTGAAGAAGCTTAGCCAACCCGGTGATTATGTATGGCTTGGAATGCAAAGACTGATCATTGCACCGAATAAGATACTTTTTGCTGCTAATAACTCGAACTTTCACACCGTGCAGATTTGAAGTCTCCTTGATATGCTTCAAGTGTTTTTGTACGGCTTTATTGTTGGGCGCTGAGTATGTTTGAATTGAGTTGGCTTGCCCAAAGCTTTGCTGGATTTCAGCTCGATTGTCTATAAAAAATATATACCAACAAACATAACCATAATCTCAGGCATACTTGTACTTCAGTGGTGTGCATGTCTGTATCTCTATGTACATATGTATATTAGTGTTGCGCAGAACCAAGTTATGAAAAGCCGAATTCTTCGGTATACCAACCAATGCGAAAAATAGATAATAAGCCAAAATATTTGAATATAAAATCTAACTTCTAAGCAGTTTACAATTTTATAAGGGGGAAACCCGTATTCCACATTTCCTGCTCGTAACTATTCTCTATTGCTGCGCAGTGATCGGACTAAATTTCTTTTTTTTTTCATAAACCTTAAAATAGTTATATTAGGGTTGTCACCTATTACAATTATTCGTATATACGCTACTATCTCGGAAACGTGTCAACCGATTGGGATGAAGCTTGGTACATAGATAGAGTAGCAAATTCTAAGACTTTCTACCTAGGGCTGCCACCTATTTGATTTTCTTTTATTTTTTAATAAATGAGGTATGCCAATATGGGTATAAATGATTTTACGCCGTATTATAATAGACAAAGTTTTAAGTAGGGCTTCCATCTTAACTTGTATGTGTTACTTTGTATATACGATACTATCTCTCAGACGGTTTAACTGATTTGTATAAAATTCTTATTAATTTATATACATGGACTCCATTGTGACTGTATTTAGGAAATTGCCGCCCATATAATTTTGCGTAAAGCTCAAAGAGTGCATTAACTTTGTTGCCATAGCGGTAGATTGTAACTGAATGAATTAATCGATCTAACTTCCATATATCATAATGATCAGGGTGAAAAAAATTCACCATGTCATGTCCCTCCGTCTGTCTGTGAACACAATAACTTGAGACAATTTTGCGATTCTTTGTTTGGTATGTGGGTTCCTTGGCACTCATCTCCCAAAAACGTGACTATAGAGTAAATAAAACAGCTACCAACCAAATTTCATAAGTTTTTGTATTTCAAAAAGAAGCGTGGCACCGCCCCTCTTCTGTCAAAACCAGGTTTTCAAATATTATTGGTCATAAATGAAGAACGGTTTAAGTTGTTAGTAAACTAATTAACCTTTTTATAGGGATTGAGTCTGAAAAAAGTAACGAAATCAGTAAAGTGACATGCCCACTTCTACATAAAAAATGTTTAAAGATATCTTAGGCTATATAAACGTATCAGCCCAAATCTAAATATTCCTCGGAATTTTTTGCTCACGGATTTTTTTATACCCTCGGAAAAATTCGTCTAATTCTTTTCTCATAGGGAGAACAATAATTGCGGAATATGAATTTGGAATTTTCGAAGTCAGCTGATGTCTACAGTGAATTTATAAAAAAGAACTGAATGAAAATCAAATTTTTTTATTTAATAATATGGGAAAAATTTAAACAACGTGACACCAGGACGGACAAGGCGACAGCTGTTTCGATTATACCGTTTTTAAATTCTCTTTTCTCCCGGGAGTGGGATTCGAACCCGCACTCCTACCATGGTTGAAGTGTTATAAACGCATTCAGCCACGTCATGCCTTAGTTGTTGTAAATTTTTTTTTATCGAAAAATGGGCATGGTATCACCTGCTTTTGGAGCACATATCTTCCTACGTATCGGGAGCCATGGGTATTTGGAAGATTCATTGACATACCTTGAAAAAGCTCAATGTAATTGTTTCCTTAATAAAGGGGAATATTTTGAATATATAAAAATTTTGATAAGTGCGGGTTCCTTCTTAAGATATTTAGTTCTTTATACATATATATCCGCTACTATCTCGGAAAAGGCTCAACCGATAAGGCTTTACATTTAGATATTATTATTTGAATTTCTTTTTTTAATTAAATGATATGGTACCAAACCAAAAGTATTTTATGTCGTTTTTGTTATACATAGACTAGTTCTAAGTAGGACTGCCACCTTATTATACAAGATAAAGCCATTTGGGTATCAATTTTTATTCAGCAGATTTAGCTGCTTTCAAAGTTCTTTCACGCAGTTAAAAGAAACTGTATTTTGCAGTTTAACAGTACCACCTTACGCCAATTCAAAATATTATTGTTATCTTTGAATAAAAATTAAAAATTTAACTTTGGCAACTTACAGGCCAACCTAATAAAAACGAATTGCGGCAGTTTTCTGTCCGATGACTGCACGATAATAGCCACAGGTCCCGACCCACCCATCGATGAGCTTTGTAATAAATTAAACAACTATCTCCTTGATCTCTCCACTTTTTCCGCCTCTCGAAACCTGACATTTTCATCGACCAAATCATCAGAGGCATCATTTACCATATTTATTCAAAATCCAGAGCCATAACAAAATCCTCAAATCTCTTGCCGGCAGCACTTGGGGTGAAGATAAAGAACGCTTATTACCACTTACAAAGCAATTGGCCGGACGCTTGGATGCAACCCGTCCCCGATATGGTCGCCAAGCCTAAGGTCACTGGAAAAAAATACAGGCCTGCCAAAACACTGCTCTCAGAATCGCTACGGGCTGTCTTCTTATGTCCACAGAACACCACCTACACAGTGAGGCGAGAGTACTCCCCATTAGGGAGAGAAATAAAATGCTGAACAAACAGTTTCTGTTTAATACGCAGAAATCTGGGCATCTCAATCGACATCTGGTTGAAAAGGCCCCGTCTCCCAGGGGCATAAGGAATCATCTCCGCAAGCATTATGAGGAAATACGGCACCTGAGAACACAGCGTAAAAGAGTAGATAGCGTGATAGCCACAAAAAAGCGTCGGACCTCTATGCCAGGAAATGCCTGGCGAACCCCGTTCTTAAAGATAAGTACCCTGAACTCACAAAGAGGAAAGCATTCTCCCTAGAGAGAAACGCATTACTCTAGCTCAAATTCGATCTGGATACTGTAGCAGGTTAAACTCTTACCTATCCAGAATCAACATAACGTATGTCTTGCTTGTAACGTGTCCCCTCATGACACCAACCATTTCAATTACAATGTGGAACCAACGCCTCTAACACCCCTCTCACTCTGGTCCACCCCTGTTGAAACTGCAAGTGTGCTTGGACTCCCGTTAGAGCATAGTGATGACTATTTGTGAGTGGCTTCACCTTTTGGATGGGGCGTAGAACTGCTATAACAACAACAACAGGGGGTAGACGGATTCATATGTTGCAAATAACAATCCATAACTGTAAAATTCCTCTAAATCTGATGGGGTTGATTTTTAGTTAAAACAGCAACAGAGACAACAGTAAAAAAAGCTTCAAAATGTTTTCTACTCGCTTAGAAACAAATTTTAATTGAAAAGCAAAAACAAATTAAACAACTCGCTTAATTTGTTTCTGTTTTCCAATTGAAACTTTTTTATAAGAATTTAGAGCAAGACAACTGGCGGCTTACTTCACCTGGTTATTCCAACATGGTATAGGATCTATTTCCAGAACTACTTTTCCGAAAACTGGATCTGACCCCAAAACCGGACTCGACGAAACCGGTTTTTTTTTTATGTACAATGACTTGCACATCACTATTGTAGCTGTACGTTCATATGTATGTATGGGCGTGTAAGTTGCATCGGGATTGGATGTTCTCTCGTAAAGTACTTGTCAATTCACAACTTTGTGTATACAACTGGTAAGTGATTTGATAGACACGATTAGTCTTATTCCCAAGTGACGATAGGGTCGTACAACAAACGAGTGTACGCAGCAGTAGAAGATGAAGTTTTGACTGTAAGGCATGCGAAGTGAAGTGGTTGATGAACATAAACTCACGTAACTACTTGGATCGAATGCTTACATGCATTACATCCAGTGTACGTGATACGCGTTGCTATGAGCGCCATAAATTCTTTGTATATCTATGAAGGTATACGAGTAGTCTGTCCGATGGGCATTGAGATGATGGTGGTGTTCGAACTATCGCATGCCAAAAGTATATATATATATGTATGTTTGTGAATGTGGGCATAGATATGCAAAAAGTGAAAAAGAGATATAGTCAACGAGGCAATAAATCTAAAGTGGTTGACTCTCAATGTAGTCGTCGTTTACAAAATTTATTTGTTGTTTTCCATATTGTCCTTTTCTCATTCAACTGCTCGCCTTGTGTGTGTACTTTAGTGCCTGATCGTATGGGTAAGGAACAATTCAATTGAACGCCAATTTGCAAATTGCAAGTTGCAAATCTATTTTAGTCCGATTGTCTGTCTTTTGTCTGTTTGCTTCGTTGCTTAGTTCCACCATCAAATAACCATTAAATCTCTACGATGCACTCTCTGTTTGTCAACACAAATAATATGTCTCGTGAGAGCGAAAAAAACCCTGTAAGGAATCTTTTCTATTTCATGCGCGCATGGAAGGAGTACCCCGTAAGGGACAGTATGTAATTCATATTTGAAAGTACTTTATGTCCGGTTTTTCAGTGCGAGTTTGAACTCCAGTTAAAGTTTACTACACCTTTTCCAGTTTAAGTTCAGAAATTTCCAACTAAAGTTCAGAAAATTGCAATTCAAGTTCAGAAAATTACAATTCAAGTTCAGAATTTCCAATTTAAATTCAGAAATTTACAATTCAAGTTCAGAAAAGTACAATTCAAGTTCAGATTTTCCAATTCAGAAAATTACAATTCAAGTTCAAAAAATTACAATAATAAATAAAAATAAATGTAAGGCGCGATAACCTCCGAAGAGATCTAAGGCCGAGCTTCTCTTCGAATTTGCGTCGTGCTCTCTTGATTTTCCCTACAAATTGGCCGGACGGGACCTACATGTTTTATGCCGACTCCGAACGGCCTCTGCAAGGCAGATGAGTTTTCACTGAGAGCTTTTCATGGCAGAAATACACTTGCCAAAAACTGCCGAGGGGCGACCCCGCTTAGAAAAATTTTCTTCTAATTGAAAAACCTTATTTCTAAAATTTGATGTTGCTTTGCCCGGGGTGTGAACCCAGGGTATACGGTGTGGTAGGCGGAGCACGCTACCACGGTGGCCGCCAAAATTACAATCCAAGTTCAAAAAATTGCATTTCAAGTTCATAAAACTACAATTCAAATTCAGAAAATTATAAGTAGGGTGTTATTTTTCAAAAGTTATTCCAATTCATAATCAGCCCTATTCTGCATTTCGACTTGGATTGGAATTTTTTCGATTTGGCAATTTTGGTATTCTGTGTTCCAATCTCTTCCGATCCAACTTCGAATCGTTCGATTTTGTTTATTCTGCATTCCGATCGTAGTTCCGTTTTTCTAAGTTGCATATTTGTTGGCGGAAAAATATTTTATTTTTATTTTTTTATTAATTTATAACAGAATTTTAACAAACATGTAAGTAAAACTTGTTAAGAACCGTAAAAGGCTTGATGATGACTGTTTTTTATATGTTTCGAGGTCAAAAACAACATGTCGATGTATTTGCCTCGCAAAAGTATCTAACACATACTTGAAAGCATCCTTTCTAAGTCGAAAGTTTTCTTTGAACCTAAATAAGAAAATAAGTCATTCAACTTTACCACTTTTAAGTTAAATTTCTTACAATTCGTCACTCATCTCAAATGGATTACACAAATCTCTCAATATTTGCCTTTCCATTCTCTTTCCATTCCATTTGCCGGCCATTTTCGTAAGCGTTGCTTTCCAACTCCACAAATAATGCCGCGGCTATTGATTCCAGTATAATAGACAGCTATAATTTGTGTATGTTGGTTAGGTCCAGTTATATGCCAAAGCCAGCTGCCGGAGTAGAGGAAGGTGAAGCGAAAACATAAAAAAATCTTTGAGGAAAGAATAAATAAATCTTCATAAAGTATTTTAGGCCAGTGCAATGAATTTAGCATCCATAAAATTCAGAAAATGTCAACTATATTCGTGCAGGAATCCGTCTTAACAAAACTTAAACGTTTTTCAGTGTTTTTTTTACAAATTTTCTTTAATTTATTTTGTTCCAATGGTCACGCATTCCGTACAAACAGCTGATTTCGAAAAATCATTTGCTCTTCCTCTTCTCGTTACGATTCCGTCGTAATGCAGAATACCCAACTTCGATTAAAGCGGAGCGTAGAACGGGAACGTAATCGAAATGCAGAATAGGGGTGAATACGTAATGCAATACTAATATGTTATTTGCGGAAGTGTTGACGCTTCGTTGACAATGGTGGCTTGGATATACTGTACTCCAAGTTTTCTCCAAGGCGTGTACATCCCGAGCTAAGAAATCAAACGGAGGATAACTCTTTGTAACAAGTGTAAGAGTTCGCTCCGGCCATGAAAGTACTTCAGTCGACACCGCACTTTGGAAGCAGCGGAAGGCGGAGACCTCCACAGAGTTGCGAGAGGCAGATAGAGGAAGACTTGATCTGTACACACAGCTCTTATACGTTACTTGTCATACTCAATGCAGATCAATGTGCTTGTGATCTTTATGCAGAATATAGGTGGATGCCCTTGCAACTGACCTCTTCTGAGAGGAGGAGAGAGAAGAGAGGAAACGGTTTTTTTTTCGCTATCTCCTTTATGTGAGCAAAATTGTTTTAAGTGAGTTAAGAAGTTCAATACTTTCTTAACAGATAGTAGGCCTTCATATCCTTGAATCAGATTATGAGCGCTAATATTTACCATGTTACATAATTTAAGCTGTTTTTTTTTTTTAAACAGGTCATTCGTGGCTCGGAAGCTAAAAAATTAACTATCCATTCAACCCTGGGCATAGCGATGTTGAAGGGAATGAATTTGTAAATGAGATGGCCAAGAAAGTTTCCGAAATGAGCATAAGCACGGCAGATGAATTTTCACTGAGAGGCGTTTCATATATTGAGGGGTACCTCTTTGGGCAAGTTAATATTTTACAAGCTTTTCTTTCCGGGAAGTGGACCAGGCCCTATTCTAAAAAATCGTGTTTATGGTGCGATCTGCGTAAAATTTGGTACTGCGGTACTTCCTTCACTATGTTTGAAATTCGGTACAGAGGTACCGGTTCGGTAATGTTAATTTTTGAGAAACTTTTAATTTCGAAAGTGGACCAAGGACGGCCGACATAAAAAATCGAACATATGGCACGATTTGCTTGAAATTATACACAGAGGTACCTGTTTGACCAATATAATAGTTGAGGAACTATTCTTTCTGTGAAGTAGGCCTGTGATGCGATTTGCTCGAAGATCGGCGCACGCAATGTGAAAAATGCCTCTTTTTACTGAGAAAGTAGATACATCGCAGAGAGGAATATTATCGGGCAGGATAACGAATGTGATTTAAAAAATTGTACCTGCTATAGTTTCATATAGTTTCGTAGTAATCTACAAAATCAAATATATTGAAATCGGCCGGAGAGTTGAAGCACTTATTCCATATATGATATATGGATTACCTATATTTAAAAAAATTGAGGTGAGTGTTAGTAAGAGAGGGTGAGAGTGAAAGTTTGAGCGATAGTTGGAGTGGAAGTAGATTCGGGAACGGGACGAAGATAAATGTAATAAGGGATGGCCAGGAACAGGAAGAAAAATGGACTATAAAGAAGATGGGAACGGGATAGAGAGTGAAGAAGGGAACCGCGGCTCACTTTTGAAATGTAAGCAAGGCAATTTCGAGTAGAACAAAGTCTGCTGGGTACTCTAGTTTTATATATAAATATTGTGTTCCTTGCCTTGTCAAAGCGGCGAAATCTGCATGCTCATAACTTTTCTTAGACTATCGGTATTGATAATATAAGGTGTTATAGATATTTGTTCAAGCTCTACACAGAACATCCCTGCACAAATCGTTGGACCATGTGGTCCACTGGAGTACTTACCATTCTACTCCACTGTAATGCAGCGATGGACCAACTCATGTTTCTACACGAACATGTTGTAAGCCGATCATTCCTCGTTTTTAACGATTGTAATCACTCCACAATGTTTATTGGACTGTGGGTACTCCATGGATTACTCTGATGTAATGCGGAGCTGGAGTATATGGTCCGGTCCTAGGACATCGCAATGTTAATTCGACCATATTTTTTGTATGAATTGTGGTTAATTTTGGAGCACTCGCTTGGTCCATAGCGAGTACTCCATACATGCATGCATGGAGTACTCGCGATTTTTGCAGGGATATTAAGTATTTTTGGACTAATTATCAACTATTCCCGAAAGACTTATCTAGGCTGAGTCTCTCTACGGATTACAAATAAAATTTGTGCAGGGTGGGTATGTAAGAATATGTATGTACATATATGTATATCTAGCAATGCTGTACGAATATTTGGCAATAATAGCTGAGAGATTAAATTAAGGAATGTGTGTACATAGATAGATGCATATACAAATACATAAGTATATATGTAATTTGGCGTCTACAATCTGAAGCTCATGGATGCCAAATAAATTTGCTTTTCTAGCCCTTTCCGGTGAATATTACAGGCTTACTCCGACTGTTAACAGCTGTATTGTGGTCGGCGGATTTCGCTACCATGAGGCTATCTATTAACCATACAATTTTTATAGATCAGATTATTTTGGTAATGGATATAGAAAATTACAAAAGATGCAAATATTTCCTGGGCACCTATTATTTGTGATGCGGCTAAGTAACAGTACGCAGTTGGAGTGGGGTGGGAGTGGGGATGAGGGTAGGGGAGGGAGAGGGACTGGGAGTACGCTAGCACTCTTTCACGCACTCTGCCCACATATTTCTAAGTTATGCCTACACAGTTACGACTACGACTAAAGCTTTGCCTATGACTACAAATATATCTTATGTTGTTTTACACGTTTACGGTATACGCTGGTACGCTATTAAGTTTATAAGCTGATACGTGTTCATGTCTATTGGCTATTATGCGTTCACTTTTATGCGCTATTACGCATACTATATACTTCTACGCTTTTAGCTACGAATTATTATTTAATGTATATTGGAACGATTTTCCGTCATCCCTTGTCAAATTTGGTTTCGAGACAAACCGGTTTCGGTTTTATGCCATCATCAGAGTCGATATTCGTCTTCTCGAAGTATATCATAGCTATAGGAATCGCTTTTGTTGTCTCGTTAAGATATCACTAGCCTGTCTGTGATAATGGTGTCCAAGAGTCAGCACACTCGTCACACATATAAGGCTCTAAGCAAAGTTATAGCTTAGTGACCGACAGCGGTCAGGTGACAGAAAAAGTGGGTGAGTATTTTCAAGAGGAAGACAGATTTACTTTAGAGAAAAGGGGTCATCGCAGAGGTCAGCATCAATATCAGAATATGCCCTCAAAACAACTGACGTCATCTTTTAGTGGGTTGAGGAGGCTTTAATATATCCTGTAACTGCTTTGTGTTGTAATGCGGTTCTTACACTTGACGATGAACCCCAAGCAACTCAGTACGTCGGGTCATGAAAATATATATCGCCGGAAACTTACATATTAATGTATTGTTACAACAAACTTCCGCGCATCCTTGGTATTTGTGTCTCTAACGGAAAAGCACCAGCTCCATGTTTGCATTCATTTATAATATCTGGTATTTAATAAGAAAATGTACGAAAAAGAAAAAAAATTGACTGACAAAATTTAAATATTATTTTGCTAGCTCTAGCTCTACTTCATACGAAAATAATAAACTATCGCCTGTTAACTGAATTAGGTTAGTGAAACTTAGCCCGTAGAGAAAAATTCCTTTTTTTCTTAAAGCTCAATGTATTCAAAAAATTGGTTTAGTTCAGTACCCAGAAAAAAATAGATTTTTAAACGGTTTTATATTAATTTAGCTCGAGTTGACAGGCAGGCCGCACCGCCGTTGTGAACGAATCTTGTAATTGAAATTTAAGTAACTTCCCGATAAGCTACAAGCTTGAAACTTGGAATATAGTTCAGAACCCGATGACAATGCAATAATAAGAAAAAAATCGCCGCTAGGTGGCGCATGGATCGAGATATTCACAAAAATCGTATTTGTGGTCCGATTTGGCTCATATTTGGAACACATAATACATGCAAGAATAAAAAGCGATTTATGAAAAAAATCGCCGCTAGGTGGCGCAAGGATCGAGATATTCACAAAAATCGTATTTGTGGTCCGACTTGACTCCTGCTTGGAACACATAATACATACAAGAATAGAAAGCGACCTATCAAAAATAAATCGCCGCTAGCTGGCGCAAGGATCGAGATATACACAAAAATCGTATTTGTGGTCCGAGTTGATTTGGTCCATATTTGGAACACATAATACATACATGAATAGAAGCGAGTTGGAGGAGGGACAAGCATACGTGGCGCAGAGTCGAGTAAAGTCTTTGGAAGGATTATGTATTGAGGACTTAGGTTGTAACAAATTGTCAGGAAAGAGTCCTTGTAATAATGAGTCACTAAATGAACTAAATAGAATGAGAAATAATAGGCAGTTAAATAAAGACTAAAAACTTGAAAATAAAATAATTAAAAAAAATTTTTTAAGTTAAACGGTTTTATTGAAAACAATACTTACATGAAATAATAATAATACGAAAAGCTAGAAAATAATTAGGTAGGTTCTAGGTACTAGTCATCACACTCCTTATCAATCTAGGGCGTTGATCAGACAATTAAATAAAAGCGTTGGACGCGTCATATTTCTATTGATAGTCATAAGCAAAACCAACTGAACCTTAATCAGGTTATGCTACGCCTCACATTTTTAGAAATTTCACGCGCCCAACGCTTTTATTTAATTGTCTGATCAACGCCCTAGATTGATAAGGAGTGTGATGACTAGTACCTAGGACCTACCTAATTATTTTCTAGCTTTTCGTATTATTATTATTTCATGTAAGTATTGTTTTCAATAAAACCGTTTAACTTAAAAATTTTTTTTTAAATTATTTTTTCCGTATAGTGTTATAGTTCTGTAACACTCATAAAAGATGGGCGGTACTTTCTGTATGAGCTTAGCTTTCCAAATTTAAAATTTATACCTTCTGAAGTTTTCAAATTTGGTTTGTTGGCAACTCTTGTCGATAAACAGAAATAAACTAAAATGTAAAAAAAGCAAAACATGAAGCCGGTACTTACATTCACTCCGGCATCTAATTTTGTCGCTGTTTTCATTAAAGTTGAGCAACATACAAAGCAACCATTGTCGGTATTGTTGTGCTTTGCTGATTAAGTTGCGATTTGGAACCCCCCATTGATAGAGCAGCGAGCAAGCAGATTTGTGTATACACTCGTAAAGAGAAGTTTGTGTTAAATAAAAGAGGCAAACGCCTGCTATGTACTACACATTCATATAAACTATAAACGTAGTATGTATGGGTAACTACACTCTGGACAACAAAAGTTGGTAGCTCAGCTGTGGGTCGAGTTGGTAGCAGAATATATGTACGACATGTAAACAATAATACATATATATATATATATATATATATTCACGAATAGTACAGAGGCACGGACCGTAGTAATCGGCATATATTAGTGAAGTGCGGTTTCGAGTACAAATTCAAATTACCAATTCTCTAGTAAATGGGTGCACGTCATAATCTCGACTCAAGACATAATTCCTTCCTATTTCAGAAGTTCAGAGAAAACAACCCAGACAAGCCAAAATACAAACATAACAAAGTCCCAACAACCCAGCAAAAACTGGCAAAAGCGGTTGTGAGTAATGAGGAATATTGGTTTCACTCCTGACAGATAAACCTTAGAATAAGGTAAAAAGAGTACATCGTTCGCCTTATACAAATAAGCCTAATTCCTAAGGTAAACCAAAAATAAATGTTGCCTAAGCTTAAAGGATACATGATAAATAGAACCTAGCTCTAGCCGATCAAGTTTCGTAATATTTTTAAGGAAACTAAATTTTTTTATATTTCTTATCTCTTACTACATATTCCTTATTCTACCTGGTTCACAAACCTTATAATCAGATTATTGTACTCGATGTATTATCTTATCATAGCGCCTTATGTAAGACGAATTTTAAGTGGGTTATAAGCCTTATATGAAAGGTCCTAATACAGCATGTTATAACTTTCTTGACCATGTGTAAGCATTATTTTATTTGGTCCATAAGCCTTATCATAAGGTTGTTATATTCTTCCTAAAGGCTTATAATTATTCCTTATGTAAGCTTCATTTTATATGGGCTATAAGCCTTATACATAACGTTATCTTTCAGATAAACCGTATGCGTGATGACATAAGTACAGAAAAATAAGAAGCATTACAAAGAATACCTACTAATATTCCTTATAGAATTAGGCCCTGATGCCATATGAGATAAGCCTTATATCGTCCCCTTAGTATTAAAATAGCCTATAAATTTTTTGATGTTTTGAGAAAATGAATTTCAAACTTTTTGTCGAAAGTAGATCTCACTCAAATCTCGTTATGTCTGTAAATATTTATTATTTTCGACGTTTTTTTTTAAGACTGTATAAAAATTAGTCTATTTTGTTAACTGACCAATTTCTTTATTATAATCATCCTTTTAATGAACAAAAAAGAGGTGTAAACTGCAGATACATCAGATAGGCTATTTTATTTTTTAATGTTTTCTATCAAGTTTCTGATACGTTATTTTATATTGTATGGTATACACTATTTTATTCAAGAAATCCACCAGAATAATAAGTAATTTTAATATGAATTTTTATTACTATAAAATTATGTTTTAATTACAGTCAGATCGTAAATTATTAGCATGATCTTTATTTATTGTCGTCTTCGTCCTCTTCTTCGAATCTGTCTGGTTCATCTAAACAATCGCGATTTTTCCCTCCTTATAAATTCAAAAAAAATGTCTGTGAGCCGGGGGGAATTACATTTTTTTTGCATAAATCTTTCAGATCCTTCAATTTTGTGTCAGAAATTGGTAGTTCTTTTTTATATTTGTGAGTTAATGTAAAATTTGTGACTCCTTTCTTTTTCATCTCGAGTCATCTATATCAATCACTTTGAAGTCTTCGTTTCATTGTTCCTTGTATAACAATTGTCTCTTTTCAGTTTTTATTACTTGGATAACCTTGATTTTAAGCCAATTTACCGATTCATTGTTGACATTTTTCTTCAAGTTATGGTTCAATTTTGAGAACGCCGTTTTGAGATCAATAATATCACTGTAGTTAAGCCTTTCTACAGCGTACGGATTTTTTCGTCTTGCCAGTCTAAGTATAGTTGGCCATTCTTCTGGTGAATATACACAAATATTTCTCTTAGCTCGTTCTATAGCCGAATGCATGGAATCTACTTCCATTTGAGTGTGTCCACTTTGAAGATATTTAATCGTTATTGAATGATTCATATGAAGCAATAATGTGGCAATTAATCTGTTTCTATTCTGTCCTCCACAGCAGTCTGAATACAGAATAACATCCGTTACTGATTCGGGTAATTTGTTCAGCATTTTTAATAAAGTGGTTCCAATTTCCTCTGACCCACGGTGACCATGGTTTTCATCCCACAGGAAACAATATCCAGCTCCACTAGCTAAATCGTAAAATTTTTTGTTGTATGTGGCGAACTTTCGACTGTAATACAAGGTGCTTACATTGCTACATGGTGTCAATAGCACTGATTGTAAGTCAAAAGTAAATACTTTTATATTGCTGTTATTTTTAGATAACTCCTTGTCAGCATCTTTGTGAAGTCTTGTCTGGGCTTTATTTGCTAAGTGTTCATCATATGATATCTGTATTGAAGCCTTGTCCTCTGTATTTTTGAACATTTCTCATGTTGAGCATGTGTCCTTTTTTGGATGATGGAATGAATAATTGTAATTATTACAAAATATGTGGCGATACATATGTTCTTTAACTGAGAGGTCTGGGTGGCGTTCTTTAAATAAGTTATACATTTTTGTAATTGTTAGGTCTGAGCTCAGATAAAGGCGTTGAGACTTCGCTCGAGTATAGTGGCTTTCTACTGCTGGAAATTACTCTATGTGCTCTTTAATAAGAGTTGCTATCTCCGCGTCTACTTTTCTTTGCATTCCGTGTTTACCCCTCATGTCAACAAATTCTCTTTGATTCTTTTTTTTTGGCTAATACAGATATCGCGCAGTCTGACACGTGTAAAGTATTTAAAAAGAACTTTTTACATACCTGTTTGTCATTTAGAAAGTATTTTAGAGTGTTCGACTGCCGTGATTCTCTCGTTAATGTCCTCTTGCACTTCTTCACTTTTATGTTATTACTAAGAAATATACGTTGCTTGCAGTAATCGCCCAAACTCCAATAGTCTGCATTGATTTTCTTACGATCTTCTTCAGAGAAGTGTTCTGGACATTTGTGATGACAGCTGCATTCAGCGGGCTTCGGTAAACGTTCCTTAATTACTTTACCACTCTTCGTAACATAAGTCGTTCCTTGACTCCTGTCACTCTTTCTTTTGTTCTGCATCCAAAGCTGGCTCTTACGCTATTGAATGCAACAAATCCATAATTGTAGGAGACATCTTCTTAAATTACCTTTTAATTAACTCACCTTTCTTTTTCGTGTTACTGTCAATTCTACATTTTCATCATTGCTTTCTTCCGCGATTTCGCAGAGCACTTCATGTTGCTTTACAGAATATTTTTCAATTTTCTCCTCGAGATTATCCTCCTCTTCATCCGTTTCTGAAATATAATAATCTGACGATCCTGCTGAAAAGTCTTCTCCATCCTCTTCGTCATTTTCCGATATATTTGAATCGACTGGTTCCACAGATAATCCAACAGAGTTTGGAGCAAGTTTCACACATAGGGCTCCTGTTGATTCCGTCGCAAATTCTGTTGACAATTAATATACCTAAATATTCTTTCCTGCAATTTAAGATAACAGATACTCACCAGAGCTTGACAAATCCATGATTTAATGAATGATTGGGAACGAATGAACGACTAAATGATTATGAACGAGCGAATTTCAACAACGAACTGAAATCCTAAATTGCACAAATTATTTCTATTGCATTTACATACATGATAAAACAACGTAAGCATTGCATAGGCTACTTTTGGTTTTTGTAATTTTAAAGCACATGTTAATTGCTCTGAGAATATAACGGCCTATAAGATTCATACAAATGAACAAATTGAAAATATTTATTGAACAACAACGTATATCATTATACGTCATTTTAGGTGTTTCTGTCAGGACAAAATTGATTTTTTTCCTAAAAGTTAAAATAGAGTATGTGAGTGTACATTAGTATTCTATTGAATAAACAGAAAATTTAGTTTATGTAAAAATAGCGTATATCCGTTTACATGATTTTTGAGGAAAATGATTTAATATAAATTTATACTATATTTCTTTGACTAACGTTTTGACCCACTTTGTGGAACTAGAATTTGACAAAATTTTGACCACATGTTAAATCGACGATGGAGAATCCAAAAATTCAATAAAAAAATAATAGCCTATGAGCACATAGGCTATTGTTATACTAAGGGGACGATATAAGGTTCAAATTTTTTGCTGGAAAGATAATAGCCAGGCAACACAAAAAAAAACTATTTAATAATAGAACATAAACTGAAGATTTGAATTATGTTCTAAACTCCTTATGAACATTCTCAGGACTAATTTTTTAGGTATTTTGGTATAGAATTCTGTTTATTTAGAACAATATTTATTCTTAGAAGTCGCGGAACTGCTAGCTTCATTCAAAGATCCAGTTCATCGGTTCCGTGTATCACTAACTATCAGAGAGAAGCAGCAACAACTTTCAATTGTAGCATAAACACAACATATATATATATGTATGTATATACCAACAGCGTACGTAGCAGGAGCAGCATTCTGGGCGAACACAAGAACCACCAACTGAGCAACCAACCTAACTACTGTGTTTTATTTGGGTATGCTAAGTACATAAATATCTATGAGGGTAGCTCCAAATGTCCCGTACCGAACTGTAAATGCGTGTTTCAATTGAATGCCGACAATTCATAACCTCCCAATTTTCAGAAATCCCGACAAGACACAAACCACACAAAACGAAATCCCTACAAGACAATATCCCAACAATATACTATGGGGATAGGTTAAATCCCAACAACACACACTCCAGACAGATTTATAAAAGATGCTCTGCGCAGAAATACTGTGAATCGCGTAGCCGGTGTTGGATTGGCTAAAGTTTTTTTTTTTCTTGATTAAATCTGTTTTATTCGTTTTTCATAAACGGTAAGCGGTGAAAAAAGGAAGCAGGACGGTCTCCAATATCTTCGCTACTGGAGATAGGAGAGATATTACACGATATAACTTCGTTTCCAAGCGGGACAACCTTTGCCAGTTTCCATTTACCAGGATGACAGTGACAACATGAGTATCTGATTACCATGGTGTTTTAACATCGGCATGGCTATTCCCTCTATTATAGCGAATTCGTTAACCTCTGTGGCGGTTATGGTGACAGGTGACGAATCGTGTTTATGTTTATGTGCGCATCTGTTACCTTGCTGTCTGTTCTTGTCAACGGATAAATGCAATTCATATTGTTGACAAAAAGCACACGCTCATTTTTTCAAAACCGGTAGCGATTTATATTTTGTCGTGCTTCCTTGGATTACTTTTTTTTCCAATTGTAGCGATTTAAAAGTGAGGTTCTGTTGTTGTTGTATTAGCGATAAAGGCACTCCCCGAAGTCTTTGGGGAGTGTTATCGATGTTGATGGTCCTTTGCCGGATATATATGCGGTACGCTCCGGTAACAAAGCACCATTAATGTACTAGCCCGACCATCTCGGGAACGATATATATGACCATATTAAACCTTCAGGCCTTCCCTCTCTCCCCACCCCCTAGTTCCATGAGGAGCTTGTGGTCGCCAGAAAGTGAGGTTCTCTCTGGACCCAGCGAATTTTGTGAGACTTCCGCAAAATGCTGAAAATATTGCTCAAGTGAGCAAAAAACTTTTAAGCGAGCTCGTACGCGAATAAAGAGCGATAGAAAATTTATTTACCGTATATCACTAGCATAATGTCTACAGGGATACTCGAAAGCGAGCAAAGAACGATGCCCAGTATCAAAAAGCCTTTACGAAAATATTGCGTAAGACCCGCTGGCATTATTTGTTGCGACTATCTTAAACAATACTGTGACGAATATTGGCATCACTAATAGCGTTTTATTTTCTGAAATAAATTGTTGCCTAAGTAAATGGTAAAGCCTTAATAGAGTTAGTTACTCCTACCCCAGAAAATTTTCAACATTTATAGTGCATACAAAGAACATTTCAACTCACCATATTCACTCATATTAACAGAGTATATCTGGAACTTAAGAGCGAATTGAGAGTTTCACAGAGTTGCACTGCCACACCGCCATTTTATACAGGGTAAAAATTTAACGCTTTTACGTTGCGAGCAGGCAACAATTTTCACAAAAGAACGAAATATCCCGTAAAGGCGTTGCCTGTTTTTTAGAATAGAACAACAATCCTTGCGCGGCGTACAAAAAGCGTAACACTTTAGCCCGAAAAGTAACACTTTAGCCCGAAAAGAAAAACAGCTATAAGCTGTTAGTAAATAATCACACAACAACAAAAACATGAAGCAGTCACTCTTATGTACATGTACACATTAAAGCAATGGTTACCATTTAGTTGAATAATTATTATCGCCACTTCACACGTATTATTATTCTCTTTCGTCTTTATTCGGCTTTAGTTGTCGCTGAACAAGCACAGTAGCAACATCGGATAAGGCTATTGTTTATTTGCGCATTTGCGAAAAGATATTTTACAAACAAACGCTCATGCGCAGAATGTTTTAATGGTTTCATGTTAACAATTTATTCTGTTTAAATTTTTCCTTAGACTCAACCAATAAAGTAGTATTTATATGGCAAATTTACGAATTACTTTTTTTGTTAACAAACATGCGTGCATACGTCCTACCTCATTGATTTTTCATCAACAACTAAACCACTACTAATAAGATGATTTCAGTTTTACTCACACAGCCACAGTTTGAAATTTGGCGACCTCTGCATTAAAACTAGCAGCACTTATGTAGAAAGCGACAAAGAGATCTCTCACACACACAGATGTAGTCATCAGAAGTAGTTACTAACACATACACACGCATATGACTAAGAAAAACGCATAAACTACGAATATACATGTATATCGCTGGTAACCAAGCAGGAGATTCTAGAAGGTGAAACGTCTAGACATTTGGAGAAATATGCTGAGGAGGCCAGAGAGAGTATAAAAGCAGCGCAAGCTTAGGAATGACGAATCAGTTTGATTTAAACACACTATCAGTTTGCGAAGTGAAGTATAATTGTACTACTCCCAAAGTAGTCTAATAAATGATGTATATTGGAACGATTTTCCGTCATCCCTTGTCAAATTTGGTTTCTAGACAAACCGGTTTCGGCGTTGTGCCATCATCAGTGTCGATTTTCGTTCTGATCTGTTGTTGTCGTGTGTCCTGTATTTATAGTTCGTAGGTACATGAGCATGTCTCAGTCGGAACACCACTGAGTGTTTTGTTGCTGCCTTAAGGGTCAGTTATACTTACATAGCATGGCAGGTCACAGCAACATTGCTCTCACAAACAATATCTGTTCAATGAGTTTTGCGTGTACTTGATTAGACTATGCAGTGCATTGCATGGAAGTCTGTTGAATTTTGATTTTCATGTATGTGCTATGCGCGCGAATCTGTTACTCCCCGTGCTGTTAACATTGTTATTGCAAAGAGAGGAAAAATGAGCATCACTCTCAGAGTAACACATATTGATTGCTTGCCGTTGTGTATATTTTACATACAAACTTTATTTGTGTGTGTGCTTGCCCTTGTCAGCGATAGTCTATGTACGCTACGAAAAGTATAATCACGTTTATGTTCCACTTGCTATGTACTGTTTTGTCATACCAGAGAATTTAAACACAATGAGAAAGAGTTTTTGCATGTGAACACGTCTTGCACTTCACCACACACAATCCAATTTCAATGTTAAACTGCTAACAGCAGAAAATTCTCTGTCACCAGTTTCAGCTGGTGTTAATATTATTTGATTTTCTCTTAAGATGATTTCTTTGTGGGAATATAGTATTTAGTAGGATTAATTATATTTAAATTTTATTATTTGTAGCAATATATTTGCATGTTTTATGTTGTAATATGAATTTGAATTCAATTAAAATAATTTAGAAATTTCAAAAAAGGTAAAAAAAGCTTAAATCAATGGGAAATGGAGGGTTGAAAATGACCTTGCGGCGTTGCAAATACGTATACGCGGTCTAAGTAGCATATAAGACAAGAGTAAAAATTAAGCACGTTTGGCGCACCTGTTGGCACTTGTTTGAGGCTGCAAGTGCTTAAGGTTCGAGCCCTAATAAAATAAAGGTTTTCTTTTGTTTTTTTGTTTTTTTTTGATAGAAAATCCCATTAAAATATCGAATTATGAATTTTGGATTAGCAAAAGCCGAAAAGTCGATGTCATTTTGCTTATTATATTTGTTAATTATATTTATTAAGTGTGGATTTTTTTCTGTAATTTGAAATAATATTTCAAATATACAGTTTTATAGCTCTTTTAATTCTACCCTAACAAAGTGCAAATGTCAAGTTTATAGAAAATTCCGCCGATTTTTGGCATTTTTTCCCTTTTTGACTATTTTGCATTTCAAATCTTTGATTACCTTATTCTGACCTGATCAACTGACCATGTATAATTACAAATACATTGCTAGAGTTGCGCTTTTTCGTTCATTTCAGAGATTCGGTTCTTTCGATCTTTTTGTTCATCTTTTCCTTTTTTTTCAAGCAAATTTGTTCACTGCCGCTCAGACCCACGAAAAAAGTCAACAAGTATAGAGGGGGGTGTGTATGCAGCAATGCTTTGTGTAGGTATATTTAAATGTGTTAAGAATAAATAAGTTAATATATATAGATATGTATAATTAACTCCAAAAAAAGTTACAAATTTCGGAAGATCGAGGAAGTTGAAAGAGTACAGGCACAAATTGTAAATATGAACTTTTCAAGTTTAATAAATGTAATAATTAGTTTCTTACAAAAGATATTTTTCATAAATATATACACACATATCGCATAAGTGGCATCATCGACATTCGTGCTCACTGTGAATTTCTACGTATGTATGTACGAATTTACAATGTTCGTGAACGAGAAGAGAAAAAGAATAACATTAGATAAAACGAACTAAAAGAACAAATAGAACCGAAATCGAAGATCTAGTTCACTTGTTCAGTTGAGAGACCCGGTCAATTGAACAAGTTCAGAACGAAACGACCCAACTCTATACATTACGCTTGCAAGTGCGAACGACCTCAAAAATATTTCGCTTTTGCTATTTTGTTTGTCGGTCAGGTGAAGGCGGCGAGGAAAAAGAAGATTTTTTTCTCCTCATTCGAAACTTCGAAATATCAGAACAGAAATGGAAATATGAAGTTTTGTATGGTATAGCCTCATGCGTAAAAGGAATAGCATATACGAAAGCCAAACAACTATTTTCATACATTTCACACACGCGCCAATTTTTATGAGCGCCTGGTAATATAAAAATGTTTCTTGCCCAATGATTCTTCTTCTTACACTTTGAAGACAAGGCAAGATGGGTTTTTACAATGTCTTTGAAAAAATTAATTCTATAAGTTTGCTTTTGGACAAGGTGTAGTAGGCGGGAAAGGAAGTTTTTCTCTTAGGTTGTAGTAGTTTTGGGCTATATGTACGAGGCCAGACAGAAACTTTGAATGTGTTAGTAAGCGGAATCAAGTAGAAATAAAAATTTTGTCTGACTTCGATTTTTTGTTCTTCCTCTTATGTTTGTGATTTTGTTGTTGAGACGTAGGCGGGAATGTAAGATTTCCTCGCCAAAATCTAAGGTTGTGTTAGTTTTGGCCTATATGTACGATGCCGGATGAAATGTTTGAATGTGTTGGTAATAAGAATCGACACAAAATCAAAATTTAAGATTTTGTCTCTGGTTTGACTTTTGTGCTTGGAGATGAAGCGAAGGCGGGTATGGAAGTTAGGAAAAAAGTTTGCATATTTTTAGCGACATTTGCTATTTTGTATGGTCGCCTATTACCATACCAGCTTTCAATGGTCTTGAAATGCTCTTTTTAGCTTTGAGAAAAATTTCTAACAATTGAAAGTAATTCAACAATTGTTTGAATTTGGTTAGCTTTTAATTTTGTCAAATGGTTTTAGCACATTTTTATATATTCTTGCAAAAAATTTTGCTTTGATATTGCATTGTAAGAAAACGCGCTTATCGGCAAAATTTTGTTATTTTGGCGCAATATCAGCATTTTTATAATTTCAGCTAAAAAAAAAAAAAATGAAGGATTTTAACTGGAGCGGGCTTTGATCCACGAAGTCCTACAACAATTCACTTGCCCATACAGTTGCGCCACAATAGTTTATTAAGTTTCATAGCCTAACAGGCAGTTATAAGCATGAGTTTCAAAATTTGCAATATATTTGCTCTGATCAGAGAATTTTTTGGTAACAGATGAACAGAGAAAATCGTTAAGAGAATTTTCTGTTACGTCCTGCACCCTGTTAACATGAATTTGGGGAATAGTGGTGAAGTGCAAGACGTGTCACATGCAAATGGATCGTAACCAGTGGATGCCAAAAAAACTCCTCATTGTGTATAAATTCTCTGGTCATACAATGCATTGTAAGTATAACTGACCCTTTACATTCATTTTACCGAGTGTTCTTTTATAATTCGGCTATAAAAGAATACAACTTATTTTAACTTTACGAACTACCCTCGTAATAAAGTATATATGTACGCTCAACGTTTGCTCTCCTTAAATTGGTTTCTTCTCAATTTTGCTACTGCTTTGGAGCACCGTTGGCGCGCTAGACTGGATGCGGCAGCTTTTGTCTGGCAATGTATATGACTTTGTATGTATGCGCTGTTTGATTTGAGTAGTGCGATGATGTTGGCGCAGCGCGTTACCTTGTTAAGTTGTCGAGTGCCTCTTCGTCGCGCATAGGTCAGTCAGTCAAACACGGAATCGTAGCGTTTAAAGACGTCGGAAGTCGCAGCGTTGCAACCAACTATCGTCATCGACGTTGCTTTTGTTGGTGACGATGTCGTTGTCGTTACTTTCTACGTACTGTCGGTTAAACAAGTTGACGTTTAGTTAAACGGATAGACGGACGGTAGGTCGGTTGTTCGGTCGGTATCAACCTTGGCATCTGTGCTTTTTTTTGTCCCGTGTCTAGGCTTTCTCCACACAACCGTAAAGTGATTTCATTCGCCTGTTTGTGTTTTTTTTACTCGTCGACGCTTTCATCTTCTCTACTTCATTGTAGTTATGATACCGCTGAATGTGCATATAATTGTTGCTGATATTTCTTTGCTAATGTACAAGTGTACATACACACATGCATATGTCTTTTTGTGTGTGCAATTTTGGCTCTGTTGCTGGCTGACTGGCTCGTCGTTAATACATTCCGTTGTTGAATGTTGCTGCCGTTGCATTTTGCCTGCTATCGGTTCGTGAATATCACATTGGCTTTATTTTTGGTGTTACAACAGTGCTTGGCCAAAAGTATAGTGAATATGTGTTTGTGTTTGTGAGTGCATATACCTATATGGATATCTATAGCAATAAAGTTAGGCAAAGTAAAAAAATGAAATCAAAAGCAATACCCAGTGATACAAGTAGCGGAAGCCAATGGCCACTACATCAATATTCACAACAAAAGGAATAACAAACATCTCCAACAACAACAATAGCAATAACCGTGAAATAAATGGTAGCAGAAAATGCCTGTCTGTCTTTTCATCGGCGACGGAATCGTTTTGCGAATTTGCATAAATACACGTTTTGAATACCGAAACAACCAAACAATACAAAAAAAATAGAGGTGGTTGCGCTAGAACAAGGCTTCGCCCCGGCCGCATCGATATTCATATACCAGTTTTATTTACATGAAACAAAGGGCACTTTCAGCCCCATTTTCGCGTACTTTGAGCTATGCATATCGAAAAAGAGACGGATAAACTTAAAAATTAGAAAAAATTATCTCAAAATAGGTCGGTCCTTCGTCCTCGAAAACATATCCTAAATACATATGTACCTATGTACCAAATTTTAAGCAAATCGCTCAATAAAATTTGAAATAGGTCGGTCACTGGTCGGTCCACTGTTCTGAGTTGAGTGTTTCAGTAATGAGTTGACAAGTTAAAGGCGAACAACATAGAGCATCGAAACGAAGAATGGGCCCTCAATAGAGCCGGAGGGTTGGTCCAAGGGTGCGGAAATGGCAGAAAATACTTGTCACGTGTATACCGATGGTTCTAAATTAATGGAAGGGGTCGGGTCTGCTGTTTACTGTGTCGATCCAGATATAAATAGATCGTACACGTTGCCAGCTGTATGTGGTGGTAGCGTGCTCCGCCTACCACACCGAAGGCCCTGGGATCAACTCCCGCGCAAAGTACCAAAAAAGAAAAAAGTTTCTAATCAGGGCCGCCCTTCGGATCTGATACGCTCCCAGCGTATTTCTGTCATGAAAAGCTTCTCACGTCAGACGCCATTCGGATGAAACATGGAGGTCCCGTCCCCCCAATTTGTTGGAAAAATTTAAAGGAGCATAACGCAAATTGGAAGAGAAGCTCGGCCTAAATCTTCTCGGAAATAAATCGCGCAAAGTATTATTTTTACAGGCTTCAAGATCACTGCAGAGCCCTTCAGATGGAAGTTATAGCCGCGTAGAAAGCAGCAGAAATTTTTGCGGAAGCGTGTTTTAGCTGCATTTGCCTCAACAATATATTGATAGTGAGCATTGTAAATTTTACCAAGTAGCGCAACTAACAGCTGATCGGTGAAAATTCGCACATTCACACGCACAGTTCTCGACTCAGTTTCAAAAAAAAACTTTAGCTTATTTAACTAAAATTTTAAAGTAAGATAATCCTTTCGAATTTATGTATATAGAATATATAAGGCGTTTTTGTTGTTATTAAAACAATAGTTTTATTTATATTAAAGCTTTTATCATTTTTTTGTTTAACTTTGAAAAAAACTCCGAACACCATTCCTTCATTATATGACATTCGACTGCCTAGTCCACTGCCTTCCACTCTATTCGCAACATAACCTCTATTTAAGCTGCCAAACTATATAGTAAACAATGATAGTGAGGCTGTAATATAGTCAAGGCAATAATCTCACACAGTATTTCTTCAAGAAATGTCCTGGTTCAGGCCGACCATACATCTACATATACTGGGTTCCTGGTCAGAAAGGGATAGAAGATATTGAAAAGGCCGATGAGGTGGCAAAAGAGGGTGCAGCACTCGGTTAAGCTACGGTAGATGTCTCAATCCGTTTGGGGGAAATCAAATATGTTTAGAGGTTGCGGGTGTAAACCCTATATCGCATCGAGTGCGAAGAAGAAAACTTTCAATTATCGAGTATTACAACATACATTTTAAAATTTAGGTTTCAATAATTACGAGCCGGTCCCGTGCGCATCTTGCGCAACCAATATAAAATTCTCTTATCAAATATCAACAAAATCAGCTGTTCTATCAATCAATTAAAACTTACAGTTTGCGCTGCCATCTAGCGTATGATAGCAACTGCCAGTGATACAGTACAAATATTCACAATAGTGCCATAGTACAAACAGATTTCTTTGTGTGCTCACAATCGTTTATTTTTGACAAATTATTTTAATAACATATAGCTAATCAAAGGCTCGCTAATAGCTCGAATCACCATATTTACAATCAAAACTTTATTTATAGATTTGGATTCCAAATAAGAGCGAAAAAGGGACCCGTGCATAAAAACAGCAATTAGAAATAATATATATGATACTTGACTTCGAAATTCCGAAAACTTAAATATTGATTCAAAACTAAATCTTTTTTTTTTTTGAAAGGATCTGGTTATGTTCACAATGTCAGTCTTGAAATCTGATGGAGTCTTACTTACCAACAAATATTACTTCTACTAAGTAGGCAATTGATAAGTTCAGTCCTCTAACGGCGAACAAAAGCCACGCTCTATAAGTCTCTCCGGCTGGGGTATAACACAATCCCGAAATATAAAATCCTGAAAGTACAAAATCCTGGCACAGAATGTGGGATTTTGCGCACACCTCTCAAACCATGGCCCTTGGAGCGTTCTGGAGAAACGTTCCCCTGTAAAACTACAGTAAAGGATGCAAACAATGCATTGATTCCAAAATATCGATATATCTTTTATGAAGATCGATGTTGTAACATAGACCCAGAAATAATTGATTATGGTACTTGCCTTTGGCTCGGCAGCAGATGAGATTTACACTTCACGGATTGGGGAAAAAAGCAGACCTCAGTTATTGCTAAAAATAAAGGTGCTTTGGTTCGCAGCAACTAAAATCTATTATTGGCCATGTAGTGGAGAATAATTCTATATTCCTGATAAAATAGGATGGCTTATTTGACAATGCACTTATCTTTCCGAAAACTGTTCTGGTTTCAATAAGTAGTTTCATGTTTGGTTAAGGAACAGCTTAAGCTTTGAGAAATCTGTATCGATATTTTGAATATCGAGTGCTTTTGCTTCTACATTTAAGACACCCGATATTATTTCATTCAGTATGTACACTAAATAAAAAAGCTGGTAAAATCAGCCGAATTATGGATCAATTCAACCGATATTTTTTATGTATCGCAAATACTTACGTGTTGAATCAACTTCCCACAAAATTTAATTGTTGATTCTGAATTGAGTGTTTCAACAGTCAAATCAACCAAAAAGTGCATCACACCACAGCTCTGTTAAAAAAAAAATAAACAATATTTTTTCTTATTGAATAAACTTTGTTAAAGAGCTTTATGTTGCTTTTACCAGGCCTTGAACCCAGGATTTTCGGGTGGTGACACGCTACCATCACACCATGGTGCCCGCCCTAGCAATGCTCTGTTAACTAAAATGACTAATGTCACCCCAAAACTACAATGAAACATTTTTTAAAACAGATTTCCTTCAACATTAGAATAACAGTAGGTGTTGATATATCAGATTTCTGTGGCACGAATGTCATAAGAACAAAGTACTGAGCGCCATTAGCGTAAGTTTCTCTTAAAAATAAAATTAAAGAAAAAAAAACTTTTTTAAAAATAAGCTTTTAATAAAATTAACTAAAAAGTAAAAAATAAATTGACTGTAAAGAAATATAACACTTTATAAGTTCATTGTAACCTTTAACGATAATTGGGCTTTTTCGTCTGCGACAAAAAAATTCCATATTGTACATTATTATATATTTTTAACATTAAAACTTTACACCTGAATTATTATATCTTACAGTTTATATCACAGTCCTAATTGTTCTAATAAAAAGCGTGTTAAATTTTGATGGTATAATTAAGAACATTTAGGACCTCCTTTACTTGCTATCACAATGTAACACGCTTTTATTAGAACAATTAGGACTGTGATATAAACTGTAAGATTTAATAATTTAGGTGTAAAATTTTAATGTTAAAAATATATAATTATGTATAATGTGGATTTTTTTTGTCGCAGACGAAAAAGCCTACTTATCGTTAAAGGTTACAATGAACTTACAAAGTGTTATATTTCTTTACAGTCAATTTATTTTTTACTTTTTAGTTAATTTTATTAACCAATAATATAAGCTTATTTTTAAAAAAGTTTTTTTTTTCTTTAATTTTATTTTTACTTTTTAGTTCGTTTTATTAACAAGTAATAGAAGCTTGTTCTTAGAAAAGCTTTTTTGTTAAATTTAATTTAAATATGAATTTTTTTAATTTTTGTGGGGTAAAATATTGTTTAAATTAGTTATGTAATCTTTACTTAGTTATTTGTAACGTTTCTCATCCTATCCATTTGTTTTAATGCATCAACATTACAAGGTTTCTTCGAAGTCAACTTTGAACAGTCAAATTCTTCTATTCGAGTGTTAACTAACTTAAAATCATATTTTATTGTGACTTTGCCTATGTCGCGTTCAGTTTACAACTACTCATTGCAGATCTCTGCTTTGTTCCATCGCCAACACGGTTGCCACACCATGTTTTCATTTGGGACCAAAATTCACGGAAAAAAGGACCAAATCTCAAAAAAAGGATCAAATTTTTGTTTTATTTTATTGGTATATAAGGGGGTCGTATTCGTTGTAAAATACAAAACTTTAGAATGTTTCCATGGTTTCCTATATAAAATTTTACTGGACATAATAAATACTTTGCTTAAATTCAAGGAACAAACAAAAATAAAATTTTCACATTTCTAGAATAGGTGAATGTCTTTCACCAACGTAACGTTGTGAACCTAGATTTGTTCACAAAGCTTTTAGTTCCAGAATTATGTTGTTGGTTGCAATGAAATAAAATGTATAACGCAGTTAAGTTTTAGTGGGGAAGGGTTCAAAAATTTGCGTTCTGATCGAACTATGTGGAAAACTCAGTAGAGCATAAAAGAAACTAAGCAATTTTGTTAGTTCTATTTCTATAGAAGCTTACTTTTTCTCTTAACGTTTAAACTTTATATCATAGCCTAGATTCAGTAAGTGTGAGTTTTGATACCAGGCATCAGGGGCTAGCACCTACGGGGATAATTTTACACAAAATATTTCTTCCAAAATCAAATCTCTTGCATTAGCTTCAAAAGCTGAATATAAAGATACAATTTTTTAATCGCATTCCTTGTACATCTATCAACTTATCGCCTTCAAGAAGTATTTCTGCCTTCCAGTTAAAATATTTCTTGTGATGGGTGAAAAAGATTTAAATATCGACGTGCCTTCACAAACTCTCAATATCTCTCGGTAGGCTTGAATTAAGTAAGTGGCAAGTACACTTAATATAAAATCAATTGGTTTCATTCTTTTACTTAGTTTTCAATCCATTAAACTCCACGCTTCATCAGTTGCAAGCCTTGTCAAATTTCTTAGAGGCGCAAGTGCATTTGAAATACATACTTTTAGCTCTACTAGTGACAAAAATCTTTCACTAAGTGTTTAATAACCGATGGAAATATCTAATCATTATTATTATAAATATTAAGCAACCGTTTTTTCGTAAGTCGGCTGTTTCATCAACAATTAACGACAGTGTGTTTGCCAACACTTTTCTTTTTAATGCCTCGCCTAAATTATTTCCTAGGTGAAATGTCACTATTCTCGTACATTTTTATTGACTGGGCAATTTTTTGTGGCGAGAAATCCATTCAAGTAAATTCAAAATTATATGTGGGTTAACGAATGTGCTGCAAATTTTTTGGGCAATATTGTGAATTTTTACCTGAGTGAAAAAGAAAGTAAAGTACCAAAATCGTGACAACTGCCTAAAAAGGACCAAATTTGAAGAAAATGGACCAGTGGACGAAATAGGGTTGGAAGGGACCATTTTTGGTCCAAATGGACGCAAAGTGGTAACCGTGATCGCCAAAAATTTGTAAAACAAAATCAAGTGCGCAGAAAAGTATGCAACAAAAAGTATGCTACATTGAGGAATAACAGCCTAACTTCTACGTTTGTTGCATAAACAAACAAAGCGAAGTTACCTGCGTTCTTGAGGACTTGGGCTGTTATTCCCTTGTGAATACAAATCTTTACCGATAACGCTGTTATTGATTAATTTATCGAATTCTCGAAAAGTAATATTGCATTGTCATCGGAGTTATACATGTGTGCAACATTTCATCTCAATCGGACACCGGGAAGTGTATCAAATTTAACTTGCAAAATTTCATTACATACAACAGCCAAGTGAAACTAAATAAAAGCTTATAATTATCTGATGCATTTACATAATATTGACAGTTGTTCGCTCTTGAAATAACAAATTATATCAGTTCTTTGAACATAAAAATCAGTTATATTGAGAACAGTGTTCTTCTGTTGAAATAACTCAATAAATTTGTTTTCTTGACAAAAAACTCGGTTGAATTAACTATAATGTTATCAATTTCACTGAATGTGGGTTGGTTGAAGAACAACAAATCTGATTTGGTGATTTCACTGACGTTATTTATTTCGGTGTATTTTACTAAAGAAATGGATGTATCGAAAATCTTTTTTGTGAGATTTTCGTAGTTTCCATGGTTTTAAATATAAAATGTGATTAAAATATGCTATACTTATACAACGAATAGGAGACCTTGTGTATTGCCTAAATATTTTTCATTATCGTTTAATTCCATCGATGTTTAGCTATTTATTTTAATTATTTTTCACAGATTTCAATCAAACTTTTATGCAAGTTTAAATTCGAGTTAAAACTGCCTAGAGTTAGCGTTGTTAATTTAACTAGTTTTGCAATTTTTCTCTAATATTAATCGCAAACTTTAATGTTTTCGAGGTTAAACTCTAGGCAACCTTTACTGAAGTTTGAAATCGCGGGCCCACGTCAACAATCATTTATATTATTTCTAATTGCTGGTTTTATGTACGGGTCCCTTTTTCGCTCTTATTTGGAATCCAAATCTATAAATAAAGTTTTGGTTGTAAAGGTGGGTCATTAGCGAGTTTTGGGCAATTTTGGCCGTAGTGCTTTTGTTTAGCTATATTTTATTAAAAGAATTTGTTGAAAATAAACGATTGTGAGCACACAAAGAAATCCATTTGTCCTATGTCACTATTGTGAATATTTTCACTGCATTACCGGTAGATGCTACCATACGGCAGATCGCAGCGCAAGCTGTAAGTTTTAATTTATTGATAGAACAGCTGCTTTCTGCTGATATTTGATAAGAGACTTTTATATTGGTTACGCAAGATGCTCACGGGTCCGGCTCGTTATTATTTAATGTTGTTCTTTTTATTCAACTTGACCGTCGTGACATCAAAAAATACCTTTGCTATATACATTTTTTTAGTAGGCCTCATCGAGTATAACACGAACCGGGCTAAGCAATTTTCAAATTTTAAAAACTCGTGCATTTACTGGATAGTTGCACATCTCTATTGTTTTTTTAATCATCATGCATATCGTTGGAAAGCCCTTTATTTCTTCTCAATAAAACCATAGTCATCTTAAATTAATTAATACCCAACCACCGGGAGGGGGGAGGGGGGCTTAGAATATACCCGCGGAAGGTATGCCTGTCGTTAGTGGCGATTAAAATACCCAAATGATTCAAGGGGTTGCCATCGCAATTAATAGCTTCTCCAACCAAATTGTCAACCTCACCTACCCGTGGCGAATCCTGTTTCTTTAGCATAGATGGCCTATGGGGTTCAATGTAGTCATATAAAATCGTTCCCGATATAGTCAGCATGTACCGTAATGGTGCTTGCTACCGGATCTATAACCGGCAAAGGATCATCAACATCAATAACACTCCTCAAAATCATCGGAGAGTATCTTTATCGCTACAACAATAACAGGGGCGTTTCAGTGCGCCAATGTACAAAATACCTGTTTTTTACCCGTAAGAAAAATAGCATCACATGCCAGGTAACACTGTGTTACTCATAGGAAAGCTCTGTTAGTGGGCCTTAGTTACGTACAAAAATAATTTCCAATTCACACTCGCACCCGTGAATGATGTTCGAAATGAAAATCTCTTCTCATAAATTTTTTTGTTGCTGACTTTTTCATTAAAGGTATACAAATCTGAATATTGTGAAGAGGAGCTGAGCTCTTCCACTGCTGCACTGTGTCAGTCTGTATCCACCAACTTCATGCGCAAAGCTTTTTAATCATCTTCCTCTGACTGTTTTGAGTAACTCTAAAAATGTACAGCTATCCGCCCCATCCGTGCCTAGGTTGGGTTGTATGTGTAGGTATTGTTAGCATTTTCGTACAATTCGTGTTCGTTGTCACATATACATATATACAAGCATACCCTGCGGGAAATCACTTTATTGTTCGGTTCATTTTTAGCAAATGTTAGTAGTAACTATAATTGACTGTAATATATATAATATGATAGGATGATTAGTATATAAGTGAGCAGTTTAAATAATCGTAGACAAACCACTTTATCATGGTCCGCACTCCTACATATAGAGAAGTGGTGTTTCGCACCTTCTTTACATAGCGGGCGCCTTGGTAAATTCAGTCCACAACGGTATAAATCGTTCTTGCTTCGTACGACGATAACCGAAACCTTCACAGCAGGCGGAACGAAACAAATTAATACCACTTTTGAGCCTATCGTACAATATAAGGTTAACGAAGGAGTTAATATCAATCCCTTCTCTAATAAATTATCTCAGTGGAATGAGATCAACCACATTGGATGAAGTGCTGTTGGAGCGATTCACGATGTTATATATCTGGGTGTCACCTTCGCTTCGAAGTTGCTAATGAAAAAACCTCTTGACAACGCATAATCCAACGCTGCAGGAGCAATAATGGTGTGCAGGCTAACCGATGACAAGTTGTATAGATGTAGCCCGAATACCCTAAGATTAAGATAGCTGTGCACCATGATAATCAGACTTATTATAGTATATGGAGCGGTTGCCCGCGCATCGCAAGCAATTTTGGTTGCAGTGTACAGTACAGTCGGAAAGTATTAGACCAAGATAAAAAAAAAATTTTGATGTTGAAATAGCCTCAGAATCGTATTTTTCCAGATTGAAAATGCTCAAGCGAAAGGAAATATCCGTCGAAATACGAGCCCAAATCAATATTTTGCAACAGGGAAAAACTATCGAGAAATAGCCAAACTTTTGAAAATATCTCTGTGTTTAGTTCATACGGCCATTAGAAGATATGGGGGAACTGGACAAAATACTAACAGAATACGATCTGGTCGACCAACAAAGCCAAATCAAAGAATCGACAATAAAATATATGCAATAAGTAAGGCCGATCGACGGGAATCTGCATCATAAATACAATGAAGACTTGGATTCACCAATATAGCTCACGACAGTCAAAGGCCGGCTTAAAGAAAAAGGTATGATTGGACGCATTGCTGTCAGAAAGCCACTTCTACGGGCAGTAATAAACAAAAAAACTGAAGTTCGCTCAAGAACATATTGACTGGACCATTGATCAGTGGAAATCAGTTTTATGGTCAGACGAATCAAAATTCGAACTTTTCGGTAGCCATAGGCGTCAATATGTTCGCAGAATAAATAAAAGATTCAAAGCAGATTGCATTGTGCCAACTGTGAAACATGGCGGTCGCTTAGTGGTGGTTTGGGGCTGTTTCAGCTACGCTGGCGTTGGTCAACTAAAAAAAATTGAAGGAATTATGAAAAAAGAGAAGTACCACAGTATACTCCAACGCCATGCAATACCATTTGGCATTAATTTTATTGGTCGTGGATTCATTTACGAACAAGATAACGATCCGAAACATATATCAAAACATTGTACTTCTTATTTAGAACGAAAAAAAAAAAGACGCAGGTGCCCTTGACACATTAGAGTGGCCACCATAATCCCCCAATTTAAATCCCATCGAGCTATTATGGGAAGAATTGGATCGACGTGTGAGAGTCTAAAGCCAACAAGCCTTCCTGACCTCTGGGATTGTTTGAACGAAGCGTGGAATAATATTCCACATCAAACTCTTCAAAAACTCATAAAAAAATGCCGAAATTGTGCCCTGCAATCATCAAAGCAAAAGGTGGCCATTTTCAAGAAAATCGCTTAAAGTAACATACTCACTGTTTTCTTATAAATTTTGATGGAAATTCATTAAAAATGTCTTCGGATCATAGAACTACGTTGAATGTACAAAACTCCTGCGAATATGTGAATAATATTTTAATAAATGATACGATAAATTGACGAAAATAACTCTTTTCATCTTGTTCTAATACTTTCCGACTGTACTATAGAAGTCACTTACCAAACTCCAACGCTAGGCATGCGTTTCCATCGTTAAAGCAATGCTGATCGAGCTGACCCCGCTACACAAAGTAGTAAAACAGACTGCTAGGTGTATCCTGGCGAGCAAAGCTAAAGAAAGTTACAAGTAGAAGCAGGGTCATTTAGCACCTCAACATTGAAAAACCGAGAGAGCAACTTAAATTTCTCCAGTTTCCCAGAAACGCCTTTATCATAATTATAAGATTTGGAAAGGGCTTTAAAGTAGAATTGCACCTCATGGGACATTTGCTGAGTTGAGAGCTTCCACCCAAACCATACACTAGCAGCATTGGTGACGTTCTTCGTGCATCTTTCAGGCGGAAATATGAGCTGAGAATGACAATGAGCTATGGCAACTTACACAATAAAGGATCGGTTTAAGAAATAAAAGTTACCTATATCAATAACACATTAGTGTGACCAATTGGCGCCGGTTGGCGGAGCGAAGAAGTGACTGGGCGCCTTGTTGGACGGCCATAACCGTTTAGACGGTTCAGCGCCAATTAAGTAAGTAATATCAATAAAACCAGCACTGGATTGAAACAACAGGTTTGTTACAGCAAAAGGAATTGCTGAAGGGATATAAAACAAAAGCTGTATAAAGCGACGATAAATCTGTACAAAACCAACTTGAGAAAGTTAACGGGAATACTTATAGGTCACTGCAGGTTCAAGGGCCACTTGCACAAACATAGCATATAAAAATATCCGTTTCTTCTGCTATAGAGCGGATTAGACTACAGATCACAGCTTTCTCGAATGTGATGTCATTGCGAGAATAGGACTAAAGATTTTCGTTTCACCCAAGCTTGAATATATTTTTAAAGTTGTCTAACATTGATTGCTGTCTACTTTTTTCCGACAGGGTATCTATGTACATATGTCGCGTATGTGTACATATATTTGTATTTCTGTAAGCATTTGTAAACTGTAAAGCTTTATTTTTGTAATTTTGTTTTTACTGCTGCCATTTTTGTATTTCTTTATACCTTGCGTTCGCAAACATTTTGCACGTTCAATACGTTTCTGCTAGCACTTGTTTTTGTTTTTATTTTGTGTGTTGGTTTTTTTGCCACCACTGCTGGTTTTACTATTCTTTTAACGCTTCATTTCATGTGTATGTGTTGTTTTCGCTAGTTTACATTGGATCGGTTCAAAAGTCTTCATTAATGAAAAACTCATGAATGTATCTAAATATTTTATGAGAAGGTTCAAGCGCAGAATTTCGGAAACGAGAATACCCTGTGACAGACGGTAGCTCGAATATATTTTAAGTACTCTATAAATGGTTATTAAAATATTTGCAAAATGTATAAATATTTGATTGGACTAATGGTTATATGTAATATGTTCAAACAGAAAAATAAATTGAGGCAATTTCGATTTAAATTGAGTGGTGTTCATACAACTCAATTTAGCTTACACAATAGCAATTTGATAGCTAGTTGGCTCATCTCTACAGCAACAACATACCTTTGTTGAGACTGTCAAAATGTGCGTGTTGGTATTAGGAATGGAATGAAATGAAAACATAAAACTTTGAAATTTTTGCGTGTTGTAAGAAACTGTGTTCAATATTTTGGTGTCATTTTGAGTTTGCCATCTTCTTCTGACAATCCCTACTCCAGTGAAATGAAAAAAATTAAGTTAGACCAATCTAACAAAACGAATAAATCTTTGCAAGTACGACTAAGATTTTCCAAGTTATCTCGTTATCAACTTTGAGTTGAGCTTACGTCTTCGTCACAATATCCCAATGACAAAAATTGCTAAATTATACGTAAACGTCAAAAATGTCCAACTCGATAAATCTCCACATTCGAAAAGGGAACATAGAAGAAACGTGAAAATAAAGTAAGGGAATTTTGTGGGATGTGGGACAAACAAAGGGAACAAGAGGAAGACATAGAATGAAAGTAAACGTAGGAGTTAGGGTGTTGGTTTGAGAGAAAGTAAGCTTTGGTTTTGATTTTACTGACCTCGAGTCAGCATACCAAAAAGAAAATTATAAAATTTGTAAAGACGTAAAAATGTTTTTTTTTTTTTTTTGGAACAGCCTTATGTATTAATTTTTGAGTATGTATATTAGAGCGGGTCAAATTTATTGTTGAAAAAGCATATCCAGTTTCTGAATCTGTGGGTCATACTGAGTAATATTGTCCATAGGACCATAGGTCTGAAATGAATTTCGAGCCTCCCTAATTTTGTTAGAAAATGTTATATCCCAATTCGAATCCGAATTTGACATTTATTTTCATGTATTTTATTTGTGAGAGCCGCTATTCGGATTGGGATATAAAATTTTCTAACAATATTAGGGAGGCTCGAAATTCATCTCAGACCTATGGTCCAATGAACAATATTACTCAGTATGACCCATAGATTCAGAAACTGGATGTGCACCTGAAGTTCCCCCCCCATACAATTTGACCCGCCCTAATGTATTTGTAAAAATATATTTGAAAAGGAAAACAAATATACATATATTTTCATATCTTCAAAATTGTGCAAAAAAATGTCAACGTTTACCTCAAATTTGTACACAAACAATTGCATTGGCCACCAACGTCATTAGCAATAGCCGTCAGGTATAAGCGGTTAAATGGCGGTAGCCAACAAACACTTTTACAATCTTCCTCTCGGCCAAACTATAAAACTATAAAAGTATGAATATGCACAAACATACTTACATACTTTTAATTAAGTACACTAAAGCTATGTGGTTGTGGTTGGAGATCAACGAACATAATTGATCAAGTATTTTCAAAGCTTTACAACGCACAGCAATCGGCGCCAAAGCAAGCAAATTGGAAAAGTAAAGCAAAGTGGTTAACTGGTATATGTATATTGATGTAGTGCCAAATGCTATAGTGAATTGATGTGTGTGATGTGCCGCGGCAACACCAAGTGCTGTAGTAAAGTGAAGGTGGTCGTCGACACCAAACCATAACTTGTGGCCGCACCCAATCGTGTTCGCTTTAGTAGTTTTCGTGCACCGTCTAGCCCACCCCCATCCGCTTCGCATCAAAATGCAGTTTTGTCGATTCGCATGACTTTTATTTTGTCGTTGTTTCTAACAACAGAAACAAAGCAAGTAAAAATAGCAAAACAGTCAAAGAGCCCACTAACTGGCCAGTTTTTAGCATTCATTTATGAGGAAACAAAGGAGCAGTTTATGATTGAGAGAACGCATTCCCTGTAGGAAATTTATCCAGTTTTGATGATAAATCTCTTTGTTGGAGCTTGGAGTCAGCCGGAAGTAAAGCTGCCGGACCATTCATTGCAGCGTCTTCCAAGCGGAATTCGGATGCCGCTACTACTAAAGTGACTAGTGGACGGGATTGTATTCCGTGCGTTATGTGTTAGAGAACATTAACTCGGATAGCCTGGCCGCTATTGAAGTACTGGGCTCCAAAACTATGCGGTCGTGCGTGGTTGACAAGTACCTCGCTCGCAATGTACCGATATCTCCTCTTACCACGTGTCGAGGTCATTCTGGTCAGCTCTTAATGTCAAGAGGTCAGTGGGACAACTAGGGTTCACTAAGGCTCATTCAATGGTGATTGGAGTGTTTTGTCGGCATTCCGGTGTCCTGGTCAACCCCATCTATGTTAGTTGAAGGAAGATGACGAGGTAGATTTAACAGCTACAGAAGAGATTTCGCGAGAACAAAACGTTTAGATATGGATATGTCGTCACAGCAGAGTCTACAAGTGTTCAAGTTAAACAGCGGCCACCCAACCTAAACGCAACTTTAGATGTAGACTGAATTCGAACGATCTAGAAAACTCTTTCTAGTGTGATTGATATCTTCATTGAGTATCGAGTACTTTTCGTACGATATTGTTAGTTATTCGATCCTCTTTGAAGGATTATAAAATCGCTTATCAGCGCGCTGTTTTCGACATAAGAGTCCCTACTCAGCGGAGTATTTGCTTTCTATTCTAGAGGCTCTGGTTTAACTCACTGAGCAGCTAATATTAAAAATCGCTGTTCTTAAAAAGCTTAGGTATGAACATATATACCGAATACCGTTCTTAGGAATAAAAGAAAAAAGTCCAAGAGCCATCCGTGCGAAATTTTTTTTTCTTCAATTGCGTTGCCGAAAAGGGTTGTGACATGCAACTTGGTGCTTCTTTTGTAAAATAAATGCAATTCTGCGGTCGGAATAGTATAAGAGCGTTTTAAATGAGGGATTTCCTACATCGGTAAGACTGCCATAGACTTTAAAAGGCCAGTGACAAGCAGGGAGGGACTGTTTTATCAAAGTATCGATCTTGACCCGTAGCCGGAGTCGTTACTATTGAAGGCACCACCTCCTGCTGTTTGCCAAATCTGTCTTCATAAACAGCGAAGCTTATAAAACAGTGAAGAAGCATGAGTCTATTTTGCTGCTGTGTTATAGTTTTTTTAAAAGCTTAAAATGAGACACCTGAGCGTTTGTTTGCAAAATATGTTATTTTGAAATCCGTGAATAAACAATAGACTTCGACGATGTTACTACTCCGATTGTTCAGCGCCGACTAACAAATTTAGTAAACATAAAATAGCGAAGCAATCTGTGTGAATCGAATCAGCCTAATTGTGCTCTGAAACGACGACCCCTGTTTCCGACGCAAATGGAGCTACTATTCTAACGCTACGTCACACACTAATTTGAGAAATTTCAAGCTATTAACCAGAATTTTGTTCACTGGTAATTGACTTCCCTATAGGGTACTATTCATTACTAAAAACTGCATGCACATTTTAGTAGAATTGCGTCATAGTTGGCACTCACCTCAGTGAAGTAAACGCGCCCCCAACGTTGGTCGCCTCCCAGCCACCCAATAAGTATTTTGCTTACTCACAGACAACGCAGTACACTAAAATCTGATACGAGAGAAAATTTCAGAAAACTGCAATTGGACAGGCTCATTTTTATACCCACCTGTACTTGTACACAGGGTATTATAACTTTGATTGGATAACGGTTGGTTGTACAGGTATAAAGGAATCGAGATATATATAGACTCCCATATATCAAAATCTTCAGTATCGAAAAAAACAAATTTGATTGAGCCATGTCCGTCCGTCCCTCCGTTAACACGATAACTTGAGTATATATTGGGATATCTTCACCCAATGTGGTACACGAGCTTATCTGGACCCAGAATAGATTGGTATTGAAAATGAGCGAAATAGGATGATAACCACGCCCATTTTTTATATATATAACATTTTCGAAAACACAAAAACCCTGATTATTTAGTAAATAATACACCTAGAATGTTGCAATTTGACGTGTGGACTGATATTGAGACTGTTGGTAAAAATTTGAAAAAAAAAAAATTGTTTAAATGGGCGTGGCTCCGTCCACTTGTGATAAAATCAATTTTACAAATATTATTAATCATAAATCAAAAATCGTTAAACTTATCGTAAAAAAATTCGACAGAGAGGTTGCCTTTACTATAAGGAATGCCTTGAAGAAAAATTAATGAAATCGGTTAAGGACCACGCCCACTTTTATATAAAAGATTTTTAAAAGGGTCCTGGACGAAAATAATAAGCTATATCTTAGCGAAAAAAGCTTTATATCAATGGTATTTCATTTCCCAAGTGGATTTATAACAATAAAAAGGAAAAACTTCAAATTTAAAAAATGGGCGTGGCACCGCCCCTTTTATGACTAAGCAATTTTCTATGTTTCGGGAGTCATAACTCGAAGAAAAATAACGGATCGTAATAAAATTGGGTACACAAATTTTTCCTATAGCAGGAAATATTTCTAGAAAAAATGGACGAGATCGGTTAAAGACCACGCCCAGTTTTACATAAAAGATTTTTAAAGGGGTCGTAGACGAAAATAATAAGCTATATCTTAGCGAAAAAGAGCTTTATATCAATAGAATTTTACTTTCTAAATTGAATTACAACATTAAATTGGAAAACACTAAAATTTTCGAAAATAGGTGTGGCACCGCCCCTTTTTGATCTAAACAATTTTCAATGTTTCGGGAGTCATACTTCGAGGAAAAATTTGCATATCGTAACAAAATTGGGTACACATATTTTCCTTATAGCACACTCAGAGAAAATGCTGGTCTAAAATCCAGCACCAATGGACTCAATTCAAGCTTTTCATGTTCTTACTTTTTTGTTCTTGAAAAACGAACGACCGGTTCTTAAAACAACAACCTTGTGCTTGAACTGACACCATTTTCTTGAAAAGAGAACGGCTGGTCTTAAAATATGAACACATGTTCTATTAATGAGAACGACGTTCTTAAATTAAGAACAATGTTCTTAAATTAAGTTCAAGAAAAAAGAAACGGTACAATTCATGTGCACTACAATGTTAAATACAACATTTGGCACAAGCTACCAAGCAGTTTTAGTGGCCCAGCGGCTATGATGTTGCGGTTGCGATCGTGTGGCGCGAGTTCGATCACCGCCAAACTGAAGTTTTTTTTATTTTACGTACAGTTCCATTCACATATGCACAGGTAATTCTCAAACTTGTTATGAATGTTTTAAGTATATATTAAGATGGTATCAATAAAAAGAAGAATTTCTCAATGAGAACAATACGTGAAAAAATGCATATTATGCGTATTTTTAATCTTTTGGATGTTAGTAATAGTTTTTTTGTTATTCATATTTTTTATTAATGACAAAAAAAATATTATTAATAAAAAAATGGGTATTAGTTGAAGAAATTACCTTCCCACAGCCCCAAAAGATGAAGCACAAACCGTTCTTGAATTGAGACGGAAAAATGTTAAATCGACCACAAATCGTTCTCGAAGAGTGAGAACGAAAAATCTTAAATCAAGCCCAAGTAGTGCTTGAAATGAGCACAGAAAGCTCACACATCAATACCAAAGTGTTCATAAAATATGAACGGTGTGCTCGCAAAAACTGTTCTTAAAACGAGCCCATCGGTCACGAGTTAAGAAAAAACGTACTTAACAGACTTTTGTCAACGAATGTTCTTAATTTTGAACATGTTTCGTTCGTTATAGAACGATTTTTTCTCTGAGTGCAGAAAATGTTTCTAGTAAAAATGGATAAGATTCGTTAAGGACCACGTCCACGTCCACTTTTATAATAATGACTTTAAAAAGGGTCGTAGGCAAAAATAATAAGTTAAATCTTAGCGAAAAATAGTTTTGTACCGATCGTATTTTGTGCCATTATAACAAGAAATGGGAAAAAATTCAAATCTTGAAAAATGGGCGTTTCACTGTCCCTTTCTTACAATGCATTTCCCATCGTTTCTGGAGCCATAACTCGACGAAAAATTTAGTGTTTAACAGGAAATATTTTCAGTAAAAATGGACTAAATCGGTTAAGTCGCCTTCTTTTATATGAAATATTTTGTAAAAGTGCGTAGATGCAGCTATTATAAGCAAGAATAAGCTATTTCTAGTAAAAGTTGGACAATTTCGTTAATAACCCTGCCCCTTTTTTTGTAATAACGGCTTTTAGTACAATGGCACTTATGTGTTTATGTTTATTGCTCTGTTATATCTTTGTTTTGAATTAACAGTAGGGAAATCCCCATATCTGAAGGAAAACTGCATTATTACCCGCTCAAGGTCATTACCCGCTCAGTGTTATCCTCTGTATCCTTTTTGCTTCTTTTAAACGAAAATTAGTTCAGAATAGAACCATATGTATCTGTATTATTGCGCAGCCTTGTAACACTATTAAGCACACAAAACAAACACCAACAGCATTTCAAGTGTACAGCTGGGTATGTAATGTTCGATTTCACCCGAACTTTGACTTCCTTACTTGTTTTTTAATAATTTTCGATATTTTTTTAATTCTCAAGTAACAATAGAAAAAAATGCTCAACGGTTCGAGGAAATGTTAATTATCAATTTTGATTTGCTGTGTTGCTCAACATTTGAAATTAAACTCTTTGAAATAAAGGTTTTTGGGGTCCCTAAGTATAGTTTTTAAGGGCATAATTCTATGTTGCAAACGAATCGTCTCTAAGCGATTTCATCTAGCAGCGGCATTCTTTATCATTTTCGTTCGGCCTTAACCTTTCTTAGGTTATCTCTAACAGGAAGGCGAAAGCAATTGTGAAATGGCATGTTTCCACGCTTAGCACAATGCAAATTCACGAATGATTCGTCACTGACGCGGAACCAACGTTCGTTTCGTAGTAGAAATAATTCGGTTTTCCGATTGAGCATATCAACAAAACAAGATATTTCTTTCACCAATCGGAATAAAAGAATTGTTACTTGACTACTATTTAGCAGTCGATTTTAACTAAGTTAATGTGTGTTTTGAATGCCGCAGTCAACTTAAAAACAAATTAACAACAAAATATGAAAAATGCAAACTAAAACTAAATTCTTCAAGAAGTATAAAATTAAAATTTGTGCGGGCATCAGCGATTTTCGAAGTGTTTTGTACTAAACGAACAAATTAAATGAGCTGCGCACAATTTTTTTTTTACAATTTGCTGCGCCAACTGATATGAAGCACAAAATAAATTAAAATGTAAAACTTCGTGCTAAAAATTTGTGTTTCACATACACATTAAAAATCATAACGGTTGATTTGATTTACATTGCATCACACCGCATACGGTGCAGTTTTATGTATGTAGTTGCTGTTGCATTTCGTGTATTCCGTGTTTTCGATTTCGTTTTCGATTCGAAAACCAACGGAACATTATCCGCATCGTACAAAATAGCAATTATAGTACGTGTAGAATCTGGCGGAGGCAACGCGCAGGATGGCGCTGCTGCGGAGCCGACTAGCCCTGGAAAAACATCGACTACAACAACAACATCAGCAACTATATCAACAACAACAACAGCAGCTCCAACACCAACTGGTGCCAATAACACTACTAGTCCGGTTCAACAATGTGCTTCGTTATGCGTCACAGAACAAAATTTCCCGCCATTGGATCGCAATAATTCACCAAAGGTGAGTTTCTAGAGAGATGAGAACAGTGTTATCTTTTATAATTTGTAAATTTGAAGTGGCGCGCCAAATTTTGTTAACTTTAATAACTTCTTCAAAAGCATCATGGATCAAATTTGACGGCAGTAGATACTAATTTTATGATATAAAACTAATTTAACCCTTACGCGTTGAAGTTTTATCTCCACTCTCCTAATTGTTATTTTGACATCTTTTTTTTGTAAAATTTGAGAATATTACACTGAAAGAAATGGTGCTAGTAAAATCAACAAATCGGTTCTGTTGTTCTTTACTTAACGGAGATTCGGTAAAATTGATCGAATTATGGTTAATTCGACCGAGTTCTTTGTCAAGCGAACAAATTAGTTAGTCATTTCAACAGAAGAGAAATTGCCGCTCTTAAGTTAACAAAATTTTGTAAAATTGACAGATTCGTAATCAATCGTAACTGATTTTTCTGTTAACACAACTGATCCCACTGGTCATTTCAACAGCGAACAACAGTCAATACATGAGCAAATTTCAAAGAGAACTTTACGCTCACTGTGCTCTCTACTTTGTACTTATGACGATGGTGCCACTTGTTAAAAAAAAATACCAAAATAAGAAAACCACCAAATCGAAAAAACACGCAAAATGGGAAAACAACAAAAAACTAGTTTTTCAATTATCAATACAAAACGAAAAAACTCTTTTTTGAGTTTACTGTGCAAAAAATTATGAGATACTGGGACACCTATTTCTCGGGTACAATTTTGCAACTTCTCGTCCAATCGAAATGCAAAATTGCGCCCTCTTGTTGCAAAAGTTTTGCTTGAACGAACAGAATTTTTCCAAAGTTAGTAACATTTTGTTCAAGTTTTTATGAATTTTCACTCACGCGAACGAATCTAATAAGATAATAAAAAAACATCCTTTTTTAATGTTGATGTTTCCGACAAAATAAGTTTGAGTTGTTTTGGAATCTTTTCAACTTAAAGTGTTACGAAAATTAAACTTGCCGAATTACATGTAAAGTTACTCCAGTGGTGAATTACTTTCCTGCGATTTGATTCTTTACTTTTCTATAACTTACAAGTTCTCTATTTAAAATGTTATGTCAAACATTTATACTAAAAGTTTAGTTCGAAACAATCAAGTGTGGCAACTACATGCGAGAGAAGAAATTGACAATGAGCTGAGCTGCAACTGAAAGAATTGAGAATCAGTTTTGTGACTACTATATTCATTTCTTTATTCATATGTATGTTTATTAGCAAGCATGCGTGTTTATGGTCGCCGTGGTGTGATGGTAGCGTGCTCCGCCTACTACACCGAAGACCCTGGGTTCTCACTCCGGGAAAAGCAACATCAAAATTTCAGAAACAAGCTTTTTCAATTAGAAAAAAAATTTTCTAAGCGGAGTCGCCCCTCGGCAGTGTTCGACAAGCATTTCTGCCATGAAATGCTCTCAGTGAAAGCTCATATGCCTTGCAGATGCCGTTCGGAGTCGGCATAAAACAAATAGGTCGCGTCCCGACAATTTGTAAGAAAAATTTCTAAGAAAAGGAGCACGACGCAAATTGGAAGAGAAGTTCGACCTAAAATCTCTTCGGAGGTTATCGCGCCTTACATTTATTTATATGGCAACATAGGTACTTTCATATAAATGCTGTCGCAACAACTTTTTTTTGTTCATTTGACTACTAAAACGGTCAATTACGAATCAACGATTTGTGCGCTGTTGATTCAACATCTTGTTGCGATGGATAACAATTTACAGAAATTTCGGTTGAATGACCCGTATTTCGGTTGATTTTACCAGTCTATCCATCGCAAATAGCCGCTGAATCAACTTCGCACAAACTGTGATTCTAAATTGAATCAAATCAACAACAAAAAGTTCACCATCCCACTGTAGCCATCTAGCCATGCTCTGTTAAGTAACAACCATTATTACTCTGCAGGTTAAACCCTGTACAAAATATCTACCAATCATTTAGACAGTAAGTTGTGGAAGCTTTACGTGGAGGAGAGAATGAAAAAGGCCTCGACGGCACTTAATGCATCTAAAATGGGTGTACGTTGGATCTATAGCACTCTATCTCTCATTGGGTAATTACAGTGATTGTAAAGCTTATCGCATACTATGGAGTCCTTGTTTGGTGGGGGGCCATACAAAAATAAAAAGGCTCAAAAATTTAGAGGGGTTATGCAGGCTTTCAATGCTGAGCAAACGGGTGCCGTGAAAACAAAAAAGCCGTGAATGCTGCATTGTATGCCATTTTGCTCATTCCACCTATAGATCTAGTCACGAAGAACATAGCGTTAAGTACTACAAAGAGACTTAATGCCCCGATGCAGCTTGAGCGCAGACCATACGCCCATTCTAGCAGAGCGTCATCAAATACTGAACGAACAGACTACCTTATGCCCTATATGCGCTTCCAAGGGACTCTTAGAGGTACGATAGAGGTGGAAGGTTAACCCAAGCGCACTCAAATGGCAGACACTTCCTTAGCTGTATGGTAACCAAGGCATGCCGTAATTGTTACTGGTAACTGCTATGTATGTATGCATTACAGAAGTATGCATATAAAAATAAAAAAACGAAATTGAAGTCTATTTTTAAATCTTGACTTTTAAATTAAGGTTGAAAAGAATGCCCAAAAAAATGTTCTAATATTTTTTGCACTGCCTTACCGATAATTTCCAGTGATTTGGGTTTCTTATCTATTTCGGCCGGGTGCGAGTTCGCCTAAATTTTAGGTACCTTAACTAATACTAATAATGGAACTTCCCAGAACTGCAATAATTTAGGAAAAAGCTGTAAAAACTGTGCGAGTTGATTTGGTATTTTTAATGCGTTTTCACGCTTAAAAAGAACAGAGGTCAATTAGGGTCCGTGGTAAGTACCTATCCCAAGATAGCAGTGGCTCCGTTTTATAAGGCTTTTTTTCGGACATAGTGGGGCACGTGCACAATAACCTTTTCCACAATCTCGAATTCAATACTGTGATGTTGGTACGCCTCCAATAACTTCTTTAGGCCAATTAGTGCACTTGGCTGCAAAATATGTTCAGATTGCGGTCCATATTTGAGAAGGATCCAATTCTTGTGTCGCCAACATCAGCTTGAACAAAATTGAGCTCACCATCACGTCCAATCGATCGGACCTTAATCGCAGCAGGAATCATCGCTCTATGATCTATGATTTACTTAAATTGAATGGACAAGAGCCATTTATTTGCATACACATACAATATTGAAAAATCAATATTTTTGTTTTTGAAATTTGACATTTGAATTTAGGTTGAAAAGTATGTCCATAAAAATTCAAAATTTTTATTTTGCACTGCCTTACGTACAGTTTCCAGTGGTTTAGGTTTTTTCTCTATTTAGGTAGAAATTTAGGTCAACTCGCACACAGCCTTAGGTAACGAGTTGAATACAAACTTACATACTGCCTTCATTGGCGCTTAACCGTTTAAACGGTTATGGCCGTCCAACAAGGCGCCCCAGTCGATAAAAATACTTACTTAGCAGGTGCATCATCTTTCATTAGCATAATATGGCCCAGCGAGTAGCTGCGGGGCATGCGCCTTACCAACTTCTCGCCGCAGTATTAGAATAGCTCTGCAGGCAATCCATCACCGCGGCCTTGTTGTTTTTTTGTGTTCCCTCCCTCCATAATCTAAGTACTCTCTGATCATCGGTTACAAGGTCGTCGTCGTTTTAGTTCTTACAGTAGTTTTCCCTGGACTTAAAACCTCCCACCTGTCGCCGAATTTTTTTGGTACAATTTGTGGGCGTTATTCCTGGTGGATACAAGCTTAAACTCCTCGCACTCAATCAAGCCTTTCTGCCTCTGTTTTTTCTTCGTTTAAATACGTCTCTCGGCGGCCACCGTGGTGTGATGGTAGCGTGCTCCGCCTATCACACCGTATGCCCTGGGTTCAACTCCCGGGCAAAGCAACATCAAAATTTTAGAAATAAGATTTTTCAATTAGAAGAAAATTTGCTAAGCGGGGTCGCCCCTCGGCAGTGTCTGGCAAGCGCTCCGATTGTATTTCTGCCATGAAAAGCTCTCAGTGAAAACTCATCTGCCTTGCAGATGCCGTTCGGAGTCGGCATAAAACACGTAGGTCCCGTCCGCCCAATTTGTAGGGAAAAATCAAGAGGAGCACGACGCAAATTGGAAGAGAAGCTCGGCTTTAGATCTCTTCGGAGGTTATCGCGCCTTACATTTATTTTTTTTTTAAATACGTCTCTCGTCGCCTTTCCACTCGCGATAGGGTTCACACACTGTTCTTTTTGCGCTCGCTTTTAACTTAGCCCCGTAGGCAACGTCTTTTCGTGGAACCTCTATAGGATATCTGTCCCGTACAACAGAGTTTTCAGGCATGGAGGTTTTCGCCATTTAACATGGTATGTTGTCCAAGCTTCGGAAGATGTTTACTAATAGGACGTAGTGCAATATTTTTTAAACAAATCTTGAAGATGGGTTATTTATATAAGATATATACATTAGACTGGATCGATTTATTAACCGATATCGCGCCATAATTTTTCGATAGGATTTGGGCTCAGGGAAAAAAGTTCCAATACGCATACCAAAAAAAAAATTTTCGAGCCTGCGAAATTTCATTTTTTTGACTTTTTTCGACTTTGATTTTTAAGGTTTTTTTCATGACCTACTAAAAAATTTCATATATGTTTTTTTTTTTTCAAAAAACTTTTATCGACAACGTCTTTAGCGGATATTTCTGGGTCGGACAGGGTATACATATGAAAATTTGTTTAATAGGTCCTGAAAAAAACCTTAAAAATCAAAGTCAAAAAAATGAAATTTCGCAGGCTCGAAATTAATTTTTTTGGGTATGAGTAGTGGAACTTTTTTTTCCTGATCCCAAATTCTATCGAAAAATCGATGGCGCGATATCGCTTAACTTTCGTCCATACAAATCGACCCACCCTAATATATATATAACTGATTTTTATACGCAGCTGAGCAGAGCTCACAGAGTATATTAACTTTGTTCGCATAACGGCAATCCGGCATAAACTAATCGAGATAGATATACACTTCTATATATCAAAATGATCTGGGCGAAAAAAGAAATTTATTTAGCCATGTCCGTCCGTCCGTCCCTCCGTAAACACGATAACTTGAGCAAAAATCGATATATCTTTACTAAACTTAGTTCACGTACTTATCTGAACTCACTTTATCTTGGCACAAAAAAATGGCCGAAATCCGACTGTGACCACGTCCACTTTTTCGATATCGAAAATTACGAAAAATTCCGTAATTATATACAAAATATGAAAAAAGGGATGAAACATTGTAATTCGATTGGTTTATTGACGCAAAATATAACTTTAGAAAAAACTTTGTAAAATGGGTGTGACACCTCCCATATTAAGTAGAATAAAATGAAAAAGTTCGGCAGGGCGAAATCAAAAGCCCTTGGAATCTTGGCAAGAATACTGTTCGTGGTATTACATATATAAATAAATTAGCGGTACCCGAAAGATGATGTTCTGGGTCACCCTGGTCCACATTTTGGTCGATATCTCGAAAACGCCTTCACATGTACAACTAAGGATCACTCCCTTTTAAAACTCTCATTAATACCTTTAATTTGATACCCATATCGTACAAACACATTCTAGAGTCACCCCTGGTCCACCTTTATGGCGATATCTCGAAAAGGCGTCGACCTACAGAACTAAGGCCCACTACCTTTTAAAATACTCATTAACGCCTTTCATTTGATTCCCATATCGTAAAAGCACATTCTAGAGTCACCCCTGTTCCACCTTTATGGCGAAATCCCGAAATGGCGTCCACCTATAGAACTATGGCCCACTCGCTTTTAAAATACTCTTTAATACCTTCCATTTGATACCAATGTCATACAAACACATTCCAGGGTTACCCTAGGCTCATTTTCCTACATGGTGATTTTCCCTTATTTTGTCTCCAAAGCTCTCAGCTGAGTATGTAATGTTCGGTTACACCCAAACTTAGCCTTCCTTACTTGTTACATATTCTATGAATAGGTGGATCAGATTTTTCTATGAAGATCGAAACAAACTTATATTTTTGGAGTTTCTCGTTTCGCTGGGAAATTAACAGTTATTTTTAAGTTTTTTTATTTTGCTCAGAAATTTATATTTTAATCAGCAAATACTTATATACATATATTTTTCAGAAATCCAAATCGATTTTTTTATTTGCTACGGCTATGCCATGAAATGGGAAATATATTATCGGCAACCAACTCATTAAAAGAAACTCAAAGGGATTTTGTTAATTCTCTTACTCTTGCTCTACTTACCGATCATCCAATTTTAACCATCACAGCCTCTATCGAAACTTTTGTAGAGAACCCTTAATTGGCAGAGTGTAAATATTAGAACGAATACTCAGAGCACTTTTTTTTAATAATGGCACCAGTATGGATCAAATACAGTCATTTTCTTGTTAAACAAACAAACTATATTCGTCTGGCAATGTACAATGTTTCCTAAAGACATTTAAAATATTTTAAACATTTGGTGCAATAGCGCATCGTGATGACACCCGTAAGTTCACTCACTGTATGCTTGTTTAGCTTGAAAAGGAAGGCAAAACGATCTTAACATCTCGCAAACATTCCATCTGGTCCACAGCAGGTCTATTTCCCTAATCTCATATTCTGCGATTTTCTGAGAAGATAACCAAGCGGAGTTCTCCCCCCATAAGGGTCTATCTCGGAATATTCCCTAGCCGACCTATTAGCAAATTCATTCCCTTCAATACCGCTGCGACCAGGGATCCAATTAAGGGAGATATTGAAATGCGTTATGAACACCTGCGAGGTTTTACACCTACTTGCGATATCCGATGCTATCATATTGGATTATAATTCCTTTAAAACAGTCTGGCTACCGGGACCGTACCGTACTGGAGCAGAGTAGCTGCTACCTTTAGGGCGTAGACCTGCAGACACAACACCACCTATACATACTCATTTTTTATGTACTAAACCATTACATCCCCATATAAGCCCATATTTTTATACTCAGCTGAGCAGAGCTTACAGAGTATATTAACTTTGTTTGCATAACGGCAATCCGTAACGGCATAAACTAATCGAGATAGATATAGACTTCTATATATCAAAATGATCTGGGCGAAAAAACAAATTCATTTAGCCATGTCCGTCCGTCCGTAAACAGGATAACATGAGTAAATTTTGAGGTATCTGGATGAAATTTGGTATGCGGCTTCCGGGGCGCTCATCTCAGATCGCTATTTGAAATGAACGAAATCGGACTGCAACCACGCCCACTTTTTCGATATCGAAAATTTCGAAAAACAGAAAAAGTGCGATAATTCATTACCAAAGACGGATAAAGCGATTAAACTTGGTAGGTGGGTTGACCTTATGACGCAGAATAGAAAATTAGTAAAATTTTGGACAATGGGCGTGGCACCGCCCACTTTTAAAATAAGGTAATTTAAAGGTTTTGCAAGCTGTAATTTGGCAGTCGTTCAAGATATCATGATGAAATTTGGCAGAAACGTTACTCATATTACTATTTGTGTGCTAAATAAAAATTAGCAAAATCGGTTGGGGAACACGCCCACTTTAAAAAAAAAATTTTTTTTCATCAAATTTTAACAAAAAATTTGATATCTTTACAGTATCTCAGTAAATTATGCCAACATTCAACTCCAGTAATGATATGGTGCAAAAAAATACAAAAATAAAAGAAAATTTCAAATGGTCGTCTAGAATACTTTTAATTCCATAAGTCGAACAAAAATTTACCAATGGTAGGGCATAGATTCTATGACGATAACTGTTTTATGTGAAAATGGGCGAAATCGGTTGAAGCCACGCCCAGTTTTTATACACAGTCGACCGCCTGTCCTTCCGCTTGGCCGTTAACATGATAACTTGAGCAAAAATCGATATATCTTTACTAAACATAGTTCACGTACTTATCTTGGTATAAAAAATTACCGAAATCGGACTATAACCACCCCCACTTTTTCGATATCGAAAATTACGAAAAATGAAAAAAAAAAATGCCATAATTCTATATCAAATATGAAAAGGGATGAGACATGGTAATTGGATTGGTTTATTGACGCAAAATATAACTTTAGAAAAAACTTTGTAAGATGGGTGTGACACCTCCCATATTAAATAGAAGAAATTAAAAAAGTTTTGCAGGGCGAAATCAAAATCCCTTGCAATCTTCCAGGAATACTATTCGTGGTATTACATATATAAATAAATTAGCGGTGCCCAGCAGATGATGTTCTGGGTCACCCTGGTCCTCATTGGGCCACTCCCTTTTAGAACCCTCATTAATAGCTTTAATTTGATACCCATAACGTACAAACACATTCTAGAGCCACCCCTGGTCCACCTTTATGGTGATATCTCGAAAAGGCGTCCATTATAGAAATAAGGCCCACTACGTTTTAAATAATCATTAACACCTTTCATTTGATACCCATATCGTACAAACATTCTAGAGTCACCTCTGGTCCACCTTTATGGCGATATCTCGAAAAGGCGCCCACCTATAGAACTAAGGCCCACTCGCTTTTAAAATACTCATTAACACCTTTCATTTGATACCCATATCGTACAAACACATTCTAGAGTCACCTCTGGCCCACCTTTATGGCGATATCTCGAAAAGGCGCCCACCTATAGAACTAAGGCCCACTCGCTTTTAAAATACTCATTAACACCTTTCATTTAGTACCCATATCGTACAAACACATTCTAGAGTCACCTCTGGTCCACATTTATGGCGATATCTCGAAAAGGCGTCCACCTATAGAACTAAGGTCCATTCCTTTTCAAAATACTCATTAACTAACACCTCTGATCCACCTTTATGGCGATATCTCGAAAAGGCGCCCACCTATAGAACTAAGGATCACTCCCTTTTACATCGCTCATTACCACCTTTCATTTGATACCCATATCGTACAAACACATTCTAGAGTCACCCCTGGTCCCACTTTATGCCGATATTCCGAAATGGCGTCCACCTATAGAACTATGGCCCACTCCCTTTTAAAATGCTCTTTAATACCTTCCATTTGATACCCATGTCATACAAACACATTCCAGGGTTACCTTAGGTTCATTTTCCTAAATGGTGATTCCCCCTTATTTTGTCTCCAAAGCTCTCAGCTGAGTATGTAATGTTCGGTTACTCCCGAACTTAGCCTTCTTTACTTGTTCAGATATAGAAATTTTCGCCATCAATTTTACAGCCCAAAATGTATTGGATGTTTGCGAATAGCCACGCAAGGTTAATTTTCAAAGAACTTATTCCTCTTATATGTGGATACATAGTTCTCAATAAATTAATGAGGTTATAGGTGGATAACATTCACGAAAGGTATAAGGCCTTCGGCACAGCCAAATACAACCTAGCCCTTACTTGTAAGGTTTAAATTTTGACCAATAACAGTTATTTGTAATCAGCGTCCATTACACATAAAATAATATAAAATTAACTCTCATTACGAAAAATGTTTATTTATATTTATAGGGCTCCGAAAGGTTGGGACCTATAGTTTTTCCTTCGACTCCTACTCAGAATATCGTAAATGCGACGCCGAGCCCAACAACTCCAAGAAAATCGTCAGACTATCCACAGCAAGCGACAAGTGTTAATGCTAAAAGTGAAAATAATGAAAGTTTTGCAGCGCCGATCATTTCCAGGGGCGTGGTGGCTGGTATGGGTGGGGGTCCGCCCGTCGGATTGGGAGGAGGAGTCGGGGCAGCAAATGTGTCCGCAATGTCCCCTGCTGGTTTGGGACAACAACAAAACAAAGATAACGCTCAGTTGGGAAAGAGTTGTAGTAGTCAAAATGCTGCTGTTGTTCATTCGACAGATAGCATATCAGCATCACCAGGAATGTTATCACCGATGGTTCAGACCCCAAGTACAAGTAGATCTTCAACGCCTGTACATCCAGCAACAATTACTAATGAAAATTCTTCGTCTGGACCGAATGGCCAACAAATACAGCAGCACCAACAATTGCTTCCACCAGCACAAACACAACAACAACCATCTGTTGCAGGTGTTCAACCGAATCTACCACCTCCATTCTCTGTGGCAGCATCTCAGGTGAGTAAAATACTATTAAATTTGTTTAAACAAAAAAATGTTGTATAGTTTAGTTGTATGGGTGTCAATCAATGGCTACATATGTGCCTCAACAAGCAATTACAGGCAAAGTCGAGTTAGGAGTTATTAGCGGTATTATATTATCCGAACTCTGAACTATACCCGCTAGTTAATTACACATTTATCTAGAGAAACGTTTGCTCCAAAATAAACTTAGGCTTACATCCGCATCCGGCCAGAGGCCGCAAAACTCAGTCAGACCTTGAGCCGAGTACGTCGGAGTAAGGCTTTTCTAGGGCCTTGCACCCAGCACCTTCGGTGTGGTAGGCATGCATGGTACCATCACACCGCGTTTTATGGATGATCTTTGGACTAAGGATAGTTTCGGAATTGTTTCCGTAATCATGTACAAAATCATTTCGGGATAAATTTCTGGATAGATAAGGAACCATTTATGGGCTATTTTAGGGATCATAACGAATCTAATTCGAAAACTTTGGCTACTGTTTTTATGTTTGTTTAACGATCATTTTTGGGATAGTTTCGGGACTATTCTTGGGAATTTCATCCGAAACATTTTTGGACTTGAAATGGTTTTTTTACTGATTTTTAGTTCAATGAAATTTTATATTCTATTTTCTTCTTATTCCAAAGTTAAATATATTGTAACGAATTTACTGCAAATCCTCCTATTTGCAATCTTCTGCTAAGTTCGAATCACTAAACTGTTGAATAAATAACCCAATATTGAATGATGGAAAAATGGCCTTTATTAAAGTACTTCACAATAACACTTATACTTTGCAACTAGCTTGCTTAATAACCAAACTGACTGATAGCCTAAATGAAAGTGATCTATTGCCCGACAGATAGCGTGCTTAACTGAAACTGCTTGTAGCGCCTCTACCGCTGGTGCTTTTGTACTCTGTGATTTCCTCGTGGCATCTTCTAGGCGCTTCCAGAATTTACTTAGTCACCGCCATATAATTATAACTACAGATGCACGTATATAGCTTCTCATATGCTTGTATTTGTGAGCGACACTTCCACAATTACAATTGCATACTTTTGGGAGCATCTCAGATATCTGCATGTGTTGGTGCATCTCTTCTCTGCTGCGTTTATGTAGATACAAGTGACTGTCTGCTTTATTGTTGTTGTGACTTCATTTACTTAGCATCAGACTAGGGATGTGAGTATCACTTAGTGCCACTCATATTCGTCACAATATGTATATAAATCTCGTGTCACGTTGTTTGTCCGCGATGGACTCCTAAGCTACTCAACCGATTTCAATTAAATTTGCACACCGTGTGCAGTTTGGTCCAACTTGAAAAACAGGGACTGGTCTATTCGAACAAATTCTATTCACGTTTTGATTTGCCTGAAATTTGGTATACATATACTCGTACTAGATTAGCATTTAAAATACTTTTTTTTTTGGGATGAGGACCAGGGACCGATCTTTTCTAACAAATTCTGTTCTTGGTTCGATTTACCTGAAATTGGGCATATATGTAGGTAGCCATTTGCCTAGATTAGTGCTTATGACACTTTTTTCAGGAAGTGGAGCAAGGACCGACTGGAACTGCGCCTGGGACTGGAACTGGAAGTGGAACTTGAGCTTGGACTTGGGGTGGGACTGGGACTGAGAAAAAGGTGTGGAAAAGAACAAGAACTAGATAGAAGAGAAACAAGGAAGGAGAAAGAGACAGAGTTAGACGTAGATAGAGAGCTATGGATAGATGGAGCGGAAAAGAAGTGAGTGTAAAGACGAATAGGGAGAAAGGGACGCAGAAAAAGAGAAATGCAGAGGAAACAGTGAGTAAAAAGATAACGAAAAGTGGGAGATAGGGGAAGGCAGAGTAAAAGACAAAGGCTGCTTAAAAGTTATGCAGATAGACCAAAGCTAGGATAGAGCAACATCTGCCGGTCTGCTAGTTATAATATACATTTTTAATATAGCTATAAAGTCATAGCAACAAAGGACTTCGGCTAATATCTAATAAGTTGGCAATCTTCTATTTTATATTTTTTTCTGTATTCTATTATAGGCTCAAACGGAAACAAGAAATCTGGTACCTTCCTCCGCACAACAGCTTATCGATGGCCCATTCGTTTCGAAGCTAGCAGCGAATACCGTTGGCGGGCATCACGTGCCACCGCCATCTAGTTCATCCATGCACATTAAGAATTTGCCACTTTCAAGCAATAGCACCCCGCAATCTTCGGTAGCACCGACTTCGATGATGCCAAGTTCTATTACCACAACTGCTACATCTGGGTCTATTGTCAGCGGTTTCGGAGTTGGTAGCCGTTTAGGTCCTGGGCCACCCATGCATCATATGCAAAGTGGCTTTGCGCCCGTCTCTGCTACAAACCCTGGCGTTGTAGCGAAACCTGGAGAGATGTCGAATACAGTGGATGCCCCAAAAAGTATCTCAGCGCCGCCGCTTCCACCAGTGATGAATGGCTATTTGCCCACATTTTTGCCGGCAAACGTATCTACACAAAATAGCGTACGCATTTCACCGCACATAACTCATATGACACCAGTGACAAGTGGCTCGTCTATTTCTGTTGTGCCGCTGACATCGACATCTTCAGCACAACAAACAGCGATCATACCTGGAGGTTCGGTGTCCATCAATGCGAATGTAACAATGTCCCTACCAGCTACAATGGCAGCGTCCTCGTCAGCGCCAATGACTTCAGTCACTATGGCAACCATGGCAACTATGCCAAGAGGTCCCTATTTGGTTAGCGCAACAACTGCAAGTACAATGTCGTCAAGTAGCGCATCACCAGCACTACCACCAAATCATGGAATGTTTAGTCAGGGCAATACGACAATTGCAATACCACCAGGTGCACCACCAATGTTAACTGGCGTACCAAATGGTATGGCGCCAATGCTAATACATTCACCCTATCGTACACCATATCCAGGATATCCATTATATACACCATATAGCGGTCTGCCACATAGTCCTTATCTTCCACCAGCTGTGCCATCCCCAAATGCATCTCCACGCACAATCGATACACGCACTGGCAGAGAAGTAGCACCTGTAGCTCCTTCTCCTAAAATAATTGCAGCCGGTATGCGACCGATGACACCTGTGAGTAGCGCTGCTCCAGTCTCGACGACGCCTGTTAGTAGCAGCGGCGGTAGCAGTAATATTAGTGGTGGTGGAGGTGGTACAACTATTGCTGCTCCTCCACAGCCGCCACCATCATCCCCAGCTTCAGTACAGATGCCGCTGCCAGGCATGATGCAAAATTCTGCACCTGGCATGCCGCCGAGTCAAGGGGTGCATTTAATGCACCATTTACCATATGGAAGCAGCCCACACGGACCACCGCAACAAATACCACCTGGCATGGGCATGCACATGGCTATGGGCATGCCAAATAATCATGGTTACAGTAGCAGCAGCAGTAACAACAATAGTAGCGGTATAAATACGAATACCACAACAACAGCAACTATAGCCAGCTCGACATCATTAAGCAGTAATATTAATAGTAACAATAGTAATGGCAGTGGTAGTAGTGGGGGTAACAACTCCGGCAATAACGTTATGGGCGGCAATACAAACGCAGTGCAACTGCAACAGAGGGGGGATGGATCACAATTGCTGCCGCCACCACCTCCACATATGCTTTCACATTCACATCTACCACCACCGCCGCCCACGCACCCTGGAACGGTAGCGGGCCCCCCACATATGCACCCAATGCCACATATGCTTATGCATCCACAACAACATGCAATGCTGCGCGGTATTTCTCCCAATTCGGCCAACACAAATAATAATAATAATAATACTGGTTGCCTACCTTTACATGGTAGTTCAGCATCTTCATCTGTGATTCAGAGAGTTATCTCCCCTAAAAATGAAAATCCCAGCAGAGAACGAGATATCGTTTACAGGTACATACACAAATTGTCACATATACAAATACATAATTATCGTTGACCCAGCCAATATTTTCTTGGAAATCATTTTTTCGAATTTTTCGCAGTTTAAAAGAAAGCGTATCTTTGTGAAGTTTCACAGTAATATGATAGTAAAATCAAATTGTTCTGAGCCCTTAGGTCCACAGGTTGCATCCGAGGAATGGCACACAGTGCTATCAACGGGACGGTTTTCAAATCTCCCGTCATACTGATAATTGATAGTCTGCATATCCGCTCTACTTTTTTTTTGTACAGGAAAAACTTCACAATCACCTAAAATACCAATGAGTGAGAGGGCTATAACCGAGTAGTCCAAAGTCCACAACAGACTTGGAAGTAACCTTATGTGTTGCCCCTGTTTACTGATTTCGTGGCACCATATAAATTCTATTACTAAATAATCTACTTGTGTAGGTGTGGGAAGGTACCCAAGTAGTACTCATTGTACTCCGATTTTGAGCGGGAAAGTTCTTTGGTTAATTGGTCAATAGTCTTTGGGTTGCAAATGGCTGATATTTTCCGGCTTTGGTGGGAAGGAAACGCATGATGCCCTCCAAGAGTGCGACATATGATTCAGTCCTATACACCCATCATCTCTGCGCGTTCTTTCTAACTTTTTTACCGCCTACTCCATTTTGGTATTGGTCACCAAACCTTGCCCTACTCACTCTCAGATCGGAATGTTAGTGCTGTTTATTAATACCTTCTCATCATCCCTCGCTAGAAAATGTTCATCGATAGGCATCTTGGAGTACTCCTTACTACTATTTTTCATTCCCGTTCTTCTTTTTCATGAGTCCCTAAACTATTTCGCCTCAAGAAAGGACTTTCGCGCCCTGCCCTGAGAGGTTAAGAAGAACTGCCTCTAGTCACCACACGGTTGGTATACTCTTGCACGCCTTCAGCTTAATTCCACTGTACTAACCGATTTAAACTCTTAAAGCGGTTTACTCGGCTTTTTCCGAAACATCTTGATCCTGTTACAAATAATCCACTTTTTGCTTGTCTTCTGTCCCAAGAAATGTTTATGATAACTAGCACTTCTTGGGGACAGCCTGAGGAAGGTAACCCTTTGACCTATCCGAAAAGCCGGGGTTTTGATCTTACTTCCCTCTGGCTTATCACGCACTTCCATATCCTTAATCTATGTTTCATATCACCCCTATTTATCCTCTCTGTTTGATCAGCCGCTTTCGAGGTAGCTAATAGCTTGCTATTAAAGTTCCTCTGTGCGCTTTAGGCCAGCACATGTTGTCGATGCGTTTGGCCTGTCTCATTATGCGTAAGGCTTTATCTTCCCTGGCTTGCAACACTATTCTATTTTTCTACTCCTCCTTCTTCGCCTTCGTCTTATTGGTAATACGTCCACCTGTGACAAGGCGGGCTCAGCCTTTTGATATTAAACCGTTCTCCACAGCAACGCCCTTTGCTGACCGTCTGATCATCTGTTTTGCTGAAATTCTATATTGCTCACTAATTCTTCATTGCAGTATACCGCGCTCTACGCCATCCATCAATACTCACAGCAGCGGCAGCAATAGTGTACCAACTGGTGCACCACCATACATGACAACTGCTGTTAGCAGTGGCAATAATGTGGTGGTAGGGTCAGCTATGCCGGTGCCCTATAGTAGCTCGGTTTCAACTATGCATATAATGCATTCGCTTCCAACGACAACAATCGCACACCAACAAATCGGCACAGCGCCCGGTCACCCTTATCAGCAGAAAGGTGCATTATGGCCCAGGTAAATAAACTCCTAATAAAGTTTTACAACACTTTGTTGATTTTAGAGATTTTTTCTATATACATATAATAAAATGTATATATTACTTTAGCTCATCTATGCAATTAACTTCATCAACGGCGCCGCCGACAAATAGCACGTCAACGTTATCGAGTGTGGCAACGCGTCCAACACCGCCGCCGGTGCCACAGCAAACTACATTGAATGTAGGTGGAGGCTCATCGGCTGCTTCAAATGCACCAATATCTTCTACTGCTTCTATGGCTATTGCTGCTAATTCAGCTTCTCCGCAAACAACGCATGCTGGCGCAGGATCTGTTACCACATTTCAACCACCATTTTTCATAACCCCCTTGCCACCACCGCCACAGACTGTGCCAGTGTCAACTATGAGCAACAGCAGCAGCACAGCAACACCGCCATCTACATCATTGGCTTCATCCGGCGCTGTATCGTTACATAGTAGTGGATCAGTTAATTCAACTGCTTCATCGTCATCATCTTCAATATCGGGTACTCAAACAACTGTGACAACTGCAGCAAGTACGCCGGTATCAACTTCAGCACCACATCCTTTTTCAGCTGAATCTCTCTTTCAAACTAGTAAAAGTAATTTACATTTTTTTTGCAAAGATTTTATTTGATTTTTACACGATTTTTTTGTATCTTTTATTCACAAACAACTCCTAACTTGGAATAATTTTTACACTGGCGTTCCCGGTTTTGGTACATTAGATGATCAAGCAGATCTGTTAAGACGCGAGTTGGATAGTAGATTTCTCGATCGTTCTGGTTTGGCTGTACAACCGCCTGCACCACCACCACCCTCCACGTACTTGCGTCAGGAGCTACACCATCATCAGCACCAACATACGCACCTACACCAGCATCAACAACTTTTACCATCCGCTATACCGGCAGCACTACCTGCTGCACCACCCCCAGCACCGGCACCTATATTCCCACAGCTATTCAAAGACATTCCAAAAATTTCAGCCGTAGAAACGCCATTCTATCGTACCGGTATTGGCTTACCAGGCTATCCTGGTTATAATTCGGGTTTGCTACATCCAGGGCTTGGCGGTGCAACGCCTTTTATGCCGCCCGGGCATTTAACCACGTTCGCCCCAAAGGTAAAGATATATTCAAAATACTTAAGAAACAAATTGCATGTAAGAAAATTACTACATAGTTTTGTTCGCGTACTCAATTTCCAGCATACACAAAAAATTTCAAAATTGTGCAAGCTATTCTCACTTTCACACCTCTGTAAAAGGAATTTTAGAAAAAGCTCATGGAAAAATACGCAAACAGAACTAATGTTAAACTAGGTCTTTATAGCCCTGCTTATTTATTCTGTTTTACTGTTACTTTTAAAATAACATACACCGAAAAACAAAAATTGTCCACTAACCAACTATCCAACAAACAACATACGTACATACTACATACATTCCTCTAACACTATTTCTCGTTTTCATGTTAACAATCATCATCATGTTACGTTTCGTATCCCACCAACCAAACAATCCAATAATTTATAGCCGCCACCGCCATCATCGCCCTCTGCAAACACCACCAATATCATGAACTCAAACAATCCACCAACGAATCTTGAATCCTCTAAATCTGCAAGGTTTACGGTATGTTCTTTTTCTGCACGGTGTGCATACGTAGAAATTTGAGTACTTAAAATAAAAGAAATTATGAATTAAAGTAGAAAGTACGTAGGAACGTTGTATGTATTTAGTTCTTGAGTAGAAAATTAGACTTGTATTTTATAATAATGTAACGAATTTAGTGAAATTCCGCTTATTTCCAACCTTCTGCAATCGTTCGAATCGCTAAATTGTCGAATAAATAATTCAAATATTTAATAATGCAAAATGGTCTTTATTAGACTACTTTGAAAGTACTTCACAATAACTCTTACTTCACAACTGTGTGTTTAAATCAAACTGATTCAACTACTCTGCTTGTGCTTCTTTTATACTCTCTGCCCAAATGTCTAGACGTTTCTTCTTCTAGAATTCTCTACCTGGTCACCAGCACGGTTGCCACACCATGTTTTCATTTGGGCCCAAAATTCATCGAAAAAGGACAAAATCTCAGAAAAAAGGATCAAATTTTTTTTTATTTGATTGTGATACAAGCAATTCACAAAAGTGTCGTAGTCGTTGTTAAATATAAAATTTCAGGATGTTTCCATGGTTTCCTATATAAAATATTAATAAACTTAGCGAATAGGAGATTTAATTCAAACTTTTAGGTATTAAATTTTTAAATTTCTAGGATAAGTCTATGCCTTCACTAACTATACGTTTTGAATGTAGTTTTGCTGACAAAGCTCCTAGTTCCAGTATTATGTTGTTAATTGGAAAGAAATAAAATGTATAGCGGAGTTAGGTTTTAGTAAGAAAAGGCTAAAAAATTTGCGTCTTGGTGTAGCCGAACTATAAGCAAACTCAGTAAATCATAAATGATGCTTACTTTTTCCCCTGAACGTTGAAATTTCATACCAAAGCCTAGATTTAGTAAGTTTGATTTTTGAAAAGCTCACATTTACTGAATCTAGCCCCAGGCTTCAGATGAAAAATCAAATGTCTTAAATGTTTCAACTGTGCAATAACGGAACCTGACCCTGACTACATTTAAGTAGGCACTAGAAATTAGGTAACAGCGTTGTTTTTGAAGTTTATGGGGTTCTGTACCTACGAGAATAATACACAAACCACTTCTTTCGAAATCAAATATTTTTTACATTTGCTTCAAAATCTGAATATAAAAGTAAATTTGTTCAATCGCGATTCGTTATTCCTTTATAAAGTTACCGCTTCTAAGAAGTATTCTTGCCTTACTTACAGTTAGAATATTTCTTATGCCAAACTACATAGTTTTCAAGTATTCGGCGTGCCTTAACACCACAATACTCCTGCAATTTTTACATGGGATTTCTTTGTAAAAAATTTTGAAAGTGTTATCAAACATAAAACAAAACTTCTTAGAGGCACACGTGCATTTGAGAAAAATTTTCTAAGCTCAACTAGGAAAAAAACTATCACGAAAAGTGTTTGATAACCGATCGAAATATCTGGATACTAAACCAAGAATTTTTTCTGATAAGTCCCTGTAATGTGGTTGCCCTTAGATCCATCACTTTTCTTATTAATGCCTCTCCTTAAATATCTCCTATGAAATATACATTCATGGACAAAATAATAGGTGTACATAGCTTTGGTTCTCTATCATTACAAGAGTTTGCAAATGAAAACAAATTTTGTGTGGTAATATTAATAACTTTAGTAACTTATACTAAATATATGAAAATTATTACAATTCATCCATTTACAAGGAAACTGTATATTAATAAAAAATTTCGTTGGTCAAAATAATAGGTGTATGAAACTTTCTTAGAAATCAAAGAACACCATTGAATTATAATTCCTTACTCCGCTGTTTTCTTAATCACCGGTATCTCCTCCACGTTTACAATAACTTTGCCTATTCTATTGGGCATGGCTTAAAATAATTTTTGGCATGTTTCCAATGGAGTGTTATCCCATTCCAGTCCTTCGTCTTCTGCCAAAATAACTCGCTTGTTGTGAAATGAAAAGGACGCCAATCTTCTCCTAAAGTCACTTCACAAGTTCTCAATCGGGTTGAGGTCAGGGTATTGACCTTGCCATTGCATATATGTGACGATTCCATTCCTGAACCACTCAGATACCAACCGAAAAGTATGTTTTGTATCGTTATCTTGGTGATAACTCAATGTGAGTGGGGTGTTTTCCTCCGCATATGACACCTTTACATTTCGCAAAATATCCCTGTACTCCAGAAGGGACTGCGAAATTTCTACGATTATGTGCAAATTCTACGATATTAGACTCACAAAGTGGCTCATATCTCTGAAGAGAGAAGATTTAAGGTTCACGATGGGCTTAGTCGATACTGCATTCTGGCGTCACATGCTTATAAGTTAAACCTTGTCAATAACAGCAGATGTAAAAAGTGCGGGAGAAACGGTTGAGCACATACTCCGTTCGTGTCCTGCACTCTCCAGGTCAAGGCTCCAGGTATTAGGGGCGACAGAATTGCCAGGTCTCGAAGTAGAAAATTAAGTTAGGTCCTAGAAAAGTTCTAGTATTTACCAAGAGGACGGAGTTATTCTATAACATAAGTCCTGGCACCTGATTAGGGTTCTTACGTTTGATCGTCAAACAAATTCTGGTAACATGATGGACACATTCAGTCTATTGTTAACTGTTATATGTATATATAGATGTTATAATAAAATATTCTATATATGTGATGTATTCAAACCCAACTTGAAGCCAATAACAGATGGCGTTTATTCTGGATACATGAAATCAGATCTAAACAAATGGGAAGAAACATTTATTTATAGGTATGTTTCTTTTTTTGCAATTTTTAAGAATATCTGATATTGAGACTCTTGATAAAAATTTGAAAAAATTTTTTTAAATGGGCGTGGCACCGCCCACTTGTGATAAAATCAATTATACAAATATTATTAATCATAAATCAAAAATCGTTAAACATATCGTAACAAAATTCGGCAGAGAGATTGCCTTTACTATAAGGAATGCTTTGAAGAAAAATTAACGAAATCGGTTAAGTCGCCCACTTTTATTTAAAAGATTTTTAAAAGGGTCGGGACGATTAAAATAAGCTATATGTTTGCGAAAAAGAGCTTTATATTCTTTTAACAAGTGGAATTATAACAAGAAATAGGAAAAATACAAATTTTTGAAAAGGGGGGTGTCGCCGCCCCTTTTATGCCTAAGCAATTTTCTATGCATCGTTTGGGTACACATATTTTCCTTATAGCAGGAAATATTTCTAGAAAAAATGGACGGGACCGGTTAAAGACCATGCCCACTTTTATATAAAACAAGTTTAAAAGGGTCGTAGACTAGAATAATAAGCTATAATTTAGCAAAAAATAGTTCTGAATCAATGATAATTCACTTATCAAGTTTTATTATAAGAGGAAATGGGGAGACATTTTTCTTTTAAACGGGCGGTGCCACGTGTTATATAGAAAAGTAATTTATCTGAAATGAAATGTACAATTGAATTTCACGCTGAGTATATAATGTTCGGTTACACCCGAACTTAGACACCTTTACTTCTTTTTATTTAAAAATTTGTTTGACAAATAATTTTCTGACTAAGTAGTCATGTTATTAATTTTTTTTAGTTTCTCTGTTAAAATGGTCGCCATGGTAATACTGCATGAATTTACCACCAGTTAAAAGCTGACTTTTTGTAGTCAACTCAAAGTCAGCAACTTTCCGGAATCCCGTAAAAGAGTCAATTATGAATTAGCTTTTTTGCAATCGATAATTTTTTTCTGCAAGGTTCCTTACTAAAAGAAGCTCCGCAAGAACATTTTAGTTAAATGCCGTATGGTAATCTTAGTAAATATGACAGAGATATATAGTAGTTTCCAAAAGTTCTTAAAAGCAGGAATGAACACAATATGACACAGTTGGGCCAAACTAGCTTCATATATATTCGTACTCTGCATTGTGAAGGCCCGGTTTTTCAGTGCGAGTTCAAATTTCAGTTAAAGCTGACTGGAGTTTACCACTTTGGTTTATATCATAAAATTTTGCTCATCAACTGAGTTTATGCTGCCAAAGTGGCAGGGTTAAACTCTAGTCAACTTTAACTGGAGTTTAAACTCGCGACACAGTCACTAATTAACATTTCGCTTGGATGTTACGCTAACGCTAAGGTACCCTGTGAGAAATAGGACAAACGTTGTAACATTCTTTGTAAAATTTTGAGGCACCATCAAGTAAAATTAGATACACTATGGAAAAAGCCGTCCTTAATTAATAAATATTCTACTCCAGCCAAATATTTTGCAATTTTAGTTTGAATTTCTTACTGAGCCTGCACATCTTATCGTTCTCACTGATACTATCACATTTAAAACTTTGCCCATCATTGATTTAAAGCCGAGTTGGCAAATTTATTAGAAAGTCGATCTGCCAAATTGCGTTAAAAATGGAAATTTTGCTAGACCGAAGAAAAAATTATCGTGGAGAATAGCTTATCCGACATCATCTATATGTTTTTTCTCAGAATAGAAGAGAAAAAAACGAAATGAAAGAAATTAAGCGAAAGTTTTACTTAGCCTAAAGGATTAGGACAAATTTTCACGTTTTTGTTCATCACAAGTGTCAAAATTTTCCTTCGGTCTGTCAAAATTTCACTTTTTTTACGCAGGTTGCTCATGAGTTGAGTAAAATGGTACTTATTGCCACAAAACTAAACATAAACAAGTAAGGGAAACACCTGAACCGAACAATATATACTCAGCGTGAGTTTCAATTGTACAGTTTATTTCAGTTAAATAGCGTTTCTAATCCCACTGAGGCATATTTTAACTACAAACTAATCTCAAACAAGTAAGGAAGGCTAAGTTCGGGTGTAACCGAACATTACATACTCAGCTGAGAGCTATGGAGACAAAATAAGGGAAAATCACCATGTAGGAAAATGAGCCTAGGGTAACCCTGGAATGTGTTTGAATGTGTATCAAATGGAAGGTATTTTAAGAGGGAGTGGGCCATAGTTCTATAGGTGGACGCCATTTAGGGATATCGCCATAAAGGTGGACCAGGGCTGACTCTAGAATTTGTTTGTACGATTTGGGTATCAAATGAAAGGTGTTAATGAGTATTTTAAAAGGGAGTGCGCCTTAGTTCAATAGGTGGACGCCTTTTCGAGATATCGCCATATAGGTGGACCAGGGGTGACTCTAGAATTTGTCTGTACGATAGGGGTATCAAATGAAAGGTGTTAATGAGTATTTTAAAAGGGAGTGGGCCTTAGTTCAATAGGTGAACACCTTTTCGAGATACCGCCATAAAGGTGGACCAGGGGTGACTCTAGAATTTGTTTGTACGATATGGGTATCAAATGAAAGGTGTTAATGAGTATTTTAAAAGGGAGTGGGCCTTAGTTCTATAGGTGGACGCGTTTTCGAGATATTGCCATAAAGGTGGACCAGGGGTGACTCTAAAATGTGTTTGTACGATATGGGTATCATATTAAAGGTATTAATGAGGGTTTTAAAAGGGAGTGGTGGTAGTTGTATATGTGAAGGCGTTTTCGAGGCACGACGAAAATGTGGACCAGGGTGACCCAGAAAATCATCTGTCGGGTACCGCTAATTTATTTATATATGTAATATCATGAGCAGTATTCCTGCCAAGATTCCAAGGGCTTTTGATTTCGCCCTGCAGAACTTTTTCATTTTCTTCTACTTAATATGGTAGGTGTCACACCCATTTTACAAAGTTATATTTTGCGTCAATAAACCAATCCAATTACCATGCTTCATCCCTTTTTTCGTATTTGGTATAGAATTATGGCATTTTTTTCATTTTTCGTAATTTTCGATATCGAAAAAGTTGGCGTGGTCATAGTCGGATTTCGGCCATTGGTATACCAATACAAAGTGAGTTCAGATAAGTACGTGAACTTAGTTTAGTAAAGATATATCGATGTTTGCTCAAGTTATCGTGTTAACGGCCTAGAAGAAGGACAGACGGTCGACTGTGTATAAAAACTGGGCGTGGCTTCAACCGATTTCGCCGTGTTTCACAGAAAACAGTTATCGTCCTAGAATCTAAGCCCCTACTAAAGTTCACAAGGATTCGTAAAGTTTTAAAAGTATCCTAGACAAATTAAATAAAAAAGGGCGGAGCCACGCCCATTTTGAAATTTTCTTTTATTTTTGTATTTTGTTGCACCATATCACTACTGGAGTCGAATGTTGACATAATTTACTTTTATACTGTAAAGATATTAAAGTTTTTGTTAAAATTTGACTTCAAAAAAATTTTTTTTTAAAATTGGGCGTGTTCGTTCTCCAATTTTGCAAATTTTTATTAAGCATACATATAGTGATAGGTGCAACTTTCCTGCCAAATTTCATCATGATATCTTCAACGACTGCCAAATTACAGCTTGCAAAACTTTTAAATTACCTTCTTTTAAAAGTGGGCGGTGCCGCGCCCATTGCCAAATTTTGCTAATTTTCTATTCTGCGACATAAATTCAATTCACCTACCAAGTTTCATCGCTTTATCCGTCTTTGGTAATGAATTATCGCACTTTTTCGGCTTTCCGAAATTTTCGATATCGAAAAACTGGGCGTGGTTATAGTCCGATATCGTTCATTTTAAATAGCGATCTGAGATGAGTGCCCATGAACCTAAATACCAAATTTCATCAAGATACCTCAAAATTGACTCAAGTTATCGTGTTTACGGACGGACGGACGGACATGGCTCAATCAAATTTTTTTTTCGATACCGATGATTTTGATATATGGAATTCTATATCTATCTCGATTCCTTTATACCTGTACAACCAACCGTTATCCAATCAATGTTAATATACTCTGTGAGCTCTGCTCAACTGAGTATAAAGAGTAAGGGAGTGTAAGTTCGGGAATTTGGATTTACGGCATAAACGAATTGGGATAAATATACACTTCCATATATCAAAATGCGCAGGATCGAAAAAGGAATTGATTTAACCATTTTCGTCCATCTGTCCGTCAATCTGTCACGATAACTTGAGTAAGTATTCACCCTTATCGCGAAGTTCACGCGGAAAAGTGTTCGCCTTCACTTCTTTTGTTCGGGTGAACTTTTTCCGCCTATCGGCAATTTCGGGCGAACAAAAGTTCACTTCGAAACAGCTGATGCTCTATTGTGAATTAGCAGTGAACAAATAATTTACTTACAATTGTGTAAATTTTGTAACCAAGCATATATTTCCTCAAAATAAAACAAAAATAGAAATAAAAAATTTATAAAATAACGTTTAGTATTGCACTTTGAGCGCGAGGAGAATATAAATGTGAAAGCGATTTAGGCAATTAAGGGACAGTTCTAACCCTTTGGAGCTAAATGATTCACTGTAAGCTAAAAATTACTATTTTCAGCAGTTTTGAATAACAAGTTAATTTTTTTCAATTAGCTTTCGCCAATATTACAGGCTATACAAGTCGCCATTCTAATATTTGCTGACTTATCTTGTTTGGTTGATTTTCCGACAGGGTGGGTAAATGATGTACATATATTGGAACGATTTTCCGTCATCCCTTGTCAAATTTGGTTTTGAGACAAACCGGCTTCGGCGTTGTGCCATCATCAGTGTCGATTTTCGTTCTGATCTGTTGTTGTCATTTGTCCTGTATTTATAGTTAGTAGGTATATGAGCAGGTATTGTCAAATTGATGCTTGTGTATATTTAGTTATGTGTATGTGCTGTGTGTTCCTTCAGATCCGAGGGTGGTTTACTGTTGTTGTTGTTGTTGTTGTTGTAGCGATAATGTTGCTCCCCGAAGGCTTTGGGGAGTGTTATCGATGTGATGGTCCTTTGCCGGATACAGATCCGGTACGCTCCGGTACAACAGCACCATTAAGGTGCCGGCCCGACCATCTCGGGAACGATTTATGTGGCCACATTAAACCTTCAGGCCATTCCCTCCCTCTCCACCCCTAAGTTCCATGAGGAGCTTGGGGTCGCCAGAGCCTCTTCTGTTAGTGAAACAGGATTCGCCGCGGATAGGTGAGGTTGACAATTGAGTTTGGAGAAGCTATATATTGCGCTGACAACCTGAAGGGTTGCGCTACCCAGCCCCTTGAATCTGGTATTTTAGTCGTCTCTTACGACAGGCATACCTACCGCGGGTATATTCTGATCCCCTAACCCGCTGGGTGGTTTACTAATCGATTTGTGTGGCTGACTGGGGTAGGTAGAAATCTGTGAGTTTAGTCGTTTGACCTTCTTTGTCGGTTTTTTGTTTTGGTGTGTTAATTGTTTTGTGTTTATTTGTTGTTGTGTGTTTGTCTGTTGTACCTGTGTGATTAAGTTGTTTCCTGTAAACCAGTTATAAAGGCTCGAATATTGTGTCAGAAATTGTGTTTATCTGTTCGTTTATTATTCTACCGTCGAATGTTTTCTGTTTGTAGATTTCCATGTTTTCGAGTACGTTGAGACGTCGGCCCTTTTCTTGTATGTGAAGAACCCTAACTGTTTTATTGATGTTTGCTGGGGAACATTCATTCTCGACCATGTGATTCGCGAAGTTAGACTCGGGTATAATGTTTGGATTCCGTATTTTTTTGTTGTAATCTCTAATATGTTCTCTGAACCTCGTTCTTATTTGCCGTCCTGTTTGTCCTATGTAACTATGCTGGCATCCGCAGGTAAGCTTGTATACGCCGTGGCTGCTAAACGGATCCTCTGAATTAATGTTAGTTCTTAGTTTTCGCCCTAGATTGTTCGATGTTTTGAATGCCGTGTTAATGTTGTATTTTTTAAAGAAGTTTGCCAATTTATATGTTGCTTTTCCAGGATATGTCATAGTCGTCCAGCTATTATTTTCCTTTTCGTTATTTCTTTTTGGTTCTCCATTTGTCCTTCTGAGCTTATCTACTAGTGCTTTTTTATATCCGTTGTTTGCAGCGATATTCTATATGACCTCAAGTTCTCTCTTATATGCCTTAATGCTGCATTTTTATGCTGTTGAGGGTGATTTGAGGTATTGTGTATTATTGTGTCGGTGGCCGTTGACTTTCTATATATGTCAGAGTTAAATCTTTTGGCTTCTTTATCAATATTTATCGTGAGGTCTAGATAGTTGATTCCTCCGTCTTTTTCGGTTTCCATTGTAAATTTTATATTTCCGTGCTGCTTGTTGAGGTATTCCAGTACAAGCTCTTCGTTATTAGTAGTTAAAACGCATATTATGTCATCCACGTATCTAGCATAAAATGACACGCCTAATTTGGACTTCAGTTCCTGTATGTACTTTCCTTCCAGATTTTGCATGAACACTTCCATAAGAATTGCTGATGTGGGGCTTCCCATTCCAAGACCGTTTGTTTGTCTATATATTTTATTGTTGAATTGAAAATAGTTTTGACGTAAAGTGGTTCTTAGCGTATTTGTGATTTGCATACTTTTCACTTTGTTTTTTGTGTTATGAACTATTGTTGAGCTAACTATGTCGAAAGTCTCCGATATTGGTATAGATGGGTATAAATCTTTTATGTCAAAAGATACCAATTTGCTGTTTCTTGTTAGCTCTACGGTCTCGAGTCTCTCTATTAGTTCTGTTGTGTTGGCTATTGCATATTCGTTCCTTAGCTCCAGAGTATCTATCAATATCGTTTTTAAATATTTGGACAGTTTGTAACATGGTGCCGATTTAAAATTACTGATGGGCCTCATTGGGACAAGGGATGACGGAAAATCGTTCCAATATACATTATTTGCTAGTTATTCTTACCAACTCCTTGCCACCATTGAAGCAAAAATTTGGAGTTCCACCAATTGTAAAGTTGAGTACATGTCTTCGTTTTTTCGCATAGGGAAAAGGCGTTGGAAAGAACCATGAATTGGGCCTTAGTCAATCTTGTTTCAGTGAGGTGGTCAACATTTTGGAACCGTTGCTTTGTCCACAACGGATAACTTGACCGACTGATACGTTGTCATAAAAAATAGAATTTATATACTTAGCAATACAGGAATTTCACTTTTTTCCACTCAGCTTCCCATTGTGCATTATATATTGATTTATTTCTAATAATAAAAGTACATATACATAATTATAAGAGTACCAAATTTCAAAACAAAAAATTGTGTTTTCCTCTCGTTCGCCTGTAAAATATAAGTGAACAAATATGGATTTCCCCGCTGTTCATTTCGCCGAGTTGCCAATAAGGTGAAATCTTTTTCGAACACGAAAAATTGTTCCGCCACTCTCTGCGATAGGGTGAACAAAAACTGTGAATATTTTCGGGTCAAAACAAAACTCGCGATAAGGGTGATTGAGTTCATCTCCCATCGCTCCCATGGGCGAAATCGAATGATAAACACGCACACTATTTATATATGTATATAACATTTTAGAAAACACAAAAACCTGATTATTTAATAAATAATACACCTACATAGTATGTTGAAATTTGATCTAGGCCATTTTTACTACTAAAATTTTTTATACTCAGCGTGCTTTGCACACAGAGTATATTAACTTTGATTGGATAACGGTTGGTTGTACAGGTATAAATGGATCGATATAGATATAGACTTCCATATATCAAAATCATCAGTATAGAAAAAAAATTTTATTGGGCCATGTCCATCCGTCTGTCCGTTAACACGATAACTTGAGTAAATTTTGAGGTATCTTGATGAAATTTGGTATGTAGGTTCCTGGGCACTAATCTCAGATCGCTATTTAAAATGGACCATATCGGCCTATAACCACGCCCACTTTTTCGATATCGAAAATTTCGAAAAACCGAAAAAGTGCGATAATTCATTACCAAAGACGGATAAAGCGATGAAACTTGGTAGGTGGATTGACCTTATGACGCAAAATAGAAAATTAGTAAAATTTTGGACAATGGGCGTGGCGCAGCCCACTTTTAAAAGAAGGTAATTTAAAAGTTTTGCAAGCTGTAATTTGGCAAAATTTGACAATCGTTGAAGATATCATTATGAAATTTGGCAAGAACGTTAGTCCTATTACTATATGTGTGCTAAATAAAAATTAACCAAATCGTATGACGAACACGGCCACTTTAAAAAAAATGTAAAAGTCAAATTTTAACAAAAAATTGAATATATTTACAGTATATAAGTAAATTATGTCAACATTCAACTCCAGTAAGGATATGGTAAAAAAATTCAAAACTAAAAGAAAGTTTCAAAATGGGCGTGGCTCCGCCATTTTTCATTTAATTTGTCTAGAATACTTTTAGTGCCGTAAGTCGAACAAAAATTTACCAATCCTTGTGAAATTTGGTAAGGACATAGCTTCTATGACGATAATAAAAATGGTTGAAGCCACGCCCAGCTTTTATACACAGTCGACCGTCTGTCCTTCCGCTCGGCCGTTAACACGATAACTTGAGCAAAAATCTGTATATCTTTACTAAACTTAGTTCACGTACTTATCTGAACTCACTTTATGTTGGTATAAAAAATGGCCCACATCCGACTATGACCGCGCCTACTTTTTCGATATCGAAAATTAAGAAAAATGAAAAAAATGCCATATACATATCTATACCAAATACGAAAAAAGGGATGGAACATGGTAATTGGATTGGTTTATTGACGCAAAATAAGTTCTGCAGGGCGAAACCAAAGCCCTTTGGATCCTAGCAGGAATACTGTTCGTGGTATTACATATATAAATATAGTAGCGGTACCCGACAGATGATGTTCTGGGTCACCCTGTTTCACATTTTGGTCGATATCTCGAAAACGCCTTCACATATACAACTAAGGGCCACTCCCTTTTAAAACCCTCATTAGTACCTTTAATTTGATACCCATATCGTACAAACGCATTCTAGAGTCTCCCCTGAACTATGGCCCACTTCCTTTTAAAATACTCTTTAAAAATTTGATACCCATGTCAGAAAAACACGTTCCAGGGTTACCCTAGGTTCATTTTTCTACATAGTGATTTTCCCTTATTTTGTCTCCAAAGCTCTCAGCTGAGTATGTAATATTCGGTTACACCCGAACTTAGCCTTCCTTACTTGTTTGTAATAAGCCTAACATGTGTACCGAATTTTGAGGGTTTTTTTTTTTGAAGCTCTAGATATGTTGTGCAATGCTTGATCGAAATAGGAGCGTGACACCGCCCATTAAAATAAAATAAAACTGGATAAGTGAAATATCATTGATGCAAAACTATTTTTCGCTAAGTTATAGCTTATTATTGTAGTCTACGATCCTTTTAAACATCTTTTATATAAAACTGGACGTGGACCTCAACCGATATCGTCCATTTTTACTAGAAATATTTCCTGCTATAAAGAAAATATGTGTACCCAAACGATGCACAGAAAATTGCTTAGTCGTAAAAGGGGCGGTGACACGCCCATTTTCAAAAATTTGAATTTTTCCTCCTTGTTATAATTCCACTTGAGAAAAGAATATAAAGCTCTTTTTTGCAAAGATATAGTTTATTGTAATCGTCCCCGACCCTTTTAAAAATCTTTTATATAAAAGTGGGCGTGGTCCTTAACTGATTTCGTAGATTTTTCTTCGAGCATTCCTTATAGAAAGTCAACCTCTCTGCCGAATTTCGTTATGATAGGTTTAAGGTTTTTGATTTATGAATAAAAATTTTTGAAAAATTGATTATATCAGAAATAGGCGGTACCCCGCCCATTTTAAAAACGTTTTTAAAATTTGTATCAAGAGTGTCACACATCAAATTTCAAAGTTTTCCAAAATGTTATATATATAAAAAGTGGAAGTGGCTATCATCCGATTTTGCTCATTTAAAATTGCGATGGGAGATGTGCCAAGCAACCCATATTCCAAATTTCAATAAGATATCACAATATTTACTCAAGTTATCGTGTGCATACACAGACACACGGAAGTCTATAATTATCTTGATTTGTTTATGCCGTTACGATCAATCGTTATGTAACCATGATTCAATCACAAGAGGTTTGCTCGACAGACAAATTTTTTGACAATTGCAGCCATTTTGCTCCCAAATCGAATTGACATCCGTTAACTGTGTTGTTTCTATGCGAATTTTCGAAAAATATTAGTAGTAGAAATAGGAAGCAATCAGTTTACAAATACCCGATAAGTACTTAACTGCATAATTCCTTAGAACATTTATTTTAGTTTAAGATGAATTTATTAACAATGCTATGATCTATTAGTGTGGCTGAACACAGGTTTTATGAAAAGTACGGACACCAAGGAATCATGCACTTTCGCAAACCTATGAACATACGAAACTTAAACCAATTCAAAATTCATCGTTCAACGTCAAAACCTCGACTATTAAATCGATTCCCATAAAAATGTCATTAAGAAAATATTGGAAATGCCATAACGAAAAGTACTCATTGGGCATGTTCACTTATTCAGGTAAAAGTCTAGACAGGAGTCTACTGCTAATACGCGTCCAAAAATATCGGGAGAGGTGACCTCGACAACAATATTCCTAAGGCGGAAAAGAAAAATTGTATCTCTGTCCGGAGATATTTGCAGTAGAAGTTGGCAATTTGCATGTGGTTGTAATGTTTTTGTGCATTGAAAAAGATGTTCTGTACAAAGGGCTTTTGCAAGCATTTAATTTTGATCCCACCTCATTGGTGGATCGGCCAGGGTAATTTTTTATAAGCTCGGCTGAAGGCCGCCAACGCAACCAGGGGTAATTTTTCGGTTTTTCGTCAATATCTTTTGAACGAGCTAAAATGTTTATTTCGGCCTTCGAATTATTGTTATCGAGGTCAGTACGCGTCTTTTAACACTTCTCTCGAATTTTTGGGCGCGAATTAAAAGTCGACCTTCTGTTCTAATAATTCCGTATATTCGGAACATTCGTCTCCATTTAAGAATTTGGAGATTCGGTTTATATTTGGAATATTATGCATATTCGGACCTCGTGATGTAGTATGAAATGAACGTATTCCGAATATTCTAAATTAACGGTTTATCCGGAATGCTTCCATGAATACTTAACGGAAAACAGCTTTCCGAAATTTCAGAATAAAAAGGTGAATAGTCCCTGAGTAGCAGGACCGCACAAAAGCTTAACTCTTCTGTCAAAGTCAAGGTAGGAATATAAAGTTCTAAGATAATAAGCCATTTTCTTTTATTTTTGTTTTTGTCAGTTCATTGCGGCTGCTGAGTAGCGTATCACCCCATGTCGGCTGCCTGTTCAAAATCATGCTATCTCAAAATCTTTTTCAAAAATTTCCCAATTCATGATTGGTACAAAACCGCACTATATTAGAGTTAGATTGAAGAACGCTTCATCTCAGAATGCTTGTCATTAACTCCCTCTTATGACAAAATGCATTAAACTTATGATCATGTAGGGAGTTTTAGAAACAAATTTTGAGATAGTGCATTTTTGAATAAAATTCTAACGTACGGCATTCTTCAAACAATTTCTTAAAGAATGACCAAACCAACATAACTTTATCAATTCACGAAATATTTAGAGAAAATGAATTATTTCCCCAAAAACTTTTGGCATTTATAAATTTATTATCACTACTAATATACTACCAAAGATACTTGTCTACTACAATTTCACTGAAGGGGATTGAATTATTCCCCCTTCAGATTTTTCAATTTGGGAGTGTCAAAGATCTGTCATCATTGAAGAACAAACCTCTATTAATTGAATCATCTTATATAACCAAATTTGATATATACTCTGTATGCAAAGCACGCTGAGTATAAAAAAGAATTTATTGAGATGTACGTTAAATAAAACTCGGAAAAGCTACGATTGAAAACTTAGCACCATTTTATTCCTCTTGCATTTTCTGGCCCACGCGTAGGATTTCTTTATAGGGAAAGAGTATCATATGACTTTTGCAGGTTCTCGAAACATTTCAGCTTTTTGCCGAATAGATTTATGCAGCTGCACAGCATCCAGGAGTAAACTCTTTCGTAAACAAACTTTGATATCTAGTGATAACCTCACTGCTTTTCGAATAACCTGAAGCATCCAACGCATTTTTTGTGAAATTCAAAAAGATTTCTACCTTATCCTTTGGTCAAACAAAAAAAAAAACTATTATTAGCTTCATTGTCTGGAATTCCACTTTCGTCATCATCGTCATCTTCACCACTTACATTCCCATCCTGCTCGGGAGGGTCGACATAATCTGCCGCGATATACGTTGGCGTTTTCATGTTACTCACCAGGATATACTAGATATACTAGATCTATAAAAAGTTTCATATTCCTGAAGATCGTGGGTGCAAGCCCAGGACAAAGCAACATCAAAAATTTAGAAACAAGTTTTTTCAATTAGAAAAAAAGTTTTTCTAAGTGGGGTTGCCCCTTTCTTTCTTTTCCGTGAAAACTCATCTACCTTGCTGATGCCGTTCGGAGTCAGCGTAAAACATGTAGGACCCTTCCCGCCAATTTGTAGGAAAAATAAAAGGAGCACGACGCAAATTGGACGAGAATGTCAACCTAAAATTACTTCGAAGGATATCACGCCTTGCATTTATTATTTTATTTACGTGCCAAAAAGATGACGGTATCTGTATTCCTTAGAAATTTGTGGACATGTCAAAATAAGAATATAGGGCATTGCCTTCTGGCAACCCAAGGGTGATTCTGGTTAACTTTTATCTTGCACCAAACTGCTTTTGCATTAAAATAAATTAAAAAATAATAATTAATAAATGCAAGGCGCGATAACCTCCGAAGAGATCTAGGGCCGAGCTTCTCTTCCAATTTGCGTCGTGCCCCTATTTTTTCCTACAACATACTTGTTTAATGCCGACTCCGAACGACATCTGCAAGACAGATGAGTTTTCACTGAGAGCTTTTCATGGCAGAAATACACTCGGAGTGCTTGCCAAACACTGCCGAGGGGCGACCCCGCTTATAAAGAGATTCTTCTAATTGAAAAAACTTGTTTCTAAAGTTTTTGATGTTGCTTTTTCCGGGGCGTGAACCCAGGATCATCGGTGTGGTAGGCGGAGCACGCTACCATCACACCACGGCGCACAGTGGACCGAAATTGAAAAGTTGGGACTTAGGACTTTAAATGTACATTTTCGTATTCTGTGATCTTTTTCCATAATTTATTGTTATATAACATTTTTTCGTAAAACCTAATTTAAAAAAGTTATGACACTTTTAGTAACCGGGTCATATCGACATACCCTAATAATGTGTGTACATCTAGGTATTTTTTCCAATTTTCCAGCAATTTTGGCTTGACTAAAATAATTTTTACTATTTCTCAATAAAAATATGTATCAAGGTCTAACCCAGAAGCTTTCAATTTTATTTTAAATGTGTGCAAAATTCGCGAAAACTCTACGAATCTTAGAGGTTATAATTTTAATTGGGTACGAATTTACATACTATATATGAAACGCAACATTTACTTAAAATAAAAAAAATAAATTTTTTTGTTTAGTTTTTTTTTTTTGGTCATAACCTATATGTATTTTTGGATATTTCATGGACTATTGCCCGATCGAATAATTTTTACTTTTAATTACTCTTGGTACTAACGAACATGCTGAAATAGTAAGCATCATATAAAAAAATAATTTACTAACAAGCTGGAATAGCTAAATTTTTGATTTGAACCTTATTTGGATTGTTAAATGTAAATTCAATATAAAAAAATTAAATGTATAATATGAATTAAAAAAAAATGTTATTTTTCCCATACATAAAATTTTTTAATTTGCTGTAACTTTTTTATTTAAGACTTTATAAAAAATACTCATATATAAATACGTCATGTAATGAGACTTAAAATCGATCCCCACCAAAGTTTTTGTCTTATTAACTGGTATTTTTTTTTTCATTTCCCTAAGTCCACTGAAAGCCAAATCCAGACCACTGTGCGGCGGCCGCCTGCTTTTGAATTATGTTGCTTTTTATTTGTGTCCAGGGTCATGTGGGCTTTCTTATTTATAGAGTCACAAGACAGCTAAGAATGGGACCGAAAGCCATATTATAGGAAAATACGCATTTCGGAGGTGTTGCAGAAGCTGAAAAGGGGATAAGAAGGAATTAATAACACATCGCATATGTAAATTATCCGCTCTGAGTGGTGACAAACTTCGCCGTTTAAATTATCATCTTTTTGGATAGCAACTGCAACTGAAAGGAGAAAACAATTACCTAATGAACAGCTCCTGCAAGCGAAAGTTTTTCCAGTTGTGCAAAGCACAAAAATGTCTCAGAGACACCAAAAAAAAGTCGTCAAATAAATATGCTAAAAATTTCCTAGTGAATTATTTTGTCAAAGGTAAATACTCTAAGCTCGCGGTTGATAAAAGCAACCTCTCCAGGGAGACGCGCGTCACTCTAGCTCAACTTCGATCTGGATACTCAAAAAGATCGAAAACTTACTTATCCAGAGTCCATGAAGTTTGGCAGGAGCGTTACTCCTATTACTATATGTGGGCTAAATAAAAATTGGCAAAATCGGCTGAAGAACACGCCCACTTTAAAAAAAAATTTTTTTTAAGTGAAATTTTAAAAAAAATTTAATATCTTTACAGTATATAAGTAAATTATGTCAACATTTAACTCCAGTAATGATATGGTGCAACAAAATACAAAAATTAAAGAATATTTCAAAATGGGCGTGGCTCCGCCCTTTTTCATTTAATTTGTCTAGAATACTTTTAATGTCATAAGTCGAACAAAAATTTACCAATCGTTGTGAAATTTGGCAAGGGCATAGCTTCTATGACGGTAACTGTTTTCTGTGAAAATGGACGAAATCGGTTAAAGCCACGCCCAGTTTTTATACACAGTCGACCGTCTCTCTTTCCGCTCGGCCGTTAACACGATAACTTGAGCAAAAATCGATATAAATTAAATCGATTTACTAAACTTAGTTCGCGTACTTATCTGAACTCACTTTATCTTGGCATAAAAAATGGCCGAAATCCGACTATGACCACGCCTACTTTTTCGATATCAAAATTAACGAAAAATGAAAAAAATGACATAATTCTATACCAAATACGAAAAAATGGAAAATATAACTTTAGAAAAAACTTTGTAAAATGGGTGTGACGCGTACCATATTAAGAAGAAGAAAATGAAAAAGTTCTGCAGGGTGAAATCAAAAGCCATTGGGATCTTGCCAGGAATACTGTTCGTGGTATTACATATATAAATAAATTAGCGGTACCCGACAGATGATGTTCAGTGTCACCCTGGTCCACATTTTGGTCGATATCTCGAAAACGCCTTCACATATACTACTAAGGGTCACTCCCTTTTAAAACCCTTATTAACGCCTTTCATGTGATACCCATATCGTACAAACGCATTCTAGAGCCACCCCTGGTCCACCTTTATGGCGATATCTCGAAAAGGCGTCCACCTATAGAACTATGGCCCACTCCCTCTTAAAATACTCTTTAATACATTCCATTTGATACACATGTCATACAAACACATTCCAGGGTTACCCTAGGTTCATTTTCCTACATGGTGATTTTCCCTTATTTTGTCTCCAAAGCTCTCAGCTGAGTATATAATGTTCGGTTACACCCGAACTTAGCCTTCCTTACCTGTTTTTTTTAACTCTTATCAAACGGTAGCTTTTAACTTGTATTTAAGCATTATTCGATTGTTGAAATTAGTTAAGAAACGCCATGTGCATAAGGAACTTTTGCGAGCAAAGTAGTGAATTATTGAAAGCCGCAATTAGGGGCCTTGTTGTCCACATACTGCAATATGATTTTTCTATAACCTGCCTGACTAATCTAAACTCTTACTATGCCTACATTCACTACCCCTCACATTCAAAGTTAAAGTTAAATTAAAAAAAAAAAAACAGAATACAATTTATTAAAACAGAATATTATCTAAAAATAATTATTATTTGAATTCTTTTTCTAATTTTCAATAGAAAACTGGTCGATGGAATGCAATGCACGTTCGCATAGCGTGGGAGATTTACTATAATCAAAATAAACAGAATCCTGATAAGTTGGCTAATGCTGGCGTTGCTGGTGCATCACCTGTCGGTGGGCCACCAAGTGGTTCTTCGTCAAATTTGGGTCCGGCGGGCAGTGTCGGACCATCGCCATCTTCATCGGTAACGCTCAGTGGCTTAAAAGCTTCGCCAGCGTTAACTTTGGGCTCTGCAACGCCACATATGCTGCATCGCCCAGGAGAGTTGCCACCTGGTGCAATGGCAGCATATGCCGGTGCATTACCGGGTCGTTCACCATTCGAAACGTCGCCCCTATCGACGAGTTTCATTGGCGCTCCACCAAGTCATATTGGTAAATTATACAATAACGTTTGCTAATTAATTACAAGTAACTCACAAATGGTTATTTTTATGCTAACTTGCAGGTACAGCCGTGTCACCATTTGGCCGTTATGCTTCACCATTTGGATTCGGCTTGTCACACTTCGGCTGCGACACTTGGCGTCCGTAAGTATTAATTTGGTTTAAATATGTACATTAGACTGGGTCGAATTATTTATCGATATCGCGCCATCGGGTTTTCGATAGGATTTGAGCTCAGGAAAAAAAGCATATGTGTTTTTTTGTTTTCAAAAAACTGTTATACCCTATACATGAAATTTTTTTTTAGTATGTCATGAAAAAAACTTTAAAAATCAAAAACAAAAAAAAAAAAATTCGCAGGCTCGAAAATTATTTTTTTGTGTATGCGTAGTGGAACTTTTTTTCCTGAGCCCAAATCCTATCGAAAAATCGATGGCGCGATATCTGTTAACTTTCGTCCATACAAATCGACCCAGGTTAATGTACATACCTATATTAGATCAAAAAACAAAAAATATTCTTCGTACACATCTCAATTGGAAGTATTCGTTTTATGGTGACTCTGAATGGAATGAAGAAGACAAAAAAGGGAGGAATAGGGGAAACGAAGAGCAAGAAGAGGAAGACGAATGAAAAGGAAGGAATGTGAAGGAGTGACAAAAGAGAAGGGTGAAGTAAAAGGCAAGGGGGAAAGATGATAAGAGTGAAGGGGATAGAGAGAAGGGGCAGGTAAATGCAAGGAAGAAAAGAATGAGAATGAGGGCGAGGGAATGAGATAAGAGAAGTCAAATAAGTGGAAAACAGATAGGGCTGAGATGGGGAGATAGAAAAGAAAGGGAAGCGGAAGCCGGAAAGTGAGCGGTGAAGAACTAGACAGACGGCGTAGAAAAGGGGTTAAGAGGAAGACTTAATAGATAGACTGCCGTGGAAACGGCCACCTCGAACGTTTGGGTCTATGCCCTTAAATCGCCTCCTACGACCAACTTAGGTCGATATGCTTGTCGTAGAAGGCAACTAAAATACCCAAATGATTAAAGTGGTTGTGTAGGGCACCCTTTCAGCGCAGTTTATAGCTTCTCCAACCCAATTGTCAACCTCGCTTACGCGTGTCGAATCCTGTTTCTTTGACAGCTGAGGTTCTGGCGACCCCAAGTTCCATGGAACTAGTTAGGGCTTTTGTGAATTTTGCTACAGATATCTACATACATTGAGTATTAACAATTTTGGGTTATTGGGGGACTCATGTAACCGTATAAATGCCTTATAAAGTGTGTAAACGTATAAATTTATCTAGTGCGTAAACGAACTGTGAAATTTTGTATGAAAAATCATTTACACAATTTGTATAAATTTACGCGCACATTTCATTGTGTAAACGCGGTAAACTCAAAGGAATGCAACCTTGCAGACATTACAGAAGGCATTTTCATCAGAAATCTCCAACATCAGCAAGTCATTTACAAGAATATCTTAGTAAAGACGTTTTAGTTTTGATTTTTCACTTAATCTTGGCATTTTTTAATTTGTATAACAATCAAAAAATTTTTGTTTGGCAATAATACAGCTGATAAACAATCAAGTTTATGAAGAGTATTTCTAGGTGCGTTCATATAACAGCGTGTGTAAATGGATAAAATTTTACACCTTATAAGTTTATATGCTTTCATGAGTCCCCCTAGTATATTAAATTTTTCCGACGTGGTAATCAACCGATTTTGTGATTCTTGTCTAGGGCAATTTTATTCTGTAAAGAAAAGATGGATAATAAACTTTATCACAACATCTTCTGAAGTCGGTGAAAGATTATCAAAAGATTTGAGCTGCTTTAGTAGGCGTTAAGTGTTGAATTATCATATAACTATATTTTATTTTTAAATAATATTTGATCTTTAAAAAGTGGTCGCTGTCAGAAGAAGTATTATGTTGAATTTCATTATAATACATTTTTGTATATGAAAGCTATTGCAAAAAAACATGTGATCATGACCCCTTGGACAAGTAGGCTCTCGGATAGACCGATGAACGATGAGTAGTGCTAACTTAAAATTTTTTTCGGTTCACACTACCAAGTTTTTCGGTTGACCTAAGTAGGATATAAAAAAAAAAACAAGGCGCTGCCACAGGTCACGTCGATCGTGTCTTACGAAAAAATCTTATTTTTTTCGTGAAGTTTGAATTCAAAAATTTATTTCAAGTAATTTCGAGTGGCGATCGCTGGGTCGACCAAAGTTCTCTTGTACTCTGATCGGTTTTTTGATAGCGTTTAATACATATTATTAATCCTTATATTGTTAACAAATTGTTTTCCTTATTACAGGCTACAACGTACGGTTGCATATCATCCAGCAGCCGCTAGTGGACCAATGTGGCCACTGAAGCCTGATCCGGCTTTGGACAATGCGCGGCGCGAAGCGGAAGAACGTGAACGTGAACGAGAAATGCGTGAACGTGAACAACGTGAACGTGAACGACAACGTCGTGAGCGTGAAGAACGTGAACGTAAAGAGAAAGAGGAAAAGATGAAGCGAGAACAACAGGAACGTGAACGTGAACGAGAGCGAGAACGTGAACGGAAAGAACGCGAACGGCGTGAAATGGAACGACGTGAGCTGGAACGTGAGCGAATGTTGCAGCAACAACGTATCAATGAAAATAATAAACTTTCGCAAGCAGCCGCAGCTGCAGCTGCAATGAATACAACACCACGCGATCGGTCGCCACATCGAAGCATCAACGATCCGTTGGGCGGGCCCAGCGGCGGTGGTGGTAGTAGTGGTGAAATACGCATCAAAGAAGAACATCCGCGCACCAAAGAAGAGCAAGATGTAATGATTATGCGTGCATCAGCAGCGGCAGCAGCTGCAAACGATTCACGCTATCATCAGTCGATCGCCGTAGCACAAGCGCAGGCGCAAGCACAAGCGCAAGCAAATGCCGCAGCTGCTGCACATCATGCCTCTTTTATGGCTGGTCGACATGGACCGCATGCAGTGGGGCCACCACCACCACATCTTGCGCGCACTATGATGCCGCCCACATTGGGTGGCCCACCCATAACACATTTTGGTCCACCGGGCCCACCCGGTTGGCCAATGGATCCATATCGAGATCCATATGCACCAATGTTACGTTATAATATAATGGAAGCATTGCGTCATGAGGAGGAACGACATAAAGTGGCGTTGAGTATGTATGCAGCGCAGTCAGCGGCACATTTGCGCGGCAAAGAACCGAGTCCTATACCGCCACCATCAGTGGGTGGGCCATTAGGGCCGCCACCACCCCCACCTCACCATCGTATCCAACAGTCGCCACACCACCAGCCATCGCCCTCGGGGCCACAACCACCAACGATTATGGGAAAGCCACCTACACTGGGTGGTATGCCACATCCGATAGCTGTTGATACGCTGCATGGCGCTAAGAAAGAAGATGTAGGTGGAGTTGGTGGCGTACACCAAAGTACACCTTCGCCGCAGGCACCAGGTCGATGATAAATAACAACAGCATATGCATGGTAAAATATGAAATGTTCATATAGCTAAAGCAACAAAAAACTATGTAAATTTTTTTTTTTTTTTTGCTAGTTCACTTGTAAATGTTTTGGTTTTGTCTGCGTGCAAACTTTACCGCTTTAGAAAAAGTTAGTTATTTTATTTTTAACTGTTGGTTAGATTTTAAAGTGTAAAAGGATGTATAAAGCAGAACGTCGTAAATACACCTGCGAGCAATAAAATTGCAGCAAAAATGATATGCAAATTTTATCAGTTTCAATAGAAAATTTTCATTGATTTCGATTAACTGACATTTTGTTGTACAAAGACGTTGTATGAAAAAAAAAATATATATATAACACCTGGTACTGAAATCGTCTTGGATTAGGCTACAAGTATTCTTCAAAAACGTTTTCGAAATTGGTTAACAGACTTTGTTGTTTAAATCATTAAATCCTGTTTTAAAATTATGGGAAATGACAAAAAAAAATTTAACTGATAAAACTTGCAAACAAATTTGCTACTTTTTTATACTCGCAGATGTAACTACATAACTGTAGACATACATACATATATGCAATATTTATTACAAAAAAAAAAAATAAATAAATAAAAATAAAATAAAAAATTATGAAAATAAGTATGTATATAAGCTAGCTTTGGAAGAAATGCAAATAACGTTAACAAAGCAGTAAAAGCAAGTAAGAAATAGAGTAACCCAACTATTACAAAGGCTTTTGAATAAAATTTCAAAATTTCGAAAATCTTCCTTACACAAGATTGTTATTGTATAATATTTTTATTTTTATGTAAAAAAAAGGAAAAGTATCTTTAAAAAAATAACATAGGATATGTTTGTATATGAAAAACAAATTCATATAAGGAATGAGCCATTAACTTGTTCACATACTATATACATAAGTCAATATATATTAATAATGAGCAGACTCGAACTTACGCATACTCGACATATGTAATTTAGTGGTAAATAAATCTTAAAACAGAAAACTACAAAAATAAATACATGAAAATAAGAATAAATTTCGAACGTACAGATGTACATACATACATACAGACAAATTGTAAGATATTATAGACGACCTTAACATATTGAAACGATGTTAATTAGACGGACGTTATATTACATATGGTATGCATACGTACATATATATGTACATACAGATGGATATGCATATTTCAGGCACAACAAGCTTATATTTGTGCTTACAAATACTTAAAAAAATTTCAAAAAAAAAAAAAATTAAAAATAAATGCGGTAAACCAGTTAGTTTGTATTTGTATTAAACTTTTTTAGTGTATAACGCAGGTTTATTTATATATACATATGTATAGATATATTCATACTACATACGTATGTACAAATATGAGTAAAAGCATAAACTAATTTAATTAATACGTAAATTGTGAGCACAGAAACCCCGCCCCTCTCCCCCCGTGTAACCCTTCCAAATACACTGTTCCATTGAAAGAAAAAAATTGTATATTTGCATGTATGCATATACATATATATGTATGTATAAAAAATATCCGCCATCTACCTATATCCACATACCAGCACCTAAAACAAATTATACATACATATATATAAACATATACACAACAACATAAATATATTTAGAGCATTTGTATTATTTGTATAATGATGGTATAAACAACAACTTATATATTAAATAAATAATTATTAAAAATTATTACTATTAAGTAGCTTTACATTATTTATAACGAAAAAAAAAACATTCAAAATAATATAAAAACATAAGTTAAGAAGGAAGTGAATATAAGTAAGATACATCCACGCAACAAAAATATAAATGAACTAATTTGCATATTATGTAATGTAATAAACGGATATAAATTAAAAATAGAAACAATGCTAAAATATTATTAAAAAAAACTTGGTTTTATTTGTTGTTTATATATTTATATTGTGGTTTTTCACACCCCTTTAGCGGCCAAACTTTAACTAAGGTAAGAACAATTTTATATGCAATAGTACGTTTTTCAAGGATTGCAGGCCTCTAAAATAATTTCAAAACTTTGTAAAATTTTTTTAATGGTGACTTTTTGTTTGGCGGTTGTTTAAAATTTTCCCAAATTATTAAATAAATTTTAAAGCTTTATTTAATATTTTATTTTTTTAATATTTAAAAGTTGTTTTACAATTTACAATTATTTTGCAATGAATATTTTTATACATCAAAAAATGAATAACAAAGAAAAGTATCAAAAGATATTTCACATAAATTACAAGCATATTTATTTTAAAGTTGATAATGTTCAAGTGTATTTGTGGTTTACAACTCGGCCAACCTGACTTAAGACCGTCCCCGATCATATAATTTAAAAACTAAATTAAGTTAAAACAAGTAAGGACGGGACTGTCTTCTTCATACTTTCATGACTTCATACTTTTCATGAATGGGGCTGCACAATAATCTTATCCCGTTCGTAATCTCCAAATAATCGGATGTATAAGATAAGAAATATATAGATGTACATACGTAAACGATTTTTAAGATAAATATAAAATAAAAAATGGCAAAAAAACCCCCTTATCTGAACGATCGGTTGTATGGGATATATATTATATATAGCTCCGATCGAAATGATTTTTACAGGAAATCTTCTATGATATATTAGAATATATATCATTAAGTTTCACGTTTTTATATTGGAAACTAAGGGAGAAATGACCAAAAATCTTTCTATCTGAACGATCGGTTGTATGGGATATATACTATATATAGCTCCTATCAAAGTGATTTTTCAGGATATCTCCTATGATATATTAGAATATATATCACCGAGTTTCACGTTTATACTTTTTAAATTGCGGCAGAAATGACCAAAATCGTCTTATCTGAACGATCGGTTGTATGGGAAATATATGTTATAGTGGTCCGATCCTACCGGATCCGACAAATGTCTAATATAATACAAAAATACATCCTTGTGCCAAATTTCATTGAGATATCTCAAAATTTGAGGAACTAGTTTGCGTTCAAACAGACAGACGGATGGACGGACAGACGGGCATGGCTACATCAACTCGTTAGTCGCCCTGATCAATTCGGTATACTTAATGGTGAGTCTATCTTCTGTATTTCTCAATGTTACAAACATCGGACCAAAGTTAATATACCATTTCATGTTCATAAAAGTATAAAGAATATTTTTAAATTGTTTACATATTTTAAAATTCTTTATATATAAACAGATAATTATAATCGAGATAACAATCCTAACAATCCGATAAAAGCTAATATTTCATAACTCATTTAATTCTTCAGCAGAAACGACCCCATTACTATTATTTCCAAGCCACTTTCTCATTTTATTAGCTTCAACAACGCCATCATACGGTAATTGAGTCAACTGGCAGTTTTCTACGTCTAGCACCACATATCTACCATTTCCTAAAATCTTATGTATTACGTAAGGGCTTTTAAACCTCGGTATGAGTTTTTTGTTTGTTCCCACAACCGAATCTACATTTCTTATGACTACCAAATCTCCCACTTCATATTATTTTCCCTCACACTTTTTTTTTAAGAAATAGTTTAAATTATATTCCTTCTTTTTCTTAATAGCTTCAGATGCATTTAATCTAATTTGTTCCAGATCCCGCGTTTCATCAACATTTATTCTATTATCTAAGTACTCTGTGAACTCATCCACCATTTCACCCTCTGTTCTACGCCGAATAAAAGTTTACTAGGAGAATTTCCCGTAGTACTGTGAACAGAATTATTAATGGCATATTCCACTTGGAAAAGTTTGTTGGACCAATCTGCATGGTTAAGTGGATGACTAAGTTTACCTAACATAGTTTTCAAAACTATTTACTCGCTCCACTTTCCCATTCGCGTGTGGAGAGGCGGTAGGTACTTTAGTCTGTAATATGTTTCGCTTTAATAAAAAATTTTCAAAATCCAATGACGTAAACCATGTACCTCTGTCGCTTACAATGCGTTTTGGACGACTATAGTAACTAAAATATTTATCTAAAGCAGCATTAACTTTTTTGATACTTGTTGAATTTGTCGGATAAAGTTTAACGCATTTTGTAAAAGCATCAATCACGACTAACAAGTGTTTCCGTTTAAATTGAATTGAAGGTAGAGAACCAAAATGATCAATATGAATTGTATCAAATGGTTCAGGTTTTTAGGTATATTAAACAAATTTCGTTCATTTACTCGAACAGGCTCTGCATAAATAATACACTTGAGACAGTTTTGTATTAATTTTTCAATTTTTGTTTCATTTTCGGAAACCAATAATGTAAACATAACGCATAACGTCATCACAGTTTTTTGAACAGATTGATGCCCTATTTTTTCATGTAGCAGTCTTATAATATTGTCCTCCATTTCTTTTGGCACATAAAGTGCTACTTTTCTTTTTCCTTTGTCTCTATAAATTAAACCATTTGAAAATCTCAAGTCTATTACTTCTTCTTTTTCCATGCGCTCTTTTAAAGCTCTTATTTCATTGTCACGTTCTTGGCATAGCTGTATTTCAAATTCAGCTTCACTAATATCTATGCTGGCAACTTGACATCGACTTAACGGATCAACATGTCCCATGGATGCACCAATGTTGAATAGTATAATTAAAACTTTCAAGTTCTAATGCCCATCTTGCAATACGAGAATTCACCTGTTTCTTCCCAATTGCAATCTGTAACAATTTTAAATGGAATACCTTCAAGATATACTCTAAATATTTTCAACGCGTAAATTATTGCTAGAGTTTCAAGTTCGAAACTATGGTATCTGCTTTCAGTACTTGTAGCAGTTTTTAAAAAATAAGAAACTGGATGAAATTCATGATCATCTTGACGCTGCAATAAAACTGCTCCGAATCCCAATGAACTTGCATCACAATGTAGTTCTGTTTCTTTTAAAGGATTATAAATAGATAACACTGAACTTTCAGTCAATTAAGTTTTAAGTTCCTGAAATGCACTAACGCACTGTTTGTTAAAATCAAAGCTTACATTTTGTTTAAGCAGTTGTTGTAATGGTTTCACAATCCGAGAAAATGATGGTACAAAGCGTCGAAAAAAAGAAAAAAGTCCTATGCAAGAGTGTAACTCTTTTTGGTTTCTTGGTATAGGATAATCTTTTATTGTCTTCAAATGAATATCTGTAAGTGAAATGCCTTTAGAAGTTACTAAATATTCAATTTCGTGATAGGCAAATTTACATTTGTTAAGATTTAACTTTAGGACTTTTTCTGAAATACGTTTCAAAACTAAATCTAATAATTCTTTATGTTGCTCAAAACTTCGCGAAGCTTTATTATATCATCCATATAAATAATTATTTGTTTTGAATCAATGAAGTCTCTAAAAATCGTATTTATAAATCTTTGGAATGCAGCAGGTGCGTTTTTTAATCCAAATGGCATTCTTAAATACTCATATTGCCCATTCGGCGTTACAAAAGCTGTATACTGAACAGATTCTGGTGACATCTTGACTTGATGAAATCCACTTTTCAAGTCTAATATTGTAAATATATTTTTTCCTTCTAAATATTCAATGCAGTGATCTATTAAAGGTAGCGGGTAATCATCCCTTACTGTTAATTTATTTAAACCTCTGTAATCTATACACATTCGCATTTTACCTTTTCTTTTAACTAAAACTATTGCAGAAGCATATGGATATGGTGAGTTACTGGGTCTAATGATGTCTTCCTTCATCAGCTCATCAATAGTAGTTTCTACAACGATTTTTTCTTAATATGATAAGCGTCGCGGGGTCCAATAAAACGGGGTTTCGGTCGTCAAATGAATTTTCATTTCATAATCGATTGGACGAACAGTTATATCCTCTGCTTTAAGGTAGGATTTTATTATATCATGCAAAATTAATATCTTAGTTTTATCTAATTTAAGGTTTATATCTGGTTCTGGAAAATCGGAAAAAATATCAATACAAAATATATCATTAGTATCTGTAATTTCATTATGACATCCGTTTACTAGAGCTAAAGTAGGCTTCGGACTATCATTGATTGATCTTACATCACTTCGTGTTGTAACGTCGTCGCGTCAAGTTATTTTCCCGACAACTCAACCGCGTGCTATAAAAGGACGCTATTCATGCGGTTGAGATCAAAAGGGCGGATAGTGAGGGAATCGAAATGACAAAAAATTATTAAAAATAGTTGAAAAACTTAAAATTTATCGTACTTGGAGTAAACCATTAAATCTAAATATAATTCAGCGTACTTGGAGTAAACCATTATATCTAAATATATAAGAACCTTAATTACGCAGAAACCTACGCACATGGTTCTGGCCTTAGTGTATTACCTGTGTGTTGGTGGAGCAACTGTACAACAATGTAAAGACATTAAAATTTGAATATATAACATGGTGTTATGGATTAACACCAATGGAGGGATAACCTGGTGTGTTTTATAAGCTTAAGCTTTAACCAAGAAACTAATAATCCAAAAAAAAAAAAAGATTGATCTTAAAAGATCGTATCTGCTGACATATTTGACATATTTTGAGTTTCATTTTTTTTAATATACAATACCATAATCGAATGAGCTAAGATCTCGCATTCCGGAATTGTTGTATTTGTAATCGAATTTGAAATAAAAGTTTGATGACGTAGCGCTTTTGAATTTTTCGATTTATTACATTTCTCTCATGTTTCGCTACCAGTGTTCGGAGTATTTAAAACTGTTACCTGAACAAACGACTACCAAAGAAATTGAAATTTCAATTTCTTTGCGACTACGCCGGAGTAAAAATTAAATTTTCGGAGTATATTTTTTCTTCCTTTTTGCAAGCGGGCGAAAAACTAACATAAAATTGATTTGGTGGCTTGGCAAAACTTTCGATTGTGTTTTCGCCATAAAATGTTTCTTAGTAAAAAAGTTATCTGCCTATCAGATGCACATGGAGTCAGCCTAAAACGTGTAGGATGACCAATTAATGCTCCCATAAGCACACCACATTCTGGAAGAAAAGTGGGCTCTATCTCCCCGCCAAAAAATATTATTATTATTTTCGGTTTACCATACATATTTTATGCTCTTTTAATGACAGAAGGTTTCAATACCAGGGCAGATTCCTGTAGGATAATGGCAACCTGGTAACTGACGTACAGAGTGTGGGGGAAGACGAACCCGATACCCCGATCGCCGATGATGAAAAACACTCCCGGCATCCAATATCATGGCTAAAAAACTACAAGGAGCCAAGTAATGACGGGATACCCGTCGGGCTGTTCAAACATGGAGGCGAAAATAAAGAAGCAAAAAAAAGTGGATCTTAAAGTAAATTTGGACAGAAGCACTTGCTGTCATCGTGGCCTTTGTAGCTACGTCACTGTTGACGGATATAAATTCGATACTGTGAAGGCTTTCGTTCAATTGGGAAGCAGCATTAAAAGCAAAAACAATGTCGGCCTAGAAATCATGATTTGCAAACGGAGAATAACTCTTGCCAACAAGTGCTTCTTCAGGCAATTGAAAAGTAAGGTCCTCTCTCGACGAACAATATTCTCGCTCTACAAGTCACTCATCATACCTGTCCTGATGTATGGCTCGGAATCATGGAAGGTGTCGAGAGAAGATGAAATGGCTCTTGGAGTATTCGAGAGAAAAGTTCTCCGGAAGGTTTATAGTTCTATCCGTGATGTTGACGGCGAGTGTCGAAGGAGGTATAATGATGAGTTATATGAGCTTTACGCAGACATGACGATATTGCAACGATTGAAAATCCAAAGGCTTTGCTAGCTAGGGCATGTTATGCGGATGAACGAATACGCTCCGGCAGTTTGTAAACAGAGGAAAGAGAAAACCTGCACTGAGTTGGCAGAGACAGTTGGAGGAAGATTTTACCTCGTTTGGTTCCCCCAATTGGCGACTGTTATCGCAAAACAGAGTTAGCTGAACTCACTGACTCAATGTACTTCAAGAAGTGCTGTATGTTGAATTTTGGCAGGATTTACAGATCACACCCGAACACATTTTTTGCTTACATTTTACTTATTTTTTTTCACTCCGTACGAAAAAAGTACAAAAACTGTAAGTAAAATGTGAACAAACATGATTTCACGTCATTTCATCCAATCGTCACTTGTAAACCATCACCTTTTCATAGGTATACAATAAAAACTTCAACCAAAACATATTAGGTAGTAATACTATTTGGTTTCAACTCGACCCAAATAAACCTTTGAGTAAAAAAATGTAGTAGGAGGTAAGAACGGAGCAAAATAATCCGATTGGAATAAAGTTTGAACACTGCGTCAGTAATAAAACATGTTATCAAAAGCGTGACGTCACGCCGAGAAAATTTATTTCACGGCTAACTATGACTTTTTGCTCCCTCATTTTTTAATGCGAGATCTGTTTATTGGTTCATGGTACAATACCACAATTTTCTCTTATTTGTATTAATTTTTCTCTTGAATATTTCAATTTTAATTTTTTTAAGCAAATTTTAAATTTAGACAGGAAATCTCGTCCCAAAATAACTGGCATGAGCAAACATTCATCCGATAGTAAACTTAATTGTTTTTATTTCATTTTTAAAACAGAATAAACAATTTAATTCATTTTTAATTAATAATTTTTTTCCATCAACTCCAATTAAATTTGAATACAATGAACGTCTGTCCGCTCATATTTTTTTTTTTATATTTTAAAATTGTTTTACAATTATTTTTCTATGAATATTTGTATACATCAAAAAATTAATAACAAAGAAAAGTATCAAAAGATATTTCACACAAATTACAAGCATTGTTATTTTAAAGTTGATAATGTTCAAGTGTATTTGTGGTTTACAAAAGTATAAATTAAAAATTGCTTAAAATAAATGTTTTCATACATTTAAAGGAATAAGGGTAATCCCCGCTAAAAAACTCATACGTGTCGAAACTCCGTCAAATTTCTTTGAGGTGCAATTGCTACTGAAATAGTGACAAAAACCTATCACGAAAAGTTTTTGACAGATTTTCTGAATCGTCAACAATTGACGAAAATTGGTTTGCTTCAATATCCAACACTTTTCTTAACTATCTGCTAGGTGAAGTGCCATTGTTCTGCTACATTTTAATGACTGCGATTTTTTTCGTAAGAAATCCATTGAGGTGAATTGAAAATTGTAGAAGGCTTAATGAAGGTAGGGAAAATTATAAATTTTTACCTCAGTGAAAACAAAGCAAAAAAAGCTTGGTTATAGCCTAAAAACGACCAAAATTGAAAATAAGGTACCAGCGTTTATTTCTCTTTTGTGGCACTGTTTACGAATATGTGGGCAAGAGAATTAGCGATACCCAATCGAATAAACTTTGCTTTCAGCCATTAAAAAAGCTGCAATTTTTCTTATTTCACCGAGTAGCAGACTGCCGTATCTTATATATTTATCCTCTTTGGTTTCACACCTCCCTTGTTCTAGACTATTACCGTTTAAACTGTCAAAAAACCGTTAGATAAGCTAAGTAAAAACGTTGAGCGAATGTAGCGGAAAAAGTGTATACTCAGTAATTTGACGTAAAGTCCCACCCGTGGAGTGGATCAAAACAGTCAACGGGACTTTCAGAAAGTTATCACTCAACAATTGACTAACAGTGGTGTTCGCTGAAAGCACAAATCACACACAGAAGATTGCGCGTTCACGAGTTCAAAATTGCTTCGTTCTGCGCAGGAACGTCACACTTGTTTGCTTGAGCGAATGAAAGAAAGAAAAAAAACAAGAGCTAAAGAAAAATTACGTAAAATTGCCCATGAAAAGCAGCTGACTTTTGTTTATATGCGCAATGCGCAATCTTATGCGGGTGATTTGTGAGCACTCATTATAGCTATCATCCGGTGGCAAAATCTAATTTTGCATGTAAATGCAACAACAACGATTTGAGGCAGATAAATCCAGACAGAAGTCTGGTTCAATTTGTGAGCCAGATAATTTGTTAATTACTTCTTTTTAGGTTGGCAACGCGGCCTTTAATATACCTACTTTTTCAAAAATAGATGTCGCTGCTTAGCCTTTCGCCGTATGAGTTAAATGAAAAACAGCGGCGACATCTGCCTATCACATTTCACGTGTGCGAAAATTTCACGACATCTGCTTCTCAAGTCTCTCAATGATCCAGAGCATTCGTGAGCCGGAGTTGTAAAACTCACTGAAAGACGGCATGTATGTATTCGACCTTATCGATAACACTCACCATGGGACCTTCTATAATTCCATCATGGTTTCGCACAAATCACATTCCCAGATTGCGCATTTACGAGTTCAAAATCGCTTCGTTCTGCGCACCAACGTCATAGTTGACTGCTTGAGCGAAAGAAATAAGAGAGAAAAAAACAAGAGCTAAAGGAAAATGACGTATGAAATGCCCATATAAAACAGCTGATCTAATGTTTACATGCTGAACGCGCGATCTTCTTTTGTGATTTTTGGGATCAAGGAGTGTCCTTATCGCTACAATAACAACATTCGATGTTATCGATAGCCTCTCATCTATAGGCGGTTTAGTCATCGCTCACCCATAACTCACTAAAATTTGGAATAAAAATGGCAAATTTCATGCAAAAAAGTGTCGTTAACTATGCTTGCACTTGTGGCTTAGTTAATCCAATAACTAAACTATTTTTCTGCAGACATTGCCTCAAGCTTCGGTGTGGCTTTTGTGTTTGCCATGAAGTAATACGCTGCTCATATGAGATATTCACGTTTATTTATTCAAATTCATGTATTATAGGTTGATTCTCATTTCTGTTCGAACTGTTTGGAAAATATTCCTTCATCGGAGGCAAAGCACAAAAAGAATTGCTGTACGAATTGCTTTAATTGTCCATGTTGTCAACACACTCTATCCGCTCGAGCTACAATGGTTGTGGTGCCGAAGTATGCTTGCATGCCTTTATTGCTTTTTATTAACATTCCAGGTAAATATTTTATTTTGTAGGAAAAATGATGAACCTTCCAAAGAAGGCGAGGGTGATGGAGCCAAGGCTGTTACAAAGAAGATGTACTATCTCTCGTGTTTGGGTTGTCGGTGGACCTCGCGTGATGTGGGCATACCCGATCAATCTGTTGGTAAGCTAATGCAAATTTAGAGTTTTAAATTTTTTAAACATTTGCACTAAAATTATATACAGCAACTGGGGCTTGGCCAGAAAATGAATGCTCTTATCAGACACGTTTCAATTCGCTACTGGAGTATTATCAAGCTGTTGTGCTGCAGGATAAGCAGGAGAAACAAGAATATTTGCGACGCAAAGCGCCTAAAGCACATAAATTTCCAAGCTTAACTGTACGTATGTAAACTCTAAAAATACTTATGATCATCATTACTTGTTTTAAATGCGTTATTGGCCATTGGGTTACAAATCACTCTAGCTATACCTGGTGCGAAAAAAAATGACGCAAATCTAGGAACTGGCGGAACGTGTTCTTTGCTTGCTGGTGATATTAATACCATTGGTCTTAACAAATGGGCAGCAAGGACTTGTACAGAAAGTTCAGCAAATTTAGTACTCTTAAGTGTTTTAGTAATGACATAGTAGGCTCTGAATTAATCATTTCTGAATTGGTGTTTCATAACATTCATTGTGGATTATCCACAATGATAACATTGTTAAAAATCTATTAGCTTTGGAAGTCAAGCGTTCAGCAACGAGGAAAATGAGTATGAAAGGAGGTTATTTAGTAAAAAAAAGTGTACAAAGCTTACACGACTATCCTATGACCAAGCCAAGAAATAGCCGCCCAAAGGGATCAGCAAGCAACCAGTTATAAAATAATGTTCTATCCCCAATTACGATAAACCGATCCATATCAAAGAATGTTGTCAGATACATAGTTGTACTGAATGCAGCCTCAAGAGAACGTTCCAATTGGTAAAAAACCACCTTGATAGGGAACTTAGAATATACCCGCCGCAAGTATATAATTTGCAAATTGATTCGAGGGGTTGCCTGGGCAATATATAGCTTCTCCAACCCAATTGTCAACCTCATCTACCCGTGGCGAATGCTGTTTTTTTAACGCCCGAGGTTCTGGCGACCCCAAGTTCCCTATGGATCTAGGTGGTGGGGGGAGGGGCGGGGTGGTATGGCCTAGAAGGTTTCATGTGATCATATCAAATCGTTCCCGAGATGGTCGGGCTTGTACCTTAATGGTACTTAGTGCCGGATCTGCATCCGGTAAAGGATCATCAACATCGATAACACTCCCCAGAAGGCTTCGGAGAGTATTCTTATCGGTACAACAACAAAAACAACGTGTTCTGCCATTCTTACGCCGCCATAACCGTTAATCTGTATTTTGGACTGACTGCTCCAGAACATTACGCTCGTGTCACCAAAAAGTAGTTTGAAGATAACAATGTAAACTTTATTAGGAAATATTTTAATCTGCCCAACGTGCCTTAGTTACGGCCAACTAACTAAGCGATATTGGGTCTTCATCTATCTAATTACGCACCTTCTACTAACGTTCGAATCGCTGACCCCTTGAATCTATAACTCCAATATTCAGTGGTGCAAAATGGCTTTTATTTAGACTACTTTGGGGGGAGTACTTCACAACCTATAGCGTGTTTAAATCAAATTGATTGCTGATTCCTCGGCTTGCGCTGGTTTTCTCGTTCGCCCATTTCTCCTAAGGTCTAGTCATTTCGCGAACATGTGTTCCAGAACAGTTGTATCTCATGCTTGGTTACCCAGCTATATTCATGTATATTTGTAGTTTATGCTTTTCTTCTAGCTAAATGCGTGTGTATGTGTGAGTACTTCTGCTTTAGCTACAGGCTACATATATGTATGTGAAATATCTCTTCGCTTCGAGCTGCTGGTTATGTGTGTGGAATGTTGTTCGTTGCCTTGTATATAAGTGTCGTTGCTTGCTGTTTTTGTTGTTGTGATTATTTACTAACAGCATAGTGATGCTAATATTCGCCCCAATACTAAAGCCATACATGTATAACATACAGATATGAGCTGTATGAGCAGCACGGAAACATAAACTTAGTGCAGCCAATAAAACCCAAAGGTTTTTTTAATGCATCAATTAATTATGTATCAAAACATTTGTTTAGTAATAAATGCTACATTTATTCTTCTGTTATTGCAGGATCGTACTGGACTAACGGTTTCAATGATACGTCGTCAAATCGGTTGGCCCGATAAAAATACGCAAAAAGCAAAACCAGTAAATATTACTCCTTCAAGTGCTACAGATGAACCTGATGAGTTGCCTGCGGAATTATTTACACAACCGATAAATCTTAGAAATAGTAATATAAACCTACAAGTGAACAGGATAGTTATATTCTGTAACTTTTTCGTTGATTTACTAGTTTAATCTTTGCTAATATAAAATTCTTTTTAACTATCCTACTTACATGTAGATATAACAGCTCAATAAGAAATATAACTAATGCATTGTTTTTCTTTTGTAGTCAGTAACATCAAACAACGCCATGGACAACCATCCGATCAACCATTCAGTGTCAATAAGCTATATCCACAACGCAGAATTCTTTGGATAAAACGTTCCTTGCGCTGTCGCCAATGCGAGCATAATGTCATAAAGCCAGAATATCATCCAACATCAGTGAAATACCGTATTCAACTATTTGCTAATTATCATGTACCAGATGTTTTACTTGTGCGTAATGAACACGCACTAAATGCTGGTAGATCTAGTTCTATTATACTGAAACTAACGAATCCAACTATGCATGATATGTCTATAAAAATCAAAGATTTACCTACTCTTGCTGAGGAAATTAAAATGATTGAAGAGTTTAAACTCGCATGCAAAATAAAGGAAACAACGGTCTCATCTACAGCTGCTGAATCATTAAAGTCAATAACAAGTTCGCCATCATTAACAAGCACTACACTTTCGCGTCAAACGTCTCTAATCGAAGAGCCTCGTTTAGTGCAACAGAAATCTAATGCTAAATTAGATAATCATGAAATAAAATTTGTGCTTAATCAGCGTGATGATTCCACTGAATTTGATGAAGATGTGCAAACGCCTCGAGAAGAACCTGAGTATAATTAGATTAATTAAAATTAATTCTCAACCGCTCTTATTAAGTAAAATCTTATTTACAGGTTTATTATTTGGCGCAAATCAAACAAAGTATCAATACGTTTAAATTTTACACCAGAAAATTCGTTGAAAGCAGGCGATTTGGTTACATTGGGATTTACAATGGAATATACATATGTCAATACAGTGACCAATGCACCAACTACTCATACATTAAATGCCCGTGTTTTTGTCGATGTTGGTCAAATAGTTGAAGCATAAGCATTGCATACAGTTCAATATAGAGCTTATTCTTTGCGTTGCTTTTCATATTCAACGTAGGTTCGGACTGTACTAGAACTATTTATATAACAATAAAGAAATCTGAAATTCTTTTAACTCCTATGTTCATATGCAAAATATTTGTAAGACATCGAATCCCTAAGATCTTTTCCAATCCCGGGATTTCGGGATTTAAAAATGACAATCCAGGATCCTGGGCTTTTTCGGAACTGTCCAGACTTATTTTTGAATTTTGATTCGAAAATACTGATGTTATGTAAATGCATACCAGTGGTTAAATATAAACATTCATTCAGTCCAATGTTTTAAAAATAATCAAAAAATTAAAACTAAACAAATAAAAAAGTGGTTTCGCTTTGAACAAAAATATTTACTTTGTCTTGTACACTTTACACACACAAGTGTTTCGAATGAATTTCAGCCAATTTAAAACACTTCTTTAGCTTAAAAGATTCCTTAGTAGGGGAGATTGGTGATAGCAGATAGTTATACATCAAATTTCAATGCACACCAAGCTATCCCCGGATGGAAAGATGTATATTTCCTTCGAATTCAGATCATTGTGTTTTGTTAGAAAGCCGTACTTTACCAGAAAAAGAAAATTTCCTTTGATTTAAATAAGACTTTTACAAAAATAATAAACAGGGTAAACATGCATCAGTTACAAGTTACTAGTTTTCCAATATAAGATCCCAAGAAAATCCCAGAACTCGAGGCCTTAGTATATAGGATTGTAAAGTGGTCAACCCTTGTGCACCGCAATTCAAAAGACTCAAGCGTAGTCTAGGAAGTTCAAATTAATTTATTTAATTTTTATTAAACATGGCCGGGTACACATTTATGTTGCAAACCGAAGTGGCCCAACATTTTAATTTATCATGTGTATTTGCTGTTTCCGCAGTGGACTCAGTTCTTACAATAAACACCGAAAAGCTTCTTTGCTTTTTCAAGAAAGCATAGTACATATGTACATATATATGAAGCGCACTAGATTGTTTGGCTTGTTGTCATTTATATATATCACTTTAACAATTCGTATTATTCGCGGCGTGCATATATATATAAATTGATTAAAGAGCCATTTTCCTTCCTTCGATAGAAATTTCAACAGCACGTCTTGATGCTTTCAAACGCTTTGCGTCCAAGAACTTTTTCATGTGCTTTTCAAAGCGATTTGGCTTGCGTTTCGTAGACTGAAATATAAATTTAAATTGATTTTAGTATATATACTCATATATTTTTGATAATGATATACCGAAGAAATTTCTCCCTCAACAGTTGATTTCGGACGTACGACATAATCTTTATTTGATGGCAACGGAACGCGAGCTCGTGCTACCCAACCTTTATCACCTGGCCGTAATGGCTTTTCTTCAGATTTGCCAAAAGCCGAGTTCAAACCTTTCTTTTTGTTTGAAGATGTTGGTTGTGGTTCTGGTGATTTGTGTCGACGTGGCATCTGTGCTAAATCGCGCGCTTGACGTTCTTCCTTTGACATTGCTTTAAAATCACAACTCAAATTAAATATTGGACGTGCCCATTCCGATATTAAACGACCAGCTCGATCTCGATTTGCTTTTGTTTCTTGTGGATGTTTATATAAATACATAACAGCCTTTCCGATTCCTGACTGCTTCAAGTAACTTTTATCAATAGTGGGAAACTATAAAAATATTCATAATTTTTCTATGCGCGCAATTTAAAGTGTATGTGAAATATTAAACTTACATCTGCAAGTAGTTTTAAGATGCTTTCACGTATCTGTAAACAAGGTAAGCTTCTGTTTGGTAAAGGGGCTAACCAATCTGTAAGCACATTCAAAATATTATGTTCCAAAAAGGCTAGCTGCAAATCTTTTTTAATAAGCTGCGACATCACCATCTTAAGCATTGAAATCTTCTTTGTGGCAGGAGCACCTTCCATGTTCAAATGTCGGTCTTCATCCGCTGCATTCTTCATACCAACAATCAACTGATCGATTAAGTCGTCATTATCATTGATCAAACTTATATCGCGCTTTCGTCGTCGTACTCGTTTCTCCTCTTTCTTACGGAGTAACATGGCATCGAAATCAGAGATCAAATTGTCATGTCTACAAAAGAGCAACGAATTTAGGATGAATTTTTATGAATTAGCAATTTCATTTATAATTTTTTACGTACTCGCGACCCTCGTCAATCGGAATATTTTCATCATCCGAACTGTCATCGGCTTTTTTTTTCTCCACTTCACCTTCCTCACCCTCTTTAACAACTCGATCACCATCATCGTCATCCTCGTTGTCGGTGTCTGTGATTTTAGCCCTTTTATTTGAAGCCGACGGAGCCTCATCTTCATAAAAACAAATAAAGAAACACTTAATTAAAAATTTTAAATTTTCACTTACCCTCTGAGTCGCTTAAAATGTTACGTTTCTTTGTCTTCTTGATTGTAGGTGATCTTGAGCCACTTTTTGAGCGGGATCGAGATCCAGATCGTGAACGGCTACGTGATTGCGATTTCGACTTTGAGCGTACAACAGAGCCGGACCGGGATCTGGACCTTGTCTTCGAATGACTGCGGCTCCGACTGCGACTTCGACTAGTACGACTGCCAGACCGACTTCTAGATCTTGCTGAGCCGCTGCGAGAGCGTCGTATAGATGCACTGCCTGAACGACTCCGGGAACGTATGGAACCACTATGTGATCGTCTTGATCCACTTCTAGACCTACTGGAACCACTTTCACTCCGTGAACGTTTGGAGCCACTACGAGAACGACGCGATCCACTGCGTGATCGCCTGGAGCCACTATAAGAACGAGCGGACCCGCTACGTGAACCACTGTTAGACCGTCTAGATCCGCTTCGTGAACGTCTTGATCCACTTCGCGATCGTACGGAACCACTACGTGAACGCTTAGATCCACTTTGTGAACGTCTAGAACCACTTCTTGAACGCGTAGATCCTGAACGTTTGGACCCACTATATGAACGCCTGGATCCACTGCGTGACCGTTTCGAACCACTGCGCGAACGTCTAGATCCACTACGAGAACGTTTGGAACCACTGCGGGATCGTTTGGAACTATGTGTCGAGCCACTACGTGAACGTATAGATCCACTTCGAGAGCGGTTAGACACATTACGTGATCGGTTGGATCCGCTGCGATGTGAACCGTGTTTTGAAAGTTCGGAACCGCTCCGAGATCTATGTGAACCACTTCGTGATTGTTTAGACCCACTACGGGATCGTGGAGAGCCACTGCGTGAGCGCCCAGACCCACTGCGTGAACGTTTTGATAAACTTGGTGAATGAACAGAGACACTACGTGATCTGGAACGTTTGCCGCTCACCTCTTTTGTCGCATCTGCATCAACTACCTCGTCACGTTTAGTTTGATCACTTAATCTGCGACTGGGACTTCTACTTCGCCTTATACTGTTATTGCTATCTTTACTTACTTCAACTAGCCCATTTTCTACACTTGGGCTTCTACTATGACTTCTGCTTTTTGATTTAACACTTCCGCTACCATTTAACTTATTTTTTTCACCATTTTCTTCTTGGTTAACGGTTTCTGTTGTTAATGTAGGTGGCTGAGGACTTTGTGAACGTGATTTCGTAGATTTTTCATTATTTTCAGCAGGGTTAGGGCTCTGACCTCTATCGTCTTTATTGATTTCTTGGTTTTGTTCATCACTTGCGTTCTTGACTTCATAATTGCCGTCAGGTTCACTTTTGCCATCATCATGTTTTTCAATACTAACTCCTTCGTCGGCCTCTTTCAGTATTGTTTTATCCCCTATTGTTAAAGGAGATTTGGGTGATCTATTGATTGTTGCAGCGTCGTCAACACCTCCATCGCACACTTGTAAAATAAACATTATCAGGACCAATACAGCAATGACCAACTTAACCTCAATTTGTTACAAAGGTGTTCTTGAATAAAGTACTTACTATTTTCAACAACTTCCATTATGTTTCAGTGATTTTTTTCAAGGCCTATACCGAGTAATACGGTTTTTGCCAAAATACCCTCTGGAAATCCAGAAAATTTCCTATTTTCCTTATTTTTTCGCCAGGTGAAGATTGACGCTATTTTGACACAATAATAAAAACATGGATGGTACTGAAAAATCGATAGTAAAAAACGATTGCACTTATTACTTTTGAATACACTCTTGTTAACATTTATAAGAGCACTTCTTGTCTAACACTTTGGCGCATAGCCATTGTCGTAATATAAAAGGTTTGGGTAACGTTTAACGATCTAATTTTTATCAAAAATTATTAAATGTGGTATGTTTGGCAGTTTTGAACCCTCTTCAATCAACGTGGAAAAGGATTCAGAACCACGACCCCACGTACTGAGCCTGCTGGGGCATTCCACCTTGATTGCACAGAGAGGTGGACTCAAATATACAGATACGCGTCAGTTACAATAATATTAATATGACCCCCACGTTTGTAGCCATATTCAAAATCAAAATCAATTATGCAAAATCCAAAGACTGTATAATGTATAAATGTGATCTCATAGATTTAATCTAATTCCAAAGACTGCAATAAATAAATAAGTATTATTATTATTATGGGTTCTAAAGTAAGTTTCAGCTTTACTAGATAACGCACAGAAAATATATCAAAAAACTTACATTAAAACCTATTTTTATTTGACTATAACCACATTAACAAATGGTCCGATCAATAAAAAATCCACAATAGGTTATCTGGCTGTTTACGTAATTGCTATCACTAGGAAATAGATTATTAACTGTCAAATGTTTCACACACCTCTCTCATTTTGCGCTTCCATAAAGAGATGACTCCTAACGTGGTTCTAGAACTGGAAACAAAACTAGCATCCCTGAAATTTGTTAATTACAGATTATCGATGAGATGAAATGTGTATGGCATTGTGAATCAAACTAAGTGTGATATCTTCTGCATAGACGTCAAAATTCCAAAGTGATTGGATCACCTGATTTGTGATTGACAATCGCTGTCTCATTCTGTATCTCTTTCTATCACCCACTGAAGATAGCCGGCCCTATGCGCCGCCATATTGAACACTCTGTCAAAACGCTAAAAGGTAGCCATCTTGAAAATCCTGTCAGTCAGTTGACAGATAAAGGCCGAATTGATGGTGACTTATAACCATAAAGCCATAACCAGATAAAACAGCTGATAGAACCAACCTTATGGAAATCAATGTAATCGTTTAATGGTGCCATACCATAACGCTAACTCGATTACATTGATTTCTTTAAGGCAGGTTCGATCAGCTGTTTTATCTGGTTATGGCTTTATGGTTATAAGTCACCATTAATTCGCCCTTAAGATATCACACTTAGTTTGACACAATGGTGTATGGGAAATCTAGTTATTTAAATACGGTCCAAATTACTTATGTTTTCCTGCAGCGCCGCTAGTTTTGCTGCTTTTGATAGCTTTTTAAAACTCAAGCGCAGCTATATTTAACTGGAAGCTCTATGCAGCTATGTTGCAAGCACAGAATAAGAACAAGAATTTGACATTTGCTTTGGTTAAGGGTTTTGGCACATTTTGCAAGTGAAGTAATTTTTCCCACTGGTTGGTAACTTTTCTAACATTTTTCGCAATTAAAAACTGCAATATAACAGTCGAATACGACACAAAATATGTTAGCAAGTATATTTCTAGTATATAGAGAATGTTTATAATAGTGCTTCGCGAAATTTTGTATGCGAATGGGCAAGGCGAAATAAACTTCAATTGCCAAGTCAGACGTTCCTTCATATTTACAAACGCAACATCTTGGTTGATTGTGGTGATGTTATTGGAATGCATAAGCTTTTGTTAAACGCAACTATGTATATGAAAAATTTCATTGTGCCGCGGCCTTTAACCAACAATAATTTAATGGAGTTATTTTTGTTTGAGCGGGTCATGCAGTGCGTTGCTTAAGCTGGAGACATTGGTGCTTTATCGGTAACCGGTTACGACCTTAGCGGCACCAATAATCGATTGCATTGCTTCTCATAAGGTTGGTCGAATCAGCTGTTAAAAGGTTACCGATACGGTTACCGATAAAGCACCAATGTCTCCAGCTTTAGTATGCAGCGACATATGTGTTTTGCGTAGTGTAAAGGGCCAATTAAACTTCCTTAACCCTAACACCATAGTCGTAACCATACCCATATCCATCACAAATCACACACAGAATATTGCGCATGTAAACAAAAGTTTAGCTGTTTTTTATGCGCAATTTATACGTCATTATCCTTTTGCTCTTGTTTTTTTCTCTCTTACTTTCATTCGCTCAAGCAGTCAACTGTGACATAGATCCGCAGAACGAAGCAATTTTGGACTCGCGAATGCGCAATCTTCTGTGTATGATTTTTGCATATCCATAACCACCTCCAATGTGATCGATTAATGGTGCCTTAACCTAAAAATCGTGAAAATTTCATAAAAATGAAGAAAACGCAAAAAATTACAAACATATTCCACAAAAAATAAGTCTCTTAGTCATAGCGTATCCAAAACAATGAATAAAATCTACAAAAAGTTATTAAATTCAACAACTCAAATATTTTTAGGTTATGGATATGACGAGAAACCAAAAAAAATTGGTTGGCTTCGGTATGGTTATGGCGTTAGCGTTATGGTATGGCACCATTAAGGGCGAATTAATGGGACTTATAACCATAAAGCCATAACCAGATAAAACAGCTGACCGAACCTACCTTATGAAAATCAATGTAATCGATTAATGGTGCCATACCATAACGCTAACGCCATAACCATACCATAGCCAACCAATTGGGTTTTGGTTTCTCGCCATATCCATAACCTAAAAATATTTGAGTTGGTGAATTTAATAACTTTTTGTATATTTCATTCATTGCTTTGGATACGTTATGATTAAGATACTTATTTTTTGTGGACTATGTTTGTAATTTTTTGCGTTTTCTTCATTTTTATGAAATTTCCAAGATTTTTAGGTTAAGGCACCATTAATCGATCATACTGGAGATGTTTATGGATATGGGTATGATTACGACTATGGCGTTAGGGTTAAGGAAGCTTAATTTGCACTTTAATCTATTACATTGATTTCCATCAGGTAGGTTCGATCAGCTGCTTTATCGGGTTATGGTTTTATGGTTATAAATCACCATTAGTCGGCTCTTAAGGAAGTTTATTTAGCCCTTTAGATGTATATGGTATTTGTGTCTTAGGGGGTTGAATTTTTTTTATATAAATTCCGAAGCATGGCAGCGTTGTCAGATCGCAATAGGAACGACATTAGCGATTGTACTTGTTTAACTAATTAATAAGTAGGAAAACTGCATTGTAAATCAAACATACGATGAGCTACCGAGGTATTCCAGCTGGATTTGAGGATGAGCCGGAATGGAGTTGCGTACCGGACATGATGCAAAAAATCACTATTGTGCCAGACATCACAATTGCTGCAGGTCTGAATAATGAAAATTTTGATCGCAGGCTTAGTGCCGACGTCGACATTTGGTTTGAGACGTACAAGGACCAATGGAATTCATGTGAGTACTACCTGAACGATTAGGTATTAATTACGGCCCAGTGTCTCCAAAATCAAGTATTCCAAGTTTAGGCAGAAGGATGCAATCATATATACGCATATATATTTATTTAGTTGTCGTTGTTTATTTATCACTATCAGATAAACGTACACCAGCAGCTCAGCATAATCTTAAAGCTATGCTATTGAAAGATGATGACCCTTTGACACTTGCCTTAAAACTATTTGCCAACTGTCCGGGATGTAATAACTTAAAAAATAAGAATTTGGCGTTATTTAGTGAGTTTGGCTATTTAGTAATGTACAAGGGATAAATATAATAAGATATTAACGGGTTACTATTAGCGGAATTCATGGAGAATGGCTTCTGTGAGTGGTATGAAAAACTGCCTTCTACACATTTACGTGTTTTGTTTAGGTTTGCTTCGAGCAATTTTATGATATATGAGTAAATTTATCCTCTTTATGCCAGCAGCCATGAGGCAATGCAACCAGAATAATAAACTCTTTAAAATTGTTCAAAAGGCAGTTTTCCAAAAGGCTGGCGTCACAAAAGCCATTATGCTCGCTAATCGTTACATGTTGGTGCTTATTATAATTATCTTCTTGGGATAGGTAATGACTTATTAAGCTCGATGCATATTTCTAGTTCTGGAAACAATTTGTGACGTCCATAAACAATATCCAGCGATATCTACTAAATGTTCCGACAACACACGCTTGGTTGCTTTCAATTTTGTGAAAACTTGCGGCATAGTACCGCTGTATAAGGCTGTGATGTGCACCTATGATTTATGCAAAATACGCGAATTTTTGGTGCCTAAAATAAAGGAATTAATAGCACAAGGACACTTCAAAGATGTAAATATAACATATTTTTTGTTAACATTTTTAATAATAATACATTTATATATTCTGTATAGGCGGCTCACTGGACCATGCACTTGCAAATAACACATCTCTTCGATATATTTGACATAATATTTCCATTAATTTTACAAGACAAAGTTTCACTGGCAGAAGAGTACCTTAATGTTGCCAAAGATTTGACTTTACCCACTGTTATATTCCTCGATTCTTTATTGGACAAAAAAAAGACTGTTATAGATCATTGTGATGATATTTTAAAGTAAGTTATTAATGTCATGATAGAGCCCTAATAATGGTAAAGGCATAATCCCAAAAAAATTATCTAGAAAGCAACCCAACAATTTTGTTGAGTTTTCAGTTTTATTTTAGATAAAATTCCTTTTCCATACACATTTCATAATTTTCCCACCAAACAATTTTAAGCTTCTCTATCCTACGTATCATTTGGATGGTTATCGCTATCAAAAATCACCTTCATTTCCGCTATTAAAAGAATATTCGAAAACGACTCCCTAAAATACAATGAGAAAATGTACAGAGATCGCAAATGACTGTAAAACGATTCGGTACGTACTAAAACGTTGATCAGAAAATAGAGCATGAAAGGATTGTCAATTAAAGGCTTTATGATGAGCGCAAATATGATTATTTTAATTACGTAGAAATAAGACTCGAATAAGATAATTAATTTCATAAAATACCATAACCCCCAGCGGGTTAGGGGGTTAGAATATATCCGCGGTAGGTATGCCTGTCCTAAGAGGCGACTAAAATACCGGATTCAAGGGGTTTGTGTAGCGCAGCCCTTTCAGATTGCCGGCGCAATACATACCTTCTCCAAACCCAATTGTCAACCTCACCTATCCGTGGCGAATCCTGTTTCATTAACAGCCGAGGCTCTGGCGACCCCGAACTCCTCATTGATCTAGGGGTTGGGAGGGCGGTATGGCCTAGAAGGTCGCATGTGGTCATAACAAATCGTTCCCGAGATGGTCAGGCTTGGTACCGTAACGTACCGGATCTGCATCCGACAAAGGACCATCATCTCGATGGCGCTCCCCAGGGTCTTCGGGGAGTGTCCTTATCGCCACAACAACAACAACAGAGATTCTGTTGACCTCAGACACTTGTCGGACTTTTTTAACTTACGTTCACAAACCTCTGAAAAATTGTAGCAAGCCTGACTGTTATAGAAAATTTTGTATTTTCCCACATAGCATATGGAAGATTGGTTTAAGGTTAAATCACCACAATAGGACATTTTCGACCCTTTTGACGACTAAAAACTGTTCAATCAATTCTGCGATCAAAAGAAGACTCGAAATCGACTCCCTCTTATGAGTGAAATATGATTTATTGAAAAGCAACAACAAAATGTAAAGCGATCACAAAAAATGATTAAAATAAGATCCCAAATAGACTCTTAAATGTCTCGTGAAAGAATCGCAAAAGCTTTAAAACACACTTAAAAATTATTCCCACAAGACTTATAAATGATGGTAAATATGACTCGAAAAAGACTAAATACTGATTAGAAATATAGGTTAAAAGAGGCTCACCAAGTGTAGTCGCGCGTAGGGTACCATTTTCTCCGGACGAGGGAGTCTTTTCTGATCACAAAATGAGCGCATATATGCTCATTTTGATCATGCTGGAGACTCGAAAAAGACTGTAATATGATTAATAATTCCAAAAAATGCTGGGTGGGTTATTAGTTGTACAGAGGCTAATTAATCCCTTATCTAAATATGTATCAGGCACTTCCGGTGTAATGAAATTTATCATGTTGACATTGTAAGGCCCGCTTGCAAATTATCTTTCTAACTCAGTTAGCTTCTCATGAAGGGTGAAAATGATACAATTTGGACAAATTTTAAAATTAAAATGATAACTTTCAGTGGGCCTAAATTTACAATATGGAAACTAAAAAAGTATCTAAGTTAGATTTTAATAAAAAATATACAATAGTTAACAAATTTTTGTTTTTCTATTACAGCAAATATAAGTACAAAGATGTTAAAACTAACGTTCTAAGCTATCGCCCAATGTCAAAATTAGTCACGCGTCTAGCAAAAAAATACAAAATTGATGCCAATCACACACCGAATCTAAATTTTACCAAAGCTTGCTCGTATATGCATTATTTATGGCATAAATATCAAGATGGTGGAATGAGTTGTGAAGCTTGGCGTGAATTAGCTCGTGACGCCGCCAGTACAAGGCCATTGCAAATGGATTTAATAGCAAATGTCAATTCTTATGGTGATTGTGAAGAGGCAAGATTTTGGTTAAAATATTTCGATATACCACTGAACGAATTACCAAGTGATATACGGCATAGTTTACAACAAAATTGCGCCTTAGAAGAGAAAGAAGAAATTGACTTACGCCATTGTAGCAATGAATCTATGAATAGCGGAAATAGTGGTGTACAAATGGTTAAACCTAAACGCTCCAATTCCATTTTAAGTGACCAATACTTAACATTAAATCTACCAATTGAGAGCGTATTAATTATTGACGATCGTGCGCAATTTTTAGAAATGTTAGACTACTTAGAAGGACAGCTAATAATAGCATTCGACTCTGAATGGAAACCAACTGTGTGCAATGAAAATGTTATATCACTCTTACAGATGGCCACTATTGATCGTGTTTACCTATTAGATTGTTTATCCTCCCAACTAAGAGATGATTTATGGCAACAACTTGGACGTAGAGTATTTAACAATTTAGAGATTTTGAAAATTGGTTTCTCATTGCATCAAGATGTGCGCATGTTGCATAAATCTTTGCCCTTACAATTAAATTTGAATGCGAAGACATGTTACTTGGATTTGCGGGAGTTATGGCGGCGTCTCAAATATTTACAAATTGTACAATTTCCTTATGATATTGGGCTGAATTCGGGTGAAAGTTTGTGTGCATTGACTGAATTGTGTTTGGGCAAAAAATTGGACAAATCAAATCAATGTTCGAATTGGGCAAATAGACCATTGCGTCGCGATCAAATTGTGTATGCTGGTGAGTCAAATAAAAAATAAAAAAGTACTCATTATTGTCATGATCATCCTTTTTCAGCTCTGGATGCGCATTGCTTATTGCAAGTATATCGGGTGTTGTCAGAGATACTCTTGCGTATGGGTTTAGATATAGACCAAGTCGTCGATGAGGTTACAACTGGTAAAACAGGTTACTTGTTTCGTATGAAACATCTTATTACGGAACAACAAAATGATGAGCGCAGTGCAGCGTTGGCGGTACAAATGAGTGTACCAAGAAGTAGTGCAATTAACACAGCGCAAAATGAAAATAGGTAATTACATATGGATATGAATACAGTTTTCGACTTTTATAAAATATACATATTTCTTTACAAATAATCTAGCGGTATAAGCACAAAATTCATCTGTGACAGTATGTTATATGGACTATCGAAAGAGCTACGTAAATTGGGTATCGATTGCGTGGAAATTATGAATCTCAGCTTCGATCACTATATTGATTTGGCTAAAAGAGAAAAACGTTATGTACTAACACGTGATTCACGCTATAATTTGTTCACTAACGAATTGCCAATTGCACAATGCCTACAAATTCCTAATGATTCGAGTGTAGAACAAGTATTAAATATATTACGTTTATTGGATTTAAAAGTCTATGAGAGTAACCTTTTCACACGTTGTTTGAACTGCAATTGTAATGAATTTATATTAGCACTACGGCATGAAATACAAACGATGCGTTATGGCCAGGCGTTAGATGAACTCAAAGGGATGAGTACAGTAAATAGAAGTCCATATGAAAAATCATTTCAGTTATGTGCGTACAATAATGTATTTTATTGCGTAATATGTATCGTATTTTTTATTTGTACATATTAGATTCCTAAACTTTATTCTGTTTAGTAATATGACTGCCTTTTTTATAGTAACTGTTAACAGCCATATTTTGAGCTCAAAAACAACCTATCGCGGTAGGCCAATCAAGCTGAATCGTATTAAATCGCACATAATACGTTCAAAGGAACATTTTTATATATGTGATGTAAGTGTGGAGATATAATATATTTATGGCTAATTTTAAAGTTTTATTACAGAACTGTGGTACATGTACATGGGATGGAGAGCATTCTATACATCGTAGTGTAATGAATGCTATTTTGTATCCGAACGCCGAAACATCTGCTCCTGATGTGGTATAAGTGAAGAATGCTTTGAAATGAATAACTCGACTGAATTTTTTTTAAATTTTATTTTTGCGAGAACTGTGAATGAATTTTGTAATAACTGCGGAATTAATAACTATTTTAGTGTTTTTTTGTTTTACCTTTTTAAGGACCTATCTATACACAATTATTTACTCTACTTACAATACGAATATTTATAAATTAGTACAAAATCAACAATATTACAAAATGTGAAATAGTACATTGAAGCAAATTGACAGTACATAAATGAAACGAAATACAAATTAAATAATGTTATAGTTAGTACATGCATACATACACATAAATGTACATATATATATATATATATTCTAACAAAATTAAAATAGAAGTAACATTTAACAAAAGGATTTCCATAGTGAGTGTAGTGTGAAAATCTCAATACAACTAAGTTATATTTGTCTGTAATAAATGAATTTAATAAAGTTTATGTATCGTGTATAGAAAATATTTGTATTGTATAAAGGACGCCGCCGTGGTGTGGTGGTAGTGTGAGCCGCATACCACACCGAAGGTCCTCGGTTCAAGTTCCAAGCAATGCAACATGCATGTTTGTTAAGTTCCTCATGGATCTAGGGGGAGGGGGGGGGGGTATGGCCTAGAAGGTTTCGTGTGGTCATACTAAATCGTTTATGGTGCTTGTTACCGGAACGTATCGGATCTTAATCCGACAAAGGATCATCCAAATCGATAACACTTCGCAAAACCTTCGAAGAGTGGCTTTATAAGCTACAACAACAACAACAACCATGGCAAAAGCTTAAATCACTATTGTTTAAAGCTATGTTGCTGGAATTTCCGGAACTTTTCAGAGGAATGCACCAATAACCGGATGGTTTATGAATTCATAAAGGTAAAGACTAACGTCCCAGCCATATATGCATCGTAAAGGAAAGGAAAGGCATGAGGACAATAGTGCTTTGAGGCGTCTTTCACAGTGGCCATAAGGAGGATGCCGCAAGTCGGAGCCGCGTTGCTTTGTGGTTTGAAAGAGCCTTTGCTGTCAAGTATTGTCGTTTAAGGTGACATTTGTTCGAGCCTCCAAATAAACTATAGTGGTACTTAATGGATGGAATATCGCTGATACTCAAGTCGATAATGTGCTACAATAGCGCAGTGAACATTTTTATGTTGCTTTTAATTTGCTAGTGATGATCAATAGATTGTCAACATTTCATTCAACGAACGCGCGACTTTGCCACAGCTCATCAAACTATGCCGAAGAACGTGATGCTCTGTCATAAAAAGTAACACTGCTGCAATAACTGCAGCTCCAACACTTCCATTTATTTGTACTGTATGCACTCATCGCCGATGCGGACGACACTGATAAGGACGCTTTTTGTGTGTTTTAACAAGAAATGAAATTGATCACGTCGCCCTCAACGGCAGGTGTATCAACAGGGTCCTGAATTTGCGCACATTACGTTGCCCAAATATCACGCAGTGACACAAGGACATTATTCTGTCAAAAACCTGTTCTCAAAATTACACTCGGCCCTAACACCATCTTATTGAGCGAACCTTCGATATGACGAAGCATATTTCTCACTCACAAAGTGCGACCGCAGCGGACCTAATTGGGGTTGACAGCGAGCGCCCAAAAACCACTGGTACAATGTGGAAAATCGCGGTGCAACGCAGCGTACGCGCCATTAGAGCGTTATCTTGACGCGAAGAGGGGGAAACCCACCTACTAAGAAGAAATAAACGAGAGATCGAAAGGCATGCCAGACGACGAGACGAACTCGTCATTTCTCTGTATTACTTCGGCTTATTTTAACTCGGCAAAATATTTTCTCGAAATTTTTCTTTCGAAAAAATATGATTTCTATGTTTTGAATAACTTAAAAATTCGACGTTTCCGATTCGACACTTTTATTTTCGCCCTTTCATACGGATCCCTACGATTTGTCATCCACCCAAAGTACAGAAAGGATGTGAGAAACGACGTATTATCCAACGATCACGAAAGCGAAGAGTTATGGAAGAGCATGTATCAACTTTTATGCAAAATACGGTCGTACGAAATTGGAATTTAAGTATGCGTAGCCCAATCCTCATGAAATATGACTCCCTAAAATGGGTTAGTTACTGTCCAGTGTTGTTTGTAACGTTCTTCCCAGCGCACTCCGGTATATTGCTGGAAAGACGAAATTACGGAAGAGCGTAGAAAATGTCACAAAGCACGAAGAATAGCGCAAAGGGCACGCTCATCACCACGATATGCGGAGTTACACAGCACCTATGTTGCACAAAGAAAGGCACTTAAAAATGCCATAAAAAGAGCAAGAAGTTGTGCTCTAGGGAACTGCTGGATAATGTCGACCTAGATCCTTGGAGATCAGCCTGCAGAACTGTGATGGCCAAAGTTAAAGGACCGATATCACAGCAACCCACGTGCCCGATACTAATGAATACCATTGTTGAAATACTTTTCCCGGCGCAAGATCGCTGGACTTATCGAAGCGAGGATTTCGAAAGTACGAAAATTCCGCAAATTTCAGAGCAAGAGGCGCTGGACGCTGCAAAAAGAGTTGCTGATATGACAATCCGCAGGACCCGATGGAGTACCAAACATAGCCCTTAAAGCCACGATCACAACTAGGGACACATTATTTACTGACCTTTTTAATGCCTGTATGCAAGAAGGCGTATTTCCTCGCCTGTGAAAAGGACGAAGATTTGTGCCATTGCTGAAACGTGGTAAACAGCCGGAGTAATCAACCTCATATAGGCCACTTTGTATGCTGGATTCCCTAGGAAAGATTTTCGAGCGTATAATTAGCGAGCACCTACAGCTGACTCTAGAAAGCCCAGGTGGCTTATCGAATAATCAATATGGATTTCGCAAATTAAGATCCACCGTAGATATAATACAAACAGTCGTCAATATAGCTAGAGAAGCTATCTCTGGAGGCCAAAATGAAAGGAAGTTATGTGCGTTGGACATCAAGAATGCTTTTAACACTGCGAACTGGATACAGATAATGGCAGCGCTGCAAAGTTTCGGCACACCAGCTTACTTACGCAGAATAATAGGTAGATATCTTAAAGGCAGAGTACCTCTTTTTGACACGGATAAAGGAGCAAAAGAGTACAAAATCACTGGAGGCGTCCCACAGGGCTCTGTTCTCGGTCCAACGCTTTGGAATGTAATGTATAACGGGGTGCTAAAGATTGATCTACCAGAAAATACGCAAATTGTGGGATATGCTGATGATATTGCAGTGGTAGTAGTGGCCAAGAAACTGGACCTGCTTCAAGCATTATGCAATGACGTCGTAGGAAGAGTGAAGGGATGGCTGAACAATACGGGACTGGAGTTGGCTAGCCAAAAGACGGAAGTGGAACGAGTTAGTCTTAACTGTCCGGGATCATCAAATCACTTCAAAGGATTCCCTAACATACTTAGGAGTGCACGTTGACTCTAAGTTAACTTTTAAAGGGTACTTCAGAGCGGTGGGAGAGAAAGTTAACAAAGTTAATATAACATTAATATCGAGCGACCATATGAAGAAATCAAGGAAAGAGCAAGGACATATACAATAGCTAAGTGGCAAGAGCGGTGGGAGCCTTCGAGTAAAGGGTGTTGGACCTACACGCTAGTTTGGAATGTAGCTCAATGGAATGAGCGAAGGCACGGCGAACTGACCTACCAACTACCATCTCACGCAGATACTGAGTGGACATGGCGGTTTCAAAGAGTATTTATGGAAGCGTAGGATAGAGGAAGAACCTCTTTGCCCAATGTGTACCACGGAGTTAGAAAACGCAGAACACGTCATGTTCCACTGCCCCCGTTTCCAAGAGAAAAGACTCGCCTTGCATAGAGCCTTTGGGGAGGAACCTACCACGAGAAATTTAGTATCACAAATGTGCAACAGGAAAGAGTGCTGGATTGCAGTGAGCAAAATATCATTTATAGTCGTGACACGCGGCCACCGTGGTGTGATGGTAGCGTGCTCCCCCTATCACACCGTATGCCCTGGGTTCAACTCCCGGGCAAAGCAACATCAAAATTTTAGAAATAAGATTTTTCAATTAGAAGAAAATTTTTCTAAGCGGGGTCGCCCCTCGGCAGTGTCTGGCAAGCGCTCCGATTGTATTTCTGCCATGAAAAGCTCTCAGTGAAAACTCATCTGCCTTGCAGATGCCGTTCGGAGTCGGCATAAAACATGTAGGTCCCGTCCGGCCAATTTGTAGGGAAAAATCAAGAGGAGCACGACGCAAATTGGAAGAGAAGCTCGGCCTTAGATCTCTTCGGAGGTTATCGCGCCTTACATTTATTTTTTTTTTTTAGTCGTGACACGCCTGATGGATGCTGAGAGGGAGCGCAGAGAAATGCGCATACGAAGCAGTGGCGATTAAATCGACACTCAGAGCAAATAGCTGAAGCCTGGACGCAGGGACAACAGTAGGCTATTAAAAAATGAGAATTATGGAAAGCCACCCTGAATTAATGCGAAAGTGGTACCGGGGTAGGTGACGGTTCCAGTAGTAGATCTCTTCTAGAGGTTTAACTCTTTTTTAGGGGGGATATCACAATTTTTACTTCGCAAAAGGCAGGCTGAATTTCTTTTACGGCTTTATACAGGCGTATTAAAATTCCTCTGTTGGATCACCCTTTAACAATTTTTGCTTTAGATATTTTTATAGTGGTTACAGTGTAAAACATATGCTAACGCGAGCTTATCGGCTTCGTCATAAACATAAAAACAAATATTTGGTATAGACGAAAATACTCACGAAATTCGGTTGAAATAAATTTGCCAAACAACCACGTTTCGAAATTTGGCAAAAACTATTTTTTTTTATATTTTGGGCTTTTCGATATTTGAATGTGAACGAGTTTTTATTTTAAATAAATACTTATTTTGCATGGGATATGATTCATTCAGTTCAGCTCTGGCGAAGAGATCACCTGAATTTCAAAAAACTTTCAAATCTTCCTAAATAGTAAACATCCTGATCAAAAATGGAGCAAAATTTAGTCATATATATCCTCTTAATAATGACTATTTGTTCTGCCCAAAAATTAAATCAACCGAGCTCTGTAATTGAAATTGGCCCAGATCCTACTAAGTTGCTTATAAAATTCCGCACTGTATCAAAACGTTCAATTTTGAAGAATCCGATAAAAGAGAGTATAAGCCAAGTTTCTATCGGAGCTCCTAATGAAAAAGTCAGTAGTATGAATTTATTGGATACAGCGGCATTAGAAAACATTCCGGATGTTTCTGCAGATTCATCTGGTTCAGGAAACGGATCCACAGAAGTTTCTATAAGCCAAAATAGAGATACAATATCGAAAAACCCAACCAGTTCTACAAAAGTGCCTTCAACTTCCGTCAACTCAGCTACAGAAGCCCGCGTAGCAAATATCAACACGACCATGTCATCTAGAAATCCTATAGAAAACAAAAAAAATACTTTAGAAGGTGATTCCGACCATACAGAAGAAGGCTTTACTGCTAGCGAGGGAAAGAAGGCGTCAGAAAATATTTTCGATACTTCCACAAATTCATCCGAAAGTCATCCGGTATCTACCAGCACCACCAAGGCCTCTACTCACCCCATAAATAAAATTGAAATGGCTACAGAAGGCGATTCCGATTTTGGAGACGAATATTATAGCATCAGTGAAGAAACAAGTAGTTCAATTAAAGGGCCTTCAACTTCTGCAAAATTGGTTACCGAAAGTCATCCGGGATTAAAAAGTTTCACCAAGACCACTGCGCACTCCATAAATCACAGTGAAAGGGCTACAGAAAACTATTCCGATTATGGAGACCAATATTATAGCACCAGTGAAGAAATAAATAGTTCGAATAAACGGCATTCAGCTTCTACAAAATTAGTTACTGAAATTCATCCAGGATTAACAAGTACCACCAAGGTCATTGTGTACCCCATAGATCACAGCGAAAGGGCTACAGAAGGCTATTCCCACTATGCAGACGAATATTATGCAACTAGCGAAGCAAAAAGTACTTCTACTAAACGGCCATCAATTTCTACAAAACCAGCTACTGAAAGTCATCCGGTATCTACCAGCACCACCAAGGCCATGACGCACCGCATAAATCACAATCAAAGGGATACAGAATATTACTCTGATTATGCAGACGAATACAATCCCACCAGCGAGGAACCATGTAGTTCTACTAAATGGCCTTCAACTTCTACAAAGCCAGTTACGGAAAGTTATACAATGTCTTCCAGCACCACTAATGCCACTAGGCACCGCATAAATCACAGTGAAAGGGATACAGAAGACTACTCCGATTATGCAGACGAATACTATACCACCAGCGAGGAACCATTTAGTTATACTAAACGGCCTTCAACTTCTACAAAACCAGTTACTGAAAGTCATACACTGTCTTCCAGCAAAACCAAGGCCACTACACACCCCATAAATCACAGCGAAAGGGATACAGACTACTCCGATTATGCAGACGAATGTTATACCTACAGCGAGGAAACAAATAGTTATTCTAACCGGCCGTTGAGTTCTACAAAATCTGTTACTGAAAGTCATCCAGTATCTACCAGCACCACCAACGCGACTACGCACCCCATACATCACAATGAAAGAGATACAGAAGAAAAGTCCGATTATGCTTCTTATTCTAAACGACCTTCAACTTCTATAAAATCAGTTACTGAAAGTCATCCAGGTTCTACCAGCACAACCGACGCCCCTATGCACCCCATAATTCATAATAATATAGTTACAGAAGACCATTCTGATTATGCAGACGAATATTATACCACCAGCGAGAAAACAACTAGTTCTACTAAACGGCCGTCAGCTCGTACAAAATCAGTAACTGAAAGTCATTCAGTATCTTCTAGTATAATCAGGACCACTGCGCACCCCATAAATCACAATGAATTGGTTACTGAAGACTATTCCGATTATGCAGACGGGTGCTATACCACCAGCCAGGAAACAATTAGCTTGTATAACCGGCCTTCAACTTCTACAGAATCAGTGACTGAAGGTCAACTAGTACCTGCCAAGACGACCAAGGCAACTACAGACAACAAAAATCTCAGTGAAATGGTTACTGAAGACTATTCCGATTATACAGAAGAATATTCTAGCGCTAGCAAGAAAACAAGTAGTTCTACTAAACGACCCTCAACTTCTACAAAGCCAGTCATCGAAAATCACCCCGTATCTACTAGTACGATCAAGTCAACTACGCACCGTAGGTCCAGTACGGTACTGCTGGAAAAAACTACCACTCCTAAGATTTTAGCCTCAAGTAGCTCAAACAAAACTTCAATCGAAAAACACAAAACACAGAAAGAAAATGCAGATCTCGAAAACTTATTCCCTAACATTGCTAGCATTATAGGAAGTTTATCTAATACAAGCTTTATATCTACGTTGCAAGCTTTAGCACCGGGTAATTTGTCAGTTACCTTTGCTCAGTCTGCTGTGGTGTCGACATCTTCACAAGCTGAACTTATGGTTGGTAATAGGATACCGAAAATTTGGTTTAGTGCATCTTCATCTACGAATACAAATAATACAAAAAGTTTTTCAATTATAAAGGCATCAACACGAGAAGAAGCTTCAACTGCAGTTAAGACATCATCCGATAATGACTATTAGAACTAAGATTGCCGAAGCAACGAAAAACTAGTTCATAACTTTTTGGCTTTTCCGGTGTCGTTGTAGTTTATATCATATCATAGACATAAGACAACTCTTTTTTAACACGTTTTTATTGGCTTCGCTTGTATGTATGCTTGTTTGTAACTCTCTGGGCTAGGCGCGCAAAGGAAAGTTAGACCCATCAAGCTGCAATTATTGACCACTCGCGTGGTTAAATAACTCGCTACAAAACGCGTTGTGCTTAATAGCGGAGACACGAACCTCTGTGCTACGGTGCTATCAATATTAAATATCTAGAAGGATTGTAGATACTAAAAAGGTACCATATTTGCGTGTTTTTTAGTTTTTTTTTAAACAATATTTATATTATTTTTTACCACACTCGATGCTCTACAATATTACCAACAATAGCTAACGGCTTCTGGTTACCTTTTTTCCTCTTCTAAATCGCAGTTCATAGGGGCTCAGAAAAAATCTGCGCTTGATTCATACAAATACCACCGAAATATTTTTTTATTTTTATTCTTTATTGACAACTTTGATATACAATGTACATTAGGGTGGGTCAAATGAATTTCGAGCCTCCCTAATTTTGTTAAACAATTTTATATCCCAATCCGAATAGCGGCTCTCACAAATAAAATACATGAAAATAAATGTCAAATTCGGATTCGGATTGTGATATAAAATTTTCTAACAAAATTAGGGAGGCTCGAAATTCATTTCAGACCTAAGGTCCCATGGACAATATTACTCAGTATGACCCATAGATTCAGAAACTGGATGTGCACCTGAAGTTTTTTCCCCTTTTTCCCCATACAATTTGACCCGCCCTAATGTGCATACATATATATGTATATGCATCGAATTTCTCAAAAAAATTTAAATTTTGTGCGAGAAGATGGCTAATAAATATTTCTCATTTGCTTCAATCAATTGTGGTAAGGGGAAATATTCCTTATTAGGTGAAAAATAATTTGAATTGTATATATGTGAGGGGTATGTAGCCCCTCAAACATAGTTAAGGAATCCGATATGAGTCCGAAATAAGTAAGAAATATGAGCCTCAGGAATAAGATCATATAGGAGTCCTTTATGACTCTGATATGATGAAATATTTGAGCCATATGTCAATAGTGTTCAGCAAACAAAGGAGCTTCAGAACAGATATTCATATTTTATTTAAGAAAAATTTTCGTTCAAATAAAACTTGAATATAACCATAACGTTCCTTGCTCTTCCCTTTGTAAAATGGAATGGACGCTTTTTGCTAAATGGACGCTTCACTTAATCATTTGTTAACTAAAAAAAAATATTAATCTTTGGTAATAACATTATTTTTGCGTATGTCCTGGTTTATATTCTAAAATTGTAGTTAGACAGTAGTAGATTTGTTATATTCAACATCCTAGAGGTGGTTCTTTTTCTATGTAAAAAATCGGCATCACTAAAGTTTGTTCCCAGTTACCGATTATCGAAAGGAAAAATTTGTATGAAAAATCTAGTTATTTAATTATCAATTAGGAGTTAGGCACGAAAAAGAATATAATCCTGTTATATATATTTTAGTTCTGAGAAACTGGCTTTTTGAGTTCTGTATTAATTTTTCATTGTTTGATGCAACGGCAAGTATACTTTTAGGG